>NW_027210607.1:5682500-6882500 GCF_029030835.1 Brachyistius frenatus
TACCCGTGACAAACATTCCCAGTCACAAGTATTGATCGTATATCAGATTCTGTACATTTGTCCTCTGCGGCAAACAAGTGGTTGCTCATGAAGAGGCGGTGTGGAGAAAAAAAAAAGACGGTCTTCATGTCATGTTTCTTGATGGGGGAAAAAAAGAAAAAAGGGAACGAGATCCGATGGCTTGTTGTGATGGCAGACGTCGGAGCTTCCGAGGCAAACCCTTGTCTATCAGCCCGCTCATCAATCAGTCGGTCAGTAATCCGTTAGCCGCTGCGCCGTCGTGCGTCGTGTCGGTGCAACGTGAGGAGCTCCTACGTGTTCAGGAATTTGACTCCAGACTTCTTCAGACCGCCTCAGAAAACTCAGCGGGCAGCCTGTGAATGCAGCAGCGGACACAGGACCGGATTGAACACCGCTGCCCTTTGTATTATTGCAGGCTTTGTTTTACGACCACTGCAGATAGAGAAGAATAAGATGGAGGAAGACATGCTGTTTCTCCCCTTTCATCTCAAAGTCACAAAAACAGGCCATATGTATACATACTGTATACTTATAGACGATATTTGTTGAATGTATTTTTAAAACGAAGTCATTTAAGGATAATATGTCTCTCCATGTTGGAAGACTACATGTGAGGTTCATATAATTATCTGTGTGCACAATCCAATGTTAATTTTGCACATTAGAGGGAGTATACAAAAGTGTTTTTGTTTCAGCGCTGAGGGAATCCACCAGGAGAACAAAACTGTGGACCCCACATAGAGCAGTCTTTTCAGCTTCCTTCCCACACATCCAAACCCTCCTTTCATTCAGCTCGGCTGGCTGATGGACAAGTCTGAGATAAACAGCTCAGTTCAGCAGAGTGCAGCCTGCATATTTGTCACTGGATGATACAAGAAAGGATGAACTGTTTCACATGCAGAGGAAGATCACCTGCCCACTATTAAGAATTAGAGGCACAAGCTGACTGTGAACGTGACTTTAATCTTTGGCTGCCCTCTGTGGCTTTTCACTTTGATTTGTAGTCTGGGCACATCTCGCCTACCTATAAAACATCAGAGCAGATCTGTGATGAAATGCTGTCCAAAGAAACGAGGAACAGGGTCATCATGCGTTCTCCTTAGGGGAACACGTGACTAGAAAAATGTAGACATTATAGCTGAATTAACTTTTTCACAGGAGACATTTTAACTACATGCTACATTACATTTCAACAACTGCTGAACAGAGTCATCATGTCTGCTGTGAAAAAGGTCAATGAACAGGATTCATTTAGGAACAATAAAGAAACATGAGTCCTTTGATGCTGGGAGCGAAAACAAAATGTAAAGAAAGACAAATATAAGTTGAACACAGCCTACACTGGTCCACACTGTCTATCTGTTGCTCCTTCCCTCCTTCATCTACACAGACTGGATGGACTCTTCTTGCAGACATTTTGACCTGTAGCTGGTGACACCATTGATTTTAGCTCTAACAAAAAGTAATTTAGTGTACCACCTCACCTTCTGCTCACTCCACGCATGGAACTGCAAAGAGTCTATCCAGCTTTGACCAGCAGATGTCAGACTGCACACAGATTTAAGAATGTGCTTTTTCTATTCACTGGTTTCATTTACTTTTAGAGGTTATGTTTTTTAATAAGTGTGAGCAAGTCGTCCGGGATAACTGACTGTAAACATGCTGTAAAGCATGTACATGTCTAGAAGTACGTGCAAGTCGTCTACCTTCAGTTTGTTTTGTTTAAAACACTCTAAAATAATGTTTCATAATTCTTTCTTTAAATTGGCTAAATGAATATGATTCCATACATTTTAATAGTATATCTTTTATCTTTTTTATTTGAAAAAAAAGCTGAACCAAAACAAACTAAATGAATGTGCAAAAAGCCTGTAAATTATCCAGGTTGAAAATACTTTTTATAGCAATGTATAGCAAGAAATTAGGTAGGTTTAGATCACACTGCTACAGACTAACGACTTTCAGTTTTTCTGGCAATACTTACCCTCAAAAGGAAAACATGAGTCAGGGTGTCCATGTGTAGTATTTACATTGGCCAGCAGGTGACAGACTTATATTACACTGAAAGCCTGCTGCTCAGTCTGCAACCTCAAGTGTAACAAATTAATAATCTTATGGGATATGGAAGGATAATAAATTGAGCCAACACACGTACAACAACGAACAAAAAAAGAATTAGTAATAATTCTTTTAAATTTATCCTTAATTTTTTAGACAGCAGATGATCAGGATAGAAATTAGAAACCTGTGGTTTGAATAATCTGACTCATAAAGTAACATTTCCTCAGTTAAATCTGACATTAAAATCTTGTTTCCCCAGACCCAAATAAAGGCTTCTTTTACTGATGATAGATTATAAAGTCAATACTTTGTGGCCATCCACAAACACAGGAGGCCTGTTATCCAGTGACTCAAACATGGAGGAAACAGCAGGACATCAGCTCCCTAGAAGGTATATTCCTCCACTTCTCAACCTTACTGTCAACGTACGTCACTGCAGTGTGGTGAGGACCGTTTAAAGAGGGTTGAATGAGGATATATATATATGTGTGTGTCTCAGAATATAAACGTGTAATGAACGAAGGTCGCGTGTTCCTCCTCCTCAGTGAATACAGTGAGTGCAGACAGCCAATGGTTCTACCTTAGATGATCTGTGTGATAGAGAGAGAGGAGGGAGTAAAGGGAAAATAAAATAAACACACACACATTATCAAAGCAGCTTAAAGTCTGGGAGAGCATGATAAGTTTGGCACAGAACTTTTATTCATGCAAAGCAACTGAAGTCATCAGATTTTTATCAAAGTAAAAAAAAAAAAAATTGTCTATTGTAACACTTGTTATATTGTAATACTAAAAACAAAATTAGCAAACATGTCACCAAACATATGAAACATCTGTCAAGTTCCATTAAAACCGCACAGAAACATCAAAGTGGGGCTAAACTGAAGGAGACAATGACACAACAGAGAGAACATTGACGTGGAGGATTAAACCACCCCTTCCTCGGTGTCCATGAGTGTGGTCCGGCTGGAGAACACGTCGGCCAGCATGTGTTTGGGGATCTCGGAGCCGCGGACGCGCAGGGCGTAGCAGGCGTCTTCTACTTTGCCCAGGCTCTGGCGCAGCGTGTGCAGCTTCTTGGACACCTCGTAGGGGCCCGTGTTCCCGATGTAGGAGAAGCCGTCGTGGATCTGCCGCAGGAACTGGCTCAGCTGGAAGGGCGTGTCGATGTCGCCGTTGCCCACGCTGCTGATGCACATGCGCATCAGCTCTCCCGTCAGGTCGGCCACGCCCAGCAGGTAGTCGGCCGGCGTCACCTGAAAGGTCAGGACCTGAGCTCCCAGCGGCAGAGCTTCAGCTGAGCCCTGAGATGAAGTAGAAGTAATATCCAAATCATACACGGAAGTCAACGAAAGACAGATTGTACGACCGCTCTGGGATCTTTCGTTTCAACGAGGAAGTCTCAACCCTACAAGATGTGCTGTCCCCCTTGTAAAAGTCCAGATTCTTTGGAGCAGGATGATGCTTTTAGTAGAAAACCCTGTTTTGTCGTAAAAAGCATCAAGCTATTTAGTCTGCATCAACAGACAGTTATCAACAGGCAGAGTGGATAAAATTATAAAATGACATAATGACACATAATGCTCATGAATGCAGTACACAGAAACACCCAGTGCTGCTTTGTGTGACATCTCCACTGCTCTGAAAGGAAATCATGTCAAATGAACTGAAAATATGAGGATTTTCTTTGAGAGCTTGAAGTCTTGCTGAGAGTTTTCTGAAGAAGATTGCTGCAACTCTCATCTCTGTGCTTCAAATATGAAGTTACATGTCATATGTTTGCATAAAGTCAGGATCTGTGCTAAACTAAGCTAAATGCCTGCTGGCTATAGCTTCATATTTAGCATGCAGACATGAGAAAGGCGTCGATATAACTCCAAGCAAGAAAGTGAATCAACGCATGTCCAAAAATGTCAAAACGATTCCCTAAAATCTTCATAAATTTGTCTTTTAGAAAATGAAATATATCGACAAAAAAATAAAACTAGGTGGTTTAATACATTAAATTATATGACAACTTAACCATGAAGTCTTCTTTAAATTCACCTTTGTATCTGCCTTGTCTGCTCTCATGAACACCAGTCGGGCGTTGATCTCCTCCAGGCTGATGAGGCTGCGATGGCGGATGTAGTGCAGGAAAGAGACGGCCTCCACGTACTCCTGAATCCCTAATGTACAAACGTACATTTAAAAAGGATCAACACGAAACAATCGGCAAGTGCATCCAGACATTTCACTGGTCGAGCTGCTGAAACGAAACGTGATGGTGGAGGCTGCTTTTGTTTGAAAACGTCTACTATGAGTAAAAGCTCGGCTGTGTATCAAATGAGCAGAGCCGTGTGTAAACACGACATGGTATCTGCACAGTATAGATCACAGTTGCAGATAGGGATTCAAATAAAACCTGTTTCCTGTCTCTGTCTTTTGACAGAACAACAGCAGCCATTTTTTGTGCTGGGCTGAGATGACCCCTCATTTGTTTTCTGGCCCTGAGTAAACAACAATCAAATAATCACAGGACGGAAGACTTTGTGTCTGAAGTTTACTTTTGGAGCGGCAATTGAACTTCAAAGGGCGTCCTATCTCCCTGCAGCGAACCACAACGCGCCACACAGAGCCAGCCGGAGGATGTGCTTCATCTCCACTTTGCTCTGAGGAAACTTTCGCTGCTCTTCCAACCGCACGGCGTTTACATGGACTGAGCTGATGCACCGTGTCAAAACTCAGAGCTTTCTTAGAGCGTCTCTGCTACTCCACTGCTTGGTTTTCTAAAATCCCCAACCAACCACTGCTATCCTCCGTCATCCACATATGACCTAGACTGGACTGTAACACTTTACTCTGGATCAAATATTAGAGTAGAGCTCCACTGATACTGGATTTGATAGCAGATGCCGATAATGGGGAGAAAAAGAAGTTTATTGGGGATTTTGATATATCTGGGATATTTATTATATTATATATTATGATATTCTTACTAATTATAAAGAACTATTTAAAAAGCACATGGAACCATTTCTATTTTATCCCAGGCGTCTCTTTTCATTATGTCCTGTAAAAAAAATAGTCGTAATATTGGCCAACATATACACTGATATCTGTGATAGGCCAACATTTGCAGATAAAATTGTACGGCAAATATCAGTCAAGCTCTATATTAAAGGCTCCAAAAAAATGTTTTGTCACCCGGCTTCTTACTCTAAGAAATAAAGTCTTACATGACGGCATTTTCTGCCAAAGTTTTGTAAAGTAAAAAATGTTTTATTTCAGATGACAGATTTCACCTGATGAGACTGCACCAATTACCATGTTGCAAAATCCAATTGGATTTTATCTTATTTATTTATGAACATATTCAACAATATAGAGATATTCTTGCTGTCAGGGCTTTTAAAGGAACTGTTTCTCACATCCTCTTCTTATGCAGTATATAGTAGGAGTCATACATTTTAGGCCGCAACCTTTATTTGGCGATTTTTTTTTTTTCAGAATCTTTATCGACAAAATAACTAAAAAGCTGCTCCAAACATTTAAACATTGTGAGCGGCTCCACGGTTGTGGCACTGAGAATATGAGCCAATCTGAGGCAGACAGGATATGACATGAAAAGGTTACATGAGCTTTGAGGCCGGCGGAGTTCAGTTCCCGAGTTTACTGCCAAGAGCGGTTCACCATATTTACTCTGAAGCAGCAGTTCAGGAGGGATTATTAAAGTTGAAGTCAGTTACCTTTGGTCTTTGAGACCCAGAAAAAAAATGACTGGACATCACGTCTAAACAATAACTCAGGGGAAACCTCCGGGAAATCACAGACTTTACTGGCACAATAGTTGGAAAAGTTGAAAGTTGAGCGTGTGTGTGTGTGAGCGTGTGTGTGTGTGTGTGTGTGTGTGTGTGTGTGTGTGTGTGTGTGTGTGTGTGTGTGTGTGTGTGTGTGTGTGTGTGTGTGCGGCCTGATGGGATCAGAGCTGCAAAATCAGTCTTAAGAACTTGACTGCTGCTTAAATACTGTATGTTTGAAAAACGTCATGGCACACATTCGTGTGTCGAGAGGATTTAAAGATTAATTGAGCTCATTGTTTGACTACAGAGCGGTTCACCGAGTTGCAGGTGAACCATGAAAAAAGCCCCACTAGTAAATTTTTGTTTGCAAAGCCTCAGCTGCTCGCTGGGTCCAACTCAAGAGTTTGTCAAAGTGCCCTGTTATCAGTGGCAATTACATTCAGGACTTGGCCCACAATATCTTTGATGGTCCTTATATAAAAAACAGACCAATTACACAAGCCTGGGGACTTCTCTCCCAGCCAACATTATCTGGAGAGTCCTAATCTAATAAAGACGATAAAAATGGGGGGGAAACACGAACCGTCTAATTGGTGGGAAGTGCCACTAGTCACGTCGTGAAGGATGCAGCAGTGATTCCTGAGTGACCGCAATCTAAAAATGACTTCCCCATCTGCTAGATAACAGCTCACCCTCGCTCCCAGTAATGGCTTCCTCCAAACTCTGCAGACATTGTGGCTACGCTAAGAAAAACTGGTGCTGATGCTAGTCGCAAAACAACTTTATCAGAGGGTGTGTCCAACACGTCCAGGCCTGCAAGGTCACGCTCTCACACCGACTTTACAATACATCTATAGAGAGCGAACAATGACTCAAACATAAATATATTCATTTATACAGGTAGGAATCAATAACTAAATTCATAAACAAATTTTAAAAAAATGATTACATTTTGGCAATCAAAAAGGACATGATGGAATCTGTTAAATCAATTTCCATGCACCAACTTTTAGCTAATTATTTCTGTATTTCCACGCCAATATGTTAATTAGGTGGGCGGTCCTAACATCAGTGTAAAGCTGGATTGCCCAGCTGGACAGAAGGAGACAGAAGCAAACGGTTTCTATCACAACACAAACTAGCCTGGCTACATTTTTATTAACTACACAAAATGGCTTTGAGTGAGTGAACAAACTCTGACTTTATCAACAGACACAAAAATACATTAATTAATTAATTAATTAATTAATTAATT
The DNA here is from genome assembly GCF_029030835.1 of Brachyistius frenatus. Taxonomy (NCBI): domain Eukaryota; kingdom Metazoa; phylum Chordata; class Actinopteri; family Embiotocidae; genus Brachyistius; species Brachyistius frenatus. Next base: position 5,689,620 of record NW_027210607.1, read on the forward strand.
AATGCACAAATCCAGAAATAGCCTAAATCAAAGTTGATGTACTCATGACACTCGTTTAATTATGCCTCTTTTCATTACGAAAATGTATTTATTTTTTATCTATTTGCCTAATTATTAAAACTTTAAGTTTTCGTCCTCCATGTCCATCTAAAGAGAAAGACTGCAGCACAGACAGTTTCTCATGGAAGCTCCCATTTTATCAGGTTTTTAAATCATGTCCTTTGCTGGAGCTTGTTTCTCTATTCCGAAATATAGAAGGAGTTAAACTCCAGACCTAAAGAAATATACAGTAAACTGTAGATATAATCTATATACTGTATATAAAATTGTGGGGCAGTCTGTTGATCTTCAGATTTGATCCAGACAAGTATAATCTGGCGGGGACAGATTTGGTTAAAGGGCTGGAAGACTCCAGATAGAGTTGATTAGAATATGATTGACTGGAGATATGTCTCTGAAATATATTAAAGTTTGTCTGGTTTGTATTTATCTTTACTTATTCTCAATTTGCGCCGCTGCCTGTCTCGCCCAGGAATCCCTTTAAAGAAGAACTTTTTAATCTCAACGGGCCTTTTCCAGGTTAAATAAAAGGTTAAATGGATAAAGTTGTTATTTTTTTATATTTGATTTTATACACTTTATTAATCCCCGAGGGGAAATTTCATAAAAAAAAAAAAATTTTTTTTTACTAAATTGATGTACTAATTGAACGTGCCTTTTTTTTTTACAAGGTGTATGTATAACTCACCTGGAGTGAAGGCTCTGTGAAACTGAAAAATATCCTCTCCCCTCAGCTCTTCTGCAATTTGACCAATCTTCTGCCTGACTGCATCCAGTTTTACGTCTGCCTCATTCAGAACTTCCTCTGCATCTGGAACACTTCATACCCAAAGAAAACAGATGTTAGGAAGCAGAGCGTGAACACTGGAGTTGATTAAATCAGTAATTCAGTTGGTTCATTGACACCGAGTTATCTTTTCTTTCGAGGCATTCATCATTCAAATGATTTTCCTTTAATCCCAAAACTTCCTGTTTACACTAAAACAACATCTGAAGGCTGGTAGAGACTGAGCCAAATGTGGATGATCTCTTGCATCAATAATGCTTTCACATTATTTTTCAAAGCTTCTGATTATACCAATGACATAAATGCATCCTAAAAGACACCACAGAACATAACCCATCGAAGTCAGAAGCAATCCCTCGTTAAATGAGTAAAGTGAAGAAATCGATTGTACTTTTTCATTTTGACAGCACATAATAACATATCTTTCTAATATTGTACATACTTGGTCACTCTGTGCAAAAGAAAAATAGTCCTCTTGCTTTCGATGGTGACGTCTCGACTGATCTTAACGAGACGCTCATATTTGTCGTGTTTGGTGTCGAGCTCCTGCTGGAAAACTTCAGAGAAAGAAAAGTTTAAATACGGACGATTTATTATTTAAGAAAAAAAAAAAAAAAAAAAACACCAACCGCATGGGTGAACAGTGCAAGGTGTGAAAAGTCATGATGTTGGGGGATGCAGTTACCTCTGAAGGCAGCAACGACAGATGAGGACGGGTTGGCGCTCGCATCATGCTCCTGCGCTGCATCAAAATGTTTCCGGGGGCCTCCTTCACCTGAAACAGCGCAGAAAAAGTCAGGCGATGTTAAATAATTTAAATTCTTTGGGCACTGCATCAATTTTGCCAACGCCTATCAGTTTCCTCGCTCGTTTATCCTGATGTCATCAGTTATTTTTGAGTTGGGCTGAAAACTATTCCAGCTGTAGGTATGCAACGTGAAGACTTGGCAAAGGATACTGCAGAGTTGTGTAAATTATAGGATCTAACGTTGTTGTTGTATTTAAGGAAACAAAAACCTGGATAATAATCTTATTTTTACCATTTCTTCTTCTAAAAAAAAATAAATAAATAAATTTAAAAAAATAAAGAAAAGAAATCTGCCTTTTGCAAGTCCATAAACAAAAGGGGAGAGAGACATTAATTCAAACTACGAGAGAACATCATTAAAATGTGAACTAAAGATTAAACAATTTGTCAGCTGACAAAAGAAATAAGATGCAAACGTTTCGATAATCTAAATGACTGTTAAACTCAATAGCATGGTCCGTTTTTAAATCAGGGAAACACCAGAAAGATCCGTGTTTTTGTTTCGTGTTTTATGATAATAAAGTGATCACGTGTGTATTTTGGTTTGATGGTCAAACACATCATGACTGATTATACAACAATCAGCGTGAGCTACAGGGCGACTGCTGTAACAAGACAGACTGTTAAACAGTAACACGTGGTTTAATCTCTGATACGAGTTTACACAGATTTCACGCTGCGTGTTAGTTTAAAGTAAAAAAAAAAAAAAATCCTGTTGGATATCCAGCTAAGCTCCTGCTAACAGCGCTCACAACAACTCTTAACAATACATCTCGCACAAAAACGTGGTTTTTCTGAGTTCAGTCTTCAACTGCTGCACTTACCGTCTCGTTTATTCATGTCTTCGGTGTTGTGTGTGAGTTTAGTTAATGTTAAACACGGTTAGAGATCTGGTCGAGCTGTTTCAGCCACCGACGTCCGCGCTGCCAAACACATGTGACAAGTATTTCACTATTAAACAAGACGGTCCCGCTTACCCGAAAAACGAACTATCTCTGAGCGATAACAAACAGACCGAGTAGTCTCTAAACAGCCATTAACGAGAAAGAAATGGTGTTTGTTTGTTTGTTTGTTTGTTTTTGAAAAACAGGCATTAATGCGGACCGCCCTCATCTCGGGGCTTTTACGCTATTTGCTTGCGTGCCAGGAAATGAAAAGAAGTGCATGACGGGAGATGTAGTAACATGCCTTTTTTTTTTTTTTTTTTTTTTTTTAAAGCGTTTCCCAATTGAACAAAGCCCTATTTACTGATTTTATTTTTAATCGTTTCAAACTTTTACAAATAATTTCAGTTATATGTAACAGCCATAACAGCACATTTGTATTGGTAGCTGTTGAAGCGCATTTTGACATAAGCCTATAACAAATTGTATTTTTCCACTTGAAATGGACTTTTCTTCAGCATTAGTGTCGTGCATGGTTCATCGCTGCAGATGCTGTATTTGCTCATTATAAACATAGTCCTGAATTAAACTTACTTAGAGCGTACAGTGACACAGCTGGCCAGAAAAAAATCACTTTCTATTTTAAGTTAAAATCCTAATTGGGTAATTAATCATCTCCAGACTGATATCCTAGATTGGCCCGTGTCATTTTCTGCTATTAAAGTGTGCATCATCCAACCTTTCTTGATCAGATTACTCTCCTCTCCATAACCCCTCCTCCAGGGACTACTGTCGACTGTGTACGTGCCACACAACTGGTGCCAATTTGAGCTTACATTTTGCCTCTGTCTCTGCACAGCGCAGCAGAAACCCGGTTTAATTAATAGTGCGATGAGTGACAAATCCCAGAAATGTGCAGAGTGGCATGTTATCTAAATATGTGTATGCTTCATGACAATCTAATTAAATAATCTTACAATATGCATCACAATAGTAGATTTAAACCCCATCCAAACGCAGTCAATAGCTACATAAACGGCACACTAACTAACCGTTCAGTTTATCAGGTCTTTATACAAATTATTCCTTTGTTGTGTGTAAGGAATTTCACATATGCAAGCCAGGAATGAGGGTACAACACTGACGTTGACTCGAGATGCCTTCAGGGCCTTCCTTCGAGCTCCTACATTTCAACTTTCAACCTGCTGTGTTTTTGTGTTTTTTTTGTGTGGAGTAATTATAATAAAATAGCTGCACTAGTAATGGTTCTCCAGTGGCGGAAGAAGTATTCAGATCGTTTACTTAATTAAAAGTACCAAAACATCAATGCAGAAAAACTCCATTACAAGTAAAAGTCCTGCATGAAACATCCCACCAAAGTAAAAGTACATAGCTATTAGGAGTACAACGTAAGTAAAGTATTTAATGTCTTTAATATTTAATATATATATATATGACATCATTAGATTATTAATAGTGAAGTATCCTTGGGTAAGCAGCGTGTAACTGTTGTAGCTGCTGCAGGTGGAGTTAGATCGAACTTCTTTATAACTTTGGACAGCAGATCATGAATCTGAAAGGTCATGAGATGATTACTGGGCGAAGAAAGAAGACAAAGCAATGTTCTGATACACAAATATGGTCTCTGTTTTGGGGCTTTTTCTCTGATCTAGGCTGTGTACATCACCTGTCTTTGCGGTGTAAGAATTCCCCTGTTTCATTTAGGTTAGGTTAGGTAGTTACTTTATTAATCCCCGAGGGGACATTTTTTTCTATGTGTCCTGCTCATGTCTATGGATTTTTGATCAAATATAAGTGACACCTTTGCCAATGTGATAAAAAAAAATTGTTTTTAAAAAAAAGGTCAAAGCTAGTCCTCTTAACTCAACATCCTGGATTGGCAGGAAAGACAGAAAGAAAGTGTCCATCAGTCCATCTACTGTCCTGTACGCAGGGTCGGATTAAGTTTTCATATCCTCTAGTATAAATGTATGATCAGCAAATTGCTCTTCAGTATCATAAGTAAAGGTATGCAGAATATACCCTCAAAGATCGTTGCACAATTTTATAAACTTGAGGTATGTTTGATGGTGCAAACTTTAAATAAGCTGTATAGTTTGGTAGTTTATTAGCAATGAATCAGAATGAATAACGGGAGATAGCCTATAACATAAAATAAAAAAATAAAAATGCTCTTTTTAAGTACGAAAGCCTGAACATTTGATTTAGGCACAGTAAACGTGAACGCAAAGTTCTTTGTACGTCAGTGAACATGAGACTAATGCGGAATAATCCGTGTCTGCTCGACTGAAGCAGACGGATCCGGTCCAGATAACGACCTTTTATTGATTAACCAGAGGTGGACTTTTCTCACAAATGGCAGCTCCACGTTGCCCCCGCCGTGGCACTGTGATTAGCTCCTTCCACGACACTGATTAGCTCCTTCCACGTGTCCCGGGCCCGTTTCACCGTCTGTCCGACGGCTCCCGAAGGCAGCGCGAGGTGGGCGGTGCTTGTGCGCCTCCGTCAGAGCGGGCTGGACCACAGGCAGGCTGAGCACGCACGGAGCGGCGCCATGCATTACCCCGGGACCGACGGCTAACCTGCAGAAATGCCTCCCAAAGACCTCGACCCACTCCGGAACGGTCGGTCCTGGGCGCACCCCGTCGAGTTGTTTCACTGATACGAGACGCGGAGAGGGAATGAGTGCGATCAAATGGCGAGGTTTTGAGTCGTACTTTGCCGTTTCGCTCGGTGCAGCGAGGCAGCGGATCGTTTCCAAAGTTGTCGGTTAGCAGGGCGCGTGTGAAGGATCGGACTTAAAGGAGCAGTACACCCCGCTGCAGCCTCAAACATGGAGAAGCAGCAGAGCGACCTGGACCGAGACCGGCAGTACTGTGAACTTTGTGGGAACATGGAGAACCTTCTCAAGTGCGGTAGGTGCCGGAGCTCCTTCTACTGCAGCAAGGAGCACCAGAAACAGCACTGGAAGAAACACAAGCTCATTTGTAAGGAGTCGGACAAGGCGCAGAAGACCGAGCACGCTGCGCCGGCGGGGACCGACGAGGCTCCGGAGAAACCCCCAGAGAAGAAAAGCCCCGAGCCCGGGGACAGCGCGCCGACGCCGCAAGACACAATTAACACGGAGGAACCCGAGGTCGGCGACAAAGCGGGAGAGGACAACAACCCGGCCACACCTAATGGACAAACCAGCTCATCCCCTCAGAAACTTGCCATGGAGGTCATCGTGCCGTGTATGAACAAGCATGGCATCTGTGTGGTGGACAACTTTTTAGGACTCGAGACCGGCCTCGGCATTTTGGACAATGTCATGGCCCTGCACAAAACCGGCAAGTTCACAGACGGGCAGTTGGTGAGTCAAAAAAGCGACTCCACTAAAGACATCCGAGGGGACAAAATCACGTGGATAGAGGGGAAAGAGGCCGGCTGCGAGAAGATCCTCTTTCTAATGGGTCGCATGGACGACCTGATCAGACACTGTAACGGAAAACTGGGAAACTACACGATAAACGGAAGAACAAAAGTAAGTATTAAAGCAGGTAGAGAAAACAAACGCAACCACCAACACTGCATCTGTTTGTCCTGCAGGAGCAGAGCCCTGCTGGGGGGGGGGGTCATGAGTTTCACACCCAACACACGTGTGAAGGTGTGAAGGCTCAGACGAGCAGTGCTCCGACTCTCTGTTGGACTCAAATCTAAAAAGTTTTGCAGGCATGTAAAAGCCTTGCATCATTCAGCACAAAACGGGAGCTTTCACGTCACTCCACTCCGTCATCAAGGCACCACTAATGTGACTAGATCAGCCCCGTTCTCTAATTAGACCCGACTTTAAGTGTTGGAGGCAAATAAGTCGTCACCAGCTCCAGGGTAACGCGTGGCTAATTCCCTGAGTCAGAAAGGTGGATTATTTCCTCAGCACAAAACATTTTGTGAGTTCCTGAGTGCTGAGCAAATCTTTATGAATTGAAAGTTAGTTTACAATGAATGTGCACACACACACACACACACACACACACACACACACACACACACACACACACAAACAAACAAATATAAGACTAATACAGTGTAATACAACAAGACCTGCAATAAACCCTCTGTTCAGTAAGGTTTTAATGTCCAGATGTAGTTGGAACTGCTTTAAATGGGTGTTGACTTTACAGGATGCGTTTTGTGAGTTTTTTCTAATGTCAAGTCGGGTTAAAAGCAGAGTGAGCCAAAGGTTGAACACTTCTCGGTGCAATTCAAAGCACCACAGTCAAAATGAAGAATAGATCTGAATCAAGACCTCAGTAACTGCTGAACAATATAACCGTCATGGAGGTTGGTTTATTGCAGGATTATTGTGTTACACTGCATTTGTTTCAGCAAGCTGTAACCGATAAACTGACCACAGACTGCAGACCGGCAGCATGCAGATGACAGTGAGTGTATAACACGCTGCACATGTCCTTCTTCCCTCCCGTTCCTATAGGCGTGTGCTGCTCAACGCACACACGGCACCAATGAAAACATCCTGCTCGCACACTGATGAAACGTCTACAGTTTCACTTTTACCGCCGTCAGGTAGCACGGTGTGTGTGAAGGAGGTGGCAAACGGCAGCCTGAAGTGCGCTTGTGCTGCGAGTCACGTACAGAGACGCTGCTCGGTAGCTGAGTGACGTCTGACCGCACCGGAGAGAAGTGGCGGGCTGCAATCGTGAACCAGCTCAGTACCGTGTTGAATTCCTATGTTGAGAAGAAGTCCTGCGTGTTTGAGGATGTGGACAGCCTCGGCTTCGCCGAGGTGTTTTCGGAGAAAATGTCTTTTGAAGGAAAGTGATGAGTATTCTCCCCTTTCATGCAGATTCCCCCGAAATAGTGAGCAGCGTGTGCACATTTAACAGCTGTCACGGCACCTCGTCGTCATTTCTAACTGTTAATCATGTCTAACCGATGAGCGCTGTTTTGAAAATATAGGCTACATCAGCCCGAAGCAGTGGCTCCCTCTCAGCTGTTCGGACTGCGTGTGACCTACAGCTCTTTTAACCAGATCTGGTCACCGTGACCTTTCAGCTGACCCAAGAGGGGATGAGCTGCTCCCAGCGCCACCCTGGTACTCTGAAGGAGATTGTTTTCTATTGAGTAGAAGTTAGTGCTCCTTTTCAAAATGCAGTGTGTTGAGGTAGAGCTCGCTTAAAGTAATGCAGTCTAACAAAACGTCCCTTTTTATTGTTTCAGTAAGGTGTTAAATCAGCTGTGTGGTCATTTTAGAGACTGCGATGTGAAAGGTGTTTTTGTAATGTTTTATTCAAACCACATGTATCTTATCAGGTCGACTAAAGACCATAAACGCCGATGAGCACATCTTAAGAATAGTCAGACAATAACAGAACATTATAACCTTCATGAAGGTCGGATTTACTGCAGGACTGTTGAGATGAATAACATTATACAGAGTGTCTAAAAGGCTCTAATGTCTTATCTGAAGTTATTGCTTTGTGTCGTCTTTTCTTTCAGTTTTAGAGGAATTTACAACTGTTATTTCATATAATGATCTGTGCAGTTAGATTTAGCAGGTATACAGTTTTTATTTCAGCATTACTTGTGTTTGCTTAATTGCTTTTATATTTTATTCTGCTTTTAAAGATGTAAAAAAAAGAAACATGCAGGCACTCACAGATGAGCAGTTTTTGACCTCGAAGGCTGAAGATTGAGGCAGAGAGAGAGATTGGCATAAAAGTCAAACAAACCAAGAAAATGATACTCCTGAGAATTGGACGAACCTCAGTGAGGGTAGTCAACTGTTTTTTTGACTGTTAAAATTCCCCTTCATGACATTTAAAGGATCATCTGTTAGTGACACTAGATAGAAACTCGTGGCCTTTGCTTACTTCAGGTACTTGGTTTTTTGTGCTGGCACCGAGCTCTGATTTGCCGTACGCTGTTAATTTTAGGCCGCTCCTCCTGTCCAGTTGTGTTTTTTTTTTTCACCCCCGGCTGGTTCTTAGTAGACCTGAAACACTTTTCAGAAAGGACATTTCGGGTGGCGCCGTTGATCCATGCAGCTGGCCTCTGAGTCAAACACAGTTAAGAACTGGACTGCCTCGCCTCCTACTGCCCCAGTTGCCTTGGCAAACACACGACTGGACTGTGACCAGCAAAAATCAGCATGACTTGCACAAATGGAAGGCCACCCGTATCAATGGCTCAAAGGGATACAACACAATGTAAGCACAATTCACATTGGGAAAGACAGAGGGAAAAGATTTTGCCCAAATAATTATTAAATGCCATTGTTTCCATTTCCCCTTTTCACTTGATAACATTGTGGGGAGTCGCAGGCACTGGGACTTGTTAGTTTCTCTGCAGTTCCAGCATGTTTTATCCTCTCTGATGTCATTATGGTATTATCAGGAAATATAAAGAAGTTTATAGCAGCAGCACGGTTGTCCTGCCACTGACTCGTCGTTCTCAACTGAACGTTAGTGTCCTGCATGCTAAAACAAGCTCGCTGAGCCGAGATCGTAAACATTCTTACTCCTCGCTTACAAAGCTAGCATTTTGAAACATGATAACTCTGTAACATGCCATGATGTCTCTTCGTATAGAGTTTAAATACTGGACTTATTTACACTATTGTACTCTAAACAGTGTAATGCAGTCCAACACAACAGTGATTGTTATGTTTCTATTAGTTTGTGCTTTTGATGGGACCGCAAACGTAAAGCACAGGTCTAATGACACAACTCGACCGTTTTGAAAATCAACTCCTTTTGTTTCAGCAAGAAAAGAAACTTAAATAGAGCTAAAACAATTATTGATTAATCATGTAGTCAGTCAAAACAAGCTATGCTGTCACATTATGAATAAGTGGCCTTTTTCAAAGAACAGTGGCAAACATTGTTCTTGCTTCTCAGTTGTGATGATGTCATTGTTCTCTTCCTACTACTTTGTAGGAAATTCACAATGTTTGTGTTGGGAACTGTTGATCAGATAAAACCATTTAATGATGCTACCTTGCTCTGTAGGAATATTTATTTGGTGTTTCATTTGATTGATTGATAGTCAAGAGATTAATCAATAGTGAAAATAATTGTTTGTTGCAGTCCTGGATACAACAGAGGGATGGGCAGTATGGATAAAAGCCGTACAGTTTCAGACTGCAGCTGCAAGATGTACTGAGAAAAGGTAGATGCTTTGGAAGTTCTATTGAAAAACTGTTTGTGAGATGAAATTCCAATGTAGGACTGTCCATGGTGAATTAAATACAACTCAAACCACTTAAGTACGCGGATGAAAACGTGATGTCAATTCTTCATTAATATAAAACAGGCGTGTAAAATCCCTTTTGTCTCTGGGTGGACAACGTGTAGCCGTGACCTCGTACCCGAGTTCATGTTACACAGACATGCTGAGCTCGGCCAAGACTCACATTACTATGTTCACAGACATCTAGTGAGTGAGAATGAGTCACAGAAAGAAACATTCAAATTAGGAAATGATGAACCATGAGCTTACAGCTGACTTTCACAGCTAGTCATTTTTATGCAGCACTGCAGACAGATGCTCAGAAGTTTTCAACTTAAACAGGATAAATCTGGACAAACTCAATCCTGCCCTCATCACAGCGATGCGACTGACAATGACCCAAGTTCATGTGTGCTTTCAAAAGAAAGTTGACCTATATTTTAAAGAGTAGTAAGTAGACTAGAGGAAGTGCCCTGGGCGCTGGAGCCGCCTGTACATTATGCTATAGGTTCCTTCCCCCTACAGTACCAGCATGACCGAGGCAGCACCTCGCGTGCCACTTTTTCCCTGCTTATTGTTTAACCATCGTGCAGTAAACCATAAATAGCTCTGGAGTCAGTCAGAAGGCAGCATCACTCATCATCTCCGGTCACGGAGGAGCCGAGCTGCAGCCAGTCTTTTCCTAAAACTCGGTATTCCGTCTGTGGGTTCTTCATGATGCTTATTTTGTTATTATGGTGTAATATTGTATGATCTGTCGTGTTTTGTGTTCTTAAGTTTCTGCAACATACTAGATACTGAAATGCAAGCAGGTAATTTAATTTAATTCCTTGAGGAACATGTTTTATATTATTAAACTGGTGCTCACGAACCAAATTGAGGCTTTTAATGTCGTCAGCATTGCAATTTAACTAAATTTGAATCTAGCTTGGAGCACACATTTGTCTCTCCGTTCACCATCCCATGAGTGTCTAAGCAGCACCTGGCTGTGATCCAGGTGGAGCCTTGAGAAAGAGGTCTTTGTTTTTGACTGTTTGCAGCTGTAGATTTAAAGACAGCGAGGATTTATGGTGGGTGGAGCATCACATGAACAATAATACAAAAAAAGGTTTATAAAGTGACTAGGATTGTTTTCCTTGCATCAAATTAGAACAAAATATTTTTAGATGATACCAATGGAGTAATTTGTTATAATTAGCAGCGTTAATAAGTAGAATTGTTCCTTTGCCATCGTCCACCTGCTTTCATTGAACTGAGAGCTTTGATTCCCTCTCAAGTACTTTGTTCAATCGAACACTTTGACCCAGAATGGCCTTCATATGAACTGATTTTCTGAAACACTCATTTTTGTTTTGTTTTTTTCTCTCGCTGTGGCCCATCTTGTGCGACTGGCAAAGAGAAAGTATCAGTGACTGATCCAATTACAGAATGAGTTCACTTGGCTCTCACACAGGCTCGGATGGAGCCATTCAGTCATGCTGAGCAGGCGCTAAGGAGTTTTGTACAGCACAAAACAGAGAGTTGACTTTAAATATCTTTTTTTCTCTTGTTGCATATGACTCGAACATGACCTGCCTGACGGCAGGACGGTTTCTAAGAGGAATTGGTGTGCACGGATTTGTTTAAAACGTGCAGGTTTATGGTGTTTTCATGAATGAAATTAGTACAACAGTAGAAACAGTGGGCCCCTTTATGCGAGTGGATCCTCCATCATTAAGTTTATCCCAGATGAAGCAGCCCACAGTGATCAGACTGAACATTTATCTTTTGTTTGTCAGCTGGAGCGTGTGCTCAGACGTACACGGCTTGACGACTTTTCACAATTCACTTCATAGTATTTGCGTAACAATACCAGAGACCGTGCTCGTGTTTCCGCTGCAACATGTGGAGGGTGAATGGGTTGTGCTGCTGCTGTATACGTCCTTCTATTGTTCACAGCCCACCGTAAAGAAAAAAAGCGTAAACTAGGTCATTACTTTAAACAGGGATTTCCTCCGAGGCAGCACCCCAGTGTCTGACAGATAAAACAGCGAGCGATCCCGGGCTGGGACCCAAACCGCCTCTGTTCCCACACCCCTCTGCGCTACAAGGTCTCCATCCCAACTGTTTTCACTGGTGTTTGGATAAGCATCTCTTCTGTGAAGCGAATAGACCCCTTGCAGCTTTTCCGTTTTTGTCCCACCCCAGTTCAAGGCTCACTTCGGCACACGTAGCGTGATGAACTGATAGCATCGCAGCGACGGGTGTATTCTCTGGAGAGATGAAAGTTACAGACAAGCTTGAGGTTCATGTGTCGCTGCTGCAGCCTGCAGCCACGCATGCAGTCAACTAAAGTATACCGACACGGGTTAACAATTACAGTTACCGCGTGAGCGTTCATTAATTCAGTGTGAAACAGTCAGAGCTTCGTCTGAGCTGTCGGTCAGAAACTCACAGTTTCAGTTTGATATCAGAGAGCAGCGGTGGATCAACGATCCAGTGACGAGGCGGCTGCAGGTAAAAGAAAGATTCTGCTGCTGCAGTTTGACACTCAAGAATGTTCATTTAAATACAGCACGTGATGTGTTTGTTTTCTCTTAAATGGCTTCTGTTGTGATTTAGTGCGCTATAAAGAAAATTGAATTGAACTGGACCCATGAAGCAGAAACCCTGAGGGTCACTTTTTTTGTCTTCTATATGAAACGATAAACCTGCAGTACGGTAGAGGATTGCTTTTTGGGGAAAGAGTGTGAAAAGCCTGATTCTGAGATGCTTGCTAGGGCTGCAGGGCTGCTGAGTGACTTTTTTCTGCTTTTACTGAAATACATGTGAATTGAAGCTTTTCCCATGTTAACAGAAGGTGTTGTGACGTGGTCACAGTCTGTGCCTCCTGTGTTGAACTTTTTTTTGGTTATTTTAATACTGCAGGTTATTTAAAGTACTGGAAAACCTACTACATGTCTGTTTTTAATTTACTATTAGCTTTTTTCGGTGACCTCCACCCCTCTCGTTCTCTGCCTGTGAATGCCAGTCGGCCTCTGAAGTCGTGCTTATGGAATGTAAACAAACGACATGAGGATCAAGGTCAGCCTCCTAATGAGGGCCACACAGGAACGAGGAAGAGCAAGTGACTGGAATGAAGTGAGCTCCAATAGGTAAAAAGATCAGAGGTGAAGTAGCAGTGATTTCACCTCCTCGTTTTTCTATTACAAAGTGCTGCACTCTGAGGTTGTGTTTGTGTGTTGCACTTCCATCGAGGTTCTACCTCCAAACCTTGTGTGACTCTGTGACTGAGGATTTTTATCAGAAGCAGTGTCTCCTCTATGTGCTTCAGCTTGTTGGGTTCTCATGACCAGATCACATGAAAGGCAGATGGCAGTTAACCAGCAGTCAGTACAGGGCTGGCATTTCCAGATACAAGCTGTTCTGCATTCCAATGTCATGTATTTGCTGTGGATAATTCGTGCGTGTGCGTGTGCGTGCGTGCGTGTGTGTGTGTGTGTGTGTGTGTCTGTGTGTGTGTGTGTGTCTGTGTCTGTGTAATTTAATAAGTTATTGTGTTTCTGAGGAGAGTTTCCTACCTAGTCAAATTGCATCACTAAACCAAACTAGCTTTTTTTTTTTTTTTTTTTAAATAACTAATATATTTTAGTTGGATCCCACTTTTCACACTCACAGATACATAAGTGAAGTCGAGCTCTCCAGCGGTACATGAAGCCTTATAAAGTTCCTCCAGCTGTCCGGTTGAGGGAAGTGAAAGACGAAACTGCTGTGTCCGGGGGTTGTGTTTTTTGCAGTGTCGAGGTTCTCACCTTCACTCAGCCCACGCACACACACATCACATCTGAATCCACACACTTTCCCCAAGCAGCACACACACATCACATCTGAATCCACACACTTTCCCTAAGCAGCGACTGTTTACCCATCTCCAGCCTTGCAGTGTTAGCCCAGCAGTTAAGGGTGGGAGGGGTGACAGCCGAGGATCAGCCAACCTTCCTCACGCTCTGCACGTAGCACAACCATTAAAATACTGCTCCCTCTGGAGGGAGGCCAAGAGTCAAAGTTTACATCAGTTCACTCCTCTCTTCTGCTCCGGCCCAGCCCCTCTTGCTTTCTCTTTCTGTCCCCCCACCCCTCCCAACCCCCTCTCCCTCCTTTCTCTGTCCCGCTCTTTTACACACACTCACACTGAAAAGCATACAGTACTGCCTCACTGACAGGAAGCCCTTTGTCAGTTTTGCATGCCCCTCACCCAGCAGCTGTTCCTTCAAAGACCCCCCCCCTTCTTTCTTTTATTCAAATTGATAAAGTTCATGCAACCAGAGCCCGTCTCACCGACCCCCTCATCTTTAAGTTTGAGTTTTGTTGTTTCTAAGCCTTGAAGGCCCTGATACTGTGCATTCCAGTGGTAACCTGCATCGCTCAGATGTGAGGAGCACAATGTGGACTGACAAAAGCAACTACGTTCAGATGAGCTAGAAAATGAGATGCAGACGTGTGATGCAAACGTTTGTTTTTGTTGTTGTTGTTGTTTTCTTGGCTCCCGTTGGGCTTCGCATGACTGGAAAGGTTTTGCACATACAGATTGTGCAGTACGCTTATGATACAAAAATCACGATACCTTCCCAAAGTATGTTCATCGACGGGGAATACATGTTTTGTTATTTCTTTGTGGACAGGACAGCTTCAGCTTTTCAAAGTTCAGACATCAATAGTCTGGCGTTATTTGACTTGGTACGAGACCAAGGGAAGATGTTTAGTCTGCTGTGTTTATAATAATGTTGCTATGGTTTATGTTGATGCAAGTGCATGAAAGAATGCGGATAGCGTTGCCCTTTGTCTGTCATATCACTGCTTCGCTGCTCTGAATGAGGGCTGAATCTGCCCTCTGTCTTGGTGTGCATTCACTTGCTCTGCCTTCAAGTCAGAAAGCTCACAGGTGTCACATGTCATGACGCATGCTGTCCAAGTGTTGGTTGTAATTTTTGGTGCGAAAACTCCGTGTTTTAAGAAGATAGAGACACTTTTTGTCCCCCCTTTTCATCATGTCCTTCAGGATTTCTTACTTCTGAAGAAAGCACAAGTGTTTCTCTGTCCTCCCGGCGGCGGCGTGCGACTCGTCACTTGTGTGTGTCTCATTCCTTCGGGGATATTCTGCAGTCTACGAGTGCGTTCGCTCGCTGTTTACACCAAGAAGTTTACAACAGCTCATAGGGGTTCACTGCCAACACCCAAGCAGATCATGCGCCTCTTAACAGAGCAGGAAAAGGCGAGGGGAAGTCGACGTGCAGCACGATATCTCCGGTTTATTTTTGCACTAGTTTAAAGTTTAGAGTGAGTCAGCTGGGGTGGACACGGCCAGGGCTCATGTCCGTGTCTTGGTGCAGGTGTGGCAACAATACAACCAGGCCGTGCCAAGTCAGTCTGCTGCACACACATCAGGGGCCAACAAATGCAGTCTGAGCTGCTTCCACACCGCTTTTGTTCTGACTGATTGCATTTTTACTGCCGTTCGCGTGTGGACGCACAATTTGAATGCATCCATCTGTTGTTCGATGACGCGCATGACATCTTGACATTGTGAGCTTACGTTTGTGCTTTCGTCACTGCAGATCTGTTTTTTTACTAATCCCGCTTTTTCAACTTCTTCTCTTCAGGCAATGGTGGCGTGTTACCCGGGGAAAGGGACAGGCTATGTGCGCCATGTGGACAACCCGAACGGCGATGGACGGTGTGTCACATGCATATATTACCTTAATAAAGATTGGAATGCCAAGGTATGGGAGTGACGAGCGGAGGAAATAACTTTTCTGTTATAAACATTGACTCAATCGTGATTTGAAATTGTACTTGGCAACAAAATTTTCTTTTGTCCCACAAAATGAAATAGGTTGACCTTCTGATACTTTTTACTCTGAATTCAAATATGTTTTTAGATTGGTTTTATTATTATTAATGTTGTTATTATTATTATTATATATATTTTTTACGTTTAAGTGTCAAAGTGTATATTACTTAAACATAAATAAGGCACTTACAAAATGTACAAACCAAGATGAACAAGATTTTCACCTTGTTGTCCGGTTTGCATCATAGTGGAGATGTGAGTGTACCGGGACAAAGGAGCTCTTAGTGATAAGAGAAAAGCTGACAACACATTTGGATTCAGTGTGAAAAAATAACAGCTTTTTTTTTTTTTTCCCATGGGACAAATTCTCTGTAAACTTTAGTAATTTCTGAAATAACTCAAAACAAAATATTTTACAGAATGGTGGTGTGTTGGGTCTTCACATTGCAGTCTGACTTCCTGTCGCAAGCATATAACAAGTCAACGTAGTTCTTGTCTGTCCGCGGCGAGGTCATCACCCTTCATCCTGCTCTATTCATGCTCCACACCCCCTGTAGAGAAGGTGGTGGTGGTTACATACTCTATGGCCGCTCTCTTTGTTTATAATCCCATTAAAACATAGATATACTGCTAATCCATGCACAACCAATCAGGGACAAGAAATACAAGAACTCTTATATCTCAACTGCACTTCCTTTCTTTTATCTCTCTTCCATTTGGTTGCGTTTTTAAAAAGTGCTTATTTTGATGATGTACATCTGTGTGAGAGCCTTCGGAACCCAGACCTGAAATATTTCTGTAGTCTATTGTGGGTAAATAGTTTCACATTATTACTGAGGAATGGACGCAGCAAACGCAGGTCCCGCTAGATTGAGACAAATAATCTGACGAGGAAAATTGACTTGAGTGAATTAGGAGCGTCGACGCTACGATTGTTTGATATTTGAAATAACGTAAATGCTTAAACAGTAGAGTTTATAATTCAAACCCAAACTGTAAAACACAATCCCAATCTTCCTCAATTCAGGTTCAGATTATTCAATTGTTCCAGCTGGTTTGAGAGGGTCGGGCTCTGCGGTGATCATTGCTGTCATTAAGTAAGCAGTACGGCAACTAGAATGTAAAGTTATCAGGCCGAGGCTGGACAAAACATACATAAACACCTAATTTAACAGTACTTTAACTTTTCACTTGCTTCTAAGATTGACTATTTTACAGTTCCTGTATGTACTCCGTGTCCATCATGTCCTGGTTGACTAGTAACAGCCTGTGACTGCTGTTTATCTTTGCTGATGCAGTTTGTTTTGTATTAGCAATTATGATTTTCAAGATGATTTCTCTTAACATATTACATAACTGGCAGGTACAGTCACCGATGTACCTGCTGACTGGGAACAAATCACATGCATATCAAATTATTGCCAACACACCTCTTATAGCCAACAGATGCTGATAGGTGCCATTCATCCTGACCTGTTTTGTAGCAGTGGTTTCTTCTGTATTGCTCTTACTTAACACACAGTCACAGTTTTTATGGCTTCTCCCCGGCAGTGGTCGTGGTTGCAGGCAGAATGTTTTGGGTTGTCAGTTCCTCCGTCTCATTCCCAGAAACGCTTTGAGGGAATTTTTTTTAAATTTGGCACAAACATTCACTTGAATTCAAGAATGAACTGAATAGAATTTGGTTGTCAAGTAATGAAGAAAACATTTCCTGTTTGGTGTTGAGCACAGCACCCAGGCCATTTCAGCATCACGTACGCCAGATAATGATCTATGGTGGAGGGCGTCAAATTAACTAAACTAATTGAATGAGTTTTGTCTTTGGCTTTTTGGATGTTTTTTATTTATTATCTGCTCAAGCTCTTTTAAGTTTTGGAACATGTTTACACAAATGTGGTAATAATAATTGTCAGACATTGCATATTTTTGAATGAAAAATGTAAGATTTTCTAGCACAAATAGGTGCACCTAGGTGGAAAACACTGACGGTGACCTCAAAACACGTTTTTGACCATCACTCAAGAATTCATGCGACGCATGACAGAATTTCACCCAAACGTCTTTAACAGGATAAAATGACGAAGTGATGACATTTCATAGTCAAAACGAAAAGCTCACCTTTACGTCATAATGTTCGGCAAAGGTGCTTTTCTGCCCATAACTCGAGGAAAAGAAGCGAAGATTATGATCATATTTCACATGTGGATTCAAATACTCCGTTAATATGCAGGACATGAACATTTTCCCTGCACCCAAGATGTAGACTATCATCCATCCGTTTTCTAAAGTGCTCATCTTGCGCACGGTTGCAGGCGATGTGAACCTTTCCCAGAAGGCAGTGGGCGAGAGACGAGGACGGGTCACGTGTCTGGAGAGACGTATAGACACGACTCTTTGTTCCGTGTATTAGCAGTCAAGAGAAGCGCGTTCTGCAATCCGCACGTCCGCCACGCAGTGACGGTTCCACCAACTCGTCCTCCGTCTGAATGAACCAATAGTGAAGCGCCAAATAAAGCCTGAACAAACACGACAGCAGCAGGAGCCCTGATTTTGAGTAAGCTTTGTTGTGAGTGATAAACATTCATACTGGTATCTGTGGATACACCATGTGACTTCCCTCCGTGAGCGGTGCTCTCGGCAGTCATGGGGGTGTCGGGATTGGCACGATTTTTATTTGTTTAGCTTGGACGGGGTGTCAAAAAACATTTTGTTCCACCAGACACTCGAACAAAATCTCGTTAATAATCTCAGTGTTGGTCTTTTCCTAACCATTAACTGTTTCGTTGGTGAGAAGCTGTTTGTGTAGAACTTACTAATGCATTTTAAAGCCCAGTAATATGAACGTGTAATATACTGTGTGTGTGTGTGTGTGTGTGTGTGTGTGTGTGTGTGTGTGTGTGTGTGTGTGTGTGTGTGTGTGTGTGTGTGTGTGTGTGTGTCAAAAAAAATGGAGGTGTCGTCTATTCGGGTTATTTTTTGTGACTCAAGCCTTTAAAGCTCCATGTTACTTTAAAAAAAGAATGTACCATTCAGGGTTTTTTTTAAATGTTATTTATATAACGCCAAATCCCAATACAAGTCATCTCGGGGCACTTAACACAACGTTAACTGCTGTCCAGGGGAAGGGTTTGGTTAAATGGGATTCATGGCACATTAATGGACTTGATATAAATGCCATTCAGAAAAGTAGTAAATCAGCAGAAAATGAAGTGGCACTTAATAACTAATTAATGGTTCTGGTTAAGAATCACGAATCAAGAGTCTTCTTGTGGTTTTCAGCTTCTCTAATGTGAGACTTTGCTCCTACTGCATGTGCTTTTGTTTTGTTTTGAACTGTTGATCGACTGCTCATCGTAGTCGTGGTGAAAGTGGGAGCGACTCCCTGAGGCCCCAGTACAGTACAGGCCCCTGAAAAAGCAGCGATGCAGGCTACAGTACTTTGAGAAAGGAGGGATGAACTGTGCCGAATTAAGCACATATTACAGATTATCATTACTTGTTTAAATGTGATATGAACAGTTCATTAGTGACTACATTAATAACCACAATGTGTGACAGACATAAATCGAGAAGAGGGTCCACAGAGACTGTTTGTGTTTAGGGCCCAGAACTTTGTGCTCCAGCCCTGTTAATCAAACAAAGTATGGACTTTAGAGACGCCTATGTAGAGGTCTATGTAGTGAACAAGATGTCAATCCAAATGGATAGTGGACAGTGAGCTCTTAAAGAGTCTGCAGCCTCTGCATGTTTGTGTTCAGCATCAGTCCAGTTCATTTGGATGGAGGTCATGAGGTCATGGCCTGCCGACAGCGGTCATCCTGCCCGCCCTCAATAATCCACTTTCATTGCAGGCCGGCACGCTGGACTCGGCTTTACAACCAAGTGTTAAAAGTCAGCGCTCCCTGTTGCACTTTATTTAGTTTAGTCACACCACAGGCGTTCCCCCTCGTTCAGTGGAGCGTAAATGGGAATAGCATTACTTCTCCAACAAAGGGTGTGAACCCTGTTTGCGTGTGAAGAGCAGGGCCTATCATATCAGCTGTGTGAGAGTTGAAGCGGCACGCTTGCAGCAATCTGCTTTTTCACTCTCCAGGTCCTTTATCCAGCCAGAGCAGTTTTCCTGTGGGTTATTCTTCCTATCCCTCCACAGGAAAGCCGTCCCCCGCTGCTGTTTCCTATCCTGAGCTTTCTTTCTAACCCTCGGAGTTGGACAACCCTTTTCCTTCGACATTGTCGCCCTATGTTAATCATTTAAAAAGCCTTTAAGTGTCATTTTTATTGGTGTGTTTTGTTCCTCTCCTTTTTAATATGGATGATCATACCCAGAAATGTAATCACAGCGGAGGCTTCACTCAACTGTTTGCTTCCTAAAGTCTCACTTCACCGTCCTGCTTTTGCTCAGCCCTAAATTTGTATACATAACGAGGGTTTGTTTCTTCTCCTTCTGCTCTTCCAGGAACACGGTGGCCTTCTACGAATCTTTCCAGAAGGAAAGGTCCAGTTTGCCGACATAGAGCCAAAATTTGACCGTCTGCTGCTGTTCTGGTCGGACAGACGGAACCCTCACGAGGTTCAACCCGCTTTTTCCACAAGGTCGGTCAGCTACCAAGTGTCTCCGCCGCACGCGCTCAGATGATGTGGTCTGTTGTGGTCTCACCACTAATCGTGTCTCTGCAGGTATGCCATCACGGTTTGGTATTTCGACGCAGACGAGCGAGCGAGAGCTAAAGAAAAATACTTAACAGGTAGGACTTGATGCTTAAACTAAACAATCCCGCGTCTAATGCTGTGCCCCCCCCCCCCTTTGTTTTCTTTTACATTATCTCCTTTGTGTTTCCTGTTTCATGCAGGTGCAGGAGAAAAAGGAGTAAAAGTTGAACTCGACAAATCATCTGACCCCAGCTAGCGCGATGCCGCGTCCCCTGCATCCCGAGCAAACAGCCATTAAGTGCTCTGTCCTAAGAAAGTGGCCTCTAGAGAGCATGTGTGTGTTTTACAAGGCAAAAACAGCCGAGTTTTTGCAGGAGTGTGTGGAAGATCCAATATCATGGAGACAAGACAAACAAATACGCAATGAATTCTTTTCATTTTTAGCCAACCTGGGCCACCCAACGGACCTTGAATGTCATAACATTGTACTGAAAGGGATTGTGTGTGTTTGTTCCTTTCACCTCATCGGTGGTGAATGCTTACGTTACAATGGACATTTTCAGGAAATCGCTTCGAACAGAAAATCATCTGTTGCATATTCTTTTCTTTTTTTTTTGCAGTTAATTCCTTAAAGGTACAGTGTTCTGCATATGCATCATGTTATGCTTTTCACATGGAATTGGCTGATATAATAAGCTATTGTATGTGCTTGAGTTTGCAATAATTTGAGGAATGATCTGAATTAAAAACACCCTTTTTCTGACAGACCTTCGATCTCAGTTTGAGTTCATTCTTTAGCAGCGGAGTCGGATCCCGCTGAGGCTTTTGAGGCCTCATTTTATTTTCTCTCATATGTCAACCATTTGAATCATGTTACCAAGAAACAAACAAGACCGTGTACAGTATATGTGAAGAGGAGATGGTGCTGTTGTACTGTGTTGCCTGCTGTCCTGGTTGCACCTTTATCGGTTCGCAGGTTTGTGCTGCCCTCTGCAGGAACTTGGTACACACTGCACCTTTTGTTTTTTTTGTTTTTTGTTGTTGTTGTTTTTTTGTCACTTTTAAGATCTGTGGATAAATGAAAATAAAATTCTGTCTGTTTAAGGGAAAACATTTGACATTTGGAAGACTATTGACATTTTTTAATACAGTAATATTTGCACTGATTAACACACTTCATTGATAATTATTCCAAAAACTACTGAAATTGGCATTAAATACTGTTGATACATTGCTTCAATTAATAATATATTATTCTTTGCAACTCTGCTGTAACTAAAAAGAAATGTTCATTTGTCAAAAGGCTGTTTGAGCTTTTAATGTCCAACTCTCAGTCAAGTTTCTGCTGATCTCGATTACAGCCAGTGTTTCGTTGTCCTGCTGCTTGTGTAACCGGAGTGAGATCAGGTAGAAAACAGCTCCCGCTCAGCTCACCGCTGGAACGGAAATGTGGCTTGTTCAGCTCCTGTAAATTCACTTGGCTGCGTTCGGAGGTGTTTTCCTTTTCTCAGAGCTCAGCCACCTTCTCAAAACGTCTGAGGGCTCCAGAACCTGTTGTTACTGGTCAGCAAGCATTATTATTATTATTATTATTATTATTATTATTATTATCATTATGTAATATAAAACCGTTTTATATAAGCCCACCTGTGGTGTTATTCAATATTTAAAGATTTATCACAAGCAGTCTGCATAAAGGCAATGTGGCATTCTTATACTAGTGTACTAAAAGAATGATGTGATTCATACATAATATGTCATGAAAGGAAAGTGTGGTCAAGCACAATGTTACTTTCTCTTTGAAGAAGATCTTACAGATAACTGTACTGTTTGGTTGATGACGTACCTCAGTGTAAGGATTTATTTCAAATAATCTGGAGATATTTTGAAGTCCAAAGACCCAAAAGCATCGACAACCTCATTTCTGAAGGATATAGAGAGCTCTTGAGATTTTGGAATGATGAAGCCACACAGTTCAGAGAAAACATTGGCACCGAACCTGCAACCCGATTCTAAGTGTGTGGATTTGAGGATGTGAGAAATGTAGGCATGTGCTTATTTGTTTTTAACGTGACTGATATGTTTTTTTTTCCTTTTCTTTTTCGGATTATGAAAATGACTTCAAAACGTTGATTTTATGTGTCACTTGTTTGTTACCTTTATCCCAAAGAGGGTCCAGGGTTGACTTAACGAAATGTGTCAGCAATTTCCATGTGATTTGTTTTCTTACCAAGACTGGACATAGGTGAAACATTTTTTAAAAACTCATTGGAAAGAAATCTCTTGCATTTCATGAATGTAACAAAAGTTTTGATGTTTCACAGAACCAACAGTTGAAGGTGCAGCAGGGTTTTTACTGAGAAGTCTATTGTGAGTAAAAAAAAAAAACATCCTCGTAATGTGTTGCTATCGCGGAATACTGACTCGCTCACTATTGAGGTCTCGGCTAAAGAATTGAAAAATAAATAAATACAAATTGTGAAAATATGTCACTTAAGCTATTGGAGATTGTACGTGTTTAAAACATAAGCAACTGACTGTCAGTTTAATATTTGAGTGTTTGTGTTATTTGAAAAAAAAAATAATTGCATATATTTTCAGCATTTCAATATTTTTTAATATGAATTAAATGAATCTCTCCTCTATATAAACACATCTGTATGAAAAAAAAAGAACATGTGTTCATAGACAGTACATAAAATAGTTATACAGTACATATTACAAAGGTCAGGAAATATATTAGGCAGTATTCAATATAAACTATACACTGAAAAAAAAAGAGCAGATCATACTTTGTACAAGGAATGTGCAAAATGAATGTCCCATCACTGGGCCTTTACATACTGGCAAAGAAAAAGTCTGTTAGTTCTTCTTCTCTATAGACAAGATAGGAAACCGAATGTATGAAGTTGAGGGCGACCTTCATACCCCGTGTGCTTCGGTCAGTAACACAGACTGTGCAAAAATCTACAAATGGAAAAATAAATCCACAGGTCAGCAGGAATCGGTGTGAACTCCAGTCAGTAATGGCTGAGCTCTTCTGGATGAGGAGGGAGGCTGTAATTATCCTCCCCTCCAATGTAGGCACCGATGCCGCTGCTTTGGCTCCCCCACTCGTAGCCGTCAGCAGCCAGACTGGAAAATAAAATTTAAAAAAAAAAAACATCCATTAAACTACGTCTCTATATCTTGCCACATATAGCTTCTTTCACGTATGTTGGTTTATGGAGAACAAGTCATGGTGTTGTTACCTGGCTTGGATGTTCTGAGGCATGACGCTCCACGCTAGATCATCGTCGCTGTCGTAACGCCGTGGGTTGTCAAAGAAATAAGCCCGAGAGGAGAAGACATGACCAGGAAGCCCAGAGACGCTCTGAAGGACAAGCCCAACACCAACCAGACGGTAAACATAAGTCACCATGATGGGGAACAATACTGGTCATTTTTTTAAATATTTGAGACAGTGGTTCCCAACCTGTTGGCCTTATTATGGCCTAACTTAATTGCAGCCCCTAATCGCACCTGGCATAGTTCATGGCGCGTGAGCAGTTCTACCAAAGAGTGATTCTCCCTTAAGACTGATCAATTTTGTCTTTTAATGCCTAAAATGACAAAAACTGCAGTTTATCACAAAGAAAACAAAAAGGGACACTTCTGTGTAGCTGAACTACAGTTTGCTTTATCTGTTTTGTTTTTTTCTATAAATCATCTAGTGACCCGTTGTAGGGGCCTTGACCCCCAGGTTGGGAACCGCTGGTTTAGGATAACTGCTGACTCACCCTGTCGAGGTTGGGCTGCCGAACTCTGAAGAAGAAAACTACAAGAGAAGTGGGGAGCAACTCCCATACAAACAAAATCACTCCAAATACGATGTAGCCAGTGTCGCCCAGAGTCGACTGTAAATCTGCCTGGAAAAAATTAAAAAAATAAAAAAATTACTACAACACCTCTTTTATCCAGTGATGGAGGGAAAACTATATTTTGTGATGTCAAACAACCACCAACAATGCAAACATTTGACAAAATATTTGGAGTTTCCCCCTTTTTCTCTAAATAAAAAATAACTTGCATCCCACAGCCAGTTAGTTCAGCATTGATTAGCTTGTAACTTCCTGGAAAGCCACACTTTTAATATGAGCGCAGCTTGAGGAGCTGCTAAGCACAACTGTGTCCCTGTTTCCAGACTCCTCGTCTACATGAGGTATCGAAGGTGACCAGGAGAACCTCATTGTGCTATGCCAAGCTAACTGGCTGTTGGCTCTAGCTTCATATTTGCAGTTGAACTCTTGCTTTGAGGGATTCACCTGGTCTGAAACGTTGTACCAGTCGTAGTCAAAAGAGTTAATACTCTTGTTGGAGAGTCCCAGGACGACCAGATTGTAGCAGGCCCGGGATGCATACAGGAGGATGACGATGGCTCCGATAACTGTCACCTGGCACACAGACGTTCCCTGCACAGTGTGAAGAGTTGCATTAGGAAATAAGATATCAATCATACATTCATTTGTGGTTGTTGTTGTTGTTTTTTTAAATTTCTTTTTTTGATTTTATAAATTATCAAGACAAAACTTTGAAACTTTAAGAATCCAAAACAGAAGGAAAAATCAAAACAACAACAAATAATAATAACACACTAGCACACCACCAGCCTGACATAATTACATCCTACTCATATCATCCGGTCAGGGCAACATCGGTTCCAGGGTTTTTAATCTGGCAGAGCAAAGTCCATTCCAGAGAGGTCCAGCATGTCTAAAACCGGCTTCCTTATCTTGACAAATCCCTTGAAGTGGAAGTCAATTTTCCCACAGGAAGGATTTCCAACGTTCCCTTATACCAGTCGTCCAGACAAGGAGTATCTTTAGAAATCCAGAATTTAAGAATAGTTTTTCGTGCTATATACAGTGTTCCAATCAGTTTAGTGTTGTGGCTGCTCCTTGCGCTGCTCCCTTTAGCTGCCAAAATACACTGAAGAGGTGAGAGCTCCAGGTCATATCCAATCAGAGAAACCACTTCGTCCTTTATTTCTCTCCAATATGTTTGTATCTTTTGACATTTCCAAAACATATGTATACATGTACCAACTTCAGAGTTACATTTAGTGCATGTAGGAGAACTTATACCATGCCTGCCCCTCAGCAGTGGTGTACAAAGGAGTAGTGTAATATTTTAAATTGTCTTTCTCTATCCGTGCTACAGCTCAATATTAGGTGTGTTTTCTATAAATGATGTCCATATATTTTCATCTATCTGACATTCCACGTCAATCTGCCACTGTTTACGGATGTGGTCAGTGGAATTATTAAGATTTAGACCAAAGGTTTCATACACATAAGAAATACATCTCTTTGATGTGGACTGTGTGAGGATTTCTCCCAAAAAGGACATATTTGGAGCGTGTATATTTTTTGGTATAAAATGTCTTATTTGTAAACAGCAGAAGAAATGTGACTCTTGGAGAGAGTATTTACTCTTCAGGCCCTCAAACGACTCCATTGCTCCTCCTTCATAGAGTTTGACAAGTTGATCCAGACCCTTTTCCTGCCAGAGCCTAAACACAGCATCTTGAGGGGGGGTCTGGATTTCTCCATATGGGAGCCAAAAGTCACAAATGATCCTTAAGTCTAAAATAGACCATGGTCTTGTTCCAGGTATTCAACGTGTTCCATACAGTAAAGTTATTTTGAACCATCAGCTTTTCCCTTTTATAATTTATGAAGGCACAGAACTTTAAAGTGAGTAAGCCACAATTTGTCGACTCCATATCAATCCACGTATTTGTAGCCTCTGGATTCACCCACTCATATATGTACTGCGTTTGTGCTGCCCAGTAGTAGAACCTCATGTTTGGGACTCCCAATCCTCCTTGTTGCTTGCCTTTCTGTAGTTGACCTATTTTCATTCTAACCTTTTTACCCTGCCAGATGACTTGTGTAAACATTTTATTCAAGTCAATGAAAAAGCTGTTGGGAATTGAGTCTCGCAGCATCTGTAGGGGGACAGTAACCTAGGCAGTATATTCATTTTGAGCACGCTTATCCTGCCCAACCAAGAAACCAGTAAAGTTCTCCACCTATTCGAGTCTTCTTTAATGCGTGTTGTGATTGGTTTATGATTGAGTTTAACCAGTTTTTTAAGGGAGGGGCCAATTATACGTAACCTCCTTGGGTGACAAGTCTAAAGGGAAGCCACTAGGTGGCGTAGAGCCTGCCGTAGCACCAATAGGCAAGACCTCAGTTTTTAATAGATTAACTTGAAAACTTGATATGTGCCCAAACAGACATGGGATGGTAGTATCTATCTCGACCAAGTACAGTAGGACGTCATCTGCATAAGGAGACATTCTTTTGCACTGTACCGTTGACATTAACACCCTTTATCGTTGATGTGGTTCTGATGAGCTCAGCTAAGGGCTATGAAGCTAATGCAAACAAAAGAGGTCCCAATGGGCATCCTTGGCGGTTGCCATGCTCTAATGGGAAAGGATCCGAGCAGAAGTTAGTAATAACGGACGCTCTTGGAGGAAAAATACAGCAGTTTCACCTAGTCAATGAATTCTGTACCTATTTTAAATTTTTCCATAGCATAGAAAAGGAAGTTCCATTCAACCCTATCAAATGCTTTTTAAGGGTCCAGAGACACTACCAAGCCCTGCATGTTATTATCTCTAACGAACTGGATCATGTTCAGAAGCTTCCTGATATTATTGGAGGAATTCCTCCCTTTAATAAAGCCCGTTTGATCAGGATTTACTAATATTGATATTGGTGGTTGAAGCCTCAGGCATTAATGAGCGATATGGGCCTGTAAGAAGCCGGGTCTTCAGGGTTCTTGTTTCTTTTCAGGATCAGGTTAATGTTAATGCAACACTGTTTCAGGTAAACGGTGGGTTGTATTGAAGCTGTAGTTATAAGTTCTGACCAGATGAGGAGTGAGTTTGTTTTTAAAAGCTTTAAACCACTTCACACTCCACATTGTCACTTGGGCTTAAGGATGAACTGATAAGATTTTGGGGGTCAAAGGTCAACTCACTGTCGTCTCACATTGACCCAATCCTCATGAATGCAATATCTCAGCAATGCCTGGGGAAAATTTCTTCAAATTTTGCAAATGTTCACTCGGCCTCAGCGAGGAAGCGATTGGATTTTGGTTGATGATGTGTGTGAAGCCTCCACATTTTAGAATTTTAGCTTCTTTGCAGCAACTTCTATATTTGAAGCCTTGTCGACTGTCAATCAGCTTTATTGGCCAAGCATGTGAACGCATAAAGATTCCTTCAAAGTTTTCACTACACGTATTATGTGAGTTTGGACAGATATGGATGTAAACTAGAACTTGACTGGTTGGCAGAAGCATACAACCGTCAGGCAGTAATTGTAGTTGTGGGCTAAAATGAGACTTAATGTCATGAAAACACTTATGAAATCATATAAAATCTACACGTAAGGCAGGAATGGCGGCATTTGTAGGGAAATGATGCATGATGTCATGTTGTTAGTTCATGTTAGATAACATATAGAACATGGTGTCCTAACTGAATTATACCCTCAGCTTGCGTATGCACCACCGTGCAATTAGTCATGTACAGGAAAGACAGAGTTGCTAGGGAACAATCACTATGTGTAAAGCATGAATTATATGCAGAACTGTGTCTTCACACAAGGATGCAGAATACCTTTTGATACCAGTTATAAAATGGCTGTCAGATAAATCACAAGCCACGGACTTTACAAGGAATAACGACAACTTTTTTTATATTCGATTTCTACTCTCAGTGCCACAGAGGGCCAGGAAGTTGTCTCACCTTGGACTCCAGGTAGATGTTGGCCAGTGACATCTTGGCGATCTTGTAAAGACATAAAGAGAGCGAAGTGGCGCACAGGACGAAAAGTGTGTCGTTGATTGCGACCCTCACGAGCACGATGGTGTGGGCTTCAGCGGAGGACATCCTCACCAGCAGTGCACACACTAAATTCACAACCAGAAACACCAGGCTGATGAAGAGGAAGAGGAGGTATAGTGGCATCCTGTTGGTCAGAAAACAAAACCAGAGATGGACTTCATTCATATTAGTTGAATTGTAAATTAAATTCAGTAAATGCATGACCCCCACCTACTAAAGGTGTCTGTCTGGTCTTACCTGTATCTCAGAAGCTCTGGTGCGTATTTGGACTTTGCCTTGAAAACAACCTGTGACAAAAAAAAAAACGAAAACGGCATCATGCAAATGCGTCACACTGTTTAGGCCGACCGTTTTCACTTCTGTATTCTTGCAGTTTGAAAAACAAAACTTTCTTATGAAATAGGAACCTCATGGCTGAAAGTTTTGAACTTTAGATACACAGTGGTCCACAGCACAGCGCCACGAAGCTCAGAGTCTCACTGTCAACTCGCAACTGTGACTCACATCAGCGCAAGAGGATTACGCTATAAATAACCTTCAGGCAGAAGCCAGAGAGGCTATTATTTGATATCTGGATTATGTAAACAGTTGAAGAAATGATTCATCGCATCACACTTTGTAGCCAATCTGAATGAGAGTCTGGTACACTAATAGCAACAGGTCGTATTTACAACACAGTAGATTCCTTGCTATCAACTCATGAATGACAAGGACAGTGTCATTTCAACACCTTTCACTTTACTTGTATCCTGTATTTAAACCACAGTGTGTTAACATTCGACAAAATTCCTAACATTCAAAATCAAACATTAGCATTATCTTTTAATTTGTCAAACTTTTAATCTAAAGTATAAAAGCAGAACACAGTTTGTTGCATAATAAATTGGTGAATTATTATAATAATAGTTTGGTAACATTTTCCATATGGTGCAATGCATTTATAATTTTCTACCGAAGTGGTTAGTCATTTGTTCTCATAAGTAATTTTCAAGACATAGTAAGTCGTCCACTTGTCATAGGCACGTTTTACAGCTTCCAGACGTTTTATAGACACTTACCACTCAATCAAAAAAAATAATCAATAATAAAAATGGAAATATGCTTCAACCCTATTCTTACTATTTATGTGATATTTAACCACAAATCCAGTCACATGGTTTTACAAACACAATTTGATTTTGAATAAGAGAATTAAGCAACACAGGTGTCACATTTACTTCCGCCAAGGAGGTAAAACAGCCAGCAATCATTATGGAGCAGTCGGGGTCAGCGGCGTCTTAGAGAAGAACAGCTGGGATGTGAGGTGACTGCGTATTTTCACATCATTCTACTAGTTTTGGAAATATATCCAAATGTAGTGGTTGCTGTTGTAGATTATGTTGTCAAAGAGGAGTGGACCGTTGGCCAAGGTGGAGGTCTGCTCTCTATAAATACCCTCACAGTTTTAGCTATGTTTTTAAAGTTGTATATCTAATTTACTTCATAATGTACAATTACTGGAAGTTACTTAATGTTTTGACCAGCAGTTGCACAATGCATACAAGTTTCAGTTCACTATGACACACACGATGACAAAGATCCCCTCTAGGCCCTCCATTGCATTAGAAATTCTTGAATTGTAACAATAAGTCATGTCCGTATACAGTTTGTAATGAGGTTTATCCACAAAAAATGTTTTGTTATGTTGTTAAAAAAATTTTTTTAAATTACATCTACTTTTCTCCTTTCACTGAAAAATCCTGAATCTTTTTTATTTTAGTTGACAGAAGACATCTACAGCCTTATGGAGTCTACTCTCAGAGTTTGTGGCCTCATGTTTCAACAGTACACTTGTTGAAGTTAAATACTGGACCACAACTGACCTCCGCACAAGTCGTGATGTCACACACTCCTGCTCATACATACGTCATAAGATGAGCCTGAAAACAGACTCTGCACATAGGCTACATCACTCTGATTTAACAATGTGTTAAAAATATGTTAGTATGAGTGGATGGGGGCTTTAAATCAGCTCCTTTAAAATCTGGAGTACTGTTCCCACATGACATAGAGTCAGGTGGAGGTGTTGACACCACGTCAAACCCCGTGATATGACTGACATCTGAGCCTGACAACTCACCTGTGCAAAGTAAAGGTTCATGAGGCTGAGTGTGAAGAACTGCAGGCAGACAGGGAAGCAGTAGAGCAGCCAGAAGGGAAAGGGCCCCAGAGTGTTGGCTGTGACAAAGTTCTTGAAGTAGAAGGAGAAGAGCACGGTGCGCAGGGCCGACCACAGCAGGCACAGGAACAGGAACACCGTCTGGTAGCTGAGCCGCTTGTGTCGGTACCGCAGGACCAGCCAGAGCTGCACGTAGATGAAGATGAAGAGGAGGGAGTAGAAGACGGTGTACACCACGGTCAGGCCCAAAGTGACGTAGGGGGGTACGGCCGGGCTCAAAGTTGGCAGAGGCAGGGACTTGTCCATCAGCGATAGCTCCATCTCCTCCACCAGGGCCTCCATGACCGGCTCTCCCTGCCCGGGGGGAGGAGGGAGCGGAGCGGCGGGGAGGCGGGTGTACGCCGCCGATCTCTGCCTTCACGCCGAGCCGGCGTCTCGGCTCTCACGGTCGGCCGAGGAGGAAAAGTGAGAGCAGAAATCACCGAAAAGGAGGAAGAAACCGAGGCTGCGGATGGGACTGTCAAGAAACGCGAGGAGAGAAACGCAGCGGGGAAGAGAAAACAAGTCCAACTTCCTGCAGCCGAGCCGGAGACAGCCAGAGAGCGAAGCACATGATCAGTGATGAGAATGAGCCGTTTGTCAGGAGCAGCAGCGGCGAGCAGGAAGCTGCTGAGGGCTGCAGCTCGGAGCTCCGTGCGAGGACCGGGCCCCCCCCCCTCAGGGAGCCTCCTCCTTCTCCTCCCTCCCCACCGCCGCGCGCATGACTACGTGACGGTACGCAGCGACTGACGCACGCTACTGTACCTTTAACCCTGTGATGGGACTTCCCACCACAGCACTGATCCCAGGAGGGCAGCACAGTGCTTTTACATGTATTTACTGTCACTTTACTGAGATGCATTTATCATGCAAACTACATCAACTTTAAAACAACTACAACAAATAAAACATATGTGATAGTTAAGTCTTAGTAAAGATCATTAGATGTTTTTGGACTATACTACAAGCATAAAAAATATCAGAATAAGATCAAATGTATGTAAAAATATCAAATTATAATATTAACTAAAATGCAGCCTGTACTATTGAACAAAAGGTGCTGGTAAGATAAATAAGTAGTGTTTACTGCAGTAATTGAAATTATATTTGTCAAAAGGTTCTTAATCAGCTACAATTTTATTCATTATCTAAAAAAAATTGCGTGGTCTGATTCTTAAGAAGCTTATCGACTCTGATCTCTTTACAAGATTTAGGATAAGGTTAAAATACCATTGTATACCACCACTGTGTAAATAGTCAAACCTATGCAGCACAAGACAGCACATCCTGAGTTTTATTTCCTATAATACTAAATCTTGCTGCTCTCATCATGCTCTCTGCCTGAAACGCCCACGTCTTCCTGACTTCACAGCTGCATCTTGTAATGCAGGTTTTCCATTAAAAATCTGAAGCTATGATAACATCATCAGGATAAATTTCTCAGTCTTTAGAAAGCTCCTCCACAGCCACAGAAGACATTATACAGCTGTCTGGATCTTCAGCTGTAAAATCACAACAGCTCCCCTTTAATTCTGATCTACAGTACTTCACAAACCCTAGTGAAGTTTGTTGTGGTTGGTGGTAGTAAGGTTTTTGTTTGACAGGACTGGGGCATGTGAACATGAGGGAGGCCAAGGATGGTCACCTTTGGCTGTGATGATACATTAATCTTTTATCACGCGGGGACGCTGCCACACAGACACCACACTAAACAGGATGCTGTCAGCTCCAGTACCTCCCTTTAGGCTGAGACCTCAGTTTAGATATACACATTCTCATGAAAACATTAGGTTCAGCCTTTTTGGTGAGTAAAAGCACATTCTATTTTTTTTTTTTTTTTACATATTTATTTATGCTATAATTAACAAAGCTGAGAACTTTCAGCCAGTAAATGAAAGAGTTATGTGTATTTGTATATTGCTCCCTTTGTTCCCAGGGTTGCTTCAGCCTGCATGCAGCCCGGATAACCGTCCACATCTTTGGTTTCATGTGTAAATCAAAAAAAATAATAATAATAATGGACTGGTGATGAAATAGCACTTCAATCTGATTACCAGGCCACAGCATCTTGATATAGACACATCAAACACCGGCCTGTCGGTTCCCAGGCAACATGGTTTGAGAAAACAGACTCACTCAAACACTAACATGTCACAGCTAATGACATCACTGGTCCCAGGGTAAATATCCCATCAGACACCGCAAGGGCCCGATGTGTATCATCATTTAAGAGCAGTGAACTACATTTAGTTTTATACATACGAGTACTGTTAGCAAGTCTTGTGGTCATTATGAATTTATTTTCTTCTCTGATAAAACTGAGTCGATCCTGTTCAACATCCATGAGAGCAATTTTTTTGCATAAAATGTATGCTAAATAATAAAATAAACAAATACATATTGTGTGAATGTACCTACTATATGTACATCAACTGAAATTATACTGATACATGAATTATTTAATTCTATTGTGAATAGTGTTTTCAGAAACCACAAATGAAAAGTTCATAAAATGACCAGAAGATGGCACCTTTCAACTGTATGAAAACAGAAACACACTCATCAGTGCAGAGTTGACATCAAGTCAAAAGGAAGCTCTGAAAAATATAGAATATAAAGCTTATTTTGGTTTGAGTGACACTTTTTTTGTTTGCTTCATTAGTCCCTGTGTGGAATTATTGTTCTTTAATGAAGAAAATAGAAAAAACACCATGAATGACAAAGTGTGTCCAAATTTTTGTATAAACAGTAAAAATATGACTCATGATTTCGGTCTGTATAAGAGATGTCTGAGGTGGTGACCTGATGGTTATGGAACCATAGTTATACAGTGTACATTTTCCAACTACTATGCACTTTTTAGAAATACAAATTTTTTTCATTTCACAATGACAGACAAAATCTTGTATCTTCTTCGTGGCATATTCTCTGTACATCACACTGTCTTGACATGAAGCCACTTTAAGAGTCTTAGCAGCTAACAGCAGATAAATAAATATTTGGTATGAGATAGGTCCATTAATCCTGCATATTAGAATAAACAAAACATTATATGACTGTTTATGTTTTTTTTTTAAGAACATGAAGCAAAGTAAAGCTCCTCTTGATGCTGAAATGTCATAACACCACACCAAATATTTGAGCTTTACGTAGAAAGTGAATAGAAACAGTAAACTTTCACTTTAGGGTGAGGCTAACAATAATTTATACCCTTTTCTCAGGAATGTTCAAGGATAAAGTTTTGGCCTCCGGGTAGTGCAAGAGTGTAGCTCCTCAAGTGTCCACAGAAGAAAGTCCTCTACTTATTGCAGTGGTTCTCATCCTGTTTGCCTTGTGACCCTTTAAAACAAATCAGTGTGAGCACCGAGACCGGACTAACTCTAATTTTATTTGATTGTTTGATCTGAAGATTTTTTTAGAGGCCTGAGAATGTAAAGAAATCAAGTTTCAGTAGAAAGAAAACAAACATACTGTAACAGTAATCAGTAAAAACTAAGCATAACTTCACACATGAAGATTAATTTACTGTGATGTAGGTTTATCAGGCAGGGAAGAAAAGTCTCTATCAATCATGTAGGATTCATGATAAATAATCAATACTTTCAACTTCAATATGTCTTCTGTAATGACATCCTGGCCTGGTGGTGGACATGTTAGTGGTCACATGGTCTCCAAAATATATATGAATCTTTGAGATCTTGGGATTGTCCAAATCAAATGTGGAAACCTTGGCATTAACTTGGTTGTCATTATCTTATTTAATTTTCAACATATATTAAGGACCAAAATGTTCAGAAGATATTTTGGGGTGACAAAAGGTCAAAAATCACTCAAAATCATTAGGCATAAGGAGGACCATGGATACCAAATGTCATAACAGTGGCCAACAGTTATCCAACAGTTATTCAGATAACTGCACCAAAGTGTTGGACGGATGACTGACTATCTGCTAGCGGGAGAGAAACAGCTCCAAGTTGAACTATACTACCAGCACGTCCCTCATTATCCCAGCTGGAGTCGAGTCTGATAGCCACAGCGGCATGCCTCAGATGATTAGTGTATGGTACAGTGCTTTGTGATATTGTCCTTTACATAATGTTTCAATCAAACCGGGCATGGGGCTCTGTTGCCGGTAACTGGTCCATGCTCTGATGGCCCATTGGCCCGTGTCCAAACCTGCTAATACAGCTCCAGTGTTGTTCCTCTGCATGGAGAACTCCTCCACAGTGGCCCCTGTATTATAAATACCTTATCATCCAAACACAGGTGGCTGATTTATTCTGTATTGGCAACACTGGAACAATCAGTGTCAAGAATTAAAATAAAAGAATGTGAAAATGACCTCTGATCCTCTGAAATGCTTCATTCTGTCCTCAGCCAACCCTTTTAACTCCTGTCATGCAAATGTCTACTTGGCCGTTCCAGTAAACAGATCCAGAGCATGCCAGACTACAGATATGATTCCAAGACGTTGTTTTATGAACATCATGAAAAGAAAAGTATAGACTACCTCTCATTTTCTCTCCAATGTTGGTGAGTTATCTGCTCCGCCCACACAGCGCTCCATCCACAACTGGCTGAGTCCATGTAACACTCGCCCCTCAAACACAGGACTGCTCGGACGAACCATGGTTTGGCGGAAGCAAGAATGGCTCATATGTGCGACTTTTCTCGGATTTGTGGCCTCAGTGCAGAGCGTAACGCGAGGCGAGTTTTTCCCTTTCGGTCCAAGCGCAAGAGACCAGTTACTGGAGCCAGGGAATGACCAGACGCACCGACTTGAACTGAACAAGCCAGTGCTCTTTTATGA
Source organism: Brachyistius frenatus (assembly GCF_029030835.1). Lineage (NCBI taxonomy): Eukaryota > Metazoa > Chordata > Actinopteri > Embiotocidae > Brachyistius > Brachyistius frenatus. Next base: position 5,724,800 of record NW_027210607.1, read on the forward strand.
TGGCACTTTCGACAGCATGTTTGTAAGTTAAACCTATAACTTGTTACACTTAGTCCAGACGCGTGGGGTTTACTGGTCACGGGGGACTGTGGTCCATAGATCTTGCGCAATTGCGCATACCCTATAAAAACTGAAAGGGGGTCAGTAGTTACAACTTTAAACAATTCCTGGAAGTTGCAACATGTAGCTCGGGCAGGGTATGACTTTTTCTGCCGGTCTATAGTGCTTGTAATTATTGATTTACTTATCATCGAGGCTGTGTTATATCTTGTGGAATTCATGTGTCCACGTATTCTTACAGCTTCCCCTGTGGTTATCATTTTACTGTTGACACAAAGACCAAAGAGCTCGAGGAAGCTCGTTTTGCAGCCACCCCAAAAACATGATGAATCCATGTAACATAGCAGAGTGGTCACTAAGACATAATTTAACCAAATACATAAGTTTAAAATTCATTATTAAAACTCGTGTTTATGATTTGCTGGGCTATTTACTGTTGCCCTGTTGGGCTTTTAAATGAAACTGCACCATTGTGTTGCATAGACAAACAGCCCTTTATTCCCTGTAATTCTGGTTTCAAAGAAAAGTGCTACATCTCTGTTTTAATTGTGCTGTATGTGAATAATCTGCTATCAGAGTTATTACACTGAAAGGCAGGAACCGAACTTTTGCCAAAACTTTAGTCTATACTTGATGATATACTTGCAGGAATAACTCAAGACAACTGTAATCACTTTAATCAGTGGTTTTTTTTTTTATTTCATAGCTGTATGTCCAATCTCAGCCAAGCAACAAATCTATTTAAGGAGATTGTGCAGAGGCATAAAGTGGTGGTTTAACACGTGAGCCTGAGGCTTGGATTCAATATTGAATTCCCTGTTAAAACATTTAGTCTCGGGTTTTTTTCCCACTCAGTCTACCTTCGAGTTATCCCTGAATCACCCACCACAAATATACTTTTCTCCTGCAGTCAAGATGGCCTAAAGATTTGTTGGTTTTCATTAATGAGACAGTCTGAACTGTCTGTGCCCTGTGGGGGGAACAGTAATGCTTTTAACTCCAGACGTGGTTATAGAACTTAGATTTCCTCCGATCATTTAGGAGGTCAAGTGATTGTATCATCTCCGCATGAGGGTAATTCATATTTTATTTAGCCTTTGAGTGTTAACTATGAAAGTTAAATCTATCTCTCTCTATGTATTATATCAGAATCACTGATCATTTTCCCAGCTCTATCTTCCATTTTGTCAGGAAGTCTCTGTAATGAAGATTAGTATGCAATCTTCGGGTTCTCTGGGGCTGCTCGTCAGGGGCAAGAACAGGAAACAGTATGGCCTGTGCCAGGAATAGTGCTCTTGTTTTCCTCCGGTCAGGAAGTGAAGGAGCACATCTCCAGAGTGTGTGTTTTTGACATAAGCCCAGGTTTTCTGTTTCTGCCTCGCATTTGTTCACATTAAACCATTAAGAAAGTGTGTAAAAATTTGTGTTAAATGGCGTGTTGTTTGTTCATTAGCGCTGTGGAGTGCTGACTCGGATCATTAGTCTAATGAGTGTGGAGTAAAGATCAAAGTGGGTCCCACTGAACTGGGTTTGCCTCTGCTGTGAAACACTTCTAGCTGTGTCACAAAGACGGTCGTACAGTGTTACAATCGTCTCATTTCTTGTCATCCAAATTACTAACTTGAGCTTTTAATTCCAGATCAACACCAATGGTTTTGTTGCCACAACAGAGCCAACGGGTGAGTCGACGTATCTTGGCGAAATGCCACCCAAGTTTGGCATGATTGCAGCTCTGCAGGGAGACCTGGACACGAGCGACGGTGTGGGGAAGGTTTTCTTCCGTCAAGACTCCGGTCCTGATGTTCTGCGCCTGGCAGCTGAACACATCACCAGGGCCTTCCCAGAGGACGACGAAGTCAGTCCCACCCATGCTGTGGTGATCACCTGGGTGGATGTTGCCACATTTGAACCTCAAACCAGAGGGGATGGCATCAACAACAAGGTGGGCATTATATGGCCATGCAAGTGATCTGTGCTAGAACTGGTCATTTACATCCTCTCTAATGTTTCCTTAATCAGAGAAACACCTTCCAGCTGGTTATTGCGTCCCTGGAGACCGCCTCGTATGCTATCGTCCTCTATGCGAGGGATGGGGTACAGTTTACCTCCTCACCTGTGAGGGACAGCAGTGTGGTCTTGCATGCTGGCTTCAGTAAAGGTTTGGTCCAGGGTTACCTGTTCTCCAGTCAGGGACCGTACTACCGCACCACCACTGTTGACGAGGCATCTGTGAGGGCTCTGGCAGAGTAAGTCAACCGATGGCTGTCAGCACAGAACATTTCAACAACAATGAACAGTGGCTGCTCTTGAAAATGTGTGTTTCATGTTAAACCTTTTCCCTTCACAGGGAGACCAACTCAGGCCAGCGCGGTGTTTGGGTGTACGAGATTGGAACGTCTCCGTATTTTACCAACGTGGCTCCGGGTGAGGTCACTGACCTGCCCACTGAGGCCACACAACACGAGGGGGCTGAGGGCAATGAGGAACAGAGGCCTGTGTATCCTGATGGACAAGTGGAATACTCTCCAGACATCGGGCAGTTGGAAGTCCATCCAGTTCAGTACCAGCCACATCAGCCTGGCAACCCAGAGGTGGTGGTGGTGGATGACACAGATATAAATGTAGACGGTGAGTCCTGAGCACAAAACTGAGTGTTGTATTTTGTTATTTATATTTTAAATGGCTGCATTTACTGTATACAGTGCTCTCATGCAAAGTGCTTAATATTGTCTGTCATTCACCTACATTCACTGATGTCAGTGAGCTGCTCTCAAGGGGATTTAGTGTCCTGCTCAAGGACATCTGATCATAGAAGCAAATCCCCAAAACTGTGACTAGTAGACCACAGCTGCTCTGTCAGGATTTTATTTTGAATAAAAGATTTGTAGTATCGATATATTAGCCAATATTCTTTATACAGTGTATATTAACACACATATTTTACATTGATCCCACAAATGTCATCAACAAACACTTTTGACACTTGTGACAAAGATATGTAATGGAGGCAGGATATTTTACAGTTTATTGTCCACACTGACATTAGTGCACTGAAACAGTAAATTTAATCATTATAAATATCTGCATAAAAAACACAAATAGAACAATATCTAATATACCCCAAGCATCTTTTTTTTTTGGACTAATGTTCTGTTAAAAAAGTTTTCTGTGGCACATATTGGCTAACATATATGCCGATACCAATATATCTGTAATAAAGCGGATAAAATCGTCTGGTCAATACATCAGCTGAGCGATGTATCATTTAAAAAAGATGTAGTTGTCATGTCGGTGCTGGAGGATTATAGTCAATCAATCTATTAGCGGTTCCAGTGATATTCTTATTTTCCATGTTTTCAGTGTTCTCTTACAACCTTGGGACATGTGTGAACAACAGAAATAAATGCTCCCAGTTCGCTGACTGTAAGGACTACTCCAGTGGATACTGCTGCCACTGCAGGCCTGGCTTCTATGGCAATGGGATACAGTGTGTGGCAGAGGGTATGTTTCTGCTATTTGTTTTTCTTTAACAAACTTCTTTTAAATACTGTACTGCGTTTTACTGAATTATCTGTAAGAATACGTTTTAATATTTTCCGCGAGCCAGAGTACAACACAGGATTTCACATTGCACGGGTTGTTAACCAGAAAGTATTTAACATCTGAATTCCTTTTGGCAGTGGGCGGATGTGTAAATGTTGGAGAAAATCTCATACTGCAGTTTCACTCCAATCCTTGTCTTCTGTAACTTCCTTGCAAAGCTTCTGAAATGAATTTGAGCATTTGGGTCAAATCTGTGGGTTCAGCCATGAGGTTTGTTTGCTCTTCTCTGCGGCTAACTTTTACGGTGTGGGTTTGGTTTTGCAGGAAAGCCTCAGAGGATGAACGGTAAAGTACACGGAAAAGTGTTTGTGGGGCGCTCTCCTTCTCCTGTGGAGTTCACCGGCAACGATCTCCACTCTTACGTTGTGGTGAACGACGGCCGATCCTACGTCGCCATCAGTGACATCCCTTACACTGTCGGGCCCTCGTTGCAGCCCCTGGCGGCCCTCGGTGGTGTGATTGGGTGGGCGTTTGCCCTGGAGCGGCCCAGCTTCAAGAACGGTTTCAGTATTATTGGTGAGAAAAGAAATCTCTACAACTGATAATATCTAATGTTGTGACATTCAGTGGCTTCTAATGTGGTTTTCACAGCCTTTAGACAAATGACATAGTGAAGCTTCAGGAAGCATAAACCTCTGTAAACAAATGTGAGCGCTGCAAACTCCGTTTTCCATGCAGCTGCAGCTTTACTCATGGTCCAGCTGAATTCCCCTCACATTACCTCAGTTGAGCCAAAGTTCATCCAAGGGTCTTAAAGTTAACCTCCTCTTCTCCATCCTCTCAAGGGGGGGAGTTCACACGGCAGGCCGAGGTGACCTTTCTGCCTGGGAATGAGAAGCTGACTATCAGGCAGGAGTTCAAAGGCATCGATGAGCACGACCACCTGGTGGTAAGCACCAAGCTGGAGGGCCGGGTCCCGGAGGTGCCTCCCGGCTCCACCGTGCAGGTCGACCCTTACTCTGAGATCTACCAGTACAACAGCAACTGTAAGACACAGCTCGATAGAAGAATCAGTATTTACATTCTTAAGAAGCCATGATTCTAGTTGTTTCTCACCTGTCGATCTTATATTTCAGTGATCACGTCATCCTCTACTCGGGACTACGTTGTGAGCTTGCCTGATGGATCCACTGACACCAGGCAGTATCAGTGGCGTCAGACCATCACCTTCCAGAGCTGCCAGCACGGAGAGGCTTTGAGTGACATGAAACCGACCCAGATGCTCAGCGTAGACCAGGTCTTTGTCATGTACGATGCTAATAATGAACTCATCCGGTTTGCCATGAGCAACAAGATCGGGGACATCAATGGTGAGGATGTGGGGGTTATTTTCTATTCCTGTTTTGGTCTGAGGTCACTTCCTTCCTGCAGTGCAGCATATAACATCCTGACACAGAGACTGTTAAGAGATCGCTATTGTTGAATCGTATATCCTGGTAAATTTTGCTCATAAAAAAGTAGTGTAGTAGTAAAACTGTGGTACCTTCCCTTCTCAGGAGGGCAGCCCGAGGAGAACCCATGTTTCACTGGAAGACACGGCTGTGACACCAACGCTGTTTGCCGACCAGGACAAGAAAACCAGTTCACTTGCCAATGTGCTGCTGGTTTCAACGGTGATGGACGCACATGTTATGGTAAAAATGACATATGATATAACACAAAGAAAGACCTTTGTTTCCACTGTTGGAGGCAATAAAGACGATGCAGTAACCTATGGATTATCTTCACTGATGTACTTTCTGCTTTTAAGTAAATCAAAGAGTTTTAGACCCATCATGAAAATAACCTCGACGTTTCTAAAGCCTTCCTTCATGGGGAACTGCACAATCTTTCCAATTAGCAGAGGGAGTCCCATTTGGTAAAGACAGTGTCCCATACTCTAAGACTTGGTTGACAGATCTGGTGTGGTCCTCGTTCCCGGCCCACGCTCTTTACATATATTTTGCATTAGAGACCAAACAGGAAGAGCGCACACAGTAGGAAAAGGAAGCTTTCCAGACAGATGCTATCTTGAAACATTTGTAATGAAGAAATCTAATTAAGTGCTCTCCTCTGATCTCCCAAAATCTGATAATGAAGGACACTGATTTGACAGATGCAGACTTCAGAGCTCTGACTCAGACCTGCTGTGGGAGTTATTAGCATACGATAACAGCCTACTCTCTTTATCAGACATTGACGAGTGCAGAGAGAATCCTCAGATCTGTGGCCCCAACGCTATCTGCAACAACCAGCCCGGGACCTTCCGCTGTGAATGTGAAGATGGCTATCAGTTCAGTAGTGATGGGCAGACCTGCGTTGGTAAGTGCTGTTTGCGTGCTGTCAAGTACACTTAGATATCAGGCAAATCTCACCTGGTGGTTGGGATGGAGAGGTTTAAACATAAATTGTAATAAAATGCATTCAAATATTAAGGAGAGCTGGGTGAGCAAGATAACAACATGTTTAGCTATTATTTATAAGTACCCACACAACTTTGAACTGACTCTGCTGCAGAGAAAATGTGCATTTTAGAGATTATCTAGAAGAAAGTTCAATAAGGTTTCAGATTTTCAGATTGTCTGTGTGAGTATTTATGTGTACACTTGTACAGCTCTCTTTGAGAGGATTAGTTTTTGTTTTAGAATATTGGAGTGAGGACATTTTTACTGGTCATCACTTTCTTCACGTCCCTCAAAGGGCTGTTTGGGGGTTGGAGGGTTGGAGGGAAGTTAGAATTAGGTTTATGTTAGGGTAAAGGTCGGGGCCAGGCACTTGCTTGTAATGGGAAAGATTTGGGCAAGGGGCTACAGAACACAATGAATGTCCTGCCCAACAAATATACCTGTACAAACATGTCTTGTAAAAATGGTGAAAAAGTAAACAACATTAGTTTGTTGTCTCACTTTTCTGGTCTCTTGTAAGATGTAAACTGTATATATATATATATAAAAGGAAGTGTTCAACATTTTGGGAAACATGTTTATTTGATAATGATGAGGCTCGCATAACTCTCTGGTAAACATGAAGCTGTTAGCCAGCAGCTGCTTAGCTTATCTCAGCATCAAGACTGGACAGCTTTCCTGGCTCTGTCTGAACAAACTAATCAAAAAACAAGATTTCATTTGTTCATTAAACTTTAGAAGCTGGTGGTATTAACCTAGCTCTTCTTCTGCTCCTCAGAGGTTAATCGACCTGTGGACCCCTGTGAGGAAGGCACCCACACCTGTGATGTCCCTGAACGCGCTCTGTGCAGCTACACTGGAGCCTCCTCCTACATCTGCTCCTGCCTACCAGGGTTCATAGGAGATGGTAGAACCTGCCATGGTACTGCAGAAAGATACTAAATACATGCATATGACACCCAATAATCTAATTTAAAACCAGTAGATTACAGCGCTCATTTGCATACGTTAGTCCACTAATTTCACATTGTTTATAGTAGATGCACAACAATTAGTTGATTAATCAATTAGGTGTTTGAAAGAAAGTTGATCAAAAACTATTTCTGCAATTTAGCAATTATTCCAGTAATTCTTAAAAATAAAATGCCAAAAAATTGTGTCTACATGTTTCCAAATATGAGAATTTGCTGCTTTCCTTCATCTCACATTATGATGAATTGAATATTTGATAATAATAGAATAATTACAAAACAAAGACTCTCTTGCAACTACCTTCAAAAAGGCAAAGGCTTAAACTAATTGTTTTACGCAAGATACGTTTCAGTCCAAAATCCTAGTGTATGACATTTCAAATCCCTCACATGGACTTTAAGGACTGTGATTGTTAAACCATCTGCTCAGGACTGTAGGAGGTGAGGCTGGTTACACAACACGTCTGCAGTGATTGAACAGAGAAACGTTAAAAGCAGATGCGCATTTCATTTGCAGAGGTCCTGAATGTTCATTTATAGTTTCCATTGCTATCCTGCACACAGATGACAGAACAGACTGGCCCAGGTTACAATGTAGCTCATAAAAGGACATAACAAATTGTACACGCTGGAAATGTTTTAAACTATGCAGCTTGTTTTATGATCGTGCTCTGTCCTCACTCACGCTCTTTTATTTCCTGCCCGAAGACATAGATGAGTGCCAGCCAGGCAGGTGTCATCAGGACGCCGTGTGTTATAACACCCAGGGATCTTTCACCTGCCAGTGCAGGTCAGGTTACAGCGGTGACGGCTTCTTCTGCTCTCCAGGTAAATCTCTTTTTATATGGAAATCAAAGCCTGCAGTAATACAAGTTAATTTAATCTGTCATGGGTGTTCAGAAAGTTTGGTAATCGTTTTTTTTTTTATTTCTTTTATTTTTTTATGTAGTAGCAGTCTCAATAATAGATAAATGGTAACCGGATCATTTTCACTCAGCATTATTTATTCCACCCATTTGGCCCAGAAGAGTGTTTGGAAGTGAATTCCTCGCCAGAGTGTATTGATGCCAGCTGGAATCTGTTTTCCATTTAACTCTGGATAGTAAAAGGAATTTCTCATGCCTTATGAGGGATGTGGGAGTTTTTGTATCGCTGAATAAAACAGAAGCTAAAAAAAACCAAATAAATAGAAATTACTTTATAAATACATTTGCGACTTTATTGCAGGTTATCTTTGTTCCCCCTGGAGCTTATTTTTCATTCTTCTGTTCAGAGAGGACAAAAACACAATGTGAGACCCACAGAGACAGTCTACTGGGCGTGACGGAGTTCGGTCCACGGGGCCCGCGGCGTCCTGTGGGTCAGTACGTCCCTATGTGCGATGGAAACGGCAACTATGAAGCCACGCAGTGCCATGACAGCACGGGACGCTGCTGGTGCGTGGACCGAAACGGACAGGAGATTCCTGGGACTAGCTCCAGACCAGGCAGCAGACCAATGTGTGAGTAAATCCCATATTTTCACCTCTCAGTAGCGAGAGTGACATGCAGCCACAAAAAAAAAAATCAAGGGAAGCTTTCTGTTGCTGAACTAACAGGAGGTTACGTTCTTCTCTATGAGATCCCTGAATTTACAGTGCTTGTCTCAATTAGGCATCGACCACGGTGGTGTGCCACCACCTGTTGGACCCCAGCCTCGACCCGACGTGGACGCCCTGCCCCCAGGAACACACCTGTTGTTTGCTCAGAGCGGCAGGATAGAGCACATCCCACTGGAGGGTTACGATATGAAAAAGGACGATGCCAAAGCTGTCCTCCACCTCCCTGTAAGTTATGACATATCAGAAAAGGAAATATTTTGCTGGACTTTTGTCTGTTCATGACAGACAAATACTTAAGACTTAAGAAGATAGCAGCTCTGAGTTCATCTCAACTTCTAGCCAAGACTGTTTCTGTAATTAGATAACCAACTGGATCTCCGTTCTGCTCCCTTGATGGTTCTAGTACTGGCTCTAGCGCTGCGATTTTCCCCTCTGCTTCATGTATTCAAGGCTTGAACTTTATTGGAGGCACATGGTGACATTCACACTAATTACTAACATCAGTCCGACATCTCTGGAATTGCAGTCTGCATTTCTTGTTACGCTGATTACCAAACCAGCTGTCCAGAAGTCTGGTGAAGTTGCTCATGCTGAGTGTGTGGCGCAGTTTGTTTGGATTAATGTCAAAATCCACATCTGCTTCACGTTTTTGTTTTGGACCACTCTCATTTGAAGAAAGTGCTCTTCAAAGATTGTTGTTTTGCTGACCCCTTCACAGGAGAAGGTAATCATTGGGTTGGCCTACGACTGTGTGGAGAAAATGGTTTACTGGACAGAAATCACATCTCCTTCAATCAGCAAGGCCAACATCCAGGGAGGAGAGCCCACCGCCGTCATTAGAACAGGTAGTCTTACTGTTATGCTTCATTCTTCTGCTTCTCGTCCATTTTGTTTGATTGTTTTCATGAAGTAAAGAAACTGTAAAATGCATCCTCTTAACAGATTTGGACAGCCCAGAGGGTATTGCCATCGACCACTTGGGGCGAACCATGTTCTGGACGGACTCTGTGAAGGATTGCATCGAGGTGGCGTCTCTGGACGGAACTCAGCGACGTGTCATTATTGACTCTGATCTCGTCAACCCTCGTGCTATTATCGCTGACCCCAACAACGGGTGTGTAATGCTTTGCATAAAACTTTTACTTGTTTTTTTTCGGCATACACAGAGTTAGATACTAATCTATATACAATATGAAGTTCAGTTGTACATTTATAAGCAAATCTGAACCGAAAATTCATCAATTTTAAGTTCGGATTCAGCAGAACATCTTTAAAAGATGAGTTCAAGTTCTGGGAAATATGCTTATTTGTGTTTTGGGGGACAAGTTAGATTAGAAGATTGGTGCAACTTTAAATATTAAAGACTCACTGTGTAGGATTTGTGTTTTTGTTACCCTAGAAGGAGCCTCTCATATCTACATAGTGAGCAAGTCCTCTTCCGTGAAGCAATATGTTTCTACAGTAGCCCAGGAGGGACAAACCAAACACTGGGTCACTTGGTTTCTTGGCCGCTGTAGATTCTCTTTTCTGCTTGGAAGAGAAAGGTGAAGCTGCAGGTGTATTCATGTGATTGAAATCTGTAACCTCACAGCTCGATTCCACTAAATCCTTCACACTGCTGCTTTCAGCTACAACCAGAAGCTGGTTAGCTTAGCTTTACATGATGACCGGAAACAAGGGAAAACAGACAGCTCAGCTCTGTCCGAAGGTTAGAAAACCCACCTGCCACCACCTCTAACGTGCATCAGTTAACACATTGTATCTTGTTTAGTTAGTCTTCGCACAAAAAAGTGTTTAGGCAGGGCAGGTGGAATTTCTTTTGTCACAGTTCGCACAGTTTTTTTTTTCTTCTTCCAGTTTGTATGCTAAGCTAAGCTAACCAGCTGCTGGCTGCAGCTTCATAGACATGAGAGTGGAGAACATTTATGACTAGATGATAGTGAGTGAAACTCCAGCAGTGCTTTAAAATGATTTCTGGCCTGTCGTTGTTTATTGCTGAAATGAACTCGCACCACATCTGTCCTTTCAACAGTAACCTGTACTGGGCCGACTGGAACCGCGATGCCCCCAAGATTGAGACCTCTTACATGGACGGATCCAACAGACGGGTGCTGGTTAAAGACGATCTGGGCCTGCCCAACGGCCTGACTTACGACACTCAGAGTTCTCTGCTCTGCTGGGCAGACGCAGGTAGATGTCAGACAGATGACTCATCGATGGAGTGGTGTCTGCTTTGTGATCAGCACCGTCTGTAATCTCTCGCCTGCAGGCACACATAAAATGGAGTGCATGAATCCCGGCCGGGGCGACCGCACTAAGGTTATGGAGGGGATCCAGTACCCTTTTGGAATTACGTCTTTCGGGAAGAACATCTACTACACTGACTGGAGAAGGTTTGAAACTATTTTGAGGTCTAACTTTTCATTATCATGGCATGTAAAGTAAAAATAAATACTTGTTATTCCAATGAGTGACATCCTTGTCTAAATGTTTAGTCCTCATGCACTTTAATGTGATTTGCATACTTGAATATTACTACAATTGGAATTTGTTTATAAATGAGACTCAAAGTCGTTGTAGAATCAAGGTCATAATGCAGCCTTTATGCACGGTGCACTGTGCCATGAAAGAACACAGATCTGTCAAGATAGAGGAAGGAGAGGGGAGGTCAAAGGTCAAAAACCTCCCCACACTTCTAGCACTGGGCCCTTCATGTTCTCTCAAGGCTCGGACACTCCCACCCTGAAACTGTGGAGCTCTCTTGTTAGTCACTCCTTGGCCATTGCAAAACGGCGGGGGTTGGGGGTGTCTGTCCTTGTGTGTGTGTTTGTGTGTGTGTGTACGTGGGGTGAGGAGGGATCCTAAAAAGTGACAGCTGCTTGCAATTTCTCAGCCCGGGCATCTGTGAGTGACCAGCCCGGGGCCTCCCTGTGATCTCGCCCGGGCTGCAGCCCTTACAAGAAAAGGTTGAGAGGCGGTGTTGTGTGGGGGAGGCGCTTCCACAGTTTACAACTAAAACTATGTCAGTTATGTCTAGGAAACCCACTCCAACCCTTCCTCACTCTTGACAAACTTTATACAAAACACAGGGGGGGCAGCTGCTGAAACAGCCCCAGATTGCTAAACTCTTGTGCTGATTGTGTTTACAACAGGGATGCCGTGGTTGTGGTGGACCGCTACGCTGGCAGGGAGTCCGACGAGTTCCAGCCTCAGAAACAGACCAAGCTATATGGCATCGCCATAGCATATTCCCAGTGTCCTTCAGGTAGGAAGCCAGTTGTGAGGGACGTGTTTACCATGAAAAAACACTTGGTACTGTTTGTAAAACTGATGTGCAGCTCCACTAAGGAAAATAGAAATAATTTGACCCTTGTACATTTGGGGCTATCTTTGGATCAGGCTTATTATTGGTCCTCCTTTACTCTCTGAGACCTGGCAGCCCAGCGTTGTGACCTCTGTAAAGAATTTACACTAAATGCACACTGGAATAAGGAGGAATCACAGGTTCGCTCTTTGACCTGGAAGCAACAGAAGGAATTTTGTAGATAGTATTTATTATTAAGTGGATGACTAATGGTAGAGTGAAGCACCAGGTTTCATCCTCCCTTCCAGATAAGGCTGCATGTGTAACGCCAGGGAATGTGGAGTCAAGGGACAGGGCCTCCAACATCTGGAGTTAGCTACGTGTTTCCTTTCAAAATGTTTAGTAATATGTACAACAAACCGTGTAGAGGCTGTTTCCTGCTTTTCCATTAGTACAATAGCTCATGATTTATACAAGTGCCCTTCAAGGGTGCTCCATTTTTAATAAGAGTTTGTTTCTTTTCCCTCTCACAGGACAAAACTACTGCGCTGTAAACAACGGAGGCTGCACTCACCTCTGTTTAGCAACGCCGACCGGGCGCTCCTGCAAGTGTCCCGACAACGCAGTGGACGTGGGCTGTGTGGAGAGAGACGGCAGCTACTGAGACGAGGCGGCCGTGTTTGGGGAGTCGACACTGTTCGGATGTGTGCCCGCAAATTAGGAGCAACTCAGCATCACTAAATTCCAAAGTGCTTAAATTGTCACTGAGAAACACAGGTGAACTTACTGTGCCTTTTATTGCCCAGTGTTATGCTTATCATTTTATTATTTTTTTACATTTCCCATTCATAAAATCACATTTGAGAATTGTAAATATAAACAATACTATGTTGACTTTGTTTTCCTGAGTGCACATAAATTGAGAATACAGCTCAAGCGATACATAATTTAATGTGAAATTGATGACAGCAATACATGAGCTGCGTTACACTGTGGCATGTTCGAGTTAAGCTTATCTCCTGGAAGTGTTTCTGTGGAGTAATGGAGGGAAAACGTTTGTACAAGCTGGTTGAGATGAGTTTACATGCTGGGCAGCAAAGAAATAAACGTTTTTTCTAACATGTTGGGCTCCTGCGTTTGTGGCTTTAACAATAGCGACATCGTGTGTTAGGTAGGGTTAATTACAACTATGTATTTAGTGTAGTGTAGTGTGTCTATCATGGATGAACTAATAACCTACCCTGCAAATTTCTATGTAAAAATGTAGAATATCTAAATTTACTTTTACTATTCCTAAAATATTTTTACAGCAGTTGTGATTTTGGCCTTTACATTTGTCATGAGTTATTTTACAAGAGAGTATTTTAGCTCCTTTGTTTCAACATATACATGATGGATATTCCTACATTATAATATATATTTTTTTATTCATTAAGAAGGAGTTTAATCTTCTATCATGTTTCTGAGAAAGTAATACTGTCACCTGTCATCTGAAGTGGTTTATTGTTCTCACGTGACCTATTTCCAAACTTCACCGTGTCACAGATGACGTTTGTTCGCTGGGGGAGACACGTACGTCAGTGCTGCATTAAGGGACTCTCAATAAACTCGGAATATGCATACTTATTATAATAAGTGGAACTTGCTTAAAACCACAGCATCCACATTAGAACTGCAACTTTATTGATTGATGTGTTTGTCTTGATAAATCAATGACCCTTTGGCCAATAAAATGTCAGGAAAAAAGGGGAAATGCCATCAACATGGAGTCAGAAAAAGCCCAATGTGATGGTACTAAGACGAAGACGACTGAGACACAAAACATCCAATAAATAAGCAAGAAATCCTCATTACTTGACAAAAGGACCCAGGAAATTTGGCAGCTGCCAATTTTATTTTTCTGTAAATTGACTAATTGACTATTCTCAGGAAATAGTTTTTCTTGTTCCTACCATTGAATGTTTGAGCGTCACCAGAGAATAAGTGCAAGTGTAAAACTAGAAGACTGTTTTTACCATTATTATTATTATTCACGTGTGAAATTTAAAACATCTCCCCTGACAAAAACAAGCATTTACATTTTTCTTTAAAATGAGTCCTCTATAAAACAATTTATCTATAAAAAACAGTATTGTCATAAACAATTTCCTAACTCTGAGTTGTCTCAACTGTTTTTAAATCCCTGGACACATTAAAACTGTGCTAGTCTATTTAAGGAAATCTTTACCTATGTTTACAAAGATTCTACAAACGCACCATCATTCCGTGAACCAAATGCTTTGATTGATTGGGAAATGGTATCTGTGTTGTCCAATGGGAAGCACGACTGGACTCTGGGCATATATCAGAGGACATTTGGTGTTTGGACCCTCAGATTTGTCTGCGAAGGGAGAAAAAAAAAATCTGTCCCGTCCAACAGCGATAAAGCAGAGAAGTTTATCTTTAATATACATTTTGGATTTTTGCATTGAACACAGTTATATATATATATATATATATATATATATATTTTTTTTTTCAATGGGTTCTGCTGGGTTGAAGCCTGCCAGGGAGATTTTCTATTATTAGGAACTTGTGAAGACGATGAACATATTTCTATCCTGTTGGAGAACACAACACGCCATTTGTGTGACTACTTGTGTGCTGTCACACGACACTTCCCCTTGTTTCTAGGAGGTTTTGAAGCATTAGCAGGCAATGAAAGGGGCGGGGGAGTGCGGTGGGTTGCCTTGCAGTCAGAGCTGAGGGCTTATTTAGACACTGGTCCCGGTGCTGGACGAAGGCTATAGCGTTAAACTGGCTTTAATTTATGGGAAACGAAGGTATGTGAGATAATTTATTCGTGCCACTTGGAAATAGACATAATGCATGTAAGGATGGTGCAGCTACACCCGGACTGTCTGCTCGTCTCGGTAAAGTGAGTTACGGATGTGTTCGTTTTGACAGCTGCCTTCAGGACGGTGCGATGCAACAACCAGCAGAGAGCTGACGTTACGATTATCAGCCCAAAGGATTAAAATCTGGAACACGTGTTTTCTTCATTAAAACAGGTTACAGGAGCCGTCGGGGATAGCGCATCTGAGTTTAGTGGGATATTTATTCAGATATTTTGGTTAAAGTTATCGAGCCTGTTCGTCTCTTGCGATTGAGCTGGTTTACAACCACACCAGTGACCGAGCAGAACTTTCACAATAAGACAAAAAGAAATAAGGGTGAACTAGTATTAGAGATGTTAATAAATAATAATAAATTCGCATTCTTCTCAAATTAATTTCTATTTTTAAAAAAAAGTGTAGGATATTTTTTTTTAATCTCGTGGCTCTGTTGTGATTGTTTTTTTTAAAAATCATATACAAGGACTATGCTTTAGAAATCATGTAATGAAAGCCAATGCAGACAAGATACATGTGTTTTATCAAGTGCCATACAAAGTTGGTACTTTTTGGGACAGTCATTTTAATAAAATGTCCAGTGCTAGGGAGCTGTTAACTAAATTATTAAAGAACAACAAAACTGAATAGGAATGTAACACAATTATAACCGCCTCTGAAGGAAATATATTTCGTCATTAAAGTAAACATATTTGTAAGCAATGCAAGCCTTCATTGTGAGAATACAGTAATTTAATGAGTCGTTTTATTGGAAGTTCAAGTGAGATTATAGTTTTCAGTGCAATTTCCTTAACGAACAAGTTAGGTGCTTTTATTTTGAAAATAACATCCCATACCGGAAACGAGGCGTTTAAACCTTTGAGACTTGACGCATGCTCTGTTGGACGCCTAGCTTGCTAGCTGTCTGTATTGCTGGGGTCGGTTTTGTTTTGGTAATACCAGACATCGTGTAAAACTCACCTGACCAAAGTTTCAGTGTCAAAGTCGGGTTCAAATGTCTCATGTATGTGTGTCACGTTAGCGCGCCGACAAAAGCGAATGTGGCTTTGTCAGCAAATTCCGTTTTTGCTCAACCCTTGACACTGTGGGGTTGTTTTTTTAAATATATATTATTCTGCAGAAACCCTTTTTTTTTTTTTTTTTTTTAAAGTGTCAAAGCGGCTCCGTGAAACATGACTCTGCTATGAAAGACTCGGGAGAACATTTGGGGCTTCGTTCGGGCTGTCCGGGGCCACTTCCAGCCCCCCGGAGGACCGGAAAGGCGCCCGAGAAGAGCGTTTTATTATTCCCGACTTCCTCAACACCGACACCGGCGTAGCACCTGGAGCTGAGGACGACATGGCCGGTCCGCCGCACACTGATCTGTCATTTGCGTGGGAAAAGTACATGGACTGTAGGCTGCAGGGAGCGGATCTGCAGGTAAGGATGCCGCTGACAGATACTCTGAAGCCGGTGTGAGTCAGAGGGTCTTTTCTCCGGCTGGTGGTCCTGATTCAGGAAATGTGACTTTGAAAGTCTTGAATACAGATATCTTGTTTTGGTGGAGACAAAGTATTTTGTGTTTTTTTTTTTTTTAATCATGTTTTTGTTGCAAAACTGGTCCTCCACAGTATCTCAATTCATTCAGCCTGAGTTGATACACGTTTGAAATATGGACATTTATTACGGATCCATCTACAATAGCAAAGGTTTACTTATTTCAGGCCTTACAAAATGTTCAACAAGCTCACACTGACCAACAATAGAAAACATTGTGCTTTCTTCTAGTCTGCTTAAATTGCGTTCCCGTTTTTGTTGTTGTTGCTGTAGCTGTTTTGACGCCAGTGACCGTGAAGAGCCTTCAGCAAAAAGCTCTGTCCATGACTTTTGTGCAGGATTATGCAGTATTTAAGTCATTCAGGATGTGTCATTGTATCACTGCCTGTTATGGAGCCAGACATTTAACTGATTTACAGCACAAGATGGCCTAATAGTGAGTCATTACACAAAGCTGGAGGCAGGTGTTAACCGCAGATTGTTCAATAACGTTATTACACAAGTGCACTCTCATTTCTGCGTTAGTGCATCACAGGAGCGTGAGGCAGCGGTTCTGAAGTCTTTGTCAGACCGCTGCAGCTCTTTTCATCCCCCTCCTCCTGTCAGAGAACGAACAGCAGGCAGATCACCAGACTTGGATTAGGATCAGACTGCAGGCCTGTGAGTGATCTGCCCTGCACACACACACACACACACACACACACAGACACGGATGAGCCGATTTAGCCATTATGTTACTCCGTTACTTTTAAACTTACCATGTGCGACTTGTCTTTTAAAGACAGACCTAGTGTCAATATTAAAGCTTGTGGGTGCTGAGAAAGCTGGGCGGGGGGTTATTTCTTCCTTTCTTTCTTAGAAGTCATGACTTCCTTCCTCTATAGACATCATGGGTGCAGTGGTGTGGACTGCTTGGCTGCTCTGTTAAACATGTTGATCTGCATTAAGATATCAGCTGTGGAATTGGTGTTCACTTTTTCTCAGTTGCCATAGTGATGACGCATTGACTGCACCAAGCAAGCTCTGCTTTTCTATTATTGGTAACTTTTTTTTGGTGAGGACTCTCTCGGGACGACTGTGTTTGCGCCTCCACCTGTCAACTTGGCAGTGATCAGAGTGTTGTGCGTGTATTCGTGTGCATGAGATGCAGAGAGATGGTTAAGTGAGCACAGCTGTTATATCTAGTTTGCCGCGACTGTATCTTTCCCTCCTGATTGAACCTGATGGGGGACGTGTAGCGACGCTCGCACGGCTGCTGTTGCATTACTTGCAAATGATGTTTTTCTCCTGCTCATTCTGCCAATCCCATCAGGGCACACGTGTGTTCCCTCTGTTGCTCACCCGCAGCGACGTTAGCAGACAACATGATCATGGGAAATAACCAACCGCTGAAAGGCGCAAGACTCTGTCCTGCTGTCGTCAATCCAATTCTGTGATCACACTTCACAGTGAAATGTGGAGGGCGAACAGACACCTTCTGCAGCCATTATTAAGATAACGGGGGGAAAAAAAGGTGTGAAAAAACAGGTGCTGCATCCTCTCCCTACGTCTCTGGCTTTGCTATCTTTTTATCTAATTTCTCTGCTTTTTATCTTCATTTCTGTCAGGATTATTCTCACACTTATTCGCAGCACAATACCCAGGGCAGGGCCAGGATTATTGGGTTGGATCACCCTGACCTTAATCTTCCCCTTGTTGTTTCTTTTGAAATCTCTTATCAGTAGATTCTTTTCTAAAAAAGCAGAAAGCCCATTTACAGATTCTTTTACGTCCTCTGGTATTTTTTTTCTTCTTAAACCAAAAGAAAAGTAGGAACAAACTGTTTAGGTGGATCTGCCTCATTTATGTTACGAAGAAAAGAAATGATTCATTTGCCCACTGCTCACAACCATCTTCCTACTTGGTAAACAGTTTACGAGGAGCATCAAAACGTCCCAGGAATCTTCCTGTTGCACGCAAACAGAGCGCAGCACTGTGATGTGCACAGAGCAGGCGGGGAGCAATAACCTCTGAGTGTTTCCCCCAAGTTATGTCGCTTGATCAGCATCAGCACCCGAGTTACACGTGTTTTTTAAAAAAAAAATTTATGACCCCTGCTATGAACACATTTGCGATGACGCGATGGATATGTAACTTAAACAGAGAACGCACATCAGATTTTGTGCCGCGTCTGAACTTTACAGCAGAACTTCGTGTTGACAGTCTGATCCTGGGGAACGAATTCACAGGGTTAGAGAGTGACACCCCCCCTCTAGAAACACTAACGCCATTCAAACACCTCGCCCTGCACGTTGCTTCATTTCTGAAGCATTTTAAAGGTCTCCGTTGCAGATTTCTCGAGTCCGACACAAAATCTGATGTGCGCACTGTGCTCAAGTCCATGGTGTCGCCGCAAATGCGCATGCAGTCACAAAAATGTGTTACTTAGGTGTTGATGTTGATCAGAAAGGTTGTAGCTTCCTCCTGCTCCGTGCAGGTCACGGTGCTGCGCTCTAGTCACATGCGGCAGGAACAGTCTCACAACTGTTTGATTGATTAATGTTCCGTGAATCTAGAGGCAATCAAATTTTATCCAGACTTTGTAGCATTTACTTTAAGTGTGTTTGTTTTTGTTCTTCAGAATTTTTTCCTTTATGGAGCCAAAACTGCCCTATTAGTGTGTTCTGCCTCAAAGGATATGTGCCTTGGGCACACTGTCGTCGAAGTATCAGTGGGGACAGTGGTTTCCATTCTGTTCAGTCTCTCTGAATCTTGATGAGCAAAGTCAATTTAGTAGAATGGTTGGCTGGCCAGGAGCTGAGCAAGAGACCAGGTTTTGTTGCTTGTGGATTAGTCAGTTTCATAATGAGTTAACAGGATGTTTCAAAATACCAAAGTGAGTTGGTTGAAGCACTTCGCCTTCTCTGTCTTTTGGTACCGAGGAGCTCTAGTTAAAAGATCTTTGCAGGGTTTGCATGACTCTTTTATGACTTTAAAGTCATTTACAGTCTTGGACTAATGATAACTCCGTATAAAAATGGATGACAAGTGTTTTCCTGCAGGGTGATTGAACTCATCTCGTAAGTATGTCTGTAGCTACTCTAATATCAATTATGTTTCTTGCAGTTTATAAATGCAATTGGCTTTAATGTAAATGATTGTCTGTACGGTGTCACCGAATGTCTGACAGCAGATACTTGTGTGGAAAGTTGATTAAATGTAGTGAGTGTGTGAAGTAGGACAACCGTGCTCACATATTCTGCTCACATTACTTGTCATTACCTTTCCACGCTCTGTTCTGTGCTTGACATTCCTTCTGTGGTAAAGCCCTGAATCCTTGTCTAAAGAAGATTAAACATGTCGAGCAAAGTGTAGTGAATGCTAAGGAGGGAGTAAAGATGGCAGTGCTGCTTCACCTTCATCCTCAGTGTCTTATTTTATTTGGCTTATTAAGACTGAACTATGCGAGACCAGTGTGTGCACTAACTTTGAAATCTGTGATATTTCAGTTTAAGTCAGTGCTGTGCATATTATTTCCATGAATGCATTAACTGAGACATTATGCATTAAGGTCAGCTGGATTGTGTATAACTGCCTCTGCTATCTAAAGCAATTAATGCTACTGCGCATAGATCACATTCCACATCTGAGCAACTAAGAGCACAGCTAAGTGGAAGAAGGTAATTGCTACATTAATTGGTCTCTCTTGTAATTCTCATACAGCAGTGTAATAAAATGGAAAAATTATTCATGACTTTATTTCCTTTTCATTATAAGGGTGGGTGACACTGAATGGCCCATAACCAGCTCTTATTAAAAGGCCTGGATCTGCAAGACAATGTTTCAGTTTAACCAAAGTTTATTCGTTAATGCATACCTTTTTTCTAATATGGGAATTGGGGGAATTTGTATCTATTGAGGAATCAGAATTTCCTAACAACACAAACATTATGGACTTAAATTCAATATATTTCTTAGTTGGTCGCTGCTGGAAACTACCACTTAAGGGCATTTAATGGAGCATTTCAGATAATACATTTTTAAAGTAATCCAATTATCTGAAAAATGTCAACCAGATCAGATTCAGGTGGGACATTTTTCAGCCTTCAAGTTTTCAGGGATTGCACTACCTTGCCTCAAGTGATGGAGGAGGTTCACTCCAAAAGCTCCTCAACTAAGCTACTATACGTCCCATGTATCACTAACATACTGTATATACAGTATGTTTCAGTCCAGAGGAAACAGTAGAAATTGTAGTCCTATTAATTTTAAACAGATGTTTTTTATTTATTTCTTCCACAGATAATTTTTCGCTTTAAGTGAAATTCATCTTTCAAAAAAATGTCTTTAGTGATTTGCCGTCTTTGACTTGCTGGCATCTGCATTCATTGCTCTGCCCTTAGTTTCAGCCTGCGTCCCACTCGCTCTGGTCTCCGGGTCCGTTCCAAACGATTGGCTGAACGGATGAATAATTCATCGCTCTAGTTTGGGGTTGAGTCAGACCTCAACCATCGCTGTGGCTCAGCTTTTTCCACCCTATGGCATGTTATTAAGTCAGATTTCTCCTGAATAACACAGCCTCTCTGAACCGCTGGGGAAGACGAGGGCCTGAGCAGGATGTTTGGGTTGTCATTTTGACCAATACCAGCTCACACGCTATCTCCCTGTAATGAAAATCAGAGGGTAACCCATTTTCATTTCCTGCACTGTGGCTGTGCTCGAATAAAGGTCACTGCTTGTGACAGCGTGGACCTGACGCTGGCAAAAACACTAACATGCTTTTTGATGGTGGCCTCCTGACATTTTGTGTGTCTCTTAATGAAAAAAAAAACAACACAGTTGTTTGTGGTGTTGCGGTAAACGACTCTGCTCTGTGACTCATAGTTTGTGAGGAAATGTGGAACGTTAAGAGTTCCTCATGATGCTCATCACCCAAATGTCAAATTAGATCAGCAGGGATCTCAAACCGGAAAAAAAACATTGCATAACTAACGCCCCGCGTCCTCTCTCATGAGGACAGGATCACATCGCTTTCACTGCCTCTGCCAAGTTGTAGTCTACCCAATTATCCAAAGAGAGCTTGAGAGGAAAGTCTGTACCAGCGTGGGGGAGTCAGGCATCAGACTCCCATGACCAGGTCTCCCATGATCGTGGGTTGGATAAAGACACAGGTCACTGCCAGTGTATCCGAGCAATTACGGAAAACTCAGGTTTTTAAGTTTTCAGACATGCACTCCTCTACTGTAAAGTTGAGGAAGCAAGTATTGTTGTTTTTCCCCCACTTCTGAAATGAATCAATGCTGGTTGTGTCTTATTATCTAATTTCAGTGTGTTTACATTATCCCTTAACATACAAGTGGCAGTAATGGACCTCCGGAGCAGTGTGTCTCAGCCCACCCAGACACTGTAGCGCTGCGTTTGTCTGCATGACAAATGAGCAAATAAAGACATTCATCACTGCAGAGAAAAGGTCAACACTTTCCTTTTGTTTACGGAAATGTGTTCACTGAGCTTCGCGAGCTGTTGATTTCCCTCCTAAACTGTATTAATCGGCATTGGCAGTCTCTCCATTATGAAATCACGCTGGCTGCTCGGTGCAGAGTGCATTGTAATATTGGATTAGAGCCTCCGAGGAAAAAACAAACCCGTTGCTGGCAAATTGGCCTTATCTTTAAGTTTCCCCCTCCCATATGAGGGATACGGCCACAACACGGGTACACAGATAACACAAGGACAGGCCGAGTCATTTTAGATACTCATTTTGGGAGATTAATTTAATAGACCTGTGTGGGTGCACAGCTCCATCATCGCTTCAGGGCTTATTTATTGAACTAATAACAGTTTTGGCAACCTTGACGCTTTGATCTCCTGTCAATCACTCCCCCCTCTGTTTTATCTTTGCTCTCGTCTGTTGCAGCATGTATTGCTTTCCCCTTTATGTTCTTGTCAGCTTTTGTGTTTTTTTTTTCCCCCCTGTCCTCTCCTGTCTGTCTCATGATCCATCATTTCTTTTTTCCTCCTTTTTTTTTCCCGTCTCCTGTTTGTGATGTTGTCCAGCTCCCTGGTGTGCAGTGACCCACTCCCACCTACCCACCCACCCACCCATCCCATCACTGCCTCAGCTGGCGAAGTGTCACCCTCCCTGCCCCTCCCCGACCCCGGTGAGTGTGGTGAACTCCTGTACCGTCATCATCTGGTACCTGGTGGACTTTAATATGTGCATTTAAAAAAAAAAAAAAAAAGTTTTTGTCCTATGACAAATCGAACTCCACAAGGTTAATCTATTTTCAATACCATCATAAAGAGTTGAACAAAAATTGAAAACAAAACCGGCTTCAACACTTGTGATACAGGAAGGAAGTTGACTCACCCTTGACATAACTGGGTTTTGTCGGAACAGTAACCTCCGTGGCCGCGTTCACCATCAAGGTTAACGGCAAACACTGAGGTGCAACAAAACTGCAGTTACCTGAATATCCTTCATGAAAGTTTCCCCGTTTCTGATTTAGTCATGAAGTGAGAAAATGTCTTTGCGGAAAGTAGTAAAGCAGTAAACACGAGACCTGTGATTGAAACTGTGTTTACTCTTTAAAGGGATGTTTTACATCACTTGCTTTATGATTTGTATTTTATGTGTGTAATAATAGGATCCCGTCTGTGTAGAAATCTAATCTGATAAATAATTTGCTGTTGAGTCACTGTCACATAGTTTTTTGTAAAATGATATTACTGCACCCAAATTTTGATATATTTTTTTTGTGAGTAATCCAGCTGTGCCAAGTTAAAGCTGGGGCACTTTAAGAAACAAAAATCAATTGTAGCCTTTGTTGATGACTTCAGCTAAAGTCAAGTTGAACACCCTTCCTCTAACCAGGAGAAAATTTAGAGTCTTTTGTTGAGTTTTCTTTTAAACAAATAAAAGTTATGTTCGCATCCGGTTTAATCACCAAACTTCATTTTGTGTGTCTTTGAGCTTTATGTTGATTATATGTCCTTCCTCGCGAAACATTTGTGCAGTGAGTGTTATGAAGAATTTAAATCCTACATTGCTCAGCGGCTTTCTTCGCTTGCTAGCAGTCTTCTTCTTCACAGTCTTTGCTGTCGATCAGTCCAATAGCACGAAGCATTCGCCAAGCGTGTGTATCATGTTGCTTGCATGCTTCATCACGTGTGCCCTGCATACATGATACACAGACATTTGCTCCAGCAGGACCAGTGAACAAAAAGAATAATAAGATCAGAAAAGTCAATATATTTCAGTATTTTTTTTAAAGGGGTCAGTGATCTTTTAGTTTGCATTTATTTTCCAAGTATGTTATTTTTTTTTAATCCAAATGTCTAATAGTGAGTTGCTTTGGTCACATTTTTGTTGCATCTGAGGGAAGGATAAAATAATTTGATTTGATTGAATTTGTTTGTTGGTATCTAGTTAAATCTGCTGAACATAAAATGTTGGCTTCAGTTCACACGTCGTTTACATGTTGCCTTGCAGTAGAAGTGTACCCTATCACCATATCATTCACAATAATACTGTACAATTTTTAATTTGATTTAATAAAATCATATCATATCATGATGTCATGTTACGTTGCATAAATAGTAGTTACTGGACGTAACTCCAGTTCTAAGAGTACGTGCGTAGCTCTCTAATGGGCTTCACTATTGTACTTAATGTGTAACTTGTCCACCACAAGAAGTATGGCTGAATACGACTATTTTTGAAATGCTGAAACTGAATCTCACTCTTGAATTACTGTTCTTGTTTGCAAACTGAAGAACTGGGAGATAACTTTTGTTCAGTTTTTACTGAATATTTCAAGGCAAACTGTTGTGTTTCTGATGACATATAAAACTATAACACTTATTTTGTTGCAATAGCATGGTTTTAATATTAGAAATGAAATATTTTTCAGTATTTTGTCATATCATCAAGAGTATTATTGCAGACATACTCTAAAATATCGTGATATTATTTCAGCAGCCTGGCGTCTACCCTTACCTCACATTACCTTCGGTGGGCCAACTATACATATTGTGTCATTTTACCAATCATAACTTGAAAATAAAACTGTAGGCATCCCTTCATGATGAAAATATGTTGTATAGCTCTCAAATGTCAGTGAATCTAATGTAGTTAAGTATTTTCCATCTTCCATGTATCCTGTCAGTGCCATCAGTTGTCAGACTGCGTGTAATGTGATTTGCACTGCGTGGTGTCTCTTCTTCGGCTTTGTGACCCAGACACTCAGAGCAGCCACATCAGTCAGGGATCAGCGTTGCCTCAATGAATCCAGTCAGTGGTGTCAGATTAGCAGAGGCGTAAAGATAGCTCCTGCGTGGTGTAAAGGGACAGCAGTACGCTGCTTTAGTCCTCACGTCTGCCGGGAAGGTATTAACACACTACCCTGGAACTGGTAACGCAGTTGAAGGCGGTCAGGTGTCTCACGGTTAAGAAAGTCACGGTTGCCATGGCAGCTTTGGGGGGAGATTCAGGCTCTGACCGCCGCTCTGTGACAAGGCTGATTTCATCTTTGTATGGTCTTTGTCTTCTAAAATTGTGGGATTCTCTGGTACTATTCTTTTATTGCTGATTGTGGTTTTAAGTTGTATGGTGACGGGCTGTGCACCAGACTCTTTTTCAAATTCAATTGGAAGTCGCTTTGGATGAAAGCGTCAGCTAAATGAAAAGTAATGTAAAAAATGTAATGTAACAAAGCGTCACTTTGATCATGAGTTTTGATAAAGATAAATCCTAAAATCAGTCAAAACGGTAATAACATGCTCCAGGAAACAATTTAGAATGTTCATATCTACAATGTGACATGTGGTGCTGGGGATTAAATATTGTTTTAGTACCAGTGTTTTTTCAATGGGAGGTTAAAGAAGAAAAATACAATATACTGACTCTCACTACCAAATGTGATCTGAACAATTCATACGAGAGTAACAGTCTAATGACATTAAAGGGCTTTTATATCTCTATTTAACTGACTTTGCCATCATTTGTAATGATTGTAAAACTTCACACAGTAAACTCACGATGGGTTTTTCGAGTGAGAAGGAAATGTTTTTATGTCGTATCTTTTTCATTTCAGTTCCTCTTTTATGGTAGTGCAAGTAATATTCTGAGTTGGATTCATGTGCCTACTCTTGTGTGTCTCTTATCAGGTCAGCCTTCAGAGTCTGGAGAATTTCCTCTGTCTGTTCCACTACGTGCAGCACCACCCCAACCACAGCACCAAAGATGCACTAAGATTCTGGTAAGGGCTCATCATCGTGTTAACTTCTCAAATGTGACGTAACGGGGGTGTTGTCTCGGTCAGGGTTAGTAAAACCTTTGTTTATTGGTTACTTAAAATAGTCTTGAGAATTTAATGTTACAGTAACATGCCTAAGACAGCTTTCTCAGCAGTAATACAGTGACTAGGGTTCAGAACGTTTCTGTTATTATAGAAGATTGATAATTAAATGTTTGGCAATTATGAAACTCTGGCAACGTACAACTAAATGCATGTATGAGACTTAATGCCAGTTGTGACATGGACTGAGTGCAAAACCAGCAAACACACCTGCAGTTACTTCAGTCTTTTTCTTTTCTTGTCTGAACAGGAAAAAACCTGCAGAAATGACAGATTTATTCTCATCACTTAGTGTCCTGCCATTATAGTGGAGGGTGCAGACATTGTGTAATCATGGTGCATTAGCTTTTAGAGTACCTTCCTGCATAGATTTACATATTGATGAGAAAAACTGTTGGGCATTAGGAACCTTGAGTACCTCTTGTTTATATTCTGTTGAGTTTAAATAAATCACACACACACACACACACACACACACACACACACACACACACACACACACACACACACACACACACACACACACACACACACACACACACACACACACACACACACACACACACACACACACACACACACACACTACCTAGAATTAAGTGGTTTCATTAGTATTCGTGAGCCATGTGTTCCTTCAGCTGAAAAGTGATTAGTTTGAATGGGGTTTTGGTTAAAATGCCTAAAATAAGGTCCTCTTTTAAAGCTTCAGGCAGTTTAATGTTTTATTCTGTGGGATCAACCAGAATCAAAGTACAGACACAAAATCCTCCCATCATTGTGCTGTACTGCCGTAAAATGTCTTCAACTTTGGTTGTTTAGATTGTAGATTTGCAACATTGTGATGCAATTTTTCAGAAAGATGGCGAAACTTTGTTGGAAGAACATGACAACAGATTAGTCTCAACACCTGAATATAAATGCAGTGTTGCATAGATCCATTTAAAAGCAGTGCAGATTTGTAGAGATTATCTGAACAGAAAATATATGAATCTCTG
This sequence comes from Brachyistius frenatus, assembly GCF_029030835.1. Lineage (NCBI taxonomy): Eukaryota > Metazoa > Chordata > Actinopteri > Embiotocidae > Brachyistius > Brachyistius frenatus. The sequence continues at coordinate 5,751,482 of NW_027210607.1, forward strand.
AAACCTGTGTTAATCAAAGAGCTTCTTTTGGTACCAGTGCAAGACAACAATAAAAAAAATAAAAAAAACTTTAACTTCATTTACTTCACTTTAAATCATTTATAACCATGTTTAGATTCACAAACAGCCATCACAGCTGAACTCATTGGAGTCCTGACAGACAGATTCAAATTCTTCGGACAAAACAAAACTAAAGCAGTAAAACATCCACAGTGAATTAAATCCCTACAAATACACAACCTGTGCGAACACACTCTTAATGTTGTATTGTTTATAGTAAAGCCAGAGACATTAATACAGCGAAACCATGTGCGCCTCCATGACATCACAATAGCTCCTGACACTCTTATTAACAATGCATTGTCTGCAGGAATCCTGACAATGGCATTGTTGGTTTTACTCTTTCATAGGGCAGGTGGACCCATGCAGACCCAGACTGTATATGAATATTATCTAAAGCTCGATCCACACAGTGAAGGACAGAGCCGAACGAAGCCTGTATAAGTAACTCAGCTGGAGTGAACAACATCACAATAATTGGCCAGAGTGGGAAGATATCATGGAAACCATTATCTCTGTTTACCACGTTTCTAATCACTGTCTTGTGTTTGCAATGAAAGAGCCGAGAGGACGAAGCTGCTGAAGCAATTAGATAGAATAATGTTTTTAATAGTTGACAAGCAAAGACTGTCTGCAAAACACAAAAATCAGAATGGTATTTTTTTTTTTTTACCGCATTTTCCTTTATTGAGTTTTTCCAGTCCAGGCTGATTTGTCAACAAGTTAGCTGTTTGTTTTGTTGATATATTTATATAATCCATTACTCTGAGCCCGGAGTTGATTAAGTTTGTGTTTTAGACTTTACAGATGCAGATGCAGCTCGGACTGTTTAATTAAAGCTTCCTTTTTAATTAAAGTGTCTTAGATAACACAATACAAGCAATAGCTTTACTATGAATTACAAAAGCTAATGTTAGGATGTCAAACCTGGCATAAACTATGGCTAAAGTATGGCGAGGTCACTTTGTCTCTGCTTCACTGACACACAGTAGATCAGAGGGTTGATTTTACCTTCTGTTTATCATTATTGTATCATCTGCTCCTCCAGAATCCACATTACCTTCATCACAATCACAAAATAGTGAGTACTAAATGTCGTGGTAAGATAAAAACAGATGTGATTTGTTTGAGTGGTGATGTGGTCTTACTCACTGATAGCATGTCAAAGCCTTTTATACAGTATGTGCGTTGGTCCTGTTAGAGGGTGACCTGTGACCTAAATAAACTCCATTCAGTGGAAAGATGTTTCAGCCAGAAACAATTCCATATAATTTGCGGCAATTTGATATAGATAATTATTTAAATATACAAATAATAAGAAGAGTATCTTTGTACTTTGTGCAAAATTCTGCATAAAATAATTAAGTTGCTTATCAATGTAATGAACTGAGTACCATAGTTGTGTATTACATGAGACTAAATTCTTCACAGATACAAAACAAACACCATAATAACTCTTTTTATTTGCTTAATTCGTTTTTAATTTGCTTGGAGTCATTAAGCCAGACAGTGTTTTTCAGGTCTTTGTCAGATCTCATACCACATTCATAACATGGTGTCTCAACTGTGCATGGAGGTGCCGGAGCTGCAGGTGCCCCTTAGTGTGTTCATCGATATGCTGAAGGTGTACAACATGTGCAGATCTCTGCACGAGAACTATGCAGGCTTAGCTGACACCACCAGGCACCTCGTGTGATTGGTTTGTTAGGACCAAATCCTTCTCTTTGCTTTATTTTCTTCTTTCATAATTTTCTGACCTTCATTTCAATCTTATCTAGAAAGCATGTTTATCCAAAGGTCTCTACGCTAACCTTTTCTTTTTCAACACACTGAATGAAAAAAATGAGGAGCACACAAAGAAATTGATTACCAACTTATTTATCACATACATATGTCTCCTGCACTACACGAGTGTTTGTGCTCCTTCCGCCTGGACGGACGATTAGAACACAGCTTTTTATATAAAATATTACAAATGATTTTTAAGATATTCAATTAATTTTTTTACACATTAAAGGACTGATTCAATATAAATATATATACATATCCAGTTTACACCAAAGATTCCAGACAAGATGATTTGAAACGTACAGCTACTCTCACTTCTCCAGTCTGAAACTGGTCTGAACTGGTAGTCATTGTGTCTTCAACCTGAAAGAAGTAGTTGTAGGCTTGTGGTAACATCACCATTTCACTTTCTGATAATGTGTAATAATCACAGTTGCCTTGTATTCAGCTGATATGTTTCGTTTGTGACAACAGATTATGGTAGGTTGTGATCTTTATTGGCACGTGCTTCTAGATTATTTTACATAGGTTCATAGGTTCACACATATCTGTTTTTAGGCACAAATGCGAGTGAAATACTTCCACCTTAGAGCCCTGATGTAGTGCATGTTTTCTCCTTAGTGCTCGGTATTATTAGTGCTGCTGCAGTGCTGTTGAAGTCAAGTGGTAGCAGTCCTATAAGACTAAAAATCAGCTTGTTCCTACAGTGTAAAACGAGGATTCAGGCCTTACTGTATTGGCAATCTCTCCAAAAGAGTGGAGACCTTTTAGCATAACGTGTTTAGCCTGTTATTGGAAACGTTGTGGCCTCAATTAGAGCCAAGATTAGAACTGCAATAAATAAAAGAAAAGAGTTGAAATGTAGAAAAATAACATGGTTTGTACATAATTCCCTAAATATCTTCATGGAATTGGTTTTGACAGGATTAGTGTGTTTTATGGAAGCCAGGCAATCTTGATAAGAAACAAGAGTGGAAATAGAAAATAATCGAAGAATAAAATAATTCACTGTGGGTCTGAAATTCATGGCCATATAAGAGGAATTTGTAAAGATGAAGGATCTGGAAAGTTGTGGAGGTTACAGATGTTACGAAAACAAAATTCAAAAATGTCTCTTTCTGCCGCTTTTTCCTAACTGGCCCATTTGTGCATAAAAAGTCCCAGTTGTTGTAGTGGAGAACACAAAGGAAGTTACTGTGAGTGATTGTCGATTACAGAGGTCTTGTACAGGGCACCGGGGGCTCGTCAGTATTCCCAAGACCAGTCCTCTCGCCATGTGACATCACATGCTTTCATGTGATACGCTGATCTGCTGCAAATCTGGAAAGCTTCCATTTGAAATTCCAATTTAATGGAATTTGTGCTGCTGAACAGAAAATTCAGTCAGTAGTCGTGTGAGGAGGTATGCAGATACCGCCAGCAGATCTGCAGTCAAGCTTGGAGCACACACAAGATGACTGGAGGGAAACGCTTAGGCCCAGTAACATTTGGTAAGATGAGACGGACGATACATGAGACCTGTCAGAAATTAGGTGTAGTGTTTTTTACTTAAAAATATTTGTTACAGGTTTTATTAACCTAGTCCTACTACTTAACGTGTGAGATTATTATTATTATTATTATTATGTTGTAAGTCGGTTTGGATCAGAGTACAACAGCAGAGATGTAAATGTGAACACTGAGTTATTTGTCAACCGTCTGATGGAATTAATTATGGCTGCGTCCTGAGACCATGTCTTTAACACGTCGAGGTGAGTGTGATAGGAATGTGAATGAGGTGGAAAGAGGTGTGTGTATGATGTTGAGACCTACAGAATATTTAAAGGCTTGGGGCTGATCTAAAAACCACCCGCTTTTTGTAGTATATTTTTAAGCAGAATTAATTCAGGTTGTTTTGTTTTTTGTGACGAACAAACAACCGTATTACCGAGACCTCACCATGTTGTCAGCTTGCACTTTTCAAGGTAGTCGGATTCGGCTATTTTTCTTTTCCCTCACTGCATTTGTGTTGCAGTCGGTATTCAGACATTTCAATTAGGTTTCCCCTAACAGATCAGCGAATGTGATTACCCTCTGTTTTGTCACATTAGTTCATTAAATATAAAATCCAAACAAGATTCAAGCATGATCATCATCAAACTGCAATTTTGGAAACCGTTTATTTTCTTTTGCTTTTACAGCAATACTTTGTATTAGACAGTTTCAGTATCATCTCAACATACTCTGGAAAAATATATTGTTTTTAAAAATTAAGTCGGCATTAAAATTGAATTGACAAAACAACTAATATGGTAAATCTGTATCTGCTGCATCCATTTTTATATGCATTTAAGTATGACTGATCTGTGATTGTTTTATTTTCACACCGAGATGAACTCTAAACTTACTAGTTTTCATTTAAGTTGCCGCCATAGCCTCACACTAGAAAGAAAGTATATTTTTCTTTTAAATCTTTTTATTGATTTTACAAATACTTTAGACAGAAAAGGAGGACAGGACTACCTCCAAGAAGTTGGGATATCCAGGATATTACATTCAATTGTGTGTCGCTTGGAGGTAGTGTAACTGTGACAAACTGCCACTGAATACAGAAATTACAAATACAGCGAACAAACAAACAAAATCACTCTGAGGAGGTATGGTCGAAAGATTGATTCAAACGGAGACAAAAGATCCCCAAAACAACAACCACCATAACAACAACAACTAAAAAAATTAAAATATATAATAATAATAATAAATCAAGAAAAAAAAAATCAAAAACAAACTAATATATATGTATAAGTTTGATACCCAGTACAGTCCCAAGTGTATTGAATATATATATATATATATGTATATATGTATATGTATGTATAAGTTTTATACCCAGTACTGTCCCAAGTGTATTGAATATTTGATCCCAAAAATCTTTTAAATTTGGGCATGACCAAAACATATGGGTATGGTTGGCAAGTGATTGTTTGCACCTATTGCAGCTGTCATTCATATTTGGGTAGGTTTTAGCCAGACGGGCATTTGTGTAGTGTACATGAAACAAAACCTTGCGTTGCAGCAGCCGGTGTCTCACACAAACAGAGGAGGAGTGGGATAAGTCCAGAATACGAACCCAACGGTTATCAGATATTGGTTTACCAATTTCTTTTTCCCAGGTCTGTTTCAGATGAGATGTCTGGTCCGGGTTAAGGAAGTCAAGAAAGTATATTTTTAAGGAAGTGATGTATTTAAAGATGGTTTCATAACTTTTCATTTTCATTTAATTTCATTATTAAATTCAAATTCATGCCCCTAAAGATACCTCATAATGCTACAAAGCGGTGTGGAGTGTGTGTAACACACGTGTGGATAATGTGATTGTGCCACAGCCTTCAGCTCTTTTATGTCCTCTGTTGTAGCTCAGACATGAGTGGAGCCAGTAACACACTGGCGAGGGAGTTCCTGACGGATGTACATCAACTATGCAGTGCGGTGGCTCAGAGAGCGGAGGCACGGGAGGAAGACGAGGAGGAGAGTCACATGGTGGCACTGGGCGAGTACCTGGTCAGGGGGCGGGGCTTCCTGTTGCTCAGCACCCTGGACTCCATCATAGACCAGGTAAGGAAAAGCTTGGCACATTTGTCCTTTCCTTTGAAGCCAAATCACACAACATGTACATTTGAGACTGTGGTAGCAGCAGTGGAGGTTTTTATTTCAGCAGTCAGAAAAGTACAGCAACAACTGTTATAACAAATTATCAAGGCTTTAACTACAGAGAAGGGAACGACATCTGTTGTGACGACTGCACAAGGAAGAGGTAACCTAATTTTCTGCCCTCATAGAGAAAGCGAATCCTCACAGTAAGCATTTGGCCACTAGATTCAGCCTCACATCTTAATTAATGTGTTGAACAGCTGCTTAAACAAAGTTCAACATCGGCTTGGCAAATTCTAATTTCAAGACATAAAAACCTCTGCAGCAGCTAATCTCTGGTCATCAAAAGGAAATTGCAAACAAACTTTGCAATAGAAATACAGTGTAATGTAAACACACAAACATCTTGCAAACATCACACAGACATCAGCTGGTGAGATTGAAAGTATTTAATGAGCACAATGCCATAAAACCAACAGAGAAATTTAGGTTATGCACTGATAAGATGCTCTTGATTGATTTTGTGAACAAACAAGATGGCATTCAGCAGAACATACTGTATATTTTAAGTGTTTCTTTCCCACTGGACTTAAATGATTGTTATTAAACATTTTTTACATTTGGAGAACAGTTCAATTTCGATGTCAGTCTCCCTGAACATGAACGTTTTGATTTCCAGACACTGTACTAAATGATAACACTGCACACACACTTGTGCATTAGTTTTGAGACCACAATATTTTGGCTCTGCCTCTCCATCCGTGTCTGGTGTTACCAAAACTGGCAAGGTGATTATATCTGGAGAAGAAGTTTGCTCTGCAGTGCCCACATGTTGTTTGATTGTCTGGTTGATTACAGAAAGTTTATAATTTTGCTCCGCTGCTGCTGCTGCATGCAAGAGGTTGATGTAAATCTGTTAAGAACAGCTCGGTAGCACAGTTATACAACTTTCAGAATAGTATGTCAGATGTAAAGTATATTTTTGTGTATTTTTTTTAACTATACATTACACAAAACATGTTAATTCTACTTCTCACAGATTTTACGGTTGTGATGTGGCACAATACTGGTAGAAATACAGCTGGACGAAGGGCAAAGTTTTCCACTCTCGAGTTACACACTGCCTGTGACAGTGCGTTTAGAGCACTCTATTTAGGTGCTTGAGTTAAATGGCAGGAATGGTCTCACAGAGGCAGGTATTGTTTGCTCTATTAATTGCCACCAGGCTCTGACAGAGCCCAGTGTTTCCTCTGCCTACACACTGCTGTGGTGTGTAGAGCGGCAGAGCCCACGCTACAGCGCACTCAGGGCTATATTGTAGCGATCTAAGCAGCACAGTGTACAGCGCATGGCACAAGCGCATTTAAGGTGTGTCCATGTCCACTTTAGCTGGTTTAGCGGCGGATAATCTGAGTACAAAGTACGGCACATAGTTCAAAGGGGTTGCATTTTATTTCTTAAATAAATAACAATAATTGAATCCAGCAGAGTGTGCATATCTTCATCTCCCATTCCCTTTAAAAGCCAGGCGCACTTGCAACTTGGCTGATCGCTGTAGTGATAGCGGATTTCCCAAGTAGAGGAAACCCCATCTGCTAGTACGCAGATTGATGTGCACAATAATAATCTTTCACTCTGTAATCTTTTTACTTTTGATCTTTTGCTGTTTTGTGGACTGCTGCACCTCCTGGAGTGTGTAACTAGCAGTGTATGCACATTATGCACCCACCTATGTAAGCACATTATTACATATCTTAAAACCCTCATGCGCGTCATGGATAGAGCCCTCTGTGTTTTTATGTATTGATTTGATAGATGATAGATGATTTTTTTTCAGACTGAATTATGACTGGTGTTTTTGTGTGAGACCAGCAGAGTTGGAAATTACATTTTGAGGATTTATGAGGTGTTCACTTCAAATTATGTGAAGTTTGCTGCATAGAAAGTTAATCAGTGAATAAACAGGCAAAATACCAACAACATTCAGGCTGCTACAGTGTGCCACAGTCAATGAGGTAGACTGATATAACATAAGAGCATTTTGACCAGAAATCCAACAGCCTTGGTTCTCATTTGGTGTAATGTCGCCAAAATACCAGTTTGTCCCTGAGAGAGAGATGTGAACCTGAGCTCAGTCAGTTAAAAAAAAAAAAAAAAAAGTCTTCTGAATGTCATCCTCTTTATCAGTTTCTCTGTGGCCTCATTTTATTCATATCTTTTAGCTAATTTCACACACATTCAATATTTTCTCTCTTTGAATTGGACCATTTAGTACAGTTTTTAATGCATTTATGGGGGAACATGTTATCACACAAACTCCAGCTGTGTGCTGGATGGAATCGAGCCTTTAATGACAATCAGAGACGCTTCATAAAAACTCATGCTTTTTTAATCACATTTGAATTTAGTAGAACATTTATTTTGAGTTGTGTTTGTTCCACTTGTTAGATTCTCCGGCTCTGTTGACTTAACTTTGTCTACTCTGTAAAACGTTCTTTATTTAACAGTAGTAACACTCTTATTTGTAACATAAGTAAAACCATTCCACTTTCATCATGATAAAACACACAATAAAATAGGATTTCTTTGAAAAATGGCAAGATAATTTTTTTTGATTTGTTTGTTTTTGTTAAATGTGTTAGATTTGAATGTCAATTTAAAAGTGTTAAATATCTGCTTACTGTCATCTCTTGGTGCGTCACCAACTGAATAATTGCAAATGCTCAGCGACAGCTTCATAAAAAAATCTGTATAAAGATCTGTAAATCTGTATGATGTACAGTTAGAAGTGGTTAGACTAAAAACTGTCAGTAAATTACCCATCACCTTTAAGAAAGAGCTCATGTCTGAATCCAAGACGACCATTCGATGATGAATGGAGTTGCACAAACTCAGAAGTATTACTTATGATGAGATTATGACAAAAACAAAGTAGCTGAACATAGTAATTTGAAATATTTGGAATAATCCTGAAGTGAAATTGATTACACAACATTTAAGGGTTTAATGCAGTATGTATCATACAGGGAAAACACTGTAGGTTTTTGACTGTCTTTCTAAACAAACAAGATAAGCTTTTTAATTAACACCTGAAGGAGGAATGCACTGGCTCGACATGAGCTCTCCAAGGTCTCGGGAGTAAGTCTGACAGGTAGCTGCTACATTTCTGCGTGTCACACTTGCACTGAAGACTAAATAACTAACTAACTGATTAAGTGTGAAAATAAACAAATGTATTCATTTGCAGCTGAAATAATTTTGGAAATGAGTTTTATTCAGGTACAAAGCAAATCTTATGTGAAGGACTAAATTGTCCCTGTTGAGAGTAGTGAAACCCAAAGGGACCGTTGAATGAAGTGTATTTGAGAGTGTGTGTTGGTGGGAGTGTCTTGGGGTGACATGAGAGTGTGACCAACAGGAGAAGGGAAGGGAAGGGAAGGGGAGGCTTTCTCAGTAAATTGTGTGTTCTGTTGTCCTCTCAGGAGCTGACCTGTCGGGAGGAGCTGCTCACTCTGCTGCTGTCTTTACTTCCACTGGTGTGGAAGATTCCTGTGCAGGAGGAAAAAGCCCCAGGTGAGTACCCACAAACGCTCCTGTAATACTTGTTTATTTGTAATATTGACATTGGCAGCATGTACATCAGTCTGCCCATGTGACTACTTTTTTATTCCTGTCGTGCAACTAATGGTATTAATTTAAATACTTAATTTTATGAGCATAAAATTTGCTACACATTACATACTTCTGTGACATGTGAGCAGTAACATCGTTTGCACAAATGAACAAAAATGCTGACTGGATTTTATGAGACAAACATTTTTTGTTTATTTATATATTTGTTTCATCTTTGATCTTTTACATACTTCTGTACAAATTTACAAGTAATGTTGCAGCACCAGGTTTGGTGGCTCTGTGTGAATGCATTTGAATGTGTGCACATTGGTTTGGGTTGTAAATCGTGTCTGCGATATGCTCATAGAATGACTTATTTTTATTTAGTACTTTACTTCCTTAACACTGCAAACTCTGTACTGTACTCATTTCGCAATGGATTAATCAATTTAACGATTAAGTATGATAGATCTCAGTGTGACACCGTGCCACAGAATAGGAGGGGGGTAGTGGTTGCAGAGGTCTGTGACCTCAGGATGACTCCAGCATTTAGTACAGGGCTGCTAATTCTCTCTGACATGGACCCTAGACATTTTTACCTTAATTAATTCTTGCTTACTGAGTGTTTTAACAAACACACTGTGGCATGCAGCTGAGCATTATGCTCCGCATTGTACACCAAACAAGACTAGGTCAAAACCTATTACATGGCTGGAACGTGTCATGAAACATTAGAGGGCTTTTAATTTGAAACAGAGACAGGACGTAGCGGCATTTGGCCGGCCAATGGTGTGACTTCATTGGCTAGTCACGGGACATTCAACCAACCCATAGTGTAACTTCATCACTCAATCAATCACTTATGGATGGTGCTTGAATGGATCAGCGGGAGGGATGCCCACCGCAAACTCTACTCTGCTGTTATTTTTTTTGTTAAGTGTACGCTGTGATTGGTTGTTTCACTGTCAATCAACTAATATCTAATCCTATTCGTAACATTAACACATTCAACAATGTAATACCCCTTCACAGGCGTCCCTCCTACTGATCTAATCTAGCTCCAGCCCTCGCTCACTCAGTGATTTAATTTGCGTTTAAAGGTCTGTCCAGCTTGTGTGGTCCAGACAAAAGTAGTTTCTTGATATACAGAGTCCAGTGTTTTTTCAGGCATTCCTGTAATATTACTCCACGAAGCAATTTGGGTTTCTGTGTTTTTCTAGAAGTATACTTGGTAGAGTATGCTAAGGCTGACAGGTGTTTTTGTTGTTGACAGATTTCACCCTGCCGTCCTTACTGGAAGTTTTCTTTAGCCGGGAGGTGAAGGCCGTCCCTCTCAGAACAGGACAGAAGGCTGCGGCAGATGAGCAGAACACTGGGAAGAGGTCCCGGGTTGGCAGCGGCACCTGGAAGTCACGGAGGTCGCGCAGGATTGCGCAGAAATACTCTGTAAAAGATGCTCGCAAGTCCCAGGTTTCTACCTCAGATTCAGAAGCCAACACTGAAGACAAAGCTGTATCAGGCCCAGGTGGTGCAAGGAGCCGAAGATCACATGGCTCTACCATCCAGGTAAGCTGCCAGCATCATCGTTCAGAGGCCTCACAGTTAACGTCCACCACAGAAACCATGAGTGCACCATACCCCCATCCCAGACCCCGTGGGTCCCAGACAGCTGACAACGAAACTCTCACAGACCCAGCTGCAATATCAATATTCAACCGCATGGAAAACTCGCCCTTTGACCTCTGCCATGTGTTGCTTTCCCTGCTGGAGAAGGTGTGCAAGTTTGACATGAGCATCAACAACAACCCTGGCCTGGCTGTCAGTGTTGTCCCGACTCTCACAGAGATCCTGACTGAGTTTGGAGAGTGCTGTGGTCCAGGGGCAGGAGGTGGAGGTGGAACAGGGGCGGAGGAGCTCGCTGGAGGCTGGACGGAGGAGCCGATTGCACTGGTCCAGAGGATGCTACTGCGCACCATCCTGCACCTCATGTCAGTGGATGTGAGTCAGAACGACAGCCTTCCAGACAGCCTGAGACGTAGTCTGACAGACTTGCTGCGAGCCACCCTCAAAATCCGGAGCTGCTTGGACAGACAGAGTAACCCTTTTGCTCCGCGGCCCAAGAAGACTCTGCAAGAGGTTCAGGATGACTTCTCGTTCTCCCGTTACCGTCACAGAGCGCTACTGCTCCCAGAGCTTTTAGAGGGAGTGCTACAAGTGCTGCTGGGTTGCCTGCAGGCTTCTACGCCCAACCCCTTTTTCTTTAGCCAGGCTCTGGAGCTCATCCATGAATTCGTCCAGCACCGTGGCCTGGATCTCTTTGAGGCCACAGTGCTGCGACTGGAGGGACTTGGCAGGGCCATTGATTCTGAAGTAGGTGGTGAGGCTTCAGAGAGGCTACGAGGTCTCATTGCAGGAGTCTTCAAGATCATCAGCGCTGTTAAGAAGGCAAAGTCAGAGCAGCTGCATCAGTCTGTATGTGCCCGGCGCCGCCACCGTCGCTGCGAGTATTCCCACTTCCTGCATCACCACAGAGACCTGTCAGGTTTGCCCGTGTCTGCATTCAAGCAGGCTGCTAGAAGAAATCCCTTTGAAGAGGACGGAGAAGGCAAAGAAGGGGTGGAGGGAGATGCCGTGCGTTACCCTGAGCGCTGCTGCTGCTTGGCTGCCTGCGCCCACCAATGTCTACGGCTCTTGCAGCGGCTGTCCCCCAGTGGGCCAGCTGTGTTGCAGGTATTGGCTGGGGTGCAGGCTGTTGGGATCTGCTGTTGTATGGACCCCCGATCGGTGGTAGGACCCTTGCTACATGCCTTTCAGGCTCCGGGTCTGCGTAGTTACCAGTCTCATATACTCAGTGTCCTGGGTAGACTGATCTTAGACCAGCTCGGTGGGGGGCAGCCTTCAGAGAAAGCCAAGCTGGCCTCCTGTAACATCTGTACTCTGGATAGCAGCCAGCTGCCAGGCCTGGAGGAGACACTGCAGCACGGGGAGCCTTCAACTATTTCGACCAGTCTGTGTTACCGCTCCCAGGGTATCCTGCCAAGTGGAGGGGGGGCTGAGGACATGCTGTGGAAGTGGGATGCTCTGGAGGCCTACCAGGAACTGGTGTTTGGTGAGGACTGGCACCTAAGTCAGCAGATAGCCGGTCATGTGTGCCACCTGACCCTCCGAGGCAATGCTGTAGTGCAGTGGCAGCTCTACACGCACATCTTCAATCCTGTGCTGCAGAGAGGGGTGGAGCTGGCACACCATGCCCAACAACTGGGGGTTTCCACTGTCTGTACTCAGGTCTGCAGCTATCACACGCGGTGCCTGCCTGTGGAGGTCCTTCTTGTTTACCTGCAAACTTTACCAGCGCTTCTCAAATCGAGGTGAGCTGTTTTACATTTTTGCTTGCTTGTCTATTTTTTTCAGTTATTGCTTTGATTTATTTCCCTTTAGTGTTGGACTGCATTTAGGATTTGTGCCAAATATGTGCTTTAGGTTTTACATTTTAGGTCAAGCAAATTGTATCTGCAAGTTGTCAAAAAATTATCAAAGTTTTTGGTTTTATTAAAGTCAAGTGATGCAGATACCTATTTTGAAAAATGTAGGGAGTTGACATGATCACATGATGTAAATATAATCAGCCAGTTCAAAGTCTGATACCTAATCTACTTGGACATTGTTTGCCATTGGATCTGTCTCTCCAGGTCATTGCTAATTGATGCTTATCAATAATTGATCATTGCTATGTGAGCTGAATGAGATGGAGGATTATTGACTGTTTATGTAACACTGTTACGAGGACAGTCTGGAAAAAAAAAAAGCAGGTGCTGTTTTTCCACATACGTTTATCAAAATGCAGCAAAATCGAATTGGTATAACACTGTATTGATTGGGTTTAACTTTAGTTTGAATATTGTCAGTTGAATACAGACTCCCCTGCTTCAACAGACATGCAGGTTAAGTGAGCACTTAAAGGCTCATGTGTGAGGGAGAATGTGTTTTTCTGTCCGTTTGTTAACCCCGGTAACCCGTCTCGGTTGTGTCCCGGCTCTTGCCCACTGCATGCTGGGATTAGTTGTGTCCCCCTGCGACCTTAAAACAGGATCAGCGGGTTTAGAAACTAGATGGCTGGATGCCTTGAGATGTTCTGTCAGCAGTGGGCTGATAGTTTTCGTTATTAAAATTCAGAGAGTTTATTCTGCTCTCTGCAGGTTTGACTGACATTCAAAGTCTTTACAGCTGTGATGTTGTTCATCTAACCCTTTTCAAAAGACACTTTCAGAGACAATTTTAGGTCCTAATGACTATGTAAAAGGTAACATTATATAAGTCTTCCATTCAGATAAGTGTCACTTTAGAGGATCATGCGCAGCATTTTACATAAATTTAACATTTGAACAGTTCATCTTGTCCTGCATTTATCTTCAACATGTTTTTCTTCAAACATCTTCAGTGGATGTTTGCCACTTAATGACATGTGGAAGCCCCATAATTGGAATTACAAGGGATGTACCTTTTAAATACTTTTTTGTCTGATGATCAAGTTGCTGATGATAACGGGCATGTAAATATGTTTTAATTGGCCGATGAGATAAAGGATAAAATTAGCAAACATAAACAACTTAATAACTCAACCTTACTGTTGTTGTTCTTCGATGTGCTAGTTATCCAAAACACTCAACAATTGCCACCCTTTATTTGAGACCCCTCCTAAACTACAAAAATTCACGTGTCCGCCTCAGTAAAGCATACATGTCCTTCATAATTTTGAATACACTGAAACAGTACAACTGGCAACCGCAATGTAATGTTTACTCCTCGTCAGGATCAAAGTGATCAGAGTTAGTTGCTTTCCTAGCATATGGTCAGCCTCAGTAGGTTAGACTGTACAGCTCCATCTACTGGGCCATTTACATATTTTTTTTCTAAATATTGGTGATGCTGTAAATCTAGCTGACTGTAAAACTGTGTATTACTTTTATTGTTAAGGTTGATTAATATACAGTAGATATAAATGAGAAAAATGTTATCAACGGTTCCGTCAGTTGTATACGTCATTATTTGATATTATGCACATTCATGAAACATGCAAATGACATTTACACAAGTTAAAACTGCTGAGGCTGCCATTTGGACTGTGGTTCAGTTTCGCAAACTTCAGATGATGACAACTGAATTTTAAATGTTTGGCTGATCATCTTTGGCCTGATTGTTTGAAATCAGTCAATGCAACTGAAGCCTTTTTGTCAACACCTTCTTATACAGTGTAAAAAATTTTTTTTTAAGTTATGCCAAAAAAAGTTTAACCTAAAAATGGCAAGTAATTCTCTTATAGTTGTTCATCATCTGACATCTTGCCTACTTCTACGTCATCTGGCACTACTTCTATAGCTTTCTGCATAACAGAACTCATATTTTTTAGATGAGAGCATTAAATATGCAGACTAATGGTTAGTCATCCTGATGGACTTTCACACCACTAATGAAAAGAGGAAATGTTCTGAAAAAGCAGAATTCATCAACTCTACATTAATTTAAAGGATGGCTGAAGAAAGAGTTGGAGTTAGAGGGAAAAAAAATAAAAAATCAACAGGTTAATAATCCATCACATTTTGTCTATTTCATGCTCTGTGCTCAAGGCTTCAACTGAACATCTGTTTCACTTCATACTGGAGACAAAACCGTGTGCTCTGACTGAGAGAGAGAGAGAGCGAGAGGGCGAGAGAGAATACCAGTAGTCAACAAATTTAAAAGGGTGAAATGTGACCTCCGTTTTGCTGAGTAAATTATGTTCCTCACCTTCAGATAATACTGACACAATGTGAATGTCTTTCATGTTGCTCATTAAAATAAACAACAGAAAAACAAAGCAAATGCAGTGACTGAAGTGGGAATTTTAGAAAATGTAGCAGGTGTGTTCATGTCCAATGAAGAGACCTTGACAATTAATGCATTATATTATAGATGATGACTTAGTTATGTAAAGCCATGGTTGTGTCAAGGTGGTCATTATATTTGAAACCTGGTGGGAAGACATGAAATTAGTGATGGGAAAAGAGTCTGGCTGTTTGTTATTGCTTTAATTATTTCCTTGGCTAATGACATGTGCATTGCCATATTCTTCCTTGGATTACATTTTAAGTAAATGGTACTGTAAATTCAGATATAACAATTTTATTCAAAGTGATTGCAATTGTCTATATTTATGTTACGTGTGTGCACTATCCACCTTCTGTTTTACTTTGCTTAGTTTCTGATATTTTGTGTTGCAGGGTGATCAGGGACCTTTTCATCAGTTGTAATGGGCTCAACCAGGTGACAGAGCTCGTCTACCTGGACCATACACGCTCTTTGGCGTTGAAGGTGTTTGAGACTCTGATTATAGGCATTGGACACCAGCAGGCTGACGGGGTGCTCCAGGAGCTGCAGGGCGCTGATGCTGAAGAAAGGGAGGCCGTCTTAGGCCTGGCGGAGGAACTGGGGTCGCAAGGGGTCGGAGAGGGCCCACAGAGCCTCAGCAAGTTCTATGAGGGCCTGAAGGAGGTGTATCCGCGTCATAAGAGCCGTAGTGGGCAGGGCCGCGTACCGGGGCGCAGTCAAACAGAGACCCACCTCCATGTCATCAACCTCTTCTTGTGTGTGGCCTTCCTCTGCGTCAGCAAAGAGGCTGATTCTGACCGGGACTCAGTCAACGACTCCGAAGACACTTCAGGTTACGACAGCACAGCGAGTGAACCTCTGGGCGGGCGGCTGCCTTATCTGTCCCCAGACAGTGTAGCTTTGCCCTCCAAAGAGCAGGTGCGACGCGCTGCAGATGTTTGGTCAGTGTGCCGGTGGATCTACCTGGCCAGCCCGTTGTTCCAGAGGCAGTTTTTCAGGCTAGGGGGACTGGATGTCTGCTTGCGCCTCATGGCCATGGTTATCCAGAAACTCTCTTGTAAGACTAAAGATGGAAAAGCAAAGAAGAAGAGAGATGGTAAAGCTAAAGGCAGCCCTGAGTCCACCATCCCGCCCACTTCACTGGGACTGGAAGACACATCTCGTGATTCAGCCGACACCCTCAGCACCGGTCCTGCTGAGGGAAAGACCAAAGATCCAGCGAAGAAGCTGGAGGAAGAATGGCAACTCCAAAGTATTCGTCTCCTTGAGGCTTTGCTGGCTATTTGTTTACACAGTGCCAACTCAGCCCTGCAGAGGATAGAGCCTGAGCTCTCTCATCGGGTATGTCAAACAATATCATACCATCCAATTAATCCCTGAACACACAAACCACAAAAAGAAATATGCTTACATTGGCTCGGATCAAACGGTTACATCTCCCCTCGTCTATAGCTCCGGTCGGTGGAGGATACTCTGTTTGAGGTGAGAGACCAGCTGTCTCGCTCAGGGGTGGTGAACTCTGACCTCGCCGTGCCCCTGTTTGACTCTCTGCTGAGAGTGGCCTTGGCCGAGGTGTCATCCTGTCCTGATCCCCCTGAAGAGAAGCCTGACAGGGTGAGTCCTGCCGTGGGAGAACCTGTGAGTGAAGTTACTGCACTTTTTTTAATATTTCAGTTTTTTGAGACACTCGTATATTCAAGATACAAGTTCAGATTATAGCCAGTCAGGCAGACCGCTGCAGATAGGTGGTATCGATGTTCATCACGGTATAATGCTTTTGGGAAAATGCGTCTCTATTAATCTTAATTTGTTCTGCTGGGTTGCTTTTAGTCAATAAAATGGAACTTTTTTTTAAATCTCTAAATTGCTGCAGTTGAAGCAATTAATTCCTTTGTGTCCAATATTGATAAAAAACAAAATTTAAATGCTGAGGTTTTCTGATTTTCCTGCTGCCTGAGCAGTGCTAGCAGTGCCTACATGTACCAGGATGCATTGTGTGCTAGCTTCTGACACCCCAAATACTTCAGTTCCCTTTGCCAAGTCTCTCTCCTTGTGCAACCACTCAACAAAAAACAATGAGCAGCCAGAGGATGTAAAGACAGCAAAGGTGTTCATGAGGAGACTACTAGTATGGATCATATACTTTAATGTTATCAGCTATTGTAAACACAAACAACACAACATGTTGAGAAAACTGCTTGTCGCACTCGCTTACTTTTTTGGCCAAACCAGAGTGCGAGGTGACAAAAAGACTCCCTCACTGGTCATCTGTCCTGCTGCTGTCAGTTGTATTTTCCAGTTTATTGTTGTCAATTCGCCTGACGTTCTTCCGGCCACATCACTGCACTCATCGAAGGGCAGTGCAGACGCATGAAGAGGAGGAGCTTTTGTAGCTGCTTTCCAGAGATGCAAATAATTTAATGTTTCAGTTCCCTAAATATACCATCAACATTGAGACAGCCACAAGAAAAGAGGCGACATTTTTTATGTTTTTGTTTGCATGAAATGTGCAAACTTTCACACAACTGCCAAAATCATCATCTCTTTTTTTTAAAGATTGGGTTTTGCCATATTCGCTTTATTTGATAGTGACAGTAGACAAAGCCAGGAAAGGCAGGTGGGGGAGAGGGGATGATTTGCACCACAGGGCCCAGGCTGCCGCTGTAAGCTGGT
Organism: Brachyistius frenatus; assembly: GCF_029030835.1. Taxonomy (NCBI): domain Eukaryota; kingdom Metazoa; phylum Chordata; class Actinopteri; family Embiotocidae; genus Brachyistius; species Brachyistius frenatus. Next base: position 5,769,110 of record NW_027210607.1, read on the forward strand.
AAATAAGGGCCAGAGAGATACTTACTTTCTTACTTTCCCGTTGCTCTTTTTCCTGCTCGTTTTTTTTATTTTATTTTTTTTTACTTTTGAACAAATTCACATTCCTGCAAGTTGGCAAATGGACAAAAGCCTCTGAAGGTGTCATGCAGGGTTGAGAACGAGAGGGAGTCGAGAGATATCACACAATTTTTTAACAAGCGCGTGTGATCAGAAACAAACTGTACTTTGTTCTGTGTGATCCAACGTTATTAACTCATCTTCCATTGTGTCCACGGAGCCACTGTCATGGGAATAGTTATAGTCAGGACTAGTGATTATCATACGGCAGGTGTTAACCAATCAGACGAGAGAATCTTTGCTCCATAAAGTTCAAGCTTCTAACTTTGCACTTCTTTGTCAAAGATGACGATATTCATTTCATCAAGAACAATACATATTACAGACAATAGGACCGTATTCCTCACAAAGGGGCTAATCATATAGTCCACTACTACTGAGAGTCCAAAGAAGAGTGATATATCACGGGGAAAGTGTCACAACTAGTATTCAAAGACACTGCGATAACTGCAAACGTGGGTACAACCAACAAACAGGTCTCAGCGGCAGTAGGGATGGTGGCTATTAATTGCTTGCAGCGGGTCAGTATAGGGAAGTGACGAAAACAAAAAACAAAACATTTACAAAAAAAACACAGAGTTAGTCCACCCTCACAGGACACACTCGCAGGTGTTTTTGTCCACAGTCCATGCAAGGCCAGGCAGACTAAAGCAAACAAATGTCAAACAGAACAAAAAAAAAACAGTGAAATACAGACAATTACCAAAATGACCAAACATTTACAAAACAAGGCAAACAAAAAATGTATGTATTGTATTATGTGTAGATACCTGCTACACAGACACATTTCCTCACGCACAGTAGAAACGCTTATCCAGGCAAACTCCTCTTAAAATGTTGTGGCAACGCTGCAATTTCCAGAACATACAAAAGTAAAAATAAAAAAGGAGGACTTCCATCAAATTCCATTGAAACAACCAACTATGAAAACATCAAACATTCAATTTGTTACCACAACTCAAACTGGCTGCATTTTCTCCAGCCTCATACCTGGAAGAACTAAAACAACCCCACACACCTCACTTCCTTCATTAGCTCTTCTCCCAAATCCCTGAGCAGAAAACCGGAAACCACCATGGTTGCAACTAATTACACTTCTACTGGTAACTCTCTTGGCGGTTTCAGAGGCTTCAGTATTTCTCTGCAGTGTGCAGGCCATGTTGCAGAAGGTTTAATAGCGGAGTGAGTACACGCGATTACGGGTGAAAAATCTTAGTGGCCCTAAATCATGTGCCGCTGGGGCACCTTGATGTAAAAGTTTGGTCTCAAACTCTCTCGAGTCGCACACGCCGTCGTAACCGGATGCTCCACCGGGACGCACATGGGCACTCACACCGACCACGCAGGCGGGAGAGAGCAGCGGGAAAGCGCTGCCCTTCACCTGGCCAGCTTTAGTCATGTTATTATTACAGCCTACACTCGGTTTCCGCTATGATTATATCGTGCTCATGTGATCACTAATCGCTTCCCCGCCGGGAACCGCGCGAGTCACGCGTGAAAACTAGGCTTCCGGATTGCTCTCTGGATGACGCATGCACACGCAAGGCATGTCTAATACTTGTGGCCCCTGCTCTAATCTATTAACAAGGACGCCGAAATGAAAACACACCCGGCCTCCAGTGTGTCCCAGGCATCTGCGAGGCGTTTAGTGAACGTCGGTAAATTGTAGCGTCTATTGATTTTCTGCATGTAGGGGACATCTCTAAATTGTAGCTACAGAAAATAACCTGGGTTGCATTATGCCCCTCTAAACTTATCAGCCACAGGTCGCTACACCTGTCACCAAAACGTTATTTTAACCTGTTGGATGCCCTGTGTTCTGTCACTTTTCTCTGTTCTTGACACAAGAGTTTATTATTAAGGTAATTCATACTCACTGAAGTGTTATGATAATAACTTCTGGTCTTGTGCCATAAACAACCAAATCCAAAGGGAGCATCATTGTTGTACATATTGTGTATTATAAATGCCCAAAATTATACGGAAAGCATTGTTTTCATTTTTGGCTGCCGTGTAATTGAAACTCTGACCTACTGGCTAAGTGGGCAAAATGTTACATTGAATCTTACAATGAGAGGAAAACCATTCCCCAGCCGAGTGTTATCAAGCATCAGGACTGCAGTGTGTGTAAGGCCACTCACTCCTTGTTGCTAAGCAGCCGTTATCTGCCCATCATACAACAAAACCGCAAACGTAAATAATGATAGCCTTTGTGTAGTGCAAGCAAGGGGGTGCAAACATGAGCAAGCAGTGGCCTCATTTTGAAACAAACAAGTCAGTGACATTTGTTTTAATGACTTGTAGGTGTTGCTGTCAGCTGGTAGACTTTATAAACATATTAAAAAACAAATGTATTTAACCGGTAATCCTTCAGTCACAGCAGGTCTCACCTCCTCAGTAGTGACACTATCGCTACAGGCTTTGTTCAACATTATTGAAAGAACCATATATGGTGACGAGCAGACGTGCAATTGCTTTCATTTGTTTCAGGAAATGAGATGGGGTGGGGAGGTGATAATTTTTCTTCTGGCCGTCCACACTATAATGACTTGCCGGCTGGTGGTGGGTGTCCTCCTATCTCACAGCCTTAGTCGTGTTTTCCTCAAGTCTTAAAATGCCTGTCTGACTGGGCTCGTTCAAAAACAGGAGGATTTAGTTTTTATATAATAGATTTACCTATTTCCTGAGAGCTTAGTTCTTTTTCAGCGAGCCCAGCAGAGTGTGATGTTCAATTAGTCATTACAAGTGTATGATATGAAGCTCTAAGATAAGCCCTACGCCACAAAGTTTGTCCTCCGAACTGGACTATTGGAGAGGGGGTGTGTGTTACAACAAGCCTCTTTGAATGAGTAAACAGTTTAGAGTGTGACTGTTTACTTGAATATAACAAAGTGAGTGTGTGTGTATGAGTGTGTGTGTGTGTGTGTGTGTGTGTGTGTGTGTGTGTGTGTGTGTGTGTGTGTGTGTGTGTGTGTGTGTGTGTGTGTGTGTGTGTGTGTGTGTGTGTGTGTAAGGGGGGGGTTGCCTACGTGCACATATGATGACTGACTGTTCACGTCAAGGAACTGCACTGTGTGAGTGTCTTGCAAGTCAGCTGATATTTGTCTTATGACCAAAGTCTTGTACTTTTTTTCCCCTCTCATTTATATGGCAATTTATTCGCTGCATTAGTGGAAGGACCGCTGCTTTTCATGCTTGTTATATTTTAGCGTAAAACTATTCTTGGTCAAGGAGTTGTTGTTTTTTTTTTGTTTTTTTTTTAAACTTTGCTTGGGTAAGCTCTTGCGAAATTGATCTTAACTGCTTGAACGTTTGCCAGGTCATCATTGTGGTTTTTGGTTCTATTTGCGCTGTAGAGGATTGGAAATTTATGACTTTGTCTTGCCTTCCCTCTCGTCTCTCTCTGTCTGCCTCCCGCTCTTCACGGTCTTATTAACCAGAAGCTCCAGGTGCTGGCGGAGGGGGCGGCCCCGGCAGGCGATCTGTCTGAGGAGGTGGACGAGGTGCAGAACTGTGGCGTTAAGCCCCCGGGAGAGGAGGAGGGCTACGACGCCGACAGCGAAAGCAACCCTGAGGACATGGCCAAGCAAGAAGAGGGTAGGTCCACACTTACTGCCACACACACACGCACACACACACGCACACACACACACACACACACACACACACACACACACACACACACACACACACACACACACACACACACACACGCGCGCGCTCCCATTTACTCCTCCTCAAGGATCCACAGCCACTGCACATACATCACTGCTTCAAATAAAAGTAGCTTAGGCTGGTTACTTGCACAGTTTGCTCTCAGTCTTGTTACTCTCCACTACAGATTCATTTTTCAGCCCCGGGGTCGTTTTTTAGAAAGCTGTAAATCACTTTAACTTCACGTCCTCTGTCCTCTCTACCATTTGTTATTGTTGGTGATAAATGTCAGCGGACTAATCTTGATGGATTTGAGAGGTCACGGGTCAGTCTCAACCTCTAAACCTGCTCATTTTTAGCCTTGGGAAATCTTGCTTCTCCCACTGATTGTTGAATTATCATTTGTCATTGCATTTCCCTGCAGTCACTGGAAGATCCTCTGTGAAATGGCATCATGGTTTTTAGGTAGCCTACAGCGTAAATGCAGGTATGGGGCTGTTATTGTTGCGTAAAAAACAACATCCTCCTTTTCTGGGCGGTGGAAGATATTTAGCAATAATTAGTGGCTAGTTTTGTATTGCGTGTACATGACACAGCAAAATAAAATGGACCTGTGCCTCTAATGTTAGGTCTGCCTCTCTCCCCTCTGGAGTTGCAGGTTGAGAACGTGGTCTGATTAAACTTTTTTTTCTTTTTCTTTTCCTCCTTCTATCCCCTCAGAATGGAGTGATTGTTTTACGTTTACAACTGCAGGCAGCTAGCTGGCCTCATGAGCTGAATCTTGTGACTTGAACTCACCATCAAACGGAGATTTTAACTTCCTGGAACAGTATTACGTCTTCTGAAAACAGGGAATCTTTAATTCTGAACTCATGTGGGACAAATAAACAAATCTCCAACCAGTGCCAGAAACAGTTGTTTGGCAGTGACACTCATCTGCTCTTTCTTTCTCAAATTTAAACGTCCTGTCTTTCTTTTACACGGAAAATCCGGGCTGAGAAGGAAATACATCATCTTAAGGACTTGAGCACGGTCACTGAAGGCTAAATTATAATCTATTCAAATTACTTTCTTTACAAAAGCATAGGATTGTGAAAGATGAATTTAATAATGAAGAAAATATTCCTTATAAAGAATATTTTATGTTGGGCTTATTGCTTGATTGACAGGTGTCTTGGCTTGTCAACATCAGCTGCTTCATCTTCCATTTGCTCTCTGCACATTTTCTCTCCCCAGGCTTTTCTCTTTATGCCGGCTCCAGTGACCGCTGTCTTCTTACATTTCCTCGTCTCATAACTGCATTTACACTGCAACAGCTTCTTGTTTTTGTTTTTGCGAGGTTAATTGAAATGGTTTGTGAATTTTAGGATTATAATTCTTTTCCAAAAAGGCACTGAAAAGTGACGAGCTGCAAGCTGGGGCGTCGCTGCAATTAGATTTAACCACAGACCAAACACAAGTATCAGCACAACACAGCATGGTATGAAGGGAGTCTGGGATGACTGTTAGTAATGTGCATTTTTAGTTCATATTTACTGAAAGCATTGTGTATCTGAATGCGTGAGTGTTGGTGGCAAACTGTGCAGCCATTCACAGGGAGACGTACACATCTTCATTAATAAAAGGAGGTCCCAGAAGCCATGTCAGAGCCTGCTGGGCTGCTTTCCTGTAAATCATGAGGGAACTCCCATGCTGCTCTGAAGCTGAGCACAGAACTGAACCTAATTCATTTTTTATGTGCTGCCTCCAAAATGGGAGGTTGGTACTGAAGGAGGGGATGCCTGTGGATCATGAAGCTGTTCAAGCAACACATGCTGTGTCTTAGCATGGCAGTCAGCGGAACATGTTTTAATATCTCAATGCATGTGTGCCAGTTTCTTGTTGTGTCTCTGATCTCCCCGTGGTTGTTCTCTTAGGAGTGAAGGTGGAGTCGGCCATGCTGCGGGAGTTTGCGGCGGTGGCGGAGGGGCCTGGGCGTGGCGTGCTGCTTTTCCCAGAGATCTGCACTATGGAGTTGCAGCTTCTTGCCTCCGGCTCCCCGGACCTGGAGGTTCTGAGCCACGTGTTTAACAGCCTGCTCGGTGCTGTACGCTCCAACCGCCGCAATGCTGGCTTGCTGTACGACCAGGTCAGACTGGCCACTTCTTTCTCTTTGTACTTCTCTGATCCGCCACCACCCACACTGTATTTGTCTCAGCTGTGCTCTGAGGAACATGACTGATCCGCTTGTTCTTGTTCTCACAGGGAGTAGTCAAAGCTCTCCTGTCTGGCTTTCACAGCATCCTCAGTCAAACAGACCCCTCCTTTACAGGTTTGTTATTTATTCTGACATTTAAAAAAATAAATTAAAAAAAAAAAAAAATCTCAAATTACAAGATATTTTTCATGTGTGGCCACACGCTGTTATTTTTTTCCTGCTCCTGACATTTGTACTGGGTCCCCAGGGCTCAAATGTCATATTTAGTATAGATGCTTTTGGTTCTTCCTGGAAAAATCTGTACCCCATGGATTTTTTTTTTTATAGAATTCATCTTTTTTAGCACTGTAATATTGTGATGTCCAAGATCCTGGGGAGAAGTGCTGGTGAGTTTTCAACCTCCTGCTTGTGACATTTTCTCTGCCAGTTTCTCATGGTTAAAACATCAACTATAATATGGATGATATTCATAAATTCCTATAAAATCTTCCTTCTTATTCAGTGCTTCCAATATAAATGCACTGTCTGTTATTCACTTGTATTTTATTTGCTTGTTTGTGGCATTTTTGTTTTCTTTACCAGAGATGAGAGTAAAGCAGGCAGGGAATCCGTTTTTCCTCTCTGCCTGCGGTGCTCTGGTGCATGACCAAGTGAGTGAAAACTGTTCACGTAATTTGCTCTTCATTGGTCTACATTCAGATTGCCAGACTGTGCTAGTGGAGCTGCTGGTTGCCATGGTGAGCCAGCGAATCACAGCGGAGGAACTGGCTCTATTGATTCGCCTCTTCCTGGAGAAGACCCCACCTACTGTAAATAGCAAACCCTATCAGTCACTCAGCAGTTCTGCGTGCTTATGTTCATGGTGTTAACACTGATGGCTCGAGCTCACGTTGTCGGCACGCTTTTTTTGGGTTTTTAACAGGAACAATGTCTTATTTGTAAGACATCCTTCCTGTCAAACTGTCTTCTCACTTCTTGGTTCTTTCAAACTCATCAACACGTAATGCTCCATTGGGCCCACTTTATTCTATATACAATTAGCAACAGTGTGCACAACAGATGTGATTCTACAACCTACTACCACACGTCTGTGTTTAATTGGAATCAGGCTGCAAACATCGTTAATAACCCGTCTCTGAGAAATCAGCTTCCAAATCGGAAAAGAGTTTATTTTTAACCAACATAAGGACTTGTGACCCGTGTTTTCTGTCTCCAAAACACATCAGTGGCTGTGATTGTGTTATTGTTTCTACTTCTGCCCAAGTTTTCCCTGTTTAAGAAACAGTGTGCTTTTGCTATATCTGTTTTATTTATCACTTGTTTATATCTTCTTTAACAAGGTTTACAGGATTACTACAGATTTCATGCTAAGCTATTTTTAATAGATCACAGTTAAAGCAATTAAACTGTTCAGTAATGTGTGAGATTTTTCTTTGTTTTACTTACTTTAAGGATACAAAAAAGCCTGCAAAATTGTAAACAGGCCGAGTCAGTGCAGCGTATTCTTTATTAAATCTAAACTGACTCTTCCCCTATCTTCCTTTTTTTCCATTGGTACCTTCCAGGAGGTTTTACTGAAGGGCATCTTACAAATCATCGAAGCCAACATGAATATGGAACCTCTTCACCTCCTGACCTTTCCAATAATCCTCGGGGCGTCTACGCCGGGAGGGTCGTCTCCTGGATCCAGACAGAGCACCGCTGCCGGTGGGAAAAGCGCCGGTTCGCTGTGGAAGGGGAAGCTGTCTTCTGGTCGCAGGGAGGGGGACACAGAGTCCCGACCAAGCCACCTCCGTTCCTCGCCTTGGCACATCGCTCCTCTCCACTTGCCCCTTGTTGGGCAGAACTGCTGGCCTCATATGGCCAGCGGCTTCAGTGCCTCTATGTGGCTGAGGGTGGCAGAGCAGGAGGAGGACGGGGACAAAGAGGGTGAGACCCGGATCCTTCACCTGTAATCTTTTGTGCTTGGTGCCCAGAAACTGGTTTGAGATTCTCTACTCGTTGTTTTCCAGAAGAAAGTAACCCTCCTGCTGCCGAGGCGCTCAATGGCTCATCTCATGGTGGGACAATATCAGCAGAGGAAGGCCTCATTCATATTCTGTCCATGGGCTCCAAGGCACTGATGCTTCAAGTGTGGGCAGACTTCTCTACAGGCTCTCTGACATTCAGGTGAGCTCCAGCTTCGACTGCAGTCTCAACGATGTGTGTGAAGCGAAGGTTACTGTTTCTTAAGTGTTCATAGTTTGTGGGCCTTGAAGTTTTGTAATGCGATGTCCCCACAGGATTTGCATAGACCCAAATGATGAGATAAAAGCAGGGCTGTTGGCGCAGGCAGACTCTGGTGAGGGACTCCTCAGAGGAGACCAGTGGCAGCAGCTCAGCCTCACGTACAGCCAGCAGCCAGAGGGCAAGAAGAACATCCACGGCCGTGTGGTCGTCTGGGTGTGCGGCATCTGGTGAGGAAACAAGAATCTGACTGAAATGTGATTGTTTAATGTGGTTGGTAAATTAGTGAAATTAAATCAACTAAAAACGTATCTTTCCTTTAGGAAATGTGAGGTTTCTTTGGACTACACCCTGCCCAGGAAGTCCAGTTTATCATCTGACAGCAACAAAACCTTCTGCATGTTGGGCCACTGCTCGCCTTCCTGTGAGGAGTTGCTGAAGCAGAGTGGACGCTGGAACATGGGCACTGTGCTTCTCTTCAACGGTAGGACTAGAATCACGTGTCCATAGGACATTTAATCCCAGACAGAGGGTGATGGTCTTACTCTACATGCAGTCTGTTTTAATCCTTTATATGATTTTATCCTTCCTCAGTTCTGCTACTTGGTGACACATTGATTACCAGCTCACTCTTACAAGCGGTGTATAGTGCACATAAATGCACATTAATGTTTTATGACACATTTATATTTTAAAAGCGTATCCAGTTTCCAGCAGTACAAGGCTGTTCTGGTGTGATGTGTGTTAAGCTGTGGATTCTCAGCATTCCCTCGGGAGGCTCACTGAATACTTCTCTTGTTGCCTCTAATTGGCCGTGAACGGCCAGGCGATCCCAACCTGTGAACCCAAATGATGGATTTAGACGAGCTTGCCCTCTCCGCTGTTGTTGGAATTCATCGTGGGGAGTGATTTCTTCTTGGAAAAAAAAGTGCTGTGAGAGTTTGAAGAAGTTTCTAAACGACAAGAAATAAAACATCAAGGCACCTCGAGGGTCTCGCGTTGCGTCACCTCATATGTTATTACTTTGTGGGTTATTGATGGAATATTCCATCCATCCATTATCTATACCCGCTTTATCCTGAACAGGGTCACGGGGGGGGTGCTGGAGCCTATCCCAGCTCAGGCAGGGTGCACCCTGGACAGGTCGCCAGCCTTTCACAGGGCCATTTTTGATGGAATATTGTGGATCATTAACTCATGAGGTGGATTCAGAGTCCGATTGGGATTCCTCACTTTTATAGCTTCCTAATAAAAGAAACATCCAAATGGCCAAGATTTTCTTTAGAGATTTCATATTTCACTCTCTTCCAGTTTTTTATTTGGATATATTTGTGGTTTTAAAAACCAAAATCCATCTCAATATAGTTTTACTTCTCGTCTCTTCAGCTACTCTCTGGAAGAACAGGCTGTTTTGTGTCTGTCTTTTGGGTACATTGATATCAGTGGCCCTCTCCTCTGATTGGCTGACTATTTCCTGAGTGACTAAATACAGGTTGTCGTTGGCCTCCGAGCTTGCTACCTTGCGACAGAATGACCGCTCAGGGTGTTTTTCAATCTCAAAGATGTTTCCTTGGTAGGCTGCATTTTTAGGATGCTATGTCATGATCCTTCAAAAATCTACCCAGGACACAGGACTTTGTTCAGAGGATTTCAGGAGTGTCGCGTGTGAAGGACCCAACTTGGACGAACCGGTCCTACAAAGGACACGCATTGATAATGAGAAATATCGAAGAGGGAGCCTGTTGCTTTAGCGCCACCTTCCCTCTGTGGCTGGGAAAGCTGTGTGCCCACCACCCAGCTTGTTAAACTGTGTATGCATGGACTCCTACCAGTGGGCCACAGGCTCAGTCACCATTGTGTTGCGTCATTCAGTGATAGATAGGGAATTGAGCGTTATTTAATTGAAAATCTTTGAAATAATTACTTCAACAGACAGAAGGACCTCTGCTGGAAAAAATATCATTCAAACAATTTTTTTCAGGCCCTTATGTTTGTTATTCTAACCATTTTTTTTGCCTGTGTCGTAGTTAAGATTTACTGCCTTAAGTTGGGAAGAAGGCTCTGGGTTGCTCACCAAACACTTCGTCAAAACACTCCTCGAAAAACTCTAGAGAACTCGGAAACAAGGCAACGAAGTCTTCCAAAGTCAGATACGAAACATTTTATTGAGCAAAAGACATCAATAAAATGACGGGGGCCCCGGGACAGACAAAAACAAAAACGAACTCTCAAACTCTCAAATTCATAGGCTTGTTATACTTTTCTGGGCACCTCCGTTGCCCTTAATCTGTATCTTCTTTGGCACGAAAACACGAACCCTTTCGTTCATCCTGCGCAGGTGGCGTGCCCATATTTGGCCGTTTCCTGCTGAGCCAGCAGACATACAATCCGTTACGACCCCCTTGGGGTTTTTCCACTGACTCAAGACTGCTGACTCAAGACTGCTGACTCAGCTTTTGTCCTGTCCCGGGTTCACAGCCAGTGCACGCCACCTGGCCTACATAGCCACTGCACAGGCGCAGACTCTGTGAGTCGCCCCATCCCAAGAGTTCTGAGTCCTACAAGTTACACATGGCAAACTTGTAACACACAGGTTGACACTTTTTTCCCCTTTGGATTTGCTAGCACAGTTAACATAAATGCTTTTTTCCTTAATTTTCCCTCCAACACCTGCCTATGCCAGGGTCTAGGATCAGCTCTGAGGAGGCCTTCTACCTGTACACCAGTGGACCAGACCTCACCTCCATCATGCCCTGCAAGTACGGCAAGCCAAATGCAACATTCTCCAAGTTTGTCACTCAGGAAGGTCTGAAGTGTGAAAATGTCCAAGAGATTCTGATGAAGAACAAGGATGTAGACACAACAACTCTGGTTGTAAGTCATTGTTTACGCAACACATCACAACATGGTGTTATAATGAAATATGAAGTCAGCAAATAAATGTTGCATTGTCGCACTTTAATTTAAAATTTCTTATCCAATTTCTGCTTGTCAGATGTTATTCCTGCACTTGTACTTTTGATTTAAGTGCTCTGTAGACATCGCAATTCCTCCTATGTCTCATTTATTGTTTCATTTCAGTGTATGAGTAAAAGATTGTTCCAATTAGCTGTCATTAATGATTCTGCACGGGAGGAAGTAATGTTTCCCAAATGGAAAAAGCTATTATAGTTAAGCTGCAGCTATTTCAGTGAGACTGAAAATAGGTTTTCTCCCATTAAAAGCTAATAGCTTTGTTGATAATAGCTGTGCTGATTGAAAAAATTGGAAGAAGAATGAAAGATTTCCCCTCTACTTTGTAACTTCTTTCAAACTCCAATCAGGCCTGGTCTAGATCTAAATATGTACCTAAGGCTAGTAGGTTATTGAACATTTACTGCAAACCTTAGATTATCAATTATTTAAAAGAACAAAAAGACAGTGTTGCCTGAAAAGGTGACCGTGTACCTTGTTTCTGCACAGGAGAGCCTGGCAGTCGTGTATGCCCCCAGCATGCCAAGAGTCTACACTATCTACGAGCCTGTAATCAGACTGAAAGGTCAGGCCAAGACGGTGGTCACCCAGCGGCCCTTCAGCTCCAAGGAGGTGCAGAGCGTTTCGCTGGAGCCCAACGCTCTCAGAGCTCTGCTCCCCACTGAAACCCACGGCCTGCAGAGCGTCCTGCACAAGATCGGAGGAACGGGGAATTTTGTCTTCCTCTTCGCACAGGTAGGACGATGATCCATATATTTAATGAAGCTCGGAGGCCACGGTGCCCTCTTGTCATAAAATTTCAAAAATATTAGATATGTTTCCGTCAGAGAATATACAAATAAATCCCTGTACAGAAAACTTGGAAGAAATTGTCTTGTTTCACCCTTGTTTCACAAATTGATTACAAAAAGCTTTTGCTTGTAGAACAAACAATACTATTTTTCCTTTTTGCGCATAACGGTGCTACAAATGGTCAGCACTGACATCAAATTAATTTCTAAGCCAAACGGACAAATGAATTGCCTTTTGTTTGTGTTTGAACTCTGTAATCAGCAAAGTTATTCATCTGATTCTGAAAACCTGATTAACTGTGTTCCAGGCCAACAACTTGAAAAAGTTAGAGAACAAAGTTTAATCTCACTTTTAAAGTAAACATTCCATGTTGACTCATTTTGAGCTTTGTGAGAACACGGTTACGAAAACGGGTACAAAGTGAAATAATGTTTTTTTATTTTTTAAAAGGAAGCAGCAGAAAACTGCATTGTTCTCATGCTGAGGTGGGTTTTTTTTTTTCTGTCCTTCTTTGTGCCACTGTGTCTCTCATCTGGGGCTCTGCGGTGTCCAGACGGTGGAGCTGAGTGACTGTGAGAAGACCCAGGCTCTGGCCCTGCGAGTGCTGCTGTCTCTGTCCAAGTTTAACCAACACCGCATGCACGAAATGGACTGTTACCATGGTTACTCTATGATCCATCAGGTCCTCATCAAGCCCAAATGCATCGTAGGATATCATATGCTCAAAGTGAGTCACGTCTTGAACTCTTTGCTGTCTTCTGTTCCCACAGCTCCTGCTCCAAGCTGCTTTATAACATGTTCACCAGCACTTAGTTTTTACCATTATTCCGATCCAGCCCGGCACAGCGGTGCCTCTCTGAGCCGGTGTTGGTCACCCTGCTGTTACTTGACCCTCAGGCTGTGTCTGTAATTGAGCTGTGTGATAGCTCTGTGCTGAAATGGATTCTGTCTGACTTGATGAAATACTGAGCTCCTGCAGAGTCACACAGTTCCTCTGATTGCATTCGTCACTTTAAGCTTCCACATCCTGTATTGTATAGCACAGACCTGCACTGATTAGTGATAGTGATATTAAACACTCATAATCATTCCTATATAGAAAGGAACATGCTATTACAGTTGTTGGAAGTTTTATTCCCACTGACACTTTTCAATTCTTACTGTTAAAGAAATCTTTCTTTTGTGTCTTTTCTAAAACTCATTTAATTTCACCTTTAACTTGGTCATACAAATTTAAAAGTGTGTGTGTGTGTGTGTGTGTGTGTGTGTGTGTGTGTGTGTGTGTGTGTGTGTGTGTGTGTGTGTGTGTGTGTGTGTGTGTGTGTAAGACTCGGCAAGCTTCTATCTTGTAGTACCTCAGTCTAGCAGAGACATAAAGGACTGCAAGATTTATGACCACTGCAGTGAGGCTGGTCACAAATGATACTCTGTGATCAATACAGACGGGGCTGCTCAGGGAGTAAATGGCATTAGTTTTGACAGAGTGATAAGCACTCCAAAAATGTATTGGAGAATGTATTGATTTTCCTCCTGTCTGAGGTTCTGCACGAGTGACTATCAATATGTTGGGGTATGTGTAATACTAGAGTGAACAGCACTCTGTAAGGTATTTTAGAAACACTACAGAAGAGTCTGTGTTTCTGATGGCCACGTTCTGCCTTTCTAGATGTTAATTGATGGGTGCCTAAGCGAACCCATCCTCATCCTCGGGGATGACGGTCAGTTCCGCTTGGACACCGAGTCGGCCGCCGTGGTGCAGGACATCAGGCTTCTCTCAGAGATTCTGTTGAACTGGAAGATCTGGGCCAAAGCTGAGGTAAACACATGCATCACAAAAATGTAATTATATTTGATTTGTGACAGAAGACATCACACATTGTTTGACAAAAGTGGACAAAACATTACAGAATAAGCAAAGACCATCAATCATATTTACAACCAAGTGATTGTCATACATTTAAATTAAGACGGCAAACAAGATGTTAAAAGGCAGTTTCATGTTTTTCAGTCACGATAAACAGATACTCTAGATAAGCTAAATTTCCAACGTTTTTTGTCCGAGATCTGCCTATTTTTTTTTTTTTTTTTATCATCAGACTTGAAGGTACAGTAGTAGAGAAAAGTTGGAAAAGAAAAAAAGAAATACTCTTGAATGACCTGAATGAATCTTAGTGTGTCCGTTTTCTCCCAAAGTCTGTTCATTTATTAACATCCATTCCCGATGAGAGGCCGAAAGCGCGAAACATCATCATCTAATGATGAGCTGATAATATTTTTATGCACTTGAAGACCAACTTTGTGGTCTTAGGTTCATTGATTTCAATTTTTTTCCAAAAAATACCCAGAACTTTAAAAGAATTAACCTGATTTTCTCCAACATTTTCTGTCCTGACAAACCCAAACGTTTGTGGAGGGAGTTGAAATGGACTGTTATTCATGCAGTCTGGCTGTGCAAACAAAGAGTGGTGAGACTGTGTTGGCACTGACGATGGTACTTTGAAAGTTAGTCTCGGAGTCTTTTATATTTTGCCTTCTGCCTTCTTTGCTGAGTAGGGATGGTTCTCCAAACACCACCATGGGCTGAAGATCAGTTAATGTGTCTTCCTCTCATTTACTGTTTGTGTTGTCAGGGTGGAGTTTGGGAAACACTGCTTACCGCTTTAGAGATCCTCATCCGAATGAACCACCCTCATCAGGTCTTCAACATCCGTCAGTTCCTCAAGGCTGAAGTCGTGCATCGCTTCCTGCTCACCTGCCAGGTGTTACAGGTAGGTCGCTGCCGTAAAGCTGCCGTCATGGCGCCCTTTGTTCCTCTGAGAGACGATTACTAAAAACATTGTGTTTGTCTCAAGGAGCATCGGGACGAGTATCTGACTGCTATCCCACAGGAGGTGTGTTTGTCATTCATCAAAATCATCCAGGAGGTTCTCGGGTCTCCTCCAGACATGGACCTGCTAAAACTGATCTATAACTTCCTGCTGGCTGTTCACCCAGCCACCAACACCTACGTCTGCCACACACCGTCCAGCTTCTACTTCGCGCTGCATATAGGTGAGGAAGCAGTGCAGCTGAAAGCAGCATCTCTTTGCCAAAGTGCTCTTCATTTACAGAGTTTATTTTGATGTGCGTGTGCAGACGGGAAGCTGTATCAGGAGAAGGTGCAGTCCATTATGTACCTGAGACACTCTAACAGTGGAGGAAAGTCTGCCAGCAGCTCTGTGGTGTCTCTGTCCCCGATTGTTTTCCCTGACGCTCCTCATGAAGGTACAGCTGCTTCTACTGTGCAACACTAAAGCACTCCCAGATAATCAAGTACAAACCTGCAGTTTGTTGCTAAGAATGACGTCATTAATTGAAAGACCAGCAGTGGTTTTGAGTGTTTGTGCCTCTAACATGGGGAATGCATTTAACATGCATAATAATAGAAATAAAATAATGATAATGAAAAATTAAGTAAAATTAATCATAATTAAAAAATAATTGACTTTATTTAGACAGCAAAATACAGTTCCAAAGTGCTTTAAATTGTATTTCCAATAAAACATTATAGGGCTGAAGCACGTAAAACCAGGCAGAAATGATACCGATCAATTCCCCAACAAAAAATATATAACAACAGGAACAATAAAACAAGTGATATATGTTAGAGGCAAGAGAGGATTATGCTCTTATGGTAACAACAACTCTGAAATGAGCTGAACCATGAAGTGCTCTAAAAGTGATCAGTAAAATCTTAAAATCAATTCTAAAACTTACTGGTCAGGGCTGTATCTGTTTTCCCTCTATGACAATTTATGGTCACAAGTTTTATTTTTGTTACCTGATGTAAACATAACTTCTGAGGGGGAAAATTGATGCATGATCATTAGGTCATTTTAAGGGTTTGTGAAACGCTCTCCCATCTTCCAGCTTTAAAAAAACAACAACTATTAACTGCAACTCTAGTTCTAACAGAGCATTTCTGTATTCTGTATATTTCCATATCTTTCTAACTGCCATTTTACCTCTTTTGTGTGAGCTTTTAATGTCCTCAGTTTTACACCTTTTGTCATCACAACATTGCTTTTTTTTATTCCAACTTTAATTACTTAATTACTTTAATAGCTTCAGGAAAGGGCCTCATAAATGAAACGGATTTGACTGCGATACTTGCAACAAAGCAATGTGATGAATTAAATTCAACAGTACAAAAACATGTAATTTCCTGAACTGACTGTTTAAACAAGATTTGTTTCTTGTCTCGGCACAATTAACTGCGGTTTTGTCGATGAACCATCATGATCCTGCTCTGTCAGTAATTCTATATGCACTTCTGTTGTTCAATGTGCATGCATGCACGCATACAAATGAGGTCCTTTGCAGCATTCAGATTTGAAGTCTCACAATGTGTAAATGCTCAATTATTTTGTTATGTTTTCCAGGCCATCTCCTCGCTACGTCCCCTGACCATGGAGGTGATGATCGGTCGTTACGCCTCCCTAGTCTGGCTCCATCTCCGTTCACCTCGCCTCTATTGACACCTCGGCTCGGACACTGCAGCTCAAATGAGGCAGGTGAAGGTGACGGGGTCTCTCTCACCACGCAGCAGGCTCTTGGCAGTACGGAGACTCTCAAGAAGGGCGGAGGTGACGAGCAGCTCCTGAGCAGCTGTGAATCAGCCAAGACCATCTGCAACTCCAAGGACACCGGAGAGGCGGCGGCCCCGCGCACGCCGTCCATTAGTGTGGAGGAGGACCGGGACGAGGCGGCTGAGGTGGACAGCCTGGCAGAGGGGAGCGTGGGGGTGGCGGAGTCAGAGGACAGGTTCGACTGGGTAGGTGACGAGGCGCCACGCCGCCCCGACAGCCTGAAAGGCATCCAGTCCTTCCAGAGGAGCCACAGCAACCTGGCCAGTCTGGGCCTGGCCTTCCCAGCTACAAATGGCTCACTGACATCCGGCCGCTGTTCCAGCAGTGCTGAACGGGGCTCCATGCCTGAAGACTGGGAGGTCTACACTTACTCTCCTGGCTACGACAGAATCCAAGGCAGGACTGAATCCAATGGCAGGTACGTAATCATAGTAACCTTTAGCAGAGCTGGTCTGAATGTCAGATATACACTGCTCAAAAAAATAAAGGGAACATGTCCAGGCGTTGTAGGGAGTGCATGCAGGCACGTGGAGGCCACACACACTACTGAGACTCATTTTGACTTGTCTTGAGGAATTTCCACAGAAGACCTGTAGACCAAGCTGTTACGGTGGTCAACTTTTAACTAAATCCATGTCAGTGTGGGTTTTATTCTGAATGCAAAACCTCAACAGTTTAATAACAACCAGTGTTGGGAGTTAGATAATCTTAAACCAGCATTTGGTTACATTAATAACCTTCTTTGACAGTGATTTGTAATTTAGTGATAGTTTCAGTTTTTTTCCCGTCACTGATCGGTCGTTATTAGACACGATGTGGCTCATCTGACGCTAAGACAGCTGCTTTCATTTGTTGATGAATTTCAAGCTTTACAAAAAACTTTCAAGAAAAAATGGCTTTACTCCAAATATGTGGCAGGTGTTTGTTTCATATTCTGATTTTATGCTTTCACTGCTCACACTTTGTTTATGAAAATATGCAGTTTCAACTGTCTTCTGTTTCTGATGTGCACAACAAATTGTTGTTCATTCACTAATCAATTACTTCTCTACTGACCGTTGCAAGTTTTATACCCCAGAGAAAATATTCACTTCCACTGATCAAAACAAATTTCTATAGCACTTTGACCAATTCTTTTTTATGTATGAACATATGCTGGATGTAATTTGTGTATTCTGTATAACCTAAAGTTTCATTACACTGTACTTCATTTCGAAACATTGTTTTCGAGAGCGTTGTTTCAGGGATTCATTGTAGTTGTTCATTCAGCAGTAAAGTTCAAGTTGTGCGTCTCAGGTCCAGTACGGAGGACTGCCTGGTGCTGATCTGCTGCGGACTCTATGATCTCCTGAGGGGTGTCTTGCTGCTGCTGCCTGACCTCATGCTGGAGGAGGTGATGGACAAACTCATCCAACCAGAGACCCTCATCGTCCTGGTCAATCACTCGTCACCTCTCATCCAGCAAGGAGTCATGAAGGTCGGTCTCGTCATTGACAAGTTTCATGTACCATAAAGCAGGCGGATCTGATTTAACGCCAGGAGTCAGTTTTTATTGCACAATAACGTTGGAGATTTTTGCTCAATGCCATTCCCACAAGTCACATTTACATGTTTGGTTTTACGTCTTTTTCTTTTTGCTTTAACAACTAGCAGTGAGTGAAACTGTTGTGTATTTTTAAAGTGGCAGACAACTGAGATTAAGCTGTGTATCGAATATAAACTAGTTGGGCTCTGTAGTTTTCAACAAAATATTACTGAAGCAGGAGAAAATAGCAAAGTAGGGACCATTTTCTGTGCAATTGGGGTTCTTCTGCTGTTTACAACACCCGTGGCTTCATTTCTAAAAGTTTGTGTGTGATCCAAAACAAAGTGAGCTTTACAGTCTGATCACTAGATTCCAAAATGTCAAAAAATGATGAGTACAAATCCCTCATGAATATAGACCAACCAGGAACCAACTGTGATGTCACCCATTGGTATGGGAACTCTGTTTTAAAGCTTTGAGGTTTGCAGAGATAGTGTGAAGATAGAATTGACCACATTGGACGAGCTGGAGAGGAGCGAGCAGCGAATCTGATTCGATCTGATTGGGAACCTGAGGACACTACGCCCGCCCGCCCGTAGTGGAAACCTGACTCCACCACAGGCCTGTGAATCAGACACGCCCCCAAACATCCCGCTTTTTTAAGGCCTAGTATCGAATTAATGACGGGATAATTGTGAGATGGAAGCCATGTCCACTTTTATCTACAGTCTGATATTGACAGAGAATAGAGGCAGTGTTACAAAGAGACGCTGACAGCTGCAGTGACTGTTAATGCAACAAACAGGACACCAAGGCTCACATTTGTTAAGCATCTGCAGCCTACATACGGCACATAAAATAATGCACTTGGGGCCTGATTTACTAAGATCTCAAATGTTTATTTGTATTCATTGAGTTAATCCTGGGGGTATATAGCAGAGAGCCTGCGTGAGTCTTCCCGGCCTGGATTATTTTCCTGATTTGAACTCGCTAACATATTCATTGTTACCATTTTGAGCGCTGCACAGAAAAACCAATCCCCTCAGAGGAAAGACAGGGAATGAAAGACTTGTCACTCTTATCAGATGAATGGCAGATTTAATCTTGTATGTGTGGCTGTGTCTTTTAAGGAATCCCTTAATTTTTTTTTATTATTATGAATTCTGCATGCTTACTTGTTGCAGAGGCCTGATGAACTATCACATCTCATTGGTGTCTTCATCCTCAAAATCAGGAAATATGAAAACCCACGCATCCAAAATGTAGCAGCATGTCTATAGTACAGAAAAAGATAGGAAACTGAACGTTTGCAACTGCACTTTTTTAAAATTAGTATAAAATGATGAAAATGAAACGTTTTGTTCTCAAAAACTTTGCGTTTATTGCAGGACCAATAAATATAGATGCTAATGTCTGCAGCGTAACATAATTGTGATTGGCCGCGGTGCAAATATCTTTCTTAGGCCACTTCCCTCTCCCCAAATGCTACACACAAAGTGCACACGCACACATTTTGCTAATTTCTTGTCCATTTGCTGAAGAACTTGGTAATAGTTGAGCTGTTGTCTTCATGATGTCAATGCAAGTTATCACAAATGACGGGGTGAGGTCAGTGGACAAATTAGCATTTTCCATCATGCCTTCTTCCCTGGTAACTTCTGAGAATAAAGCAACCAAATTAAATTGTCCTCAGTGATGGGTATAAACATTAGCCTATTTATTTTTAATAAAAGATGGAGTTTGTACATCTGATTAATACGCTCCTTCAGTCGTACTAAAATACACAACAATCACTTCTCCTATTTCTACTTTCAGGTTTAGTAAATATCATTGCAGGTGCTAAATTGTTCTATTTGCATGTTCCCTCCCAGTATTTTGCACCTTCAGGTAGAAACGGACAATATTACATATGCATGCAGACAAACACGCAAAATGGACGTGTGTTAAATTGCACATTTGAAAGACGCAATCCTCACTGCACGTCTTTAGTAGATCTGCTTGGGCATTTTTTTGCGGGTGGTGTGGAGTTTGCATGTGATTTTACACATGCAAACCTTTAGTAAATCAGGCCCTTATTATCTTTAACACAACAAACTGTATTTACCTCACATGTGTCATACAGGTCTGTGCATTCTCTCGTCAGGTTTGTCTTTATAAATCCCTGCTTCTTCGTGGGAATTGGCGTACACACGTTTCAAGCCCCATTTTGTGCGGACGTACTGGTTGTAAATGAGGTCCCAGGACTGTACTCGTAGACCTCATTTGTTCTGCTCCTCTCCCCCAGCTGCTGGATGCCTACTTCAGCAGAGCTCACAAGGAGCAGAAGGAGAAGTTTCTGAAAAACCACGGCTTCTCACTGCTCGCCAACCAATTGTACGTCCACCAAGGCACCCAAGGGCTCCTCGAACGCTTCCTGGAGATGCTGTTTGGACGGCCGGTGGGCCTAGAGGAAGAGTGAGTCAAGGGATAAAACTCCTAGTGCACCATAGGCACATTATTATTCACTGAATTGTCTACAGTATGAGTAATCTTTCATGGAGACCTCCTGTATTTTTCATTCTTGTGTTTCTTTCTAGTCTGGACCTGGAGGAATTGGAAAATATCTCCCCCTTCAGAAAGCGCTGCATCATCCCAGTGTTGGGTCTTATTGAGAACTCTTTGTATGAGAACTCCTTGGTGCACAACACCATGTGTCTGCTGCTGCAGCTCATCAACGCCTGCCCCAAGCTGGCAGACATCCTGCTCGACCACGGGCTGCTCTACGTGCTCTTCAACACCCTCTCCACCCTCAACGGCATGGAAAATGGGTATGACTGCCAGGAGCAGAGGATGACTCATTCAAACACCTCCATTGGGTTCATGGCTTTTGTGTTGAACTATTGAGCCAAGAATTAAATCATTAATCCTCTTACTGTTGGTTGATCTGGCAAAGAGTGGCAGACTGACTTCCTGTGCTTCATGTTTTCTTGTTTTTTTCGTCCTCTCTGCAGTATTCCCCTGAATGACTACAAGCTCCTGGTGTGTGACATCCAGCAGATGTTGGTAGCTGTGACTATTCACTCCTGCAGCTCTTCAGGGTCCCAGTACTTCCGCATCATTGAAGACCTCATTACCTTGCTGGGTTTCATGCAGACCAGCAAGATGCGTCGCACACAGGGTGAGGGCGGCACTTCCCAAATTCAATACAAATGCAAAATACATCAGTCTTGTCATCTGCTATGCCCTGTGGATGATATCAAGCTGTCTGGCTCTGCCGCAGGAAGAAAA
Source organism: Brachyistius frenatus (assembly GCF_029030835.1). Classification (NCBI taxonomy): domain Eukaryota; kingdom Metazoa; phylum Chordata; class Actinopteri; family Embiotocidae; genus Brachyistius; species Brachyistius frenatus. The sequence goes on from NW_027210607.1 coordinate 5,790,489, forward strand.
CTGGGCCGTCGCTTCATTATCTACAACCGTAGAATGGAAAGTCATTTGAGAAAAAATATAAATTGAGAAATATCTCCCATTTTCATCTTCCTGCTAAATGGTTTCTCTCATATTTCCCTGAATTCGCTCTCTGAAAAATATCTCTCCCATCTCATCCCCATTAGCACTTACTTCCTCACTATATTTGTGATCTGATATCATCATTCTGTGATCACAGAAACATTTGAATGGCATTACAAAGTTTATTTCTTGGTGTTTGTCATATTAGGAATTATATTGAGCTGTATTATAATCCTCCTGGGGCCTAATGCAGAAATTATTGTTTTCTTAGCTCAACCTCTCTTACTTAAGTTGGATTTACAAAATTGTCTCATCTTGATGAATGCCACCTGTTCATGAGGTGTGTTGAATATTACCATATAAGGCAACATTTTCTTTAATGAATAAAAAATAAAACTCAGAGTAAAAGGATGAATTTCAGAAACAGGAGCTGGAAGAGCTGTTGCCAACAATCAGCAGAGAAAAACATAATTTATTTAGCCGTCTCAGTCTTCCTCCAGCTCTCAACACATGATATTAGTAAGGAAGAGAGGCCTTAAGCATTTCTCTTTCTTCATTGAAATCTTTATTTGTTAAAGATCTGTCATTGTAACAGTGTCAGGAGCAAAAAACAAACCATACTTGCAGAATACATTTGCTTTCGTCATTCATACAGCCCGGTTCTTTATTCTCCGCTGCCAACTTGAGCCTTGAATTCTGTCCTATTTTCTCCACTTTTCATCCACTTGTGCTTTTTGTAGTCTCAGTTAAATGTGTCAATTTTTCCACTGAGTAAATTTCTTCCATAATTGTCATCCATTGATCCTTTGGTGGTGCTTCTGTCCTCCCCCAGTCTAAAGCATTTCTAGATTGTATTAAGTATTTGACAGTGACCAAAGAACCCACCAATTTATTATTATCAGATTTTGAGTCTAATGTATGTGACATCACGTTTTTCTGATGAGCGCCGCACACTCGAAACCACTGAGAAGAGCACGATTGATGCTTTCTGCATTTTATTTTACTAGGTTTTGGTAACAACATCTTTTTTATAATTATTTAATGCAGTTTCAGCTGCTCTGAAAAATGTGTGCGTTTGAGAAATTGTAAGATGTGAATCTGTTTGTAGGACTCTTCAGTCCTTCATCAAGAGCTTCAGGTTAACTTCTAACTGTTCACTGTGTCTGTCTCCCAGAGATGGCTGTGGCTTTGCAGTTCCGCGTCCTTCATTCAGCAATTGAGTTCATAAAGACGACGGCCAATCAAGTGCCTCGCAGTTTGAGCACCTCTGTGACCTCATCGAGCTCTGCGCATTACGGCATCCATCGGAAGCGCAAGAGCATCGCAGGTGAGCGTTACAAAGCGCTGCGGCCGTAGAGATGTGGTCTGCGTCGAGGCAGAACTGTGTCTGTGTACTGACTGTCTCCTCATCCCGATCTGAAGGTTCCATTGCCATGAAAGACTCCATTATCCCCCGCATCCCCCGACAGCACTACTGCTCCTATGGCCAGATCCCCTTGTTCGCTCCCTTCAGCTTCCTGTCCCAGGACTCCCCCCTCCCTTCCCCCTCCGGAGCTCCATCCTACATGCTGCACTTTAATGCAGGTAGCTGGGACTGCGGTCCGCAGCGGAGAACATCTCCCCCGTCACGGGGCATGTCTCCCATTTTTGCAGTGACCTTTCCCCGGCTCTCACCTCGGGGGTTAACATGCCCGGTACCCCTTGTGTGCTACCGGAGCCTTTACGTGTGCATGTTTGAATGCTTAACTAAATCAGTGTTAAGCATTTCAGCAGTGGCTTTTTTCATAATCTTCTCTTTGGGAGATATTTGCATAAACTCACTCTGAACTGTAAAGGACAAAAACATGTGTGTGCTTGTACTTAAAGGTGGTGGACTATCACTATACCAATCACTTTCACTATCAATATACCAATTTTCATTCCCACAACTGAGCGCACACCGATATTGTGCTTGTAGGTCGGCGCCAGTCCTCTCCGGTCCAGACTGACTGTTTCCTGTCGCGGATGCGCTCTCTAGCCTGCGACGAGCTCTACCAGATGATGCAGAGGAGGATGAGCTGCGAAAACCCCATTCGTGCCAGTGAGACTGAGTTTGTCCAACGGCTGCAGAGGCTCGTGGTTCTTGCTGTCAACAGACTCATTTACCATGGTAAACAATCCGCTGTTCTCCCGGTTGTCCATTTAAAACTTCTATTTGTTGCTAATCCTGGTTCTGTTTGAATGTGTCTCTCATTTCAGATGTTAGTGAGGACTTGTTCGACCTGCTGAATATTCCGGAGTCTCCGGACCTGCAGCTTCTCTCTCCAGATCCAAGTAATCAACTCCGCGATGAGAGTCTCTCCACCTCTTTCCCACAACCTCCGAGTCCCTTCATTCTGCCGCCTGCCAGCAAGAAGAGCTTACAGAAAGACATCCTCAAGCTCATGATGGATGGGATCAAAATCAGCCTGGTATGACAGCAGTCCGTGAGAAGCATCTTTACTTTGTAAAAGCGCCAGTTTGAGTGCTGTACTAACGTCGTACTGGTGGTGTGTGTCCACAGGGCAGCACAGGCCGAGGTGGAGCCCCTCAGCAACAGTGGCATAGGATTCTCTGGTCCTGTCGGGACACTTTCAAGGTCCAAATAGGCCGCCTGCTGGTGCACACACTCAGCCCTACGCTTCCCATTGCAGACAGGAAGGAGGCGCTTGGGTTTGTGTTTGATCCCAAACATTTGGATATCCTCAAGGAGAGCCTCAGCCCGGGTCTAGAGGTGAATGTGAAGTCTTTTTGTCACCTTACATGTCAATTTATCAAGTATTAGACCCCCAAAAAATTAATATTTGAACCTAAGCAGTGCACACAACCTTTCTTCTTTGGGTCTCTTTCATGGGAATGTGTGAGTAATTGTGCAATATGTGTTTGTCATTTTCAGTGCTACAGACGAGTTTTCCAGGCCCTGACTCTAAAAATATTCTGATAGATGCTTTCATGGTCTTCATGAGCCCCCTTTTCTTTGCCATGGGAGTGTGCTTTCACTCTTTGTCCTCCTCTCAGGCGTTCACTGAAGGTCATTTAGCCCGATGTGGCTTGTTTCCTGTCCGTCGCTGCGTGCGACTTGCTTCAAACACAAATAAAACTTTCATGTGCGCTCTCTTCCACTCCCTCCCTCTATCACTCAGCACGGACCAAAGTTGTCTCTGTACCTGTACGAGATGCTGAACGATCACAAGGACAGCCTCAACAGAGAGGAGCAGAGCGCCGTGGGTGTATTCATGACCTCGCTCAAGCTTTGTGGTCATCGCTGCATCCCACCCAACGCTCTGCACAAACCAGACTTGCTCAACGCCATAAAAGAGGTAAAGTCCTCTAAAAACAGTCATTGTTAAAGGGAAGGGGAGCAGCTTCAGAGCCTTTTTGAAGTCAAACCCAGTTTCCCTGTAGAGTTCAGTAGCATGAGTTATCCACTTTTGTGCATGATGATAATCTTGGTCTTCTATAAATGCTGAGCGCACCCTATCACAGGATCTTATTAGTCAAATAAACAACTTTATTCACAGGAAAAATTCAAGTATGAAGCCGAAGCGAAAACAAGTAAAGTGGCGTGGCAAAAGAAAATGGCCAGCACTCAGAAGAAGTGAGTAGGGTTTCTTTTTTACTGACGTATGATTGATGTTCAGTACCATCAAATATTGTCAAGAATCAAGTAATTTTTTTCTCTTCTCTCTTATTACTCTACAGTCTTATCCAGAGGCTGGATGGAAAGTCAAAGGATATATCCAAGATTGCAGCTGATATCACTCAGAATGTGTCTCTGCGGCAAGGCATGGAGAGAAAGAAAGTCATCCAGCACATCAGGGGACTCTACAAAACCGACCTCAGCGCCAGCCGCCACTGGCAGGAGCTGGTGCAGCAGCTCACACATGACCGGTGGGTGTCGGAGTTTATCTGTTACACAATACTGGAACAAAGTAGAGTACTGAAATGGAGACTACTATGATTATTTTTTTCTTCTCCTTACTTCCTGGTATTATTCATATTAAAAATGACTTCATGACATGAAACAGGGTGCAATTTCATGAGAGTACATTTATATTATCTCAGACCTGTAGAATACCTTTAGATTGAAAGTACAATTTGTAAATCAGTGAAATTAAGCAAACTTTTATTTATCTATACTTTGGTACATCTGTACCCAGAATGCAGGGCTGTGCAAGTGTGCAAGACAGTTACAGTGGTGTGAAAAAGTGTTTGCCCCTTCCTGATTTCTTATTTTTTTGCATGTTTGTCACACTTAAATGTTTCAGATCATCAAACAAATTTAAATATTAGTCAAAGATAACACAAGTAAACACAAAATGCAGTTTTTAAATGAAGGTTTTTATTATTAAGGGAGAAAAAAAAAATCCAAACCCACATGGCCCTGTGTGAAAAAGTGTTTGCCCCCTAAACCTAATAACTGGTTGGGCCACCCTTAGCAGCAACAACTGCAATCAAGTGTTTGCGATAACTTGCAATGAGTCTTTTCCAGCTGTGGAGGAATGTTGGCCCACTCATCTTTACAGAGTTGTTGTAATTCAGCCACATTGGAGGGTTTTCCAGCACGAACCGCCTTTTTAAGGTCACGCCACAGCATCTCAACAGGATTCAGGTCAGGACTTTGACTAGGCCACTCCAAAGTCTTCATTTGGTTTTTCTTCATCCATTCAGAGGTGGACTTGCTGGTGTGTTTTGGATCATTGTCCTGCTGCAGAACCCAAGTTGGCTTCAGCTTGAGGTCACGAACAGATGGCCGGACGTTCTCCTTCAGGATTTTTTGGTAGACATTAGAATTCACAGTTCCATTTATCACAGCAAGTCTTCCAGGTCCTGAAGCAGCAAAACAGCCCCAGACCATCACACTACCACCACCACGTTTTACTGTTGGTATGATGTTCTTTTTCTGAAATGTGGTGTTACTTTTACGCCAGATGTAACGGGACACACACCTTCCAAAAAGTTCAACTTTTGTCTCGTCAGTCCACAGAGTATTTTCCCAAAAGTCTTGGGGATCATCAAGATGTTTTCTGGCAAAAATGAGACGAGCCTTAATGTTCTTTTTGCTCAGCGGTGGTTTTGGTCTTGGAACTCTGCCATGCAGCCATTTTTGCCCAGTCTCTTTCTTATGGTGGAGTCATGAACACTGACCTTAACTGAGGCAAGTGAGGCCTGCAGTTCTTCGGATGTTGTTGTGGGGTCTTTTGTGACCTTTCGGATGAGTCTTCGCTGCGCTCTTGGGCCACTCCTGGGAAGGTTCACCGCTGTTCCGTGTTTTCTCCATTTGTGGATAATGGCTCTCACTGTGGTTCGCTGGAGTCCCAAAGCTTTAGAAATGGCTTTATAACCTTTTCCAGACTGATAGATCTCAATTACTTTCTTTCTCATTTGTTCCTGAATTTCTTTGGATCTCGGCATGATGTCTAGCTTTTGAGGATCTTTTGGTCGACTTCACTTTGTCAGGCAGGTCCTATTTAAGTGATTTCTTGATTGAGAACAGGTGTGGCAATAATCAGGTCTGGGTGTGGCTAGAGAAATTGAACTCAGGTGTGATAAACCACAGTTAAGTTATGTTTTAACAGGAGGGGCAAACACTTTTTCACACAGGGCCAGGTGGGTTTGGATTTTTTTTTTCTCCCTTAATAATAAAAACCTTCATTTAAAAACTGCATTTTATGTTTACTTGTGTTATCTTTGACTAATATTTAAATTCGTTTGATGATCTGAAACATTGAAGTGTGACAGACATGCAAAAAAATTGGAAATCAGGAAGGGGGCAAACACTTTTTCACACCACTGTAAGTGCTCCATAGAGAAGTACAAGACATAATCTTTCATAAAGTTGCATATTTAACTGACCGGAAAGCCTCTGCTAAAACTAATGTTTTTAAGTCCTGGTCAAATGTTTTAGCAGATCTCAGGTATTCAGGGAATTTGTTCCACAGATGGTGAGCACGGAAACTAAAAGCTTCACCTTACCAAGTTTTTGATTGTGGGAGTAAACTGGTTCGAGATGAGTTGAATGCATGAGTGTAACCTGACAGACCCACTTGAATGGCACAGCTTAGAGCTAAATGCTAACATCAGCATGCTAAAATGTTCACATTTGACAATACTAACATGCTGATGTGTATAAAGTATTATATTTAGCGTGTCAAATATCTTAGAGACAGTATTTGGTGTCCTCAGTCGTAGCTGCGGCCCTGCGCTGATATTTCCTCTGTACGGATACAAGCCGACAAAGTGTGTGACTGTGCTGTTGTGATCTGTTCCAGCGCGGTTTGGTATGACCAGATATCCTACCCAACGTCCTGGCAGCTGGATCCCACCGAAGGGCCGAACAGGGAGCGCCGGCGGCTGCAGAGGTGCTACCTGACCATCCCCAACAAATACCTGCTCACGGACAGACGCAAGTCTGAAGGTGGTTAAACCCTCTTTGGTGAAACTCAGTTTAGTCTAAGTGGTTTTGTGTCCTTTTAATCTAATCTCTGCGTCTTGTTTAGACACAGTGAAGGCACCTCTATCCTTCCTGTTTGAGGATAAGACTCACTCATTCTTCTCCTCCACCGTCAAAGACAAAGCCACCAGCGAGTCCATCAGGTACAACTCTGTCTCTCTGTAAGCCTTAAATAAACAAATCCTTCTTAGAAAGCCAGGAGCACTCCAGGCAGACCTACAGGGAGAAGACACAAATGTCTAAATGACTTGTGCTACACTGAGAAGTGGCTGTGTTTTATTCAGATGGCGTATCTCTTGCATGAGAAATATCTTTTTGTGCTCAGGTTCACCAGACGGTGCATCAGCGTCGCCCCTTCCAGAGAGACAGCAGGGGAGCTACTTCTGGGTAAGTCACTGACCACTGCTCACAGCTGCTCCATGCATAATACACTCCACCTGTCAGCAGGCACAAAGAATAATCTACTCTCTCTGAGGCACTGAGGAGCAGTGCTCTGCCTTCACACACAGGTTTTTGCTGTTTATTCACTCGGGGAATCTTTTGTTTGTCTTGCGCTTCGTGCACTGAACCTGCCTCACCCTGCGCCGTCTCACAGGAAAGGCGGGGATGTACTTTGTGGAGGACAACGCTGCAGATGCTCATGACAACCAGGTAAAAGCAGAGGACTGTTCGGGCTTATTCTCTGCCAGACGAATGGCACCACGTTACGTGCGCCCAACTCCAAATGTGTTTGAACAGAGCCTTCACGGGGAGACTGAGGCTCCTTCCTTCTCCTGGACCTACGAGGAGATCAAGGAGGTGCACAAGCGATGGTGGCAGCTAAGAGACAACGCTGTGGAGATATTCCTCACCAACGGCAGGACCCTGCTGTTGGCGTTTGACACCACAAAGGTGAGGCGCAAACACGGGTCACATGGAATAAAATGAAAGAGTTGGGGAGAGAGTGAAAGGTCAGATGCTCACAGTACTCACAAATGATACTGTAGATGTTGTAGCTTTTTTCTTTTCTTTTTTTCTGTTTCACATCATTACTAGAGAGCTGCGTGGATTTATCCTCCATAAATAGACGATCCTGCACATCACAAGAGGGAAATGTAGTCCGTTTTATTTGAATGTAAAAAATGTAGCCACACAGGATGGACTGTGATAAAACTGATGAGATGAAAGAGCTCAAAGATGCTCCAAGAATGAAAAGACAAAATCATGCAGCTTGACAAGGAAAACGTTTCAGAGAGGGTTTTTTTCTTTGTGTGTTGTGTTCCTGATAACTGGGGCTCTGTAGTTGTGCTGTGTTGGGAATCAGTCGTGATAGTGATGATAATAAGATGCAGTGCTATCAAACTCTTGCAGGAAATACTGGAACAAAGTTGCAATATGTTTGGACACACGATGGATGGCTGATGTTTCCAGTTCAGAAAAAAACAAATTACAGATTGTCTGCCGGCTTGTAAAAACCTTTTACTGATAAAGCTGCAAAAACATTTTCCCCGTGTGCTTATTTCAAGTTTAGAGTGCTCTGTGTTGATTTTAGTGAAATGTTTCAATAACTGTTGGATGGATTGAACTGGAGGACTTTTTGTTTGGGACTAAAACAGTGAATCTGAATCTCACTCTGCGTAACCGATGTTGTTGTTTTTTTTACAAACGTAAGAACTGAGAGTTCATTTTTGTTTGGTTTTTACTTAATAATTGAAGGCAAACTGTTACTTTTATGTTGATATAATTTCAACAAAATAAGTGTAATAGTTTTATATATGTTATTTGAATTAATAATCAAATATTCTTCAATATTTAGTTACATCCTGAAGAATACTGTAATCACAGAAATACCCTAACATTGCAGGATATTATTTCATGGCCATATCACTCACTCCTACGTTCAGCTATCACCAAGGCGACCCACTGATTATTAAAGGCTGATACCAGCATTTGTTCAGTTTTTTGGGGTTATTAATAGTGGAACATTTTAAACTGTGTCTTTATAATCATGATGAGGATTCTCCCTGAATTTCAGGCTTGGTTTGCTGGAAAACGTTTTTGCTCTTCAGTAAATGAAACCGAAACTGAGGAGTAATTGGGATTATTTCAGGTGATCTAGTAATTCCCTTGTTTGAGCTGCAGACTCATGTTTTCAGCAACACTGATCTCCAGGTCTCTTGTGCTCTGGCCTCAGTTCAGAGACGACGTTTACCACAACATCTTGACCTCCGACCTCCCGAACCTGCTGGAGCACGGAAACATCACGGCGCTCACGCAGCTGTGGGCCTCGGGTCAGATAACCAACTTCGAGTACCTCACGCACCTCAACAAGCACGCCGGCCGCTCCTTCAACGACCTCATGCAGTACCCGGTGTTCCCCTTCATCCTGCGCGACTACACCAGCGAGCTGCTCGACCTGCAGGACCCGAACATTTACAGGTCAGCGCCGGATGACAGCTCTGTGACAGAGTCTGGAAATTCATTTCAAGTTGTGATAGTCCATGCTTTATGAGCGAAAAGTAGATTTAATTCAAATTGGATCATATAATGCATTAATTTATTAGGTTTTTATAAATGCACAAGTTTATACTAGAGCTGTTCTATTGTTTTACAAAGTGAATCATATGATATTAAAAGGAAATTATTTGGTAAACTGGAAGACAAATGAAGCCTCAAGTTGAATTTCTTGACATGGGAATCATTTATTATCATTTAATAGGACAATTGCTGCCGTTTGTCACATCAGTGACCCCTTTGTTCACGTTTGTTTATGAAGGAACTTAAGCAAACCAATCGCAGTGCAGTCCAAAGAGAAAGAGGATCGCTATGTGGATAATTACAAGGTACGGCCCGGTGGACATGTTTAGCATCACTTTACTTGAATGTGTCGGGGGGGGAAAACTCCTAAACATGCGCGTGTTTCTTGTGCAGTACCTGGAGGAGGAGTACAAGAAGGGCATCCGGGAGGACGACCCCATGCCTCCCGTGCAGCCTTACCACTACGGCTCGCACTACTCCAACAGCGGCACTGTGCTGCACTTCCTGGTTCGAATGCCCCCTTTCACCAAGATGTTCCTCGCCTACCAGGGTGAGTCATTGAGCAGATAAAGCCGCAGGGGTCCAGCTGCATTATCTTATCTACGCTGTAAAGACGATCAAAGTGTTTTAGGGTGTAATCTGCGCCCTTTAAAATGATATCTCTCTGATACAGAATGTGATTCTCGACTGGTTAAGCTCGTATGTGACACACTGAAACAACATCTGAGATCTAAGTCGGCGCCACACCGCCGTGTGGCATTGCATGTATTAGCCATGAAAGGTTACTTCATCTTTAGACTCTTCTCTCATCAGCTCCTCGCCCCGTCTCTTCTTTTTTTTTTTTTTTTTCTTCCCCGTTAATTTAGTTTTCCTTCATCTGTGTCTCTCATCTGATCCTCCGAGGCATCGTTTTATGTGATTGTAAATGTATTCAGCGAGCGTGGTGTTTAAGGTCATGAAAGGGGATGTTTTCAATCAGCGAGTCTAGTTTGTAATTAGATTGTCTTTGGCCTTAATCAGACCAGAGCTTTGATATACCGGACCGCACGTTTCACTCCATGAACACCACGTGGCGTCTGTCCTCCTACGAGTCCATGACGGATGTGAAGGAGCTCATCCCGGAGTTTTTCTACCTCCCAGAGTTCCTGGTCAACCGAGAGGGTAATTATGGTTTTCCTTCCTCTTTTATATCTGCATGCGTCTTCCATATTCTCATAAACTGACACTGTGTTTCTTTTTGCTGGAGCAGGTTTTGATTTCGGGGTGCGTCAGAACGGCGAGAGGGTGAATCACGTGAATCTACCGCCGTGGGCTCGCAACGACCCGCGTCTCTTCATCCTGATCCACCGACAGGCGCTGGAGTCCGACCAGGTCTCCCAGACACTGTGTCAGTGGATCGACCTGGTGTTCGGGTACAAGCAGAAAGGCAAAGCGGCTGTCCAGGCCATCAACGTCTTCCACCCAGCTGTAAGTCGCTGCTCATGATCACAGTCGTGTGGAAATGTTTGTCGTTGTTGCTCACACCAGCGTAACCTCCCTTCTCACAGACCTACTTTGGCATGGACGTGTCGGCTGTAGAAGACCCGGTGCAGCGACGGGCCCTGGAGACGATGATCAAGACGTACGGACAGACGCCCAGGCAGCTCTTCAACACCTCTCATATCAGCAGGACGGGGCCCAAACTCATGATGGAGGGCGAGCTCCCGGCAGCCATGGGCCTCCTGGTGCAGCTGGCCTTCAGAGAAACCAGAGACCAGGCCAGGGAAATCGTCTACCCGGTAATCTTCCCTCTGCTGGCGGTGACTCCGGCAGCCTGCTGCGCGCTAAGAGAGACACGACTTGATGCGCCATCCGTGAAATGATCCACTGCTCACCGGGCAATTTCCTCTTCCTCCCCCACAGAGCCCGCTGCCGTGGATCAGAGGTCTGAAGTGGGGTGAGTACGTGGGCTCTCCCTCTGCTCCGGACCCGGTGGTGTGTTTCAGTCAGCCGCACGGGGAGAGGTTCGGATCCCTGCTGGCTCTGCCGACGCGAGCCATCTGCGGCCTTTCCCGCAAGTTCTGCCTCATGATGATTTACAGCAAGGAGCAGGGTGAGGAAGGCCGCCGCTCACGCACACGTCCGCCTGGACACGCGGCCGGGACGCACCGCACGGCGTCCCGCTGACTGCATTAATTTTATGGGCTCTGCTCTGCAGGTGTGCGGAGCATGCACAGCACGGACATCCGGTGGTCGGCCATATTGAGCTGGGGCTACGCGGACAACATACTGAGGCTGAAGAGCAAGCAGAGCGAGCCACCGATCAACTTCATTCAGTGCTCACAACTCCACCAGGTAAAACATGAATTCGCTCCACTCGGGGAAAAAAAAACAACAACCCCGCAGCACCTGGAAGGGAAAGGACCGATTTGCCTCTTCTCCTTGTTACACAACGCTACACGGAGGAATCAGCCAATCAGCTCTCTGGTTCCTCGTTTCCTGCGTCCAACTGTCTGTCTCGCTCTCCTCCAGGTGACCAGCTGCGCCTGGGTGCCCGATGGCTGCCAGCTATTTACGGGTAGCAAGTGTGGAGTCATCACCGCCTACAGCAACCGCTTCACCAGCACCACGGTGGGTTTCCATGGCGACGTCCCCCTCTAACCTTCCGCCTCCACATGAGCACCCAATCCACCCACCTGCCACCCATCACCCCCCTCCCCCCTCCTCTTCCACTGCCCCCCCCCTCTTTAGACAGCCTCACGGTGCTCAAACGCTCGGCTTCATTAGTCACATCACAGTTGCCCTTGAAACACATTTCCACCGAGCCGTAAGTGGGATTAGGGGTCCGGGAGTTCAGTCATCAGAGAGGCTTTCAGACTTTCATCGGTCCCCACCACTAGCATGTAGATTTCCTGTTTCTCTGTCTCTGATGGGTTTTTTTCAGCAATCGATTTGCAAAGCCCAGTCAGAGATTGATTAATGGAATTGTTTTTAGGAAAAGGTACAACTGAGATCCTCGCTGACGTGCGTCCTCTGTGTGTACGGTCTCTGATGCGTGTCTTTCCACAGCCGTCGGAGATGGAGGTGGAATCTCAGGTTCACCTGTACGGACACACGGGGGAAGTCACGGGCCTGTTTGTCTGCAAACCGTACAGCATCCTCATCAGTGTGAGCACCGACGGCACCTGCATCCTCTGGGACCTCAACAGGTCGGTGTGACTGAAAAAGTCCAAATGGATGAAAGCGCTCGCTGCGTGCCGAGTTTTCTGAGCTTCTGTGTGTTTCTGCAGACTCTGCTATGTACAAAGCCTCACGGGCCACAAAAGCCCGGTGACCGCTGTGTCGGCCAGCGAGACGACGGGGGACATCGCGACAGTCTGTGACTCAGGTGAGGGACGTCTCGTTCTGTCTCGTGCGGCACGTCTCCGGCTCACTAAGGCATCTGATTTGAGTGCCGACTCCTGTTTTTCGTACCCAGAGGGCGGAGGCAGCGACCTTCGCCTGTGGACGGTGAACGGCGACCTGATTGGTCACGTGCACTGCAGAGAGATCATCTGCTCTGTGGCTTTCTCCAACCAGCCCGAGGGCGTGTCTGTCAACGTCATCGCAGGCGGTCTGGAGAACGGTGTCGTGAGGTGAGCGGGAACGTCGTCTTTTTGTTGTTTGCGTTCATGCGCGTCTCTTTTTCTTGTAAAGACACGGAATCCTTCCCGCCGGTGTTTTCAGGTTGTGGAGCACCTGGGACCTGAAGCCAATGAGAGAGATCACCTTTCCCAAGTCGAGCAAACCCATCATCAGGTATTTTAACAGCACCACCATCATGCTATTGTCTCTGTGCTTTTACACGATGCCACTTACTGCCACATGCGCACTTCTTCCTCATCCTGAGTCTGATCATCTCCCCTCAGCCTGACGTACTCGTGTGACGGCCACCATCTCTACACGGCCAACAGTGAGGGCACGGTGATGGCGTGGTGTCGACGGGACCAGCAGCGCATGAAGCTGCCCATGTTCTACTCCTTCTTAAGCAGCTACGCTGCAGGCTGACTGCGTGTCTGACGTTTACTCATGTCCAATTCTCAGCAAGAGGACCTCCCTTCCTCCCCCTCCTCCTCCTCCTCCTCCTCTCGTCCGCACTGACAGGGAGGAGGAAATGTCAGCATGGCCTCAACCTCTCTGAACCCCCTCCGACTTTTAAATAACGCCTTCCTCAGCTGAGCAGAACTCTCCCACCGCCGCTCCCAGCATTACGACGTGATTCTGAACACAGTATTATATGTATATAAATCTATATTTATAAACGATCAAGAGGAATGGATGCATATTTGGCCGAGGCTGCAACAGACACTTTATACAAATCCTATTTCTGAGTCTTTTATTTGATTCCTGCTGTGGTGTTTTTTTGTTGTGCAGAAAAAAAAAAACCTGCCTGATGTTGATTTAGCCGTTTTCCTGGTAAGCTGCTATCGTCTGGCCGAAGCCAGACCCAAAAGTGTGAAGGACCCTCTCCCCACGTCCCCCGTCTCTCACCTCGGCGGCGCTCCGGTCTCCTGCAGCGCGTCGTCTGACAGATCGTTGCCTGAGCTTGGCGAGCGCGTCCTGCTGACGCTGCGGTTAGCGGGGGAGCGGGGGCCCTCCTCCTGGCGTCTGTCGCCGGGAGACGTCCCGCTCTGCGGGAGTGAGACGCCCCTCTGCTGGGCTGTCTGCTCCACTCAAGTCTGAACACTGGTGTCACGGCCCCGCTTCACTCTGTACCAGAGCTGGGAGGGTGGGACAGGAGGGGGGAGGCGGCGGGATGAATTGTACCTGGTGTTGCCTGTTGTTCTGTCGTACTTCTGCATGCTAGGATGATGCTGACCTTGACTGTGGGAATGTGGATATGACACTCGCTGTCAGGACGCTCCTCGTTTAACGCCCGTCTTTTTGCTTTGGGAGATGTTGATATTCATTTATTTATTAGAAACACCACGGAGGCTCATCTTTGCCTTCCTTCTTTCCCTCATGTTTTTACTGACTGAGATGGCTTTCAGAGAAAGTAGTTAACAAACAGCATTTAGATGCCTGCCGCTAAAGAAGAAGCAGAGAGGACCTTCATGAATGCCCCCCTCCCCCCCCCCCCGTCCTCGCTGATCGGAGACACCTGCTTCGTACCCGTGCAGCATCGGCAAACGTTTTTAGTCGGAGTGAGTGTTTGATGAAGCGCATCACATCCGGCACACTTCAGTTTGAGATTTTCCCGCACTGATGAGGTTTATTTTATAATCATACACACTACTACGCTCATCAGGAAGCAGACAACCAACCGTTTCTTTCCTCAACCCAGCCGAGTGTCCGTGCAGCTTTTCTTTACATTCCCTCTCAGCCTCCTGCACTTACATTTCCTCTGTTATTTTGTGTCGAACGGGAGGCAGAAGCACTTTTTATCAGCTGCCATTTAATTCAAGAAGATCTGTAGTCTTAACATGAACTTTGCTTTGCTAATAAGTCAAATCCAGAGAGCAGTCTCAGACCTAAACATGCAGTAGGTTCACACCGTTTTAACACACAGTGTGTTGCCTTCATGGTGACTGCAGCGCGTCCTCTGATGAAAAACGACGTCTTACACTTCACACTTTGACTTGTCTACGAGAAAGGGAACATTTCTTATTGTCTGATCATTCCTGTTTGTTTTTTCTTCCTCTTCATCCTACCTGGACTCTAATTGTTATTGTGTTTGTTTACCGTTTGTCACGGTTGCTTGTGTACTTGCATTTCCTCTTTGAAATTTATGAAAGTGTGTGTATGTGTTTACTTGAATGCAAACCTTCTTCTTCTCTTCTACATCCAAATCTTGGTTTGTGTGAATGTTTTTATGAAAAAATGACAAAAGGCAAATAAAAAAGGATTTTCTGACAGAAGGAAGTTTTATTTTTCTGTTGATAAATTAAGCTATGCATAATTTAAGATCCTTGTCTTAGATTGCTTATATCGTTGTTGTTGTTTTTTTTTTTTTACCTCTCTGGTTATTTTAATTTTTTTTTTTTGCAGGTTCTCAATGTCTTATGGTTCTTTTAGTTTGTATATTTGTGTGTGTGTGTGTGTGTGTGTGTGTGTGTGTGTGCGTGTGTGTGCGTGCGAATGCGCGCGTGTGTGTGCGCGCGCAAACCCAAGTGGAGCATAATAAAAGTATATAATACTACATCTGGTCGTTTGTGTCCATTTCTTTGTGTGGAAAAAGGTGCGTTTAGGGACATGTAAACCTGCTGCACACATGACTGCATGAGATCAGAAGCATAAATATGAAAAAAAAAGAAAAGAAATAATGGTTAAAATACATGGGTTTAAAATCTGGACGTAATTTCCCCCAAACACCGCTGTCGTTAAGGATGAAGCCCATCAGTTGCCGTGGGGTAAGGGGGTGGGGGGGGGAACCCGGTGATGTCAAAGCTGATATAAAAATGAAATGGGGAAGCCTGCAAATCTCTCTGGTGCTTCCTGTTGCAATAAAGCAAAATAGAAAACCAGCAGCTCGTTAATTTGACTGATAAGCAGTGCAGGTGCGTTTAGGGTCAGTTCGTACAGTGGAAACACATCCCCGGCTTGTTGCTGCTGCAGCTCCTGGTCCACTGATCGAGTGCTCCCTACCCCACAGCCTCTCTGTCTGATCGTCATACAGAGGTTTCCCCCCCTGCTGCATGCGTAACATCTCTCCAAGTCCAGCCGTGGTTGCTCACCGAGAAGACCTCGCCGCTTGGATCTCATCTTCCCACACGGAATACGCACGACTCGCGCTGAGCGAACCGCCGGGGCGAAATTAAAAGCCGCCAGGATCGAGCTCGTCGGGTTCAGTCCAGACCGAAGCGAGGCTGGGATTTCCTCCTATCATCTGATATTTGACAGATCCTCATTTTGTGTGCGTGTATGTGTGTGTGTGTGTTGGGTGGAGTCAACCCGGAATTCTCCAAATTGGAAAAGCATTGGCACGTTTCAGGTAGGTCGGCGGCTGTAGCCTACATTAATGTGCTCCTAGCCGAGGCATGCAGCGAAGCATTAAGACATTTTGACTTTAACATCATGCATCCTCTATGCAGGATCATTTGTCTCTTTCCATGATATGTGCTGTGCTGTTTTCTGCTCCAACCAGGGCCGCAGCTCGCTCTGTGTTGTGAGCCCACATTTTTTTTTTTTTTTTTTTTTTTTTTAAATCTCCTTTAGAAATAAGAGTCGCCCGTGTTTGACAGATCTGCATCAACAATTAGCGTCGTTACATTTGGATTAAACCACACAGAGGCGAACACAAGCCCCCAGATGTGGACGAATCGAGGTGGTGGTGGGGGGGGGAACCTACATGGAAAAGGCCTGGTAGCTTCCCTGCGAGGGTGTGATTAGGAGCTATAAATTGGCTTTACAGAACCACGAAGGGTGGATTCATCGATCAGACAAAACGTCTGCTTTATAAAAAAACAAAAAAAACAATCATTTTTAAACACGTTTTAATTCGACTTGATGGAAAGTAAATCAAGAAATCGGTGGGGGGGGGGGAATGCACAGTGAGTGAATGGATTCAGCAGGACCCCACCTCTGTGAAATGCTTCATTATTATAAAATACAGCTGTGGTCAGGTGTTGTTGGAGGGGGAGGGGGGTGGGGGCTTGAGGAGAGAGAGGGGCCCTTAAATTAGTCCCTGCATGGACTGATTTGCAGGAAAGGCTGGTGGCAGCAGAGCAGGTGAAGTCCACTGCAGCTGCACTGATGCATACTGAGGGGAAAAGTTGAGGAGATGAAGGAGTGGACAGACCTGCTCCAGTCTGGAGGTGCAGACCAAGGAAAAAGTTTCAGGTTTGGAAAGGATCATTCCAAAAAAAAAAAAAATGCCCCTCCTATATGTCTTCTGAAGTGCACTTGAGTCCTGTTTGTGTGTGTGTGTGTGTGTTTAATCACCCACCCACACAAGTATAAACCCCTTTACTCCTCCCAGCCACAAGCTTTAAAGAATAGCTAAGAAAAACAATCATGCAGTGGCTGAACATTGACAAACTGCAGTCCAGCTGCTCCCTTCAAAGCTCTTTCTTCAGATAAAATGGAGCATGGCTGCCGGAAAACAGATTCCCCCGCACAAAATGGGTCCTTTTAATGAAATAAAAAAAAAAAAGAAGAAAGGGTCGTGGTGGAGAATGGCGGCTCTGAGGGGGGGGGGGGGCAGAGATATCACCAGGGGGCTGTTGCTGCTTTCTGGCTTTAATGTGATGTTCACTGACTCTATGTGCTGACACCCCCCCCCTCCCTCTCCCTTTGGCGCCACAGGATCACCATGAAGGACGGCATCGTCAACAACAGCACGGCCAGCATCTCCCAAGCCAGGAAATCTGTGGAGCAGCTGAAGATGGAGGCCTGCATGGACAGGATAAAGGTACGGGGCCGCTTCTTTCACCTGTGTGTGTCTGAGTGGGTGAATTAATGCTGCACGTTCATTTCTGTCACCAAACCTGCAACATGTGAATTTATAAATCACCTGCAGTTTAGTTTGGTTTAGTCTAAAAGATCACAAAGAAAATTTGTGAGTCCAAATGTTGTTTTGCTCTACTGAAAGGTTTAAACTCACCTGATGATGTAGCTATAAAATTGTGTATCTAACCTCTGCTGATAGTTTTCAGAGCAGCAACAACCCTTTTTTTTGTCAGAAACATTTTGTCCGATAAAACCATAAAAATGTTTTTGCTTGCTTTGAATAGGCAACAGTATCATAGTCATATCATATTTAATATTTTTTATTTTTATTTCTTTACCTGTGACTATAATGCTGCTGTAGCGAAAACATTTCCCCTTGTGGGATTAATAAAGTATCTATCTATCTATCTATCTATCTATCTATCTATCTATCTATCTATCTATCTATCTATCTATCTATCTATCTATCTATCTATCTATCTATCTAGTTTGCTGTAATGACTTTAAATTTGCATGCAAGTAAATACAAAAATAATAATTTATTAAACTCAATAGCTCGGCTGATGATCAAAAGCCACATTGGATGACATGTTCCTTAATTATTTTTAACATGGACTGTCCTCCTGTTGTAAATGACCAGATGTGTATTAATCCGCAGCAAAAATTAGTCCCCTATTAATGCATTAATGAGTCCTGTTTGAACGACGTTTGATAATCACTACAGTGCCGAGCTGTTGTTGGGATTTATTGAGCTCTTGTGTGAGGTTTGTGTTTTTTAAAAGGTTGCTTCCTCAGTAGGTTCAAATGGGTTTGAAGGTGAGAGTCAGTGGTGTGGCAAGGTAGATCTGAAAGTATTTTTGTTTGAAGCATTGTTGGGCCGTTGGATTGGTCGACAAGCACAGAAACATGCACGTTGCCAGTCGGACCATTTAAACCTTCATCCGGGCCACATGGAAAAAGAGCAGGTCAGGTTTTTTTTGCTTCAGCCGTTCTTTTGATTTCGATGCAGACAGTGCATCAACATTACACTTCAAAACCATTCTTGTGTCGAATCCTGCGTCTGCTATTCACTATTACGATAAACTATTTATCGTCAATCAGACCATTGTGGGTGCATTCAACCATTTATTGGATGGACTGATGCAGTAAGAGTGAATCATCGCCACCGGTCTTTCTGATAAATTAAAGGAGTACTCCACCAGTTTTAGCATTGCACCCATACAACATTATCAGAGGTAGCTTCTGGTTGTCAAAACCGGATGTCTACATTACCCACAACGCAGCTCTACAGTTTAGTTTAATAGTACGTTCATGAGCAACTGGGAAGTAGGAAAATTCCTCCTGTGGAACTGGGAATATCCCACCGGGTAAGTGGGAGGTTTTTAAGAACTCAGAGAAGCAGGTTTGATGTCACTTGACATTCAGTGTTTGAAGTGAAAGGAAGAAATGAACCTGGTCTGAAACCTCGAGCTCCGGTTTGTCCCCGTGTTGGTTTATATGGATGATGATGAGGTTGTTTGTCACTTTTCATTCGATGTGTTCCAAATGCGTGCTAATGTACGAACACTCGTACGTTCATTCACACTGACAAGCATTGAAATGCTGTGCACTGACTACCCGGAGGATGTACTCAAAACGGTCCACAAATTGAGAGTGAAACGTTGCACACTTTCCACACTCAACGGTCGCCATCCGGTCAGTACAGTACGGCAGTGTGCGTTTGTGACATCACTATCCTGTACCACACAACTAAGAGTACTGACATGTAAGTTTACTGTACGCGAGTGTACTACGGGAAGTACGTCATTTGGAGCACGGCTGTTATTCTGACGGGGCTGCCATGTTTCCTGTTTGTGAACACTCTCAGATAGAAAGTGGGAACTTTCCTCATCTCCACCTGCCTGAAGGATAAGAGTTGGTTGTGCTAATGTAGCCTCTTGTCTTGAGCAGAAATGAGGAGCAGGCTAGAAAAGTTTGGGAAACTCACTTCTTTCTGACTCCACAACCCGATCGTCAGCCTCAAGCCAACGCTAACCCACGTGATGTGACTTGAGAGGATTTGCCAGATTTTGAGCAGCTTCCATCAGGGAAAATACATATAAACACTCATAAACTACCACAATCAGATTACCCACCATTGATTCCAACTGTTTTTCAGCTTCGTTTAGAGGAACCTATTTTGACAGGCGTCACATGAAGCCTCAGCTCTGCTTTGAAGGAGTCACCACCTCTATGTCAGAGTGGATCTACTGTGCACAGCTGGGACTCCCGAGCAGCACCGCTGTGGTAGCCGTGAGGGATGAACCCAGGGGAATTGTGGGCCGCGGTGATTTCTGACCACTTCTGACATCAGCTTTCTACCAATGTGGGTCAGTTTGGGTGCAGAGCTCCTCCTCGTCGACCTGTGAGATGAAGATCTCTGGTTTAAACTCGTTGTTCGCTTCTTCTATAAAACACTCTTGCTGCTCCACCACACTTTTATTATGAAGCAGTACATCATAAAGGCCTCATAAAGAGCGTGTGTCCTCATCAAACAGCACCTGGCTAAATATTGACTTTTGATAACTTCACACTGTTTATATTTGAGGTCAGTCGCAGTGTATTAAAACATCATAATACTGCTACTGTAAACAGAGACTTCTACATTGGCCAGAACTCATCGTTGTTTTTTTACTGCACGATCTGTTCGCCCCATCAAAAGGCCTTTTTTTCCATTCATAAGTTTGCGGTATTTGAAGGGGAAGCTTCTTCAACGCTCGTGCAACCTAAAGGGCCGTGTCATCATCTCATTCGGCAGGCTCCTCGTGTGCTCCGGGAATGATTGCCCTGCAGCCCCGAGGCTGTTCGTTCAGCATTATAGCCGCGCTTGGAAGCCGGCCATACACCATCATCCCTACTCAGCACAACAAAGGCTGCTTACAAGAAAAAAAAATCCTCTTCTTTAAAAAAAAACACAAAAAAAACAACAAAGTGATTATCCCCGACTTGTAATCAGGCTTTGGAAGATGTGTTTCACCTACAAGTTGTCTTTTGTAGCCCGATGTCGCATTGAAATGTTTCAGTTATTTATGAGTCGCGTTGTTCATCAAAATAAACACTAATGCAACTTATGGATACATGTTCAGAACAATGTAAGTGTTTATTTCAAAATAAAAGTAGCTGCACAATTTTTTTTTTAAGACAAAATACAAAACATACAACCAATGTTTTATGATATACCTAAAAAACAAAAAAAGTAAATTAATCCAAACCAGTCAATGACCGAAATGGTTAAGTTAATAGTTTTCAATACAGACCACCAAACTAAGTTCAAACTATGTCAAAATTGCTAAGAGAGCGCAAAGAGCAAATCTAAAAATGAATTTTGAAGCTTTGGTGTATTTTCAGTCCAGCAGCACGTTAAAGAGTGTAATTCATCTGTCAGTCTACTGGACGATACCGTGTCAGTGTCGTGTTTTGCCTAGCCTAGGCGTAGAAAGTCATGTGATAGAGGTCATTTTACAAAGTACAAAAGTCCAGGTATGTAGGTTTTTTTATGGGGATGGATCAAACCTGTGACTTTTAACCCTGGAAACCAGGATTTGAGTTTGTGAAGAAGCCACATGAATATCGTTTAAGGAGTGTTTTCCTAAACCTAACCACGTGTGGGGTTTTTTCACGCTAAGGCAAAGCACAATGTGACACTGACACAGTATGCTGTAGTGGGTACCAAAGTGTGACCCTGGGTTACAGTTTTCATAATAATAATAATATAATTTCTATATGTGAAGGTTTAACCACTAAAGTACTTTTGGGCGATTAGAAACAACAGCAACGTCTGGCGGCCATATTGGAGGTCTTATCGGGCCTTTGAAGAGTAGCTTCCAGCTCTTTGAGTTTTCACCTCGGCTGTGTCCCTATAATGGAAGTGATGTCGTTTATCTGTGTGCTGTTGGTGATTCCTGGTTGGTGACTGAAACATAGTTTGTGCTTTAACCCTCAAGTCACATCACACTGTGAAGAAAGTTGAGGCAAAATAGAATCGGCTTCCATTTTGCCTCAACTTTCTTCTTGATCATATCTGGCATGAACAGTTCTTTCCTCTCAGCTGTGACTGTGATGTGATGTTTTATCACTGAAAATTACACACAATTCAAATCCAATATTAACTCTTATATGTTTAATTCCATGAGTTGATTTTTAATAATTAGATTTTTGGCTTGTAAATACAAGTACTTGTATGTGCTGCGACTATAATCTGGGAAACTATCTTGGCATATTAAAGCATTAATGCTCCAAGTCAAAATAACACCAGGTTTTCTTGCTGATATGCAGCTTACATCAAAAGTGTCAGAAACTCTGGATGTCAGTCTGAACAGACTTTCCATTTTAAATACTGAATAGACATTTGTTTCAACCTCTCCTTTTTTTCCTGTGTTTTATGTGCTGTGTCCTTGTTCTGTTTGTTGTGGTTGCACATTATGTTCGGGCCCACAGCCAGCGCTCGAGTGGAGTCTCACATGATGGTGCGAAAATGACAGCAACACAACCAAAATACTAGTTTCTGTGAACCAGAAAACGATGTGTTTTGTGGTTGTCCTGGTAGCGATCCGTGTCACTGCACGGATCGCCAAGCAGGGAACACGGCACCGGCATCGAGCACAGGTTGAACCGCACGTTACGCTGTGAACTGTCTGTTGCTCGAATGTAAAAAGAGAGTCTGAATAACATCTATCTGACATGCTCAAAGTACAATAGTGTGGGACATAAACAAATTTATAGTGCTTGCTGAAGGCGAAAGGTAAATATTAAGAGAAGTAAAACTATATGAAATTGTTTTCTTGAATGAAGTGAGAAGAGTTTAGATCACATCGTGTCTGAATAGATGTGACTTGTCAGTTTTACTGTCACTTCATCATTTTATGGAAAACAGCGTGTCAGACCCGAATGGAAATGGATCTTAAATGTCACAGCGGATCCATATCGGAGGGGCTTTCACTCAGCTCCACAGCGGCTCTGACAAAAGTCTACGCTTTTGTGAGTAACTGATGTCTGTGGTGTCACTTGGGGGAAACGTTTCTCCTCAGTGAAAACCTTTAAGCACCAAACTCATCGAGCTGTTTTTGACCAGGATGTTTTTTTATGTTGCTGTGAGTAAAGTTTGGTTTTCATAGATCTATGTTAAGTATTAAAAGAGGCACTGGGTTCACCTGTAAAAAAATACTCTTTATATCAGTGCTCAACTTCTCATTATTAGCTCAAATAATGTTCAGAGAATTACTAAATTAATGCTTCAAAGAGGGAAATGTTTTCAGTTATATTATGAATTCGGCATATAAATATAAATATCTACATTTTTGCAAATTCAAAAGTGAAAAAACAATAGGTTCTAAAAAAAACATTGGCAGCAGCTTTATTATTTTCTCTGGATGGTCAATAGTTTTTAATAAACACTTGGCACATCAGATGTGAAGATCCAAATAAGTTTTCATTAAAATCCCCCCTACAAAAAAAAAAAAAAAAAAAAAAGCACTGAAGAAGAACGTGGCTGGAAATAAAGGCAGAGAGGCAACAGACAGTTGGCCTCGTCAGGCGATCCCTTAAATTTAATTAAGGGATCTGACGAGGGAGAGTGTGTCCGTGACAAGAGCGGTCTCTGCGCTCTGATTGAGGGATCACCACGTTCTCATTAATTGCTCAATCAGCCAAAGGAATGTGATCTGCGCTAATTAGAAGGACTCTCCTTCCATCTTGGGGCTGCAGTGTAATTACAATCAGTCTGGGACTAATGACACACACTGTGCAGTACCACTCTTCGTCCTGTGGGGCTCCAGTTCTCTGCACACACCCCGGCTGCAGTCGCATGATAATATAATTACTGCATTTACTTTGATTATGAAAGTAATTAAGCTGTTTATTTGTAATGCAAGAGAAGGCTTTGTTCATGTTCCCACTTTGTGCCGGTTTGGATGCTGTGATTAGTGCCCCGAGTTTTTTCGAAAGTGCTTAAATAGGCTTACTTATTATTTTCTGCAAATATTGTGTCTTTTTTGGGGGTAATTTATAGTGCCATTAATATAAAAGTGCTCTTTGTATGACCTTAATCAGCGTCCAGATATACAGATCAATGGTTTGCCTGTAAACACAGTCATTCATAATTTGACATTTCATTGCTACGCTGAGTTTCCTCTCAGCTGTGTCTCAGGAAATGCAAAACCATCCTTCCAGACGGTGTTACAACGCTGCGAACCATCGATGTGTTATTGAAAGTCAGGTCTTGTCAGTTTTAGTACAAGCGACAACAACATAATAACACTTGTGTTCTCTGAAATATCATTGTGAGGTGTATTGTGAATAATCAGTGACTTATCAGCGACAGATCAATTGCAAAACAGATCCACGGTTCCAGTGATGTGCAGCAGACATACGTAATGGAGACGCATTAGCTGGGAGAAGGTGGCGACGGTACAGCAGCTCGAGCCGAAATCATGCAGAGAGGAAGCCATGCGGGATAACACCGCTTTTTGTCTTTCTTTAGTTTGGGAACTTAATGCGCTGCACTGCTGGATGTTCACTTATAACCGAACTAAACTTCTGGTTTCCACTTTTGTTTTGTGTAAAGGAGGTAATCAGACTGAAGCAGGAGAGGACAGTGGGATGTATTCCTGGTTTAAACTGTATATTGTGTTTGGACAGGATCATTCTAAAGTATTTTAAAAGCAGTGCGTATCAGAGACAGAGAGGCAGATTGATTTGACTGGCTGTGTATGATTGGTAAAAAGACTGTTAGCTGGTTTTGGTCTGACAAGCAGTTGTGACTCTGAATGTCAATGTCGGTCTGTGAATCGATCGGCCCGCATCTCTGGTGCATATTGAAATATCTCAACAACTATTATTTGTCAAATTTGTACAAGACAATCAAAAAGTGAATCATAATGATTTTGACTTTTCCTGCATGAGGTTGACATTTGTGGTTTCGAGTCAAATGTCTCATTAAATATTGGATTATTATTCGGATCGCCAAGACACATAATGAAGACATCAATGTCCCCTTCAGGATGAATTTTGACGACCTCGTGTTATCCCTGACTTTTTATCATTTCACAGTTTTAATTTGGCCAAAAATATTTTTTATGACCAACTAGGGCTTTTCCATCAGCCTCAGCTGTAAATTTGTTTTGGTGAATGTTGACATGTTATTACGATAAACTAAGGTGGTTAATAATGAGGCGGATGTGGAGCAGATGAAATAGAAATAATAATAATTTCATTTTAATAGTGTGTGTGTGTGTGTGTGTGTGTGTGTGTGTGTGTGTGTGTGTGTGTGTGTGTGTGTGTGTGTGTGTGTGTGTGTGTGTGTGTGTGTGTGTGTGTGTGAGAATGGGAGGCACATTGTAAAGTGTTTTGAGTCTGTTAAAGATGCTGTAAAGTAGAAATGAAAATGAGTTTTAAGTTCATCACACCACAGAAGTATGGGTTGTTAACTACCCATCCAAATTTGAATGAAAACAAACACAGACAAGTTTGTTAAATTAGGGTTTGAAATGGTGAGAAAATCAGGAGTCTCTTCTGCTCTGAGACTGGGGGGGCGTGTCCTGAAGGCGCTGAAGCTCCGCCCACTCGCTGGAAGGTGTTCAGTGTTCAGTAGGACAGTCCTGTGGCTGCAGTTCTTTTCCCCACTAAGCGGTCCGTCTGACATCCAACCTCTCGGTGACTTTATGCATGATGTCCCACTGGTACTCTGTCTCTCTGGTGGACGGAGCAGCCTACTTTATGAAAACACAATAGAATTAGAATTTATTTGTCCAAAGAGTGAAACATACAGATGCATATAAATCAAGCTTGTCCCGCTGAGCTGTAACACAGGAGTAAAACTGGACACCAGAGACAGCAGACAGTGAGTCTCCAACTACTTCTAACCGCCTGCATTACAATAGTGGAGATAATAAGAGCGGAGGAGTTGATTTAGTTCTGTAACGACTGCAACATGAACAACGCTGCAGTATATCACATGTCAACTCATTATATCACATGTCAATTCATTGTGTCACATTGACTGTAGACTTTTAGGGCTCCATCTTATAACCAGCGTATGTGTCTTTGCTGCTTTGTGGTCAGGTGCACTGGTGGTGGTGTCTTGAGGCATCAGGAAGTGATTGTCCAAGAAAAATCCAGCCTGAAATCAATGCTGCAGGATTTTATTAAAGGTATATTATTAACATGTGCCTACATAGGTGGGTGTTCAATGTTTGAACACTCTCCTCACAGAGATGTGCAGCAACACACAAACATGCAAAAAGTTACTCTGTGAAGGATTATTATTGTGTTCGTCAATCTTCTCATGAGCAGATCTGTTTCCTCTGCAGAGAAGTGTTCTTTTCTACTACTTGGAAAATCCGCCTTTATAACAGAAATCCCCTGGGGTGCAAGCTCACCTGACTGTAAAGAGGATGAAAGATGACTTTCTGATTGATTTATTTCATGTTACACCCAAAACACCGACAATTAATTAATACCACCCCACTTTGCGGTCAGATTATCTGTTGATAGATTAGCAAAAGTGGATTTGAGGTGCTTAGGTTGTTAAAATAAAGTCCTTGGACTTGTTTCATACTAACTGGAACAGAGGAAAGTATTTGTGTTCCCGGGGTCCTATCTTCCCCAATTAATTGTAACAACAAGTCCTAACTCGAACCCAAACCCTTCCCCAGTTTGACACTTAAACCCATCTTATTTTAAGTGAATACAGAGTTGGGTTCAGGTTCTCATTATGTGCCATATAAGTCTGGGGAACATAGAAGTGACTCCTGGTGAAGAATGAGTTCCCAAACTTTGTGCCCTGCACTCGGTGAGTGTTCTGTCAAATTATTGCATATTTTGTATGAAAAGTGTCCGAATGTGAAACTAAGTAAAGCTGCTGATATTCTATATGTCTGTTCTTGTCAGGAAATCCCATTAAAAGATCAAAACCAACTGGATAGTTAAAACCTGATGTAGTTTATTCCTCCATGTTACCAAATGTGGTATAATCCACGACAGAAAATAGTTCCCAACAAATACACCACATGCTCCTTTTTGAGTGGCATTTGTTCAAATATACTGTCTCCATTTGTTTGGGGAAATTTCTGACTCTTTTTTTAAAAGGTGGAAATATATAATTGTGAGCTGTTTTCAATAGTTTTACATATTTAGAAGGAATGAATGGAGTTGTGGTCTTAATGTCTTTTCACGGTATTTGGTGATGTTAAGAAAAATATTGAATAGCACCAGCCTTATTGTTCCTTTTAAAGTACACAAATCTCAGCAACTGATATTGATCCACAATCCTTTCTGCATATTTTCATTTTACGCTATGAGATGGTTGAAATAATAATGTAATGGTCCCACGTTTAAGACCAAAGCTGACGGGCAGCATGGCGGATTCTTTGCGCTGTATTTTCCCGTGAGAGCGTCAGTGAGTGAGGTGAAGTGGCAGGCAGGAGGTCAGATGGTTCTGTCCTCCACGTATATCACCGAGTCCTCGCCGTCCCTCTGATGCAGCTGCTGCTCTGGTCTTCATCTCCTGCCTCCCATACTGTAACCTCCCACTCAGCTCCCGAGTGGAAACCTGCATTCACATGCAGTCCGGCTCTACTGTAAAATGCACTGTTTGACTTTGAAGAATACAATGTGCAGCTTTTTACCTTGACGGGAAGACGTGTGTTGTAAGTCCCACACATTTATTTGAGTTGGTTAAGTTCTCGCCTTAACGCCGCTCAGTCACGGCAACGAGCTGTGTCGTCCTCCTGCCTGAGGCTGAGGTAACATCAGTGCAGCAGCCACAGGCCAACACGATGAGTTGTAGACAAGCGTGGTGCTTCAGTGCAGAGCTTACAAATGAACATGTGTCTCACGACTCCTCTCCATGTGTTTGTTTTCAGCTGCCTTCACTGTTATCATCATAATAATATCATCAAATAAACAAATCATTACCATCATTTTTTTCAAGTTTTTCCAAAATTATTATTTACTCTTGACAAATAGACAAATGTACAAGAGAAATATAAATGACCATAAATGTAATACAACTATACAAACAACTTTTTATCTTTAACATAAGCGACTGTAATTCTGGGTGCTTAAGTGTAATGAGGTTGAAGTCAAATGTTTTTTTTCTAATTGTAGTTGCAGTGCAGCTGATTGGTTAAAGGCTACTCCAATAGTTTCAAAATTCACCTGAGGTACACCGAGTAGGATGCAACAACTGGAAATGATTCTGTATGGAGGGTGGCAGACCAACATATTCAACCAGTGATGGGTCTGGTACCACCAGGCTCGTAGTCTCTGGCCCCGTTCACGCCTGGCATTAACATTGACGTGACGCTAGGATCGGATTTCCCTTCCCCACTCTACAAGCAAATGAATACGTACTGTACATTTTTGTTTGCAATGAGCAAATGCATTGTTGTTTTTATTAATCGAAAGAAAATCAAAAGAAGTGGAAGAAATCAAAACGAGTGGCTTCTTGTTGTTGCATCGCACTTTAAAATTGCACCGTTGGTGCACGGATGAGTACGCACTTCAACTTACACAGAGGATGTCAATTGAAGAGACTGTCCTTCAATTTGGGATGCACTCACATACTCACATGTTTAGAGTATGAGGCCATATGCGTCCCACACCTCCAGATGTGGTCTGAGCAGATCGGATCGGATGCGTCCCCAATTGGTCTTGAGTGCTTTCACACCTGTTCTTAGAGCTGTCAACATGTGATCGGATCCCCTCAAACACATTTTAATGACAGGTGTGAACAGGGCATGCCAACCTGTTCAATACAAAACAGAATATACACAGTATATTTAAATCTACTTCATCAAACATAACTAGAAATCAGTTAAAATGATATTTAACCCACGACTTTAACACTTTACACAAGATACTTTGTTTAAGGAAGCGACCATATGATTCATGCCATAAAATGAATCCTCTGGTTTACATTTTATTGAATTATTATTATTATTTCTATTCTGATTATTAAAGTAGAGGGATCAGAAAATAATAAAGAGAAATGTAACAGTGGCTTCAGGCTGAAGTTGAACTTATAGGTCACATGACTGATGAAGTACGTATAAGAGAACTGGAAACCAGCTCAGACAGCACTGCAATGAAGGCAAGATTACATTATAAAGAAAGCATGGAGTAGTGGAGAAGCTTTTTAGTAGCTTCAAAAACATCCTGCACATCATTTAAAAAGATAAACAGTCTGTGATTTGATGTTCAATCATACATCTTGAATTGCTGGGATTTTATTGATAAACATCTAATCACATGTGCCCGTCTTTTTTCCTTTGTCTCAACCTTCCAGGTCTCCAAAGCAGCTGCAGACCTGATGGCGTACTGCGACGCCCACATACGCGAGGACCCCCTCATCGTGCCCGTCCCCGCCTCCGAGAACCCTTTCCGGGAGAAGAAGTTCTTCTGCACCATCCTCTGATGACCTGCTGGTAGAGCTGTACAGGCGCAGGCATGGCGTCGCCTGCCTTCTCTGTCTTCACCACACCTGAAGCTACCGGCCGTAGGCATTGAGTTGAGTTTTGCCAGGTGGACACTCTGTTGTTGGTCAGCTCTGTCCTGGTGGCTGAAGGTTTTGGGGGAGTCAGCTTCCAAACTGGCAACCCAGTGAGAGTATCATGTCTTGTTAAATAGGTTTGTTATTGCTTTGTTATTAGAGAACAACCTTGCTAAGTGCTTAATGAGATGAGAGATGTTTTTCTTTCTTTTATTGTGCTAGATCTTAACTTGCCTCAGGAAACAGAAGTTTGCCCAGTGTCTGTGACTTTTTAAAGCATTTATTCCCATCCAGTTTATCCGAATAAAGAAAGCCAAAATGGTTGTATTATCTCCAACATAATTTGAGTTAGTTTCTCTTTGCTGTCACTGCGCCCGTTTGACTATTTGTGGCAACACTCACTGAAAGCACCGCTGAAATTGGACACTTCCCTCAGTAGTGGTTTCTGTTTCAATTTGCTTCCACAGTCACCAACAATTAACCTGCTCATTTTAGTGCTGCAGTATAGCCGGATGCAGATGAGAGCGCAGAAACGGAAACCTTTTCTCACAGTAAATAATTTCAGTCACAATCTGCTCCCGTAATAAGAAGGAGGCGACTGCACTTCAGTTCTGCTACAAATAAATAAATAGACTGTGTTTATTGAAAGATGCAGAGCTAATGTTTCAGCAGTGCGATGACTTCTTCAGGGTTGTCACCGTGCAAACAACCCTTAAGTCTAAAATTATTTATGAATCTGCCACATCCCATCCAGACCCGCTCTAATGCATTCTACCTTTGCTGCTCTGTTTGATTTACTCTTCATGTCCTTCATCCTCTTTGAATCAGACAGACTATCAGTTCATCCTGCAGCCCCCCCCCCCCTTAACTGGAATATTTTTTGCAGTACTTCTTCTCCTCTTCCTTCCTTAACCGTCTCATTCATTTTTTGGGCATGTTTCCTGAGCCTGATTCTTTTTGCCTGTCCTCGAGTGAATGGCAAGGCCTTTGACATTAATGCCAAACCAAAAGGCCTGCATGTTTCTCTGCTCCTTTTCGACTGTCTCCTCTGTTTCCGAGGGACTGTCAGTCTTTTCGAGTGTACAGTATGTTACAGTGCCAACTTCTGTGAGAGTAGTGTGATCTTCACACTGTGATGCCACAGACTTTTCTTTTTTTTCCGTTTTGTTTTGTTTGGGAAAGAAAAAGCACACTGTCAAAAACATTTCCTTTAAATGACAGTTTAACAGCATTTGCTAATTTTTACGATGAATTGTTATGATCATTATTAATATTGTTATTATCAGTAGTATTATTGAATATTTGTTGCACAGCACTGACAGCTACATGACGTGTAGTGCTACTAAGCTTGTATGATACTTAGAAAAAAAACCATTTATAAATCATGCAATTATTGGTACTATCTAAGTATTTTTTAAAAACAATGGTAAGGGTCGTTTACATATTATGATCCTTTTGGTGGTTCAGGCTTTTTGCGTCATCGTTTCTGTAGAAATTGAGAGAAATTTCCTCTTGGTACTTGAATAGCCATCGCATTAGGAATCAAACTCTGATAGTGGACTGTCACAAACTACTCAAATTGTTTTCAGGATAATTATTGTCTTTATTTCCTATCTGAAAACCTGAGGCTGACCTCAGGGCGCTTTCACTGACCTCATCTGAAGGATGGTGCCAAATCTGAAACAAGAAATACACCGGCCAGAGATGAATATTGCATGGATTTATTTCTATCTATAACAGAGAGAACTATTATGATATGAAATATTGCCTCTTCATTGACTTTCTGGGTGCTACTCTGCACATAATGATCTCATTGGAGGCCGGATATGTCAATAATGTGCAGCTGTATTCATGAATGGTATTATCGTTTTGGGAAAAAAAAAATAGCATTTAAATAGCAGGCTTTGTAAATCCTTTGACGGATCAAATGAATTAAAGGAAAACGGTAA
This sequence comes from Brachyistius frenatus, assembly GCF_029030835.1. Classification (NCBI taxonomy): domain Eukaryota; kingdom Metazoa; phylum Chordata; class Actinopteri; family Embiotocidae; genus Brachyistius; species Brachyistius frenatus. The sequence goes on from NW_027210607.1 coordinate 5,821,420, forward strand.
CCCAAATGTGCCGTGTCTTTAATGTTTCTGCTCCATGCCTCTCATGCTGATAACACAAAAGGCCACTGCAAATCATCCTGGGTCTCACAGAGGAACGTGATATTCTGGTGTGTTGTGGAGACCTCCTGTGGCTGAGCTGAACCACATGCCATCTGGATGCACTGTTCATGTGTTGGGACTTAAAAAAAAAAAAAAACTGATTATAATTCAATTCAGCGTTGTTTGCCTTCTACAGTGCAGATAGAATAAGAGCAATGCACATGCCGACACTGCACTTTGCAAGAAGAATGGCCCCAATAATAATTCCAGGTATCATCCACTGACATCAGCATTCATATTGTCTGTTGTGGCTCTTTCATGTGTCCATCCAATTACAGCCTCAGCTGGGAAAAGACTGAAATTACCACTTTCTGCCAAATTTGGCTGATAGCGGTCATTTATTTTTAACCACTTTTCAGGCGTTATTTCACTGCACTTAAAGGTCTGATGATCATGTCAGAGGCACAATTGCTTTTTTCTTTGGCCAAACAAGTCAGAAAAACAGGGAAATTAACTTTGTGGGTTCCTATCACAGGTCACAGTGAGCTGTAATGAATGTACAAAGTGAAAGGCAGTTTTGATGAATGACATTGATAAAGTTAATCCAGGTATCTCGCTTTGATTTTTCTAAACCGATTCCAAAGGGGAAGGATGTAATTAAAAACAAGCAAAGTTATAAAGGAGGATTTCTTAAACCTCAGGAGCAGCTGTGCAGTGAATTATTATCTACATTTATCTGAAATTAAAGGCCTAGTAAGAAACAGATTTTCTCAATTAACTTCTTACAATGAATGATGAGGTCCTACGTGAATAAACTAATGTCTTCAAAAGTTAGAACAGTTTTGTTTTTTTCACAGATTTCTGTTTTTCTGTTGAATGTTCACTGGTTTAAAGTGGGCAAGAAATTGTGATGTCACAAATGTCCAATCAGGATTTGTTTGGTCACTGTCAATAAAATCTGATCAATCCACATCCACACGTTTTTATGAAGCAAATTACGTACATTTTTTATGGTTATTTCTGTATTAATAATGCAATTCTCCTAACTTAAAATTTTGTTGATTTGGGTTATAGAGAAATACTTTTTACAATATAATGTAATTTATATAACCCAAAATTAAAACTGTATCCCACCGTGCATTGCAGTCTGCAGCACTCTTTCCCCAGACCTTCAGTTTGGATAAGAATAAACCTTTTGTGGAAGGAAACTTTAAGTACTACAGAGAAAAAATATGTTTTATGAACTAAAATCTAAAATTAGGAATACAAGAAATAGGTCTTGGTATTATGTTGCAGGAGGAGCATGGTTCTCAGCTGGGACCTCACTGGATAAAAAGAAATCTATATAGATCTAGAGAAAAGTGCCGTGAGTCCTGAGTGTTTTGGATGCTGCAAAGCAAAAGAAGAAAAAAATACACGTTGGAATATAAATAGTAGGCTGCAACATATAAATAAAAAGTGGAATCAGAGGCATTAACAACAAACTCAGATAGACGAGGTTTGGACAACCACAGTAGAGCAGCATGTTCGGATGTGTTTCAAGAAACCCTGAACATGGTGTGATCAGCCTTTTCCTTTCAAATGAATGTGGTGTTGCAGGGAGAGAACTACATCATTGTGTTAAGTATATCTATGAATATGAGTCCAAAAAGACTTATATAATGCAGAGGAAAGAAATTATCCTTGGGGTAGTAGGTTATCTAATACCAAGAATCTGTGCTGCAGGAGCAAATTTGCAAATTGAGCAGTGACACCCCATATAGTATGAAAAATGCACACAAGAATAGCAATAATTTCTGAGAAGATTATTTATCTGGAAGCACAGCAGGGTGTTCTGTAGCAGTTTCTCAATGATTTCTACTCATAACACTGTCACACAGTATGTTGCATGCCACTGTTTTCCATTACAATATTATTTTCCTCTAAAAGGGGTGGTAAAGTCTCTAAAATGACATTTATGCAACACTGGAATCCCATTAAAATCAATACAAATGAAATGTTTACAAGCATGGCAGTAGGTGTTCTTGGAGGCACAGCCCGCTTGCTCCTTTCTAGGAGAGACACGGGTGCTCTCAGAGTCAAAGCATCCGTCTCAAGCGTCCGTCTCCATGCACAATAGATTCCATTTCAATGATTCATGTGCAGCACTGCGTCATGGGTTAATAAAGTTATGTTCTAATCTTAAAACAAAAACCTGTCACCTGGGTTTTAAAGAGATAAAGTGATTCAGATGTTAATTTTCTATTCTGCTGAGAATGTTTTCCTCGCTTCATTCGAAATTCACATTGTGGAGTACAAAAAAAACAACAAAACCTGGTACTTCCTAACGTGATAAATACAGGAAGGTCCACCTCAGTGTTTTAGTGTTTCAATTTTCCTCTATGGACATCTGATAAACTATTTATTGTGCTTACCATTCTGTTTACTTTAATGTGGTGGAATCTGAAACTGCACTGGGTTGCATTATTTTTAATGGAGACATGTTCAACCCTAAAATGTGTGGTCTGAACCCGCTGTGGTGCTTACGTTTATTTGTGTTATAGGCCTATATAAATCTACAAAGAATATCAAGTAAAGTTAGAGTACATAGAGAGACAGATATACTTTTATTAGGCTAACTGTATTTTATTTAGATGTGTCCAATCAATTTTACTTTTATTTTATTTGATCAAACCCCTTTGAGTGTACATTATGCATCTATCTCGATTACAACCTAATCATCGTAATAACAATTGTATAAGTATGTTTCTTTTTCATCCCGACCATATTACAGCACAATCATATCTAGTTTTCAGGTTTATGCGACTGTACTCAATTGGCTACCAGGTCGAACTCCACCTCCCAGAGTGCATCGCGGCAGGGCTCCTCGTCTCCCATTGGTCCGGCTCTCCGAGCGGCGGAGGCAGACGTGCGGCGGCAGCAGCAGTGAGAGCCCGGCGGAGAGCTGCGGAGCTGAAATGAAGCGCACACACGGAGCGGCTCACACCGTGCAGCGCCGTGCGGCTCAGGAAGAGGCTCCGCGCCGCTAAAGCTGAAGGCTGCTCCGGCTGAATGAAGGGCTCCGTCCATGCGGAGGCTAGCGCTCATTCTGCTGCCCTGTGCTGTCGCCGTCCTGGTGCACTTGTGGTTGGCACAACGACCCTCCTCCACCCCGCTGGACAACAACACTCACTCGGGTACTTTTTTTTTTTTTTTTTTTTTTAGCCACAACCAACCCCCCCGCCGGGCTTCACCTCCAACAAAGCCTCGCTAACTTTTTTTCTTTTTCCATCCGAGCGGCTCGCTAACTTTGCTTTGACCGCCCCGTTGTGGTCCTCGGCTGCGGGTTGTTAGTTTGTGTGAACAGGTAGTTAACCATTTGAAGTGTGCGTCGGGCGCTGCAGAGTGTTTGTTCTTCACAGGGGAATAACGTGAGTGTGACAGTTCAGTAGTGTTGGGCGTTGCTGGGATAGTCTGGCGTCTGAAAACGGACTGAAGTCAGCCGTGCATCTCTGCCGTGTTGCAGCGCAACTACTGTGCCGCCTTCAGACGGATTATCACTGACTATCAGGGCTGTGCTGCAGAGTGAACCCGCTTTATTTGATCAGTTTAACCACCTTTTCATGCACGAAGACGTACATTACCATGAGGTGATTTACGGGGTGCATCACAGTAAGTCACTGCAAACTAAATGTTGGAGGAAACTGGATTTAGGATCACAGGAATGGGAAGCATTAAATCAAGTGAGCCTCAAAGTGTGGGTTTTATTTTTATTTTTTTTGATCTGCTTGTTGGCTTATCACTGTCCCCAACTGTGGGTCATATTTGATCTCTATCCTGACATGCACTGCCTCATCTGTGGGTGTTATTGTTGGAAAGGACTGTCTGTTGTCACCTGTTGTTGTTGTTGTTGTGAGAGCTTGTCGGTCTCATGCCTCTGCCCTGCTTTCTGTTTCCCATACAGATGAACCGTTACCTTTCTATGAAGTTTTGGTGGGAGTGCTGTCAGCGAGACACCATTACGAACTGCGACAAGCAATAAGAGACACCTGGTTGGGCTACCTCCGAGATCACCCCCACTTCCAGCACAGGTCTGTAGGCTGGAGCTGCAACTTCGCCGCTTGTTTTTCAGCCCAAATTTATATAGTGGCAATAAAGCCTGCAGCCGGCAGCCAATCACGGACTGACCCACCAAAGCCTTTTATCTTTATCCGACCAGCGGCCAATATTGTTCTCTCTTTCACGCTTCCTTTTTGTCCATTTCCTTCTCATTCAGCGATCTCGGCACAGATAAGGTGTGATGGCCTTTAAGCAACCCTCCGTAACCATGGCAACGGAGGGTGCCGAGATGGACAAGCTTTAGAAATTTTGTAGCCGAATATTGCACAAAAGGGAAAAAGAAAGATGGATGCAATTGTTTGTGCTTCTTTTTTTTTTTTCAGAGTGGGGGTGAAGTTTATTGTAGGTGAACATGGGTGTCCCCTTCCAGAGGAGGACAGAGAGGATCCTTACTCCTGCTCCCTCCTGAACTTCACCAAGCCAGGTAATTTAAAAAAGAAGAAGAAGAAGAAAGAATTTGTGGTATCTATCTGCAGCATTAATACTGAGAAATGCTCTCTACAATCTGTTGCTTGCATGTGTAATTGTCAGTGGCAAAGCCGAGGTAGAATAACAGCAGAGGCGTTGGAAGAATGAAAAGAATGCATGTTCAGGAGAAAAGTAAAACGCCTTTATTCATGTTCACCCACAGCTCAAGGACAACTTTCTTTCCCTTTCTATAGCCAAGGCCACAGCAGACATGTCTCTCAGTCAACGTAGCTGCTGCTTGGGTAACAACAAGTGCTTCCTGACACTTGAAAAGGAGAGCCATACGAAGCACAGACGCATCGTATATGAAATAATTGAACACGCTCACCGACAGATAGGACGTCTGCAGTAATTGTATGTCTCTCACCTTCACAAAGCCATTCCAATTCAGCCGTTTCACTACTTTTTCCCGGCCGTTTCGGTGCGAGCTGCCTTCATGGAAACATAATTACTGCTCATCAGAACAGCCTTTTTCAGACGGCGGCCTTTAGGGTCACGGCAATGTTTTATTTTTCCAGCCCATTCTCTGCTCTCCACCGTGTTAATTGCCGTAAGTGTTGACGTGATTTGCTTCAGAATCGGAGGCAGGCGACCGCCGATGCGAGATGCTCAGCGTGATTGGAAGAGAGAGACACACTGGCTGCTTTCAAACACAGTTGGGTACCTGACTCAGGATTCAGGTCAAAGCACATGTTAAGCGAATGATTAATTGTGGCTGAAATATGTTTGTTTGTGCTGCATTCATCACAGGGATTTTTCTTTGGGGAAACAATAACGTGAATGCTAATTAGCTTCTCACTTTGTTGAAGTGATCCTGCTCCCAATTCAAAGTGCTTGTGCTGGAAAAGTCCGATTCTGACTGATACGCAGAGACATGAGAGCCCATATAAACAACGTATTACACTGTTTGATTAATCGGTTTGTTGACATGTAACTAGAGTCAAAACAATTAACTAAGGACATGATTTTGGTAAATCGATATTTGTTCTTTTGTTCATTTAGCAAACAATGACACAAAATTCACTATTTACAGCTTCTCCTGTGTGAATATTTGCTGTTTCTCTTTCCAAATTGAACATCTTTTTGACTGATATGGGAAAAACCAAACTATTTGAAAAGGATATTTTGAGCCGTGGGAAAATGTGATGCCTTTTCATTAGTATTTTATGACATTTTATAGATCAAATGTTCTCCTTCTGATCAAGAAAATCACGTTTAAATCAACCAGTAATGATTTTATTTTTGCCCCATTTCATTTTCTATTGAACCGTAAACAATATTGAACATTATTTGTTGCATAGTATTTAAAATAATCCTCACTAAAAACTAAAGAACAGAAAATCGGATGTTAATAATTTTTTATTCATGCCAAGGTTTATTCATGTTTCCACTGAATAAACTAGCATTGTTGAGATGGCCAGTGCAGAGAGAAGCACTGCTGTTATCTGTTTAGACAAGTGTGCACAGGCTAAGCTTTTATATTTAGTCAGCATAGGAATATAAAATATATCCTGCAGCTCAATGCTGTTCTGTCAATGTAAAAAACATTTTAGTTTGATGAACTGCTGCTCTCTTTGTTTTTGATTCTTCGCCGCTGATTGTCTTTATTTTGGGGGAAGCAGCAGAACTCGTGTAGAACATATATAAAGTCAAAACCCTGCTTCTTTTTAACAGCCTTGATCTTTTCATTGATCCCCGGGGTAATAAACTGCTCTTTTGTAATTAAGAGAGCAGCTCACGAGCAGAAGCTCGCTTTGAAGACCGCAGTCCCAAGAAGCAGCTCCTCAAAGTGCTGATGGTATAGCTTTACTTGAGTCTGCCTCCTTCTCTGAGTGCGCTCCCTCTCTCCGTCTTCCCTTTTCTCTGAAAGAGAGACGGTCAGCATGTTGGGGCTCCAATAAATTTCTCGTGCAGTAACTCCCGACTCTCCCTGTGTCCCAGTGACAGGGCAGGATGCAGAGATCGAGATTGTGACAGTGTCCGACCCCTCTGTGCTCGCCCCGTCCGACGTGTCCACCGTCACCCTGGACTTCAAGGTCCTCCACCCGGTGGTGATAACCAGGCTGGGGGTGTTTCCCAGCGGGACCCGGGCCGAGCTTCAGACCAATGTGACAGTGAAGCTACTCCAGCTGGACCAGGAGGTAACAGAGCCTGGACCCGCGAGCATAATGTACCCCGTATGCTGCTTTTCTGTGGAGCAGGTAGATACACTGGAGGACTCCGTGCTGCTGCTGTTTACTGCCTCAGTTACAAACACAAACTCATTTTGGACCCCTGCCAGAGAGATAACAGTGTAGTGTAGGATTCAGCGTCGATGATGGTTACTAGAGTTTGTTTGTGAATTCTTTATGGGTGAAAACTTGTGATGTTTTTGTTGCAGGAGGCTGTAGTTACTGCTCGCTTCAGTTCCATCAGCACAGGGACCATGGTGAACTGGGTGTGGTACAAACCGGTGGAGCAGTTCATCTTGCCTAAGGTCAGTGTCTTAACTATACTAAGAGTTGTCGCCATGCTAGTACAAATGCTGAGGTCCTGACTCAGTAGAAGTCTCCCAGTCTCGAATGTGTTTCAATTATTTTGATACTGTAGCTGTGTTATTATATTTTCTGCAAGTTTTATCTGAGTTGAGCGATTCTTTCAAAGCAATTTCCTGTGAAGGATAAAAATGAAACAAAACTAACGAAGGTATAATCAAAATATTTTTTATAGAAGTTGTTCTGATAATTAGTACCAGATTATAGCACACAGTTCATTGTAGGCATTTCAGGAAAATGTGTAATTAATTAATACCCAAACAGAAAATTAAATGCTAAATGTGATTTCAAATGTGCCTTTAAAGAATCACGTAAAACCAGTTTAAAAAGCAGTGCTTTGCGTCTCTCTCTGGTTGAAAGGTTATTTTACCATCACACTGTTTGGAAAAGTGGACGTAGCGTCCAGGTCTGAAAGGTGAGGCAAATGTGAAAGTGCCTTGTACTGCAATATCACCAAAGGCCACTAGGGGTTGACTCCAAAAAGGCTCTGGCTCCATATAGATAGATAGATAGATAGTTACTTTATTAATCCCCAAGGGGACATTTTTTTTATACTCCCATTCAAGTTCTCTCATGAATTACAAAGTCAATACATTTTTTCCACAAGTCATAATGATGTTATTTGCTATAATGACTCTGTGTAAAATGTCTGTGCATCCTGCAAAGTTAAAGTCTTTTCTGACGTCTAATTGTTTCATTTGTCGAAATTGTGGTGGAGAAATACCAGAATCAGATGAAATAAAACGTGTGTTTTTAACTGTAAAATGTAAACCTGCTAAACGCAAACCATTCTGAGAAGCAGTATTGAGGACATGATGTCGGTGTCCTCAGTGGGTGCAAATACTGCGGTTCAGTTTAAACAGTTGGACAGAACAACACCACAGGTGACCTGTCTGTCTTTTATCCAGGGTTTTGAGGGGACGCTGGTTTGGGAGAGTCTGGACTCCGCTGCTTTGACCACAGTCAACTCCTCCTCCGTGGAGCTCAACGATGGAGGAGGTGTTCTCAAGATCTCCTCTGTACGTGTTCCCAGATGGTGTTAAAAATAAATGTATGAGGAAAATCCTCTCATGTTTTAAAGTGAAGGAAAAGTTTGGGAAGTTAAAAACTTTTTTTTCTTGGAATTGCAGATTGCAGAGGGCATATTGCCTCATAGAAGTGCACTTGGATTCCCTGGTTTGGCTGGAGGCTTCACTTTTTCTATCTACGGTCGGTCCAGCAACAGAATTAACTTTGAGCTTGTTGTGAAAACTCTGAAAACATTGGTCACTCTGGCAGGTTTTGAGATAAACTCCTTTTCACCTCAGGGTTCTTGCCTTTGTGCCAAATGGAAATGTTTGTCGCTCTCCATCCTGCTGTTTGACATCATTGATTTATCTGCATGTGTTTGGATTTGAGTCTGTGAGAATGGATTTGGAGCCATTATGTAGAAAACAAAATTAAATTCATCATTCATCATCTCTGAAAACGGAACCAATGACCCATTCTGTGAAATGTTATCATTTTCTCATTGTTTTGCCAGCCAGTGATTACATTTATAATCCCTGAAAATTGCTTTAATTTAATCGAAATTTGGATGAATAAAAAGTGAAAGTGGCTTTTTTTTTTTTTTTTTTTTTTTTAAACCTCATTCTCTCCCCCCATTTTCCCTAATTTATCGTGTCTCCTGCCTTTGTCCCTCTCTGTTACTCCTCCCTCTCCCCTCCTGTGTGTCAGATGGAGACGGTCTGTCGGGGCTCCTGCGAGGCCGCCCGGCCAGGATGGAGCACCATGCCTCCCGGCTGAGGCGGGAGGACGCCACCTTGCAGGAGGAGAGCCTTAGGCATGGCGACATGGTGTTCGTTGACGTGGTAGACACCTACAGGAATGTGCCTTCCAAACTGCTTCAGTTCTATAAATGGTATGCCAAGTGCTAATGACTCGATTCTGTGTGTCTCCAAATTGCCTGGGCCCTCTGAGGAAATCAGCAACCTGAAATGAAAGTGTGTCGCCGCCTCAAAACGTCTTGCTGTTAGAATCACAATTGCAATCACCCAGTCAGGGAAAAGGAAAGCACTATCATGAGTCATCAGATACCAAAATATAGAGTGGTCGTAAGCTTTGACTTGAAGTATTTTACTTATTTGCACCTCTTGCCCTGCACTTTCTGTGGTATTTGAAAGTAAATCCTCCGGGATATTGCAAAAAAAAGAAAGAAAGAAAAAAAATCAGAGGGTGGGCTTTAATTAAGGTTGCGTATTCCCTCTCTGGCAGGTCTGTGGGAAACGCTGACTTTAATCTACTGCTGAAGACGGATGATGATTGTTACATCGACGTGGACTCGGTATTAATGAAGATTGACCACAAGGGTCTCAAGCGCAGCAATTTCTGGTGGGGGAAGTAAGTACAATTCAGTGTCCGATCCTGTTGACAATGAATATTTCGAGTCCACTCGTGTTTGGAGATAAACTTCAGTGCACCGTCAGCTGAACTTTAGATGAAAGGAACGGGACCGCTCTGCAGAGTAGTCATGGTGAAAGGCAGACAGGATGTTGTGATAATCTTCCTGCCGTCTCTCACTAGTTTCAGGCAGAGTTGGGCAGTGGATCGCATTGGGAAGTGGCAGGAGCTGGAGTACGCGAGTCCGGCCTACCCGGCGTTCGCCTGCGGCTCGGGCTACGTGGTCTCCCGTGACCTGGTCCAGTGGCTCGCCAGCAACGCAGAGAAACTGAAGGCCTACCAGGTAGAGTACCAAGCACTCAGCTCCTGTGACAGTTAATGGTGATGATAATGTGAGCAGTCTCTCCTGGATGTCTCGTTAACAGGGAGAGGATGTGAGCATGGGGATATGGATGGCAGCTGTTGGACCACAGAAATATCAGGTAGGAAATTGCTTGAACGACTTGAACTGCCAAATTCAATGAGGCAAATAATTTGGTTTGGTTTGTTGCTATCATTCTAATACTGCTATAAAATACAACTTATCACACTGCAGTCAGGAATGATTTAGTCCTCCATGTCCCATCATTGTCCCCAGTGTTGTCACAGTAGAAAATCAGATGGGTAATCAGTGTCTGATGTGAAGAAGTATTGGAAAGAGGATCCGGAAAGTAGAGAAATGAATCATGTTTACAATTTATAATTTGTCCAAGTGACAAAACATCCATCTCGGCTTGATAACCTGCTGATGTTGTGAGTGATGAAGATGAAGTCTCAGGCTCAGTTTTGCTCACAAGCTTTATTTATAAAGCACCATTTGTACAACTTAATGCAGATAAACAAAGCAAAACTTTGGGAGACTAACATAGCGTGAAAAAAAATCTGTCTGGCACTCATTTGTGCAGCCTTATGCACAAACGATTGCACAGCACGAACACATTTTCACTGCACATATTTTATGAGCATGTGGCAAAGATAAGCTCTAAAAATTGTACTAGTGGAGTCTGTGAAAGCAGTTTGACCGGCTGGGTTTAATTTTTGCAACTCTGAGTTCATTTACAGTGCATCAAAGGTGGATATTAACAATTTAACCTGAGCAATACCTGCACCAGTGTGTGGCTAATAATCCAACCAGTCTATACACGTCAACACAGCTACTGTCCTGCTCCTTTCCTGTCGCCAGGACTCCGGCTGGCTCTGTGAAAAAGAGTGCTACCTGGACATGCTGTCGTCTCCCCAGCACACGGCCGAGGAGCTGCACGTCCTCTGGGACAGAAAGAGGGTCTGCGGAGACCCCTGCGGCTGTCCCTGGGACCCCTAAATGTGGTTCTCGCCACACGGCGCTGTGGGTAAAATGCACTCAACACCGGCTGTCCATTCAGTTTCTGTGATTTCCTTAAAAACACCTAACTGAGCCATTATCAGTTCTTATTATATGATACAATTGTTAAGATTTTTTTTTAAATGTGGGACTTTCTGTTGGAAAATAATCTTCAAAACTTTGCAGGTACAAACATAATAAACCATTTGCAGCTTCAGAATACGTTCAAACTCGCAGTTTTGCTGTAGCATCCTGTCAGTATTTGTATCATGAACTCAGTTATTCGATTTGAAAAAGTGGAACAGAGAAAATGTGGTAAAGACTGTGGATTAAAAGATGCTTTATTGATGTAACTGTCGGGGATGGACGAGACCCATGTGCAATACCAGTATGTGATGTCATCAGTCATCGCTGTAAGACTTACTCCGCTCATGGTATTGGTACAGATGTAAACTTTTTGGTTTAAAACCAATATATTTGATGGCATTTTAAAGATGATTACTCCACATTGCTATATTTTGTAAATTATTGTCTAAAGCTTTTCATCCCCTTCAATATTTGTAGATTTACGACGAGCTTTCTCACAAACACACACACAGTTTGTACTGTAACCGTTCTTGTGCAAATAGTGATGTGGCCTCACTGTATTTGTTAGGCGTCATACTGTACGTATGTTAACACTTGTGATACCAACACAGACTTTTGGAACCCGACGCAGCAGTCGGATTGACTGTGAAATAGACTCACTCGTTTAACACGGTTTTATGAAACCCTCAAAGGTAATAAAGAACACTTAAGAGAGATTAATGGCTTGTTTGTTTGTTTGTTTGTTTGTTTGTTGGGGACGATGCACACAGTAAACGTCCCGGTGCTGCTGATTCTTGTGTTGAGTGTGAAGCTGTGTTTTAGTTGTTAGTGCTGCTCAGTCAGCCCCAGACACACGCAGTCGGCAAACAGACTTTGTTCAGGCTGTTACAGAAGCCCTTTTTTTTTTTTTTTTTTTACTTAAAAGGGAATGCGAGATCACGTTGGTCTCTGTCAGTGATTGTTTTCCTGAGACGGTGAGCTGGACACCGCTGGAATTTTGATCAGAAAAACCTGCGTTTTTGAGCCCAGACTGATCAGTGTTTTCATGTTAATCAATAGGACCGAACGCATCCAGACAAATGTTGTACGTTTTAAAAAAAAAAATTATGCTTCTTTGAACACATGCTCTTAGGTGCTGCAGTGATTTGTTTGTTTATTGAAGTATAGCCATGTGATTGATGCTGAGTCACCTAAATTAGATTGCCTCGCATTATTTTTTTGTAAATAATGAAAGATGATGCTGAATATTTTACTAATGGAGGATGATGCAAGTCGTTTGTTTTATTTAGGCCCGCCCCACTTGCCAAGAAATCTGTTCCTGCAATTAACCTGACATGGGAGCAGACATGCCTCTCCTTCTGGCCCCCCTCCCTCTCCCGCTCCTTCCTCTCCTTTTCACCTCCTCTGTTTCAGTGAGCTGCATGATAACAAAGTCATATCCGCATCTGTTCCACTCTCCTACATAGATAAGCACGCCGTTTTTCTCCCCATCAGCCTTTCCCACCGATTTGTCTCGAAGCCTTTCATTGTAAACCGAGGGAAGCGTGAAAATGACACACAGATACAAACAAAGAAAAAGAAACCCTCACTTGTACTTTCTGTGCTAGTGCTTCTTTAGAAGATTAGAGTTATTGAATTTGCCAAAATTTTGATGAGGGCTGAAGGGATATTGCCACTCACTGATGTAAAATGTTTAAATTATAATTTATATTTCCTGAGATACGCTCCAAATCCTCTGAATCCTTTATTCCAGTCCCGCTCCCTCATACATACCCACCCAACCAGGAGATCAAATCAGGCGCATCTACCTCTGCCATGATAACTAGAACAAAATTGCACCATGTTAACCTACAAAGTGCTGTTATGTTTTCTCAGTCTCTTCAGGTTTCTCTCTTATAAGAATTTCTTGCCTCATTCCTGCCACCATTAAGTATTTATTCATTAAATAACGTATCATTCGATGTGCTTATATAATGGGAACTCCATAGAGCAGAGAAGGCGCAGGTATTGGCAAAAGCAAGAGTTAGATGGGGTGAAATAATGTTGTGGGGAGGATGAACAGTACTCAAGAATTCCTTTGTTCTCTGAGAGATCAATACTTGTGAACATAAAGTAGTTTCCAAAGCTCGATGCATGAAGACTAAAGAAGCAGAACTGGAAAAGCATTACAACAATGAAGCAGGACGTAATTACAGATCTCAGCTCATCTTACTGACCCAGAATATCCGATTCATCCACATGTTTGATATTAATAGACCCCACACGTCTTGAATATCTATGCTTTTAGGCGTGTGTGGTCTTTTCTAAGTGACGACAAGAGTACAATTCCCTGAACCACTGACTTATTTTCACTCTATTAATATTTTGCCATGAAAGTGCAGTCACCCGTTTAGTCGTGACAAGCACAGCTGTGAGAAAATGGAGAGAACTTGGGCGCTGGAGTTAATTGTATTTATAAAATCCTTTTCGTGTTAAGTCTCACCTCGTCCCAAAACTCATCTTCTCGGGATTGAACACGAGAAAGTGTTGACATTATAATGTGACTCCTATTGTTTTGAGAAGTTTGGCAGACACTTCATTTTACTTCAGTATTTATTTTAGAATTTTTCATACGTGCTCGTTGTTCATTTTGGTGCTTTTGGCATTTTTGCATTCACACTACCACTGAAGGGGCATAAAGGTGGGTGGTTCACTGCTTAGCTCGTGTCTTTTAACTAACTAGTCACGCTTATTTGGTCGTTTTGGCGTGAAGAACCTTTGTAGTTCTAATAAGTTAAATATTTCAACTGTTTACTTTTTACTTTTAAAGTATTTAAAGTGTATATTGAATATGTTAAGCTACTTGTTACTTTTTTTTTTTAATCTTTAGGTGACTGGCTATTTTAACGTTTAATTTTTTTTTTATTAGCTATAGCTTAACTATGTCAGCTATTTGTACATTACTTTTAGCTGACTATTTATGTTAAGCTAACTAGCTATTTCAACTTTTTGTCTGGTACTTTTATCTAACTATTTCAGCAAAAAATTTTAAATAATTTTTTTGTCATTATTAATAAATTTTAGAATTTGAATTAGCTATTCCAACAGTTTATTTGCTACTTTTAGCTAAGTTGACTGTAAACTGTAAATCCATTACATGTAGATAGATGTGTTTTTAAACTGTCGAACAGTATATTAATTTCCTTTGCCATCGGTTAACTGTTTCAGCAGTTCATCGTGCACTATTTTAACTGTTTCTTAAATGTTTAGCCATACGTAAACTCTTTCTTACTTTTATCTGTTGATGCCTAACAATTTAGGTAACAACCAGCTCAGTTGTTTATATGTTCATTTTAAGTTGGCTAACTATTTTCAACTTTCCAGTTTGCTTGTATTTGCAATTGAAACTCGGTGAAAACGGACTCGGGCCGGCGGCGGTTATCGTGGAGCGGTATTCAATTCAGTTCATTTGATCTACTTCATGCCTAATCAAGGGAGTCGGCGTTCATCTGCCTTGACCGGCTGGGGTGAGAGGAGAGGAGAGCAGAGAGAGAAAAGAAAAGCAAAGAGAGACGGCGAACATTAGACATTGGGTTGGTTGGCGGGGCCAGGAACCACCGATCAGAATTGCGCAACTACGAAGCCAGAGATACCTGCAGATACGTGAAGATCAGCGTTACGCTGGTTTGTGATCCTGTTTGGCTATTCATCTTGATTTTAAATATATGTAGAATTTCTTTTGTCAAATTAGTTTCTATCAGTGAAATGGCGCGTTGTAACTGCGGAGATATTGAGGTTGGTAGTATCCCCTGGAGTGTGCCTGCTCCTGGTAGACATTCAGTCTTACTCCATTCAGAATGATCATTTCAACACAATGACACTTTGCAGATTTTATGCATCAGTGAACGCCTGTGTTTTATTTTTACAGCGCTGTGCAAACACACAGTACATTATGGATGAAATGAAAACTTACCTGTGGTGTGAGAGTGAAGGACATGATTGAGATCAGGCACAGGTGTCCCGGATCTTAGGAAGAGGAGCTTTCAGTCTGCTGAGTGCTGTACATCTGCATACCCATTCAAACAACTCCAGAATCTTAGACTCTCCTCGCTGAACATTACACATCGCTGTCAATCAGCCTCCTCTTCCCCAGCAGCCCCCTCTTCTGCCTCCTCTGTGTGCCCTAAAACGAGGAGGAAATCATTTATTCATGACACCTGGCATCCAAAACTAGCATTTCTGACTGATTCTGATTCACAGGAATGAGGAGATATTATTAGACACACAACTATACTCTAATGGGGCAACATTTTCATCCCTGATTTGAGATTGCACCCACAACTCGCTCTCCCTCATTTCCATGGCAGCCAGTGTCTCAGCATGGTGAGGTTACGGCTGTCACTTTTTGCAAACATTTGCAGAACACAGCTGTGAAATGTGCGACTGTCAATTGGTTAGATGACACATTCGGAGGAAGGTCGGCTCTTCGACTGTACACGTAATTACGCACGTCTTTGATAAAAGTGATGAAAAATGAGGAGTGAATCACCGAGTTTCATAAGCCCACTTGACCCCTGCTGCAGTAACATGGCATTGATCATGAGCTCAGTCATTACCGAACCATTACTGACAGTCATTCCGTCTTAAGAGGATCATGAATTAGCTCATCGGGCTGGTGATGGGATTCTTGGAAACCACTTTGATTTGATGTAATATTGATACGACACCATGTATGATATGTCATGATGTTAGCTGAGTGAATAGAGCTGCTCTCAGCTCAGCATTAAAGTGGTGCTCCACTTATTTAGTGCTGCAGGTTGGAAGAGCCCAATTTATTGAAGAAGAGAGGCTGAGATATCCTGACTTTTAGTCCTTTAAAAAAAAAAAAAAAAAATACATTTCCCATAATGCAACTCAAAATAATCTTTTGTTGGACTTCTCCCACCTGGCAAACAGCCACATCTCCTAGACTGTGTGCCCGGGTTTGTAAGACAGAACTTCTGTTGTAAATGATGGCATCATCAAGCTCCCTTCAGAGTCCCAGGCAATAAGACACAACTATATGAATGACTACTATGAATATATATATATATATATATATATATATATATATATATATATATATATATATATATATATATCATATATATATATATATATATATTCATATATATATTAATATATATATCATTATATATATATTCATATATATATATATATATTCGTATTCATATATATATATATTCATCAATATATATATTTATCTATATTAATATATATATAATTCATATATATATATTCATATATTAATATATATTTATTCATATATATATTAATATATATATATATATATATATTGGGTGGAAACAAGTGCCTACTTTGTTGTTGTTTATCCCCAACGGGACACAGAGACGCAGTGAGGGTTTTAAAAACAACTGAGTGCTGGCAGAATTATGCATGAGAACACGTGTTGTTCTGGGAACAGTGACATGAATATGATGATAACTACGCTGACATGAATATCATAAAGTGAAGGAAGCTTTTTATGAAGCCTATGCATCGAGTGACATTAAAGTAGAAGTCTGTTTTTCTTATTTTGAACAAATGCCAATAAAAGAGCAAACCTACAGCAAACTGATCGCAACAACAAGAATTGTCTGTGCATCTGGAGCCCGACTTATTTTTATGATCTCCACTGTTGTCCAGAGTTATTGACAAAACATGAGCGTGCCACTCTGTTGCACTAGGTGACATGTTTTTTTCATTACCATCAACACTCAGTCCTGCCTGCTGTTATTGACTCTCTGCAGTTCACCAAACCTGCAGCTGAATATCGTCCCCGGCATCAAGTAGCCAGCTGGTGTAGAAGTCACGCACCCTTTTCTGAACAACAACAATGAAAAAAACATTTTAAAAAAGAAAAACAAGTGCAGTAATTGGAAAAGTGGCTTTGGGATGTGAGCAACAACCGGGCAGGAGAAGTCAGAAAGGGTTAGGAGAACAAACGCTGATGGTTTTTGTCGTTTCGTGGGATTCGATGACAGTAAAAGTGTTGAATGTTTCCAGCCCTATAAAGAACAAATGATTATGTGCCTCAGACATCTTTCATGGTTACCGTCACGGAACACGTGCGCAGACTGCTTTAAGAAAACACTGAGCAGCGGTGTGGGTGGTTTCCCTCAGAGGTTGTTGTGGAGAAATAAAATGTCCTGTCAGGCACCCCAGTGAAGCAGCTCAGCAGCTCTACACTGAAGGACTGTGGTGGTGCTGCCAGCTGGGAGAGGTACACGTGCCAAAGGAGCGCCTGAAGAAAAAGGCAATCTGATCAACAAAAAAAAAACTAACAAAAATAAAAGCAAAACTTCAAGGTTTCAATTCAGCAGCATCCGTTTACATTCTCATTAACAAGCCTTCTCAAAGTTTTGTTGTTGCCACGAGAATATTTATGAAATATCCATTGGAGTGCTACCAAGCAACACAAATGTGTAACGCGCATCCCAGTGATAAATAATCCAAAGATTGCAGGGGATCGGGCAGACAGTGAGTGAGCTATGTCGCTCCTCGCACAAAAGCTATTCTGTTTTGCTCCCAAACACGAGACGCTGTGGGGGAAGAAAATCAATCTAGTCAAGCCAGAGAGGAGAAATGAGAACCGTGAGGCTTTGATTATTGTGATGGACTCAAGTCAGCTCCGCGTAAGCCACTTCATACGTCTCGTACTGTTTATCAAATCAGAAATGCATTTGCATTGCATTTCCCCGCACTTGTGGCTGCCTGGAAGGAAAATTAGCGGAAGAGCCGCTCCCCGAGATTCTCAAGAATTTGACATTTTGACGAATGGATGTATTTTTGAGAGGAGCCACAATTCAATCCAAAAGACACATAATTAATTGAATTGCAGCTGTCAAGAGCAAGAGCTTCAGTGAGTCAACAGAGCTGTCTGGGACAGATAGCCTTTGTCCACACAGGGAGCGCTTTCATCTCATCAGCGGAGGGAAAAACTCACAACAGTATTAACAGAAGCAGCACAAAGTAGGAGGCTTAGATGACTGGCAGCCAGCGTTTCAGATCAAACCGAGAGTAAACCACAGCCAGTGAAAGTAACCAGTGAGAGCTCCTCAAAACAAATCACACGGCTGGCAATTCTGTTATAAGTTGCACCAGCTGGCTGGACTCGCTGCCTGTGCTGCTCAGCATGTAGCTGTAAAAATATTGCTCACCTCCGAATGTCAACACAGATGTGGTGCAACAGGGTCACGTGTACTATGAATAATGAAGGCTCCCTCTTTAGTCACGATGGGGACATCTGCGTCGGGTGAATACTGTTAAAGAGATGTAAAGTAACAGGGAACGTGCTTCTATAAGGCATCAGATCCAGAGGAGAAGAAATCTGTAACTACTGAAAAAGGCAGAAAGTATCACAAACAACTTGTGTTCAGTTCCACCTGTGCCCTCAGTAGGTGGTGCTGTTATCTTCGCCATGATGAAAATCAAAGCAACCTCCACGCCGCACGGAGATTTGAAAATGTGCTTTTAGAAGTGACGGGAGCCCACACGCTATCTTTGAAGTTTCTTTTATTTAATAAATGCAAACTCATTTTTCAGTGCAGCTTCGTGTCAGCCAACAAATAACAGAATCACGCTAATAGAAATGTGAAGACCTGTGTTGAATTTGAACCAGACACATCAAAACACACAGCTGAGCGTGAGCACTACTTTGCATATAACGCCTGCGTGTTGTATAATAATCAGACTACTGCATTGCAGAGGTCATTTCCATTGGATTGGCACTCTGGCGGCTTAATGATTAAGGATCCTGAAAACACGCATCAAACGCTCGAGACATCCACGTCTTATTTAAACACCGACTCGAGAAAAAACATCCAGCAATTCACTCGGCCCTGAATAAACTATTTTCATTTGGTGGCAAAACAGGGAAAACAGACATTTATATGCATTGTAGTACACATCAGAAGGAAGGCTCTCAAAGCTTTTTGTGCTGTACTGATTATTTTTCATTTTCAGAAAAGCAAAGTAAACCAGAAGTTTTCCTTTTTAAGTCATTCTTTTCACTGGCTGCACAGCTACACTTACATACAAAAAGTTAGACATGAATATTGTTGAAGGATATTGTCAACATTAAAAAAATAGAAAGGCAACAGTTGGGGGTGCTCTGCGGTCTCACAGCTGCTCACTGCAGTCCAGCAGAATTCAGGTGCTCATGATCGGTGCGTTTGTTGTGATTGTAACATCCCGTTGTTTGTTGAACTTTTCAGGAATGTGTTTGTTTGTATCAGTGCAGCCTCTGTGCGTGTCGGGCTCGTGTGTGTGAAAGGTAAAAGAGGCTAGTAGTTTTGGCTGGAGTTAGCCTCACTGCTGGACTCTGCTGTGGCTTCAGCCTTGTGGTGCATTTTGCTGAGGTGTTTGACCAGGCTCTCCAGTTGCGGGTTCCCCCCAAACTCCTTAATGAGCCGGTACGCCTCCACCTCCAGATCCCGCAGAGTGTGACGGGTGTAGGCAAATGAGCCTACCTTCTCCAGGTAGTCCACACAGTACCGTTTGATGTCCATGTTCTCCGTGCGCTGCCTCAGGATGTTCTGCACCTGCGTGCTCTCCGGACGCGACCAGATGGCGTGAATGGTGGGGAAAGAGAACTTGCCTTCGGTCAGGTCCTCGCAGAAGCTCTTGTTCTCGCTGTACTCGCGGGAGCTCAAGTTGGCGTAGTCATCGCGGATCTGGAAAAAGAGGCCCAGCGTGTCCAGGAGCGGTTTCAGGTCCTGTTTCCAGTCTGAGAAGAGCTGCATGAGTCCGACGGCCAGGCCGAAGAGCCCTCCAGTTTTCTGCAGCACCATGTTGCGGTACTCCTGCTCGGTGGGACAGGTGTACGTGTCCCTCCAGTGGATGTCCAGGCCCTGACCGCGGTGCAGCTCCAGCAGCTGACGGGTAAACACTCGTACGGCCTCGGGGTGCTCCAGGATCAGGACCTTCTCCAAGCCCAGGAAGTAGACGTAGTTGGCCGAGTTGATCACGGAGGGAATCCCGTAGATGCTGTGTGCCACGGGGAAGCCTCGACGCAGCTTGGAGCTGTCCTCAATGTCGTCTATGAGCAGGCTGGCATTGTGCAGCATCTCAGTCACCTCGATGATGACCTGAACGGGACACAAACACGTCTGCTCAGTAACATATAATAACGCAGAAATGACCAGGCACATTTTTTTGGTGATTGTGAGAAATATTTTAAACGAAAGAATCTCCTCTTCTCACTTCTTAAAGTACTAACAGGCAGTAAAAGGTTCACTGGAGCTCTCTGTAAATAATGCATTTCAATTTGTGTACAGCAGAGGGTGCCATGTCTACACTCCTGCCAGCACGACTCCACTCCTCAAAGTCTTTATCAGCAGAGAAAATAGTTGGAGCTGAAACAAACCAGGCAATCAGAGAGAGAGCATGAAGACACTGCAGCCTGGAGCGGACTCCGATTCTGATTCCTTGTCTGCTTCGACGCAGATGTTGTGCCCGAGAGAGGGCAACGGTGACTTGATGAATTTATGAAGTGTAGTCACATGGTTTAGCAATTAGAGAGGTCACTGCAGGGCTTGGTGCACTTTCACCTCCTCTGAAGAGAAAATGACAAAGGCTGCGTGCTTTATCTTAACCGTTATGACAAGTTTATGGACAAGCTCCAGCAGCGTCAACACAGTATGACCCTCTATCAACTGTAACACCAATGTACTGCTCTGGTGAGGACAGAGGACAAATTCTAGTCGAGACTTTTCCGCCGGTGCGAGGCAGCACACGACCCGCTACATAATACTCTTGTTTGCTAGAGAAATGATAAATAATGTTAGATCTCATTTATTTACAGCCACAGTGCACCACCTTCCGTACACCAGGAGGAGCCCCGACGCAGAACCGGCTTGGTTTCATGTCCGTGTCTGACACTGAACAGTCAGGCTTGCCATCAGGTGTCCTGAGCTGACCGTGCCGCCTGCTGGAGTGCTCTGCTGATTTAAACGACAAGTGGTGTGGCCTGGTAATGAAAGCTGTTTGTACGCCGCCCGCGAGCACAAAGAGAGACTCAGTGGGTCGGGCAGATGGCCAAGGTTGGGCCAGTTGAGCAGTCTATCCGCCAAACACAACCTTTCCCTCGGCAGGGTCCCGACACTCGCTCACCCTGCAACCTCAGCGAGCCACTTACGAGACGGGGCGGCTGCGGGCGCGGCGACAATGAATGCACACATGAACATGAAAACGGAACAGGATTAGTAAAAAAACGTAATCCCGGATTCAAAGGTTCAGTGCAAACACACTGGCGTCTTTGTGAATTACAATTCCCTGTGAAGGAACAAGGCAAGGTTTGAAAATCACAGCTTCAGAGAGCAGCAGCAGCTATCAAACCCAAACACAAGCTCAGGCCATTTTCACGTTCTGGACTTTAAGTGTCTGAGTTCCCAGAGGAATCTAATTAGTCGGGCTGTCGGTGTATAACGCTGCTCTTTAAGTGCAGAGTGCCATCACTGCTCCGCCGAGACTTCATTGATTATCACCAGACGTTTCTGAAGCAGAAACGCACCGTGTTTTTGTCAAAGCTGCAATCAGTGACCCCTTCAAAACGCAGAGAATCCTTCACAACCAACAAGTGTGCAGAGTTCGATGTATCGAGTAGAAATAATTGAAAAAAGACAAGTCAGTAATGTTGATGGAAAGATTCTTTTATATGATGGAAAGATTCTCTTGTTTTTTTGTTCCTTTTTATGTACATGTTATGTTATACTTTGTATAAACAGGAGGGATATGATGGAAAGGAAAGATTCGTCTCTTCCTCTTGTTTGCATTGTGGCTCCGGAAAGTCTCAGGCCCCGAAAAGTTTCCTTTGCTTTCGGTCTTATTTGCAAGTGATTCTTTCCGCATCTAATTGACGACTATCTTGTGACCTACAACCAACACTGTACTACCATACAAAAGCAGGTAGAAAGGGAATGGGGGTGACGGTTTACTGTTTGTCCCACTGTATAAAAGCTGACCTACGGGGGAGGGAAGGCTCTCTTCTTTGCTGGACACCTCTCTTGGAGGGTGCATGTACGTGTTCCTTCTTGCAAGAATAAATGTCCGATGTGTTTGATTTTGAACCAAGCCTCTTGAGTAATTTCTCTAACAAATGTGCTGGCGTTAACCCGTCTCACTTAGAGGGAATACAGGAGGTGCAAGTACACCTGAGTTAAGACTCAATGCTGCATTGCACAGACAGCAATGCCGAAGGAGGATTTAACGCGATCGTCCCGTGATGACACAACTTATCGGGTCCAGTGAACAAATAAACAACATATTGCAGACGTCCTACCAATTTTTAATGAAACCACAGTATAATCCTAACCTGGGATTTATATGCGTTTAAATCATGTGGCCGTTCTCTTCCTGCTTCATCGATTGCCGTATTGCTGAGGCCAGGCCGTGTATTGGTTTGATGCTGTGCAGTGAAGCCAAAGACAAATTTCCACTATGTGTATATCTGTCAACATCAAGATTTAATACACTTGTAATTAAATAAAACATTAACATTTAAGCCAAAGAGCAGAGGAGCAATCTCACACAGCAAATGTCATATTTAATGAGTGTGGTTATTGTTTACGTTGTCATCTACTGATTCAACTGATCCCAGCTGCGGCTACACTATTTCCTGTGAAAACTGTAAATTACAAACGCATTATCTAGCCTGAGTCAGGCTGCACTGTGATACAATCTGCACCTCCTTATCACCTCCCTGTAATGATAACCCTCCAATGCACTACAGGTAGTATTCAGGCATTTGCAGTGTTTTCCTTAAGTTGGTGAAAGACTTTTTGGGGCTCCTTCTTGAGGCAAATTGTATGTTTTTTCATTTGAATTTTGTTACTTTTGGCCATTACAAGTACCAAATCTGCGCAAAAATGTTCCACAAATTTGAAAAAGCTACAGCTGTATATAAATAAAAACACCCAAAAACATGAGAGAAAAGTCATTTCGTTTATTTGATGTTCTCCACAATGATTCTAGGTGCTGTTTGAAATGGCTCGAGTGCAGGACCTAAGCCAGATAATGGTAAGCCCTGATTTAAAATATAGGCAACTTTGTTATTGCACTGTCCAGCCGTTAAAGGTTGCTCAACATCCAATCTTAAATGTGAATCTGACACTCAGTTCCTGGTTATCTACTCACAGAGGCAGCTGTTATAGACTCAGTGCCATTATAACACCAGGAAACTCCAAGCCCGAGGCAGACATTAACACATGTATTCAAAATAAAAAACGGTATATAAAAACTAACCTTTCCACAATGTCAGGCAGAACAAAAGGAAAGCAGTAAGCGAAAGGTCGCAAGGCAATGATGAACAGGGGGAATTTCCCCAAACAGTTACAACCTGTGCGGTACTGCAAAGCACAGAAGCACATGTGGGCGTTGATTAAAACAAGAAAAAAATAAAAGCACTGGCAAATGAATGAGACAGAGTGCCACTGTCACTGCCTCCATCTATCTGAGGGCACGGTTGTTTCCATGGCGGCGACTTCTTGGCAGCAGTGTGCTAATGATGCCGGGAGGAGTGCTCTCAGTCTGCATGGTGGGTTCAGCAGGAGTTTACAGAGCTGCTGCACAGAGACACAGAAACAGAGGGAGCCATGGAGGGAGACAGGTCTTTAACACGGGAGGTCGATTTAGACCTCAACTCCCCGCTGCACCATAATCGTGAAGAATCATCGAGGGGACCATAAGCAGATCTGGATGCAGTCTGCGTATGGATGTAGGTCACACGAGCAGCCGACAGATCTGCATCAACAGCTGATCAGTCAAAGGGAGATTTAAGTAACACGTCATTTTAGCTTGGAGGGGAACATGAGCTCTCGAAGTGAAAATGCCAGCACTTCATTCAAGAGCCAGAGC
This sequence comes from Brachyistius frenatus, assembly GCF_029030835.1. Lineage (NCBI taxonomy): Eukaryota > Metazoa > Chordata > Actinopteri > Embiotocidae > Brachyistius > Brachyistius frenatus. The sequence goes on from NW_027210607.1 coordinate 5,845,279, forward strand.
TGCATCTAATGTGAATATAATCAAAAACGTCACTTTGAATGTTAAATCGCTCCTCTGATTATTTTTGCAACCTGAATTCATTCATTTGAAGTCATACAAGATGGTGTAATAGCAGCAGAGTGATTAAATAGCTCTCTGCGGTTGCAGAGTGTGAGATGGATGTTGTAGGAGGGGAAGGGCAGACACGACAGGATGAATCTATAATATCCAGTAATTCCTCAGCAGAGACCGACAACTTTATTACTCTTTCATATGTATGCACCCTCTTATTCTGAGGCGTGAAAACAGATGTGACAACTGGGGAGAGTTTTCTTTGTAGACTGGATGGTGAAATGACCACAGGAGACAACAGACTGACCTCTGAGCTTTGCTGCAAAACTATGACTCCTTTGTTTGGACAGGGTTTATAAAAGATTCAGGACAAAAGGAGACCTGTTGAGTAGCAACATAATGAGACCTGACAGTATCAGCATTTAGCATTCTGCACCATGAGAAGCATGTACATCCAGAAAACACAGATTAGATAACGTGTCCATGTCTTTGTCACTACACACAAGACCTATACTGAGTCACTACAATGCTAATGCTATCAGTATAATAAGGTCAATAGGTTGAACTCCCAGAGGGGACAGTGGCGAGGCAGCTGCTCAATGAACCCAATAAATCCTGAATGGCTAATCTGAAATTAATTGAACTGAGGAGAAGCAGGAATGTCAATCAGCCTGCGATCTGTAGAAATGCTTCAATTTTTCTGTTGCAGTCCAATCGGGCAGCATCCAACAACATGTAACGAAACTGTAAAGGATGAGCGGAGACGGAGCTTTTTATCTCGGACTTGAATCGCTCTAATCCTTTTCTCATTAAAAGTGGTCGGGAGCACAAGATGCTGAAAAAGCAGGAGAGTCTCACTGGAGATTCATGCGGGTACAGTATGTCGGAAATACATTAACAATCTCTAAACGCTGCCACACATCTCCTTTAAATATACTGTAGAGAAGAACAAATCGCGACCAGGACCTACACACGTTCAGTCAAAAAAAAACAAAGAAAAGCCTGCAATCACACTGTACCACCACCAGAGCCCTTTCAAACTTAAGTGTGACATGAATTTTATTATACAATTAGCATACCAAAAAAAAAAAGAATATCCTGGTGACTTGCCCCATTAGACTCCCTGCAATACAAACAACAGCTACTTCTACTAACATAATTCCCTACAGAGTGACTAACAACAATTTCTTGTCTTTTTCCTTTTTCCATCCAATGTTAATGACAAATCTGATGCAACTCGGGGGGTGGGGGGGGGGGGGGGGAAAACAAACACACAATGCTTCAGAGTCTTGGAGTCAAACTGATTTCCCAGCAGGTAGCTCAACAACAGCTCACATGTAACAAGTTAAACTGCTTCGGAAATCTAATATAAAAACCACCTCCACTCACACGAAAGTTTAGCTTTCCTCCCTCTAGAAACACCTCTCTCTTCTCAGTTAGAAATGTCTTTCACCATCTTGTTTCCCTGCACTGATCCACTTTAACACAATGTTTGTCCTGTTCAGATGACTTGGAGGAAGAGGAGAATGCATCGGCAGATGACACAAAAATCTGACTTGGCATGAGTGAGTATTGAACTTGCTCATCCAGTCCTCTGAGTCGCAGTAGTAGGAGGGGTGTGGGTTGGGTGTCACGTGACCAGCATGCACTCAAACACAAAAGACAAATACGTGTCCACAACGCAGAGCAGGAAATAGAAACGGAAATGAATGAAAATACAGAGAAGTGGATTCAGTGGATAAAGCCAAACACATTTTGGCAGTAAGGCTTTTATCTACACTGACTGATTGCCACAGGCACATTCACAACCCAAAACTAAAGGAATTATTTTAAGTAGGGATATAATAAAGTGTCAAAACACAACAATCTGTTTGCAGATTCTTGGCATAACCATCGTACGATTAAAAGCAGTCGTGGGAGAGTGTGGAAACCTTTCATCTGGCAACAGGTACACAGTTTTAGTGTGCAGATCTACCATCCTTTTGGATTCACGACAACTTATTTTGAAAGTCTATTAACTGTCTGCTCTATTGCACTTCATTTTGCTGGCATTGTAGCCCACATTGTCATAGTTTCATATATTTCATGAAATCTAGGCTACATTTTTATGTTAATTACTCTTGCTCAAGTTTAACAGGAGCTCCTGTGTGCTGTTCTGGGGGTGGAGGGAGTGCGTCATAAAAATGGTCAAAGAAATGTGTACCCAGCGTAACATGCACTGATCTGACACAGCTTGGTATTGTTATTCACATCAACTTTAGTCTGAACCCACAAAGCCTCATGAATTCCTTTGTTCCTCAAACTGGCTCAACAGCCTTCACCAGAGCAACAGCAGAACTTTTGGAATCACTTTAACAAAATGTGTGATGTCACATCAGAGGTCTGGAAATGAGCTTATTATGATCAAGCCTTCTAGGAGTCAAACCTCACAATCATCTCTTAATACACTTACGGTGTATCAACTGACTACATTAAAAGTAAATGGGGGTCATTACGGAAGCCAAACACACAGCATATTACTGGGTCACCCAACTCTGCAGGTCTACAGAACTTTTTGGCCTCTTTTAGCCTCTTGTTTTGGTTTCAGTTTTACTGTATGAAGGATAAACCCGCAGTTTACAACGTCCCCAGCAACAAACCAAGAACAAATGAGCATCAGCACCATAAGCATTCAATCAGCAATAAGGGAACTAAGGGAGTGTTTTATATATCTATAAATCAAACAAATACAGAAGAGTAGCTGTTTTTGAAAGCATTGCTCCTTTTTCATACCATCCCACTTGAACCTCAGTTACATTAACAAATCATGGCTGCTCTACGTTTGATGAGCGACAACTCGACTAACAAAATACTCTGGCTACTTTGCAAAATAAAATGCCTGTTCCGAGTTAGCACAGCATCATTTCACCTTCCTCGAGCCGTCTGTAACAACTAACAACGGAAGACTTGGTGTGTTAAGACGCTCGAAATGGACGTTTCTCACCTGTAGTTTGTCGTCAGGAACGTTGAGCCAGTGGTTAAACGCTTGGGCCAGTTTTGTCCTCACCTGCTTTCCTGCAGAGAGAATACAAAACAGAATTAAATTGTTTTAATATTCATACTGTGGTATGCAAAGGAAAAAGCTAACCTTTAATTGTGTCCTCCACAATGGCTTGTTGAAAATCATCAGTACGTGCTGCATTAGGAAATGTAGTCTTACTGCAAAGGCGTTGCTGGAATTCAAATGTTTTTCAGTCCTTGTGTCGCTGATCTTTGAGAATGCAGTTTGTTAAAGTCGCCCTCCAGTAAAAATCTAGTTTTTAGCTTTGTTAACATGTACATGGAGGAGTTGTTTTTATATATATATGTTTGAGGACATAATTAGTCAACTAAGCCTTTAACACCATGGCTGAGCATTTCCACTTGATTGACAGTCGGTCTCAAAAACATGGATTCAGACAGCCAGTTTCATATGTCACATAGAGAAGAAACCAATCCATTCAATTTGCTGAATGGGGCTTTCTATATCATTGAGTTGCAGGCAACCAGCGGACGGAGCGGAAACTATTTGCAAATTCACAAATCCGTGCATCCTGAATGAAGGCAAAGGTGTAGAGTTGCACCTAAATGCTTTCAAGTGTTAAGGTATTATAAGATTTGTGGTTGGGAAAAATGTCAAAATACATGATGTTGATGAACAGATGAATCTTAACCCTCGTGTTGTCCTCGGGTCAAAATGACCCGCAGCTGTGTTCAACCAAGTTCTATTTTATTTCTATATTTTTATATTTTTTTGGGATCATTGGTCATCATTCTTTAAAGAAACCCTCACAGCCTCCTTGTCACCAATGATCCCAAAAAATATGAAAATAAAATAGAACTTGGTTGAACACAGCTGCGGGTCATTTTGATCCAAGGACAACACGAGGGTTAATACAGCTGGTGGATGGTAGCTACATATTCCCAGAAAAACTAACCCTTGTGTCTTGTTGTCATAGTTTCAGTCAACATAACTACAGGTAAGCACGCCATACTCACCCTCACTGTTATATAGAACGCTCTGGAAGAAACAACTTTAGTGTTTAGTGTCCAGTGAGGCCAATAAAACATAGCCTCAGACAGATTTATTATATTAAATTAATATTATGTTAACCCCAATTACCAAAAACAGTTAGATGAAGGTCTATGTCTATTGACGTTAGTCCGTCAGCTCTTACAAAGCTACGACCTTCTTGGAACACTAACGAGTTGAAAGCATGAGCAGTCCCGTAGCTGGTCTACATGAAAGACAGTTGCTCAAGGAAGGACAGTTTCTGTTGACTCAAAGACTAAGTTTAAGTTCTTTAAGTCTTTTATTTTCATTGCTTTTTATTTCTTGCTGAAACTCAGCACGTAAATGTAGCATCCAGTATTTTATTTCTAATTTAATCTGCTGATCACAGAGCCTAAAGAGCAAAAAAAAAAAAAAAGGAACTGTAAAAATACTAAAGTTGTTGATTGTATAGTGTCCCAAACTATGACAGTCACACCCAAAGTTGAACTACAGGAACCTTCTAGAAATGGTCCGTTGTAATAAATACATCTCATGAGCCACAATGACACAGTGACACTGCAGTAGAGGAAACATCCCACTTAACTGAGACTCCAAAGCACATGTCCTATTTACCCAAATTACATTCTGATGTTAGGTCAGTCTCTTCTCTACTGACAAAAAGTGACCGTATAAAACAGTGCAAACAAATAAAGACGGTCTCCACAACAGCAGTGAGTGAGTCAGCGCGAGGCCAAGAGAAATTAGGCGAGACAAAAGTGGGATGTTGAACTGTGTTCATTTCTGGATAATAAACACCCAATTTATCAAACAGTTTTATTTTGTTAATACTTAAAGTCATCAAAGTGTGTCATATCCTCACATTAAAGTAAAAGACATCACCAACATGACAAATCAGTTTCTCAAATCATTGTCTCCAGATGCTGCGTACTAAAAGTTACATCTTTAAACTTTTAATGTGTTCTTTTGTATCCAGTTGTTAAACACAAAACCAGTCACTTGTCATAGTTTAGTTTCAAATTCACAATGTGCTAAAACAAAAACATATATTTTGTTAGAAGCAGAACTAAACTAATTGCACCTTATTAGGATTATACTGTACTTATTATAAGACAATCCCCTTTTTGTTTTTCAGAAGCAAAATTCTTCAGAAACATTCATCCTTTTGGGAAGATTTCCCTGAAATACAATTAATCCAAGGAGAAGAGAGTCCTCTTCACTGAGGCCTTTTCGCTCACAAAAAGACTGAACGTGGAATTCGGTAATATATGAAACCCACATTTGTTCATGTGGTCTGTCAGTCAAACTCAGAATCATTTTCTCAGCATTTTTCAGACGGTCTTTTTGAGCTCATCATCCGTGAAAGCCATAATTCTTGTCTGTCAGACAGACTTTGTCCCTGGTTTATTTTCTGAAGTGAAGACATCAGGACGGGCTACGAACTCATTTTCAGCCCTCATGAATTTATTTTGTCCGCTGCAAAACATTTTAAAGAGGCCTTCAGAATTTTCTGTTACACCAAGCGAAAGAAAGGGGCTGACCAACTCTGAAAGTCGCACTATAAATCAGCCGAGCACACTGGCTAGCCTAGCAATCATAATGCAACACCCCCATAACCCATAACGGAACAAGAAACCCCCTTTTTCAAACCTGATTTCCAGAAGAAGAAAAAAAATACTGTCTTCTATTTGAACCAATAAAGCAAATCTTACTGTGCCATTGCATTAAGATACAGTTTCATGAAATCAAACGGTATCCTGTCTTTCTACCGTCATGTTCCAGGGTGACTAACAGGAAGTGAGCAGGTCACAGCTCAGAGCGTAGTTATAGGACTCATCAGCAGCGCATGTGACATCTGATGACATTTCAGCTGCATGTCTGTTAACCCGACCCTGCAGCCACTGACGGAGGAAAAGACTCACCCGGCAGTTGCAACAAGTACTGGTACGGTTCCAGCAAAATTCGGTCAGAGGCGGCTTCCGAGTGACCGTCCATTGCTTCAAGTTTACACGGATCTATATTGGAGGGAAAAGGACACAAAAAAGTAAGAACTAACAAACAGACTGCTGCTGAAGACGAATGTTTTAATTAGTGATTATTTAATTAATTGATTCACGTGAGACGACCGCCGACTAGTTGAGAAGGTTATTTTGGTATTTGAGATTCACTCATCTGGCACCATGAAACAGTAGTTTTCATAGTTTTTAAGAGTTGACGTAGAAAGTGAATTTTGAATTGATGAAATGGTTTCAAAACAATATAGCGAAAATATCATGTAAAATCACATATGGTCTGGTGTAAAAAGTCTGAAATGCATAAACTAAAAAGAGCAAGAGAGATGAAAAGTTTTGAATAGAATAAAGTTGGGACTGCCCATTAAAACTTTAACCTGTGCTTGTTTATTGTCTTATAACAGAAAACAGTTACTTTTCACAAATATGAGTCGTCCAACAGCTGATGACCCCCCCAGTCCCTAAAATAGGAGATTACAAATTTTAGAGATCAGATAACGTAACGAGATTACAGTTGACTTTCTGATCTGATGTAGCAGCAGTTTCAAGCCACAAGCTGTCACCCTCTAGTGTGTTTGTGATTATGCGCTATCTTACAGAAATAATGCTGTACTGACTTCTGAATGATTAAAAAACAACAAGATTGGTCATCTGCTACCGTCACACTAGAGTAGATAAAAGGAGTGAAGACGTGTACACATCTGTATAATGATGCCTGGTGTGTTCGTCTTGGGTTTACCCGCGTGTGCTTTTTCTCAGCACCAAAACATAAAGCAGGCTCTTAACTGACAGACAGCCGTGTTGTGTAGACGTAATCTCAGTACAAGAAATTGCAGAGAGGATTGTGTTGACGTGACAAGAACAATGTCAGACCATCTTGTGGTTGATTTTAGACATAAAACTGAAAAATGCTCCAACACACTCCTTACACAGGAACAGTGTGGTTGTCAGATGACACTTTATCACCACTTACTCTCACCAATCTCAGGCTTGAATTAAAAAAACAAACAAACAAACAGTAAACTACGTGTGTTGTTTGTAAGGCGTGAAAAACATCTTAAACTCTGACGTCACACGCATGTTGACACACAGATCATATGACCGGTAAACAAAAACAAATTACTTCACCGGTAAAAATCACTAAACTGGTGAGGAGTGACTTAGCAACTAAATTCAAGTCTGCCTGTCTGTGATCATCATCATCATCATCAAAACAAAACACAAAACCCACATGATGAAACTATATCCAATAAACCGCCATGAAACATTTGGCAGCACGTTTCCTCATGCTGCTCCATCCCTGGCTGAGACTGTCGACAGTGAACACTGTTGTTTAAACTACGAAGTTTAAACAACAGAGACAAGTTGTGTGTTCTCCACTCCACCCACCTGGGCTGCTGTCTGTCTGTCTGTCCGTCTACCGACTTCCCGGTCCGGTGTTCCGGTTAGCCAGACGGCTAAGTTAGCTACCGTTATGCTAACATAAACGCGCCGGTATACCGCCGATTACTCTCTCTCTATATATATATTTTTATATCTTTCTTTTTCAAAATAAAATCCTCCACTTCCACGCCGGGTCGAGTAAAGGCACACAGTGTGACTTGTCTCATTCACGTTTTCATAATTCACCAGATGCTGCCGCTGCCGCTATGCTATGCTAAGCTAACGCCGTTGAACAGACACTTCTCGAGTCCAACTGCTTTTTTTACCAGCTCCCTATATATGCTTCGGATACGTTACGGCGCATGCGCGGGGTATCTGGGCAACGGAACATGGGCGCCTCGTTACGTTTGTTTGTGTTGCGGATATATTTCACCATCGAGCTTCTCCGACCTTAAAGGATACGAGAATAACCCTTAACACAGCTACCGGGACACCTTGTAACATATATCGAACACACACACGTGTTCCCAAACTTGGGGGTTGTAGTTTTTCAGCCATTTTTTTGGGGGGTTGTATTGTGAAAACCACCCAGTAGGATTACTTCGTCTACTTTACCGTCGATTATTTATTTATTTACTTCCTTCCTCCCGCATCAGCCAATCGCGTGAGACTAAAAGCGTTTCCCCGGTGACTGTCGTCGTCCAATGGGGGCGGACCGTATCTGCGGGAGAGGCGGGGTTAAACGATGCCCCCACGTCGATCATCCGCGGGAGGCGGGGCGAAGGAGCACAGAAAGAGCTAGGCTACGGAGGAGCTAGTCAACAAGGCGAAACAGCAGCTCTGCGAAAACGACTTTTCCTCCATCCAACATCCTCCGACGGACGACGGTTAAAGCCTGTCAGATTTATTCCCACATAAATGTCCCTATGGATTACTAATACACTTTCGTCGAAAAACCGAAGTGTTTCTGAACTTGACAGCATAGGTAAGCCTGCTTTTGTTCGGCAGAAGCCGTCGTTTATTTGGGAACATTTTTTTTTTTTTTTTTTTTTTTTTTTTTTTTTTTTTTAACCAGCTCGCTCGCTTCCTCCTGCTGCTACCGAGCCAACCTTGACGTTAACGAGCCGACTTGTGAACTAAAAAGCTGCGGTGTGTCGAGGCGGGTTTCAGGAGGTGGTGGTGGTGGTGGTGGTGGGGGGGAATGAATGAAATTGGGGCGACTGCACGGTATATAAAAAAAAAAAAAAAAAAAAGCTGACGGCCGAGAATAGAGAAATAAATAAGAGAGAGGAAAAAAAAAAAAAACTTGGGTCAGCTCGATAACAAAGTTATGCTGCAGCCATCCGATTAAAACTGATGAACCGAGTGAAAGGTTGGATAGTTTCAGGGTTGTTGAAGCGGAGGAATCCTCCGGGAGGTTGTCGTCGAGCAGCGCCCGTCAGAAGTGAGATTACACCACAACAGTTGGGACGAGCTGCAGGACGGCGACCCTGAACCGTGTAGTTTAACAGGGTAACAGGTACATTATTGCATCGTCAGGCTTTTTTTGTTTGTTTTTTGGTGCCACCGGGCTCGTTAGATTCTCACGATTGACTTGGTCCGGTGTCGGCTGGGTCCGGATGGGTCACCGTGTACGGAGGAACTCGCCCGTTTGGAGCAGTTCGTGGCCGTAAATCCAGATCCGAGGTGGACTATTTTTCCTCTGCTCGAGAGGACTTGTGTTATCTATCCTCCGTGAGCGAGCGAGCGAGCAGTGTTTTTGTACATTTCCGTAACTGCCGATATGTCAAACTGACTGGGCAGGAATCGTTAGTGAAGAGGGTCTCGACGTGTTTAGTTAACCCCGGTACCAGGCTTAGGGACAGGGGGGAGGAGGAGGAGAGAGAGACGGTTGGTGGTCAGTCGTTTGCAGCGGCTGGTCGAAGCGATCTGGGGCGGATGTGACATTGTGTTATCCTCCGCGATCATCCAGCGCGACGGAGAGCCACAAATGAGGGCTGCGACCTTGGCCTCTCTTACGACAATAAAATGTTGTGTGTGGGGGGATTAACGCGGTGTTTTAAAGCTTGACCTTGTTGCGAACCGCTCCGTCGACTCGTTTCTTTGTCAGAAGCGACCTCACTCATCTGTGAGCAGTCAGCGAAACGCCAGACCAGTCGATACAGACAACATTTTGGTGAAGGCAGAAAAGTGACTTTTAACCGGGCCGCGCCGCTGATTCTCACTTTGTTGAAACTTAACGTTGTTATCGCGGCACGGCTTTGCTTACGACATGCCCGTGAAGGTCTGCCGTGCCTGCCCGTGAAGCGGCGTTATTCGCGCTCCTGTTTCTGCTGGCTCTCTGCGGAGCAGCGCGCCGAGACAAGGGAGAGAAGCGAAAATGAAAATGAACGGCGTCGGAGCAGTTTCCCTGTTAAAAATAAAATAAAATAAAAATAAAGCTAAGACACCCGTCTCCGGGAGAGAAATGGCTCTGACATTGGCAGGTGAATTGCGACTACCGTCCCCGCAATTTCCAGTGTTTGTGCGCCTGAAGTGTTCTCCAGTTTTAGCCGACTGTCAGCCACAGAAATGGCGTCATCCTCTGCTGTAGTGTTGGTACGGTCGGTGCGGTGCAGACGGCTGGCACACACACACACACACACACACACACACCACGCTGCCCGGGAACCGAGCACCGTGCGGCTTTTCTTTTCTTTTTCTTTTTTTTTTACACCGTCGAGCACTTCATCTTTAACGGGTACATTTTCCATGTATTTGTGCACACCGACAGAGGAGGTCGTCTCGTTGGCCAGCGACTAGTTACTCCATGTTTCTGACTGGTGGCTGACTGACAACAGTACACTGGGCATTACATAAACGGCTTTAAAGAGCCCTGCTCGGCCTGCCACGGTTTACTTTGCAACACGGATATATTTGGAAATGGGGCTCTAAAGCGCTCACACACACACACACACACCCATGTCAGTATCTTTAACAAATCACTCCCAGTCTTAATTCAGTGGAATCGTAGAAACAATCCCAAGAAGGATGTTACATGTGCAGACGATGTGGGTCTCTCTTTTTTTTTTTTTTTTTGTGCCAAATCCATGTCAAAGTGTGCGTCTGCCGCCCAGCTTTTTCATGGCATCCATGGCAGAAGAAGTGATGTCATCCTAACATAATTGTGTCTTGTTGTGGCAGACTGGTTGAAGTTGACAGTCTCTGTAATGCCTAACAGCTTCTTCACCCTCTGTTTTCAGCCTCGGATTCGTTACACTGGTCACCTAGAGGACTCATTGAGAGATGAAGGTATGTTCATTCATATTTTTTTTTCATCCCCTCCTTGCATGTGTTCACTGCCACCAGAAACTCTCATTAGCTCACTACTACTCCTGCAGCAGCTCACTCAGCGCTTATGTAAACATATCTTAACCAGGTGAATTCAACACAAACTGTGAAATGTATTTCATATGCATGGCTTCATCCTTTTGTTGAGTTTTGCTAAATGTAAATTTTAGTCTTGTTCAAACACAGAGAGGCAAGTGTGTTGGACGTGGGCCAAAGTAATAGGTTTGTTTGATATGCGTGATATTGAGCTTTCAGTGGCTTCAGCTTTATTTGCAAACACAAATTGGGAACTGTAATTTTTCATGTTATGCTTTGCTATGCAATCTTATTGAATTATATGCCGAGATAGAGGTTGATGTACGTGAATGTGAATTCACATTATAGGTGTGGCGCATACATAAATAAGCAAATAAATAGACTGTGGAATATTCAGGTGTTGTTTTGTTCAGCCTTACTTGATTTCAAAAAGTCACAACTGTCACCATCTGGGAGGATATACTGTGTTGAGAGCTATTTATTTCTTTTCTTATAGTTCCAGTGGATCACAGTTGCGATTGTTGTTATGCCTTCAGGCTTTTTTTTTTTTTTTATCTAAACTTGTCATTTGTTGCTACTTTTAGTGTCATAATCTGCAGAGTTGTTTGTCTTTTAAACTCATTTCTGTGACATCCAGGAGCATTTACCACAGTCAATATTTTTAGTTGCATTTTTATGATATTATTAAGCATAACGGTACCGTGGGAAAAAATTAACAAGTAGGAGATGTGAGCACTTGGACAATCTTGGAGAGTTAGTGGTGGACCCATTAAGTCTGCTCTGGTAACAATTTGTAGTCCGTCACTTGGCCCCTAATGGTGATCTGCTACTTGTGGTTAATCAAACTATACCACCACCCGCTAATAGGCATGTCAACAGCTTACCAAAGTATCTAATTAAAGCAACCAAAAGTACCATGAGATGTTGCTTTACCTTCCATGTAAGATGAGGAAATGATTTTGATCTCGTACGTGGCTTTGCATTTTGCTTTGTGTAGCCCTGCATTCATACTCGTCCTACGAGTCATGCTGGCTCTGAACTACAGGATGGTTTGTTGTGGTTATATAATGAAGTGTTTGTGTCACTGGAAGACAGCAGAATTCTGATTGTCACCAGCAGAAATCGCCTTCAATGAACTGAGGCACAGACAATACAGAGAAACATGGGTTTAGCAGACACAAACTAATTCACATCTTAAATGAACTTTGCTGCTACATGATTTCATATGTCAACATTCATTAAACATGTTGCTATTAGAGGCTGTGAGCCTTTCACAGTTATTGTTGTCACCAGGTGGATTTCTGTCTCTTACATGGTTATTATGTTCACAGTTGCTTATTCACATAACTGCTGAAAGGAATTATGTTTTCGCATTGACATTTTCTGTTTAGCCTGGTTGTATTCATTATTTTCATAGTGCTCTGAGTTGTGTGGCTCTGTTGATGCCGGGAGAGTACTCGCTTACTTTACCGCTGTGTGTAGGAGCATCTGCTCAATGCCTTCCCTCAACTGTAAATTGCTCCGTAACTAGGACAACTTTTCATTATGTTCACTTAGCATTTCATGTCACTCAGACTTACGATCCACCACCTTTCTTCATCAGTTGCACACACTGAGCTAGTACAGTATGCTGGATAAACTACTCTAAATGTTAGACCTTCTACAAGAAGACTCGTGTAGTGGATAGCCGTTTGAATTCTTGAGAGTTGTTCAGCTAATAACTTTGTTCTTACGCTAATGCCTGCGCTGAAACTGGAATGAAGTCCTCACTTTAGCTGAAGTAATGCTGATAGATGCTCTCGACTGTCTTTTTCTCCATAACATTGGTAATTAAATCCAAATCTAATCCAAAACATCGATTCACCATATACACTGTATGACTATGTAATAGCATAGTTAAAGTGGCATTCCACAGGTTTCACAAACAATTTATTTTAATAACAAGAAGCTTATCTCAGCCTGTAAAAGCAGTTGGATAAGCTTTCCATATTTATTTATTTATTAAATAACTGTGACTTGATCTTAAAACTGTACATTTTAACAAAATGCTTAGAAGTGTGGGGCTTTTCAATCGGAGGCAGGGGAAGTGAAATCAAAGATGCTTTGGTGTTGCACCATGGGAAATGTAGGATTTAGGATATCTCTGCTGTCCCTGCCGTTTCAATTTGCACCAATTTGTTTTAATCTGATCTCTTGGAAACTTAAAAAAAATACATAAAGAAATAGTCCTTTAACTACCATTGCTAGTCGAGAGTTTTTCTGTTTTTCAGAACACTAATTGTCCAAACAGCTTTTGATTAAAGCTGTTTTTATAAAATAGCTTTGTTAAAAATAGCTTTGTTAGTGACATGTATTCAGTCAAGTTATTCCTACATTTAGACCAGTTTCAGCTGCCATGGTGATGGCTGAGCATGTGGTGCTGTGGTAATATGGTAAATATTCATGCATTTTGGTGAGGGGCCTCAGCAGGTCTGGTGCATTTGATTTGACATTTAATTTTATTACATTTTATTTGACATCACTTCAGGTGAATGAGAAAATGCTGCAACTCACTCAGAAGTCATATGTTTAAAAAAAAAAAAAAAAAAAAAAAAGTGTATTTGCATCAAGGAGGTTGCCATATGTTTGGTTAGGACATGGGTATCTGTGATTGATAATGACTTGTCTAAATGTGGTTGTAATCACTCCAAATTCAAATGCAGAATTTGATTTAAATTTTTGAAGTTGAAAGTAACTAATTGTTGGTGATCCAGCAGGAAGAGTTGATGTTGACTGCCCCAAACTTGGAGGAATAATTACATAAACAAAAGGCATTAAGTAGTTATTATTTGGAGTTTAAAGGGGCCATGGCATTGCCACGGCAACTCCTGCTGAAGAACCAGTCACTGGAATTGTGGTGACTCTGGTTTGGACAAAGAGGTGATTCACAGCAGGATTATTGAACGTGTACGCCAGGCTGGGAAGGAGCTTAATTCTTTCCTGCATGCCTTTTGCATGTTCCTTTGTTCGACTTACAAGCTTATTCATTATAGCCCAACTTAATGGGTCAAAAACTATTGTTTGTGACTAAATGTTGTTTTTGAAAAGTTGCATTTTTGCATGCAGATGCAGATATACACTATAATTCTCTTAAATAATATAATTGACTAGTTATTTGTTACTCTTGATTCGACTGAGACATATAAGTGTTTCCACGACCTTCATTGGGTACATTAGCTGAATGAAAACCAGTTTGGATTCTTAACATTGTTTTGTATTGTAGTTTAACTTAAACCAACATACATCCTACTTACAGTATGTGTGTCATTTTAGGTTTCAGAGGTGTGTTGTCTTGATTACACGTGTAATGCCAACATTAATGGCCTAAAAACTTCTGTTTAAAACTTTATCTGTGCATTGTGTCTGAGCGCTTTTGATTAGTTGTGGTGGAAGAAATAGTCCGATGCTTTATGTCAATGAGAAGAGCAATGTAAAGATACGGTTCCAAGTAAACATCATGTACTAAAAAAGTGCAGAAGTACTATTAGAGGAAATTTACTTAAAGTATCAAAAGTAAAAGTATCTATTATGCAGAGTGTTTTTATATCAGTGTAATCAGTAGTAATCTATCATATTTTATACAGAGGTCGTATGTATTTAACATCCCAAAGTGCCTCTAACTGGAGACACCTGTGTGCCTGTGGGAAGTGTTTCATTTGCAATGTCACCATGAACTGTAGCTGTGAAATAAATAATGTTGAGTAAAAAAGCACCATGTTTTCCCCTGAGATGTAAAAGTAGAAGTAGCTGCCATCACCATGACTTTCCCAGAAGGTTTGCTGCAAAAAATCTGGTTCTGTCAGACTTGGAGTTGGTCCAACAAAAAGAAAATAGGAGGGGGGTAATGGGTCTGATATATAGTAGATTTTGTGGATATAATGATGATGTGAGGAATCAGAGGCTGTAAATAGTGTACGATGGTGAACAAAACTGAGCTGTAATACATGATCCCTCCACAAACACATCTCCTAACACAAGACTCATTGTCACATCATGGTTAGTGTTGGCTGACTGTGCAAATACAAAGGTTAGAGTTCAGCAAAGATGAACTTTGACTTGTGAATCTGAGGACTGTCACATTGGCTTTAATGGTAGTGAATGAGAGGATGAGTGAACATCTGAAGAGACGGGTGCAAGTTTGTCTTAATGTGTTAACGATGGGTTTCTGCGTGCATCCACGGGACAACATCAGAGGCAGCCCGTGATCTTTTAAGAAGTCCCTGGAGGCTCTCCCTGTTGAATGATATAAAGTGAGGCCACACACCATTGTGAATTATAGTGTACTGTTTACATGTGTCATCCCACTACTGTGCATTGCAGCTTTAACCTTTTGATAGCTGCCAGGAAACTCCTTTTTTTTTTCCCCCTGAGTCGTTGAATGAAAATGCTGTAGTCACTCAGGTTGTCCAAGAAACGCACTACAGCAGCTTATTTCCAACCATGGAGTCGGCTGTTACGTTTTTCATGACCGAAGAGTCTTTATTGAGCAGAAACCGATCTCATTCCGCCGCTGCCACTGTCACTCCGCTATGTTTTTGTTTTTAGTAAAGCTGGAATGATTTCAAAGCTCAGACTTAATGTAGCAGCGTCGCCTGATTTGCTCCCTGACTAGAACGGCTTAAACACAGACTGGGTTTGGGATCACCAGTTGTCAGTGAGTTGTTGGTGCTTTGTTTAAATGTGTGTGTGATTCCACAGCCAGGACACGAGTACTTTGTGTAGCAGCACCGATGCTCCTGAAAGTAGGGACCAAGGTCAGAAACAAGGTTCATTGTTTTTGTTTTTTTTGTGTCGTATGAATTTGATCTGGTTAGTTTAGATTTCACGCTGCAGTTTTGCGAGGGCACTAAAGAATTCCTCGTCGTCATCACCTAAGTGAGCTGCATCTCTCTATACTTCACATGGATTGGTTTGTAGGTGAGCGTGCGTCTGACATCAGTGTTGTGAATCCAGCTGGTAGCCTTTTGTGTTTGAATGGACAAAAATGAAACCAGTTCCTTTTCTTTGCCGCTCTAC
The DNA here is from genome assembly GCF_029030835.1 of Brachyistius frenatus. Classification (NCBI taxonomy): domain Eukaryota; kingdom Metazoa; phylum Chordata; class Actinopteri; family Embiotocidae; genus Brachyistius; species Brachyistius frenatus. The sequence continues at coordinate 5,861,176 of NW_027210607.1, forward strand.
TATTATTATCATTATGGCACCACTATCAGCACTTATTTTCCTGTCAGAGATTTAGTTGTAAAAATTTGTAATTCTTATGTGTTTTATCAAATTGACTTTTAATTTCTTTGACGGGATAAATTACAATAAAATGTTTTGAAAAGCTGAAGTTTGTTCAAGTCCATGCTAGCCACCAGTGTTTTGTCAGCCCATGCCAAGTCACAGTTGTACGAGTTCAATCAAGCACATGTAATATTTTCCACATCAGTAGCACGAGGTGAATAGCCTGAGAGCTGGTTCTTGATTGTACTACCGCCGTTACTATCGCGTTTACTTTTTGCATGGAGTAGCTGAAGTGGTGCTTGAAGCTTATGATAAACACTGTTCTGCTGGTTTTTATTATGACAGCATCTCATGTGAGAGCAGCTATCGTTGGCGAGAGGACGTTACACATCCCGAAGGCGCTGGTATTCAGCCTCAGAGCCGAGTCATCTTGGTTGGTTGGTCTTCTGAGCGCACTGTCTGTCATTCGGCTCTGGCAGAATCAAGCAAAATAATGAAAAAAGAAGTAGTCAGTGTTTTTCTCCAGACAGCTGTGGGCTTAATGGCAATGGAATCCAAGGAATGGCATTTTCTTTCATAGTTGTAGCTCCATGCAGGGCAAAAACAAACTGTCCTCTATTTGTGTTGGCATGTGAGCATGACAAATGTAATTCAGGCCTTAGGAGTGTGTTATTGCCCCTGCCTTGTTAGGTTGTGAATGTTTGGCTGCCACGGCTGCCAAGATAACCCAAGCTGCCCTCTCTGACTACCAAGCACGGGTCTTATTTTTAAAAGGAGGAAGGAGCCGGCTTGGAGCAGAGGGAGCAGAGGGAGTAGAGGGAGCAGAGGGAGACAAGTATTAGTATGAAAGAGGAGCAGGAACAGTGGTCTGTACGCAGCAGTAGTCCAGCTTTGTGTTGCAGCCATGACTGACAGGAGAGCTGGTCAGCTGCTGGAAATGGCTGCTGCGTCATGTAAACCTGGTGTAGGCCAGGGCAGCTGGTGCTCAGGCCAGACTGCACTGAAGACTAATGAGGTGTTTATCTGAGAGGTGGGGAGGCTGAAGTGCACTGGACTCTGCCCCCGAATACCATCTGTCAGAATCCCAGAGACACCGGTGATGATGCACCCTGTCCTGGTTTCACCAGCTCGTGGCCTTCTTAACACAGAAGATGCAGTTTGTCAGTCTGGAAACAAACATGTTCCTGTACTTCTTTTATATATGCAGAAAATATTAGTTCTTTTTTTTTCTTTTTGAAGGAGGATTTGATTTAGTAGAATTGTTCTTTGGGGCGAGACATTGATACGAGGCAGTTACATCTACAAACGATTTGTCTTCTTTATTGCACTTCTCCGTCCAAGAAGTATATCTTCACTAAGAATTACTGATGATTGTTTCATCAGTAAGAATTACTGATCAGTAAGAATCACGGATGAGACAGTCATTCCTAAGAATTATGTGTACAAAGTGTTTTCATGGTACGAGATGAAAAAAATTGTGAGACACTATTCTCGCCATCATCACAATTATTGTTTCACAGTTAACCAACTGTTCTTATTTATAGTCGTCAGTAAGGTTGTCACCACGATAACATTTGAGGGTTTTTTATTCATTTCATGCCACTTTTTCAGTATAAGCCTAATCATTGTTTAATAACACACACACTGGACAGCTTATAAATATGAAGAGACATATTGGTGTTATATAATAACAATAATTTAATATTAGTCTAGCTCCATTTCCATCCTCATAGCTCAGTTTTTCAGTTATGTTTGTCTGTTGGTATGAAGGTTCAATCATCCACTGGAGGGCGGATCAATCAGGGACCAGTAGGGGTGCCTCAGTGCGATGATATTGAAGTCAAGTGATTGTTCTAAAATGTAAATCCAACAAAGGTGACAGTGGAAGAGTTAGATGAAGCTGTACAAGCATGTGTAGCAACACTGTTATGGCATTGCACTCGCATATTGTCGGGGGGGGGGGGCTCTGTTGCTTAGAGGTTGGTGAGTTTTGGTGCACAACACGTGTCACATGGTGGTCAATGCTGATTGGTTAAAGGGTGCTCCAGTGACTTTAATATTAACCTGAAGTCTAAGCCCATTAGGATCCAACGACTGGGAACAGTTCCCAATGGAGTGTGACCAGGGGGACTGGTAGCACCAGGCTAATTGAATATTGGAACATATAAATAACAATTAGATCTTTTTAAACAAAATTTTGACTACTTAAATATTCAAAAACTATTACTGAAATATAAAGAGAAATTGTTGACAATGACAGATACCAATAACAACTCGATGACATAAATAAAAGAGCGCCAGTCACACCTCAAACAATAAATATTTATACATTTCTGTTAGTTTCATGCAGTTGTTTTTATATGGATACATGGAAAAGATTTGAATGATTATAAAAACAAAAAATGATGGCTTTTAGCTCAAATAATCATGATGAGAAGATTATGTAATTGTTGTTAGAGGCCTGGTGCACAGTGGTGTACCCACTTTGATATCAAGCGGTGCATCCTTTTTGCTTGGCAGCCAAATTGTGGTTTTCCTACATGATGATTTGGCTGACAGTTACTGTAACACCTGTTTGAATATTAGAAAGGGAGTGCTTCCTAGTCAGATCACCAGTCTCCATATATAGATAGCACTCCTCACTGTTTATATCTTATAACTTAATATTATTAGAGAGGTGTTTGGCTCTATGACTCAGAATTGAGAATTAAGCTACAGATAACAAAGAAATGAATGAGGGTTATGAAACCTTATGTGAAGAACTGTGCAGTGGACTTTTAATCATACTGCTGTTTCAATTTATCAGCATTTGGCTCATTGCAGAATTATTAGCATGTCAGTGATGACACGGATGTGAGATGTTCTTATCATTTTTATGTGAACCCAATTCTAGTGGGAGTGTTTTTATGTTCAGTTATCTGCCCGTTGATATTCGACTCCATGATACAGCTCTACAGCTATTTTCCCCACTTAAAAATGTCTATATAATATAATATAATACACCTGACCTCTTATAGCTCATTATTGCCACAGCTTTTCCTAAATTGCTTCCTGTTGTGTTTTCTTATGTCCTTAATGTGCCCAGCTGGAAGGTTTGGGCAGTATTTGAACAGCGTCTGTCCGTACAGCTCAAGAAAATGACACGTTCGAGAGCAGCATTCAACCAGTAGTGTTGAAGAGGCATTGTGCATCTGCAAAATGTTGCAAAGCAGCTGTTTTCCTGTGTTTTTCCCCCAAAGCTGCTGTGCTCGCTTCTTCTGATGCACTCTGTCAATGTGAAACTCTTCTATAAATCTGTTGGCTGCTCTTTATTTATTTATATCACCCCAGGGTTAGTTCACATGCAATATGTAAGAAAAAGGTTCAGGTGTTTCCACAAAGACCAACGGGTTGCAATAAACAAAGAATCTGACTTGGGTTGAGATTTGTACAGTTGATAGGAGCAGATCGGTGTTGGCAAATGAAGTTTTCAGACTTTTACCATGTCGGTTTTAATAGTGCTCGGGTCATGACACAAGTATGTGCCGTCGGAGGAGGCCTACGGCAGCTGGTGTCAGCGATTAGTTCCTCTTCACCGCTCCAAGTACTGCTAACCGCTGGTGTGGGTTTTAGCTGCAACAGCAACCTGTGCACTCTTTGCGACTCCTCCTGGGATCAATGAAGAACTATTATGAACGCCGCCCCCCACAGTCGGAGAGTTATTTTTCTTACCGAGTGTTACAAGTAATCAGCTTGTAGTGTAATATTTAACAGGCACAATTTGTTTGGAGAAATGTTTTTTTACTGTAATGAACTGAACCATCTCTCTGTTATGAATTTTGTGGATAACTTGATGTTAAATTACTTGTTGCTTGTTCGTCCCACTGGGCATTAATACACTTCATTCATTCAGAAAAGAGGATGTGTTTTCTTGTGCAGTGCACTGCACAAGAAAACACAAAAAAAAAGAAAGAAAGAAGCAGCTACGTTTTTAGGTTTGTGCATCAGAGGAGGAGCTCTTGTTTTTCCTAAAGTAGCGCTTGAGTTGAGACCTGCTGTCAGAAGTAGCAGGAAGTGTGTCCCACTTTAGGTCTTATTCTAGAAAGATGTCTAAATATACCTCCGGTAGGTTAGGCCTGTTTCTTAAGTCTTAACGAAACACCCTCTGTAAATCCATCTCCACACTACATGAACTGCAAACATCATCCGTGGGCCCCACAAACAGACAGTTTGTTTCCTCTGTGTAGCCTACCCTCCGCAAATCTGTTGGTGAAGAGGAAGGCTTGATAAACATCCAGTGATGACACAAGATGGTGCTATGTGTTTCGGATAGCTTCTTCTTTGTAGTCATCAAAGCTGTAGTGAAGTGGCCTTTTTGTTTGCTCCCTCAGAGGCTTGTTTTCCAATACCCAGAGCAGATGGTATGTGTTTTCCGTGGATGAATCAGTGAGCCGGGTTGGTTTTGCGTTGCCGGCCTAGTCTATGTTATGCGTGCATGCGGGTCCTCCCGCCGTAGCTGTGACAATACACCTGTGTCAGTGAGCTCTATATGTCAAGAAACTTTGAAGTCACTGGGTTTTTTTTGTGTGTTTGTAATTTTTTTTTCTTATTTCCTCAGACTCTGGAGGAGCCCCCCTACCTGACAGTGGGGACGGATGTGAGTGCCAAGTACCGAGGGGCTTTCTGTGAAGCCAAGATTAAGACTGCCAAGAGGCTAGTCAAGGCCAAGGTAAGTCATATTTCAAAGTGCTTTTGAGACGAAATTAAAAATTAATTGTCTTGAGGTGTGTGAAGCAGAGTGCAGCAGGGCGAAGGGAGGGTCTTGTCTTTGTGTGAAGGGGATGCAATCAAGATCACACAACTCGGCTTTTATTGTACATCCAGAGCAGTTGTTTTGGATGTGACTACATCCAAAATGTTCCTTTAGAGACGGGATTGTTGAGGTGATTAGATATTGGAGTCTCCCACAGTTAAAACCGGTTTAGATGTGCATTCAGTTTGTTTTCTTATTTCCAATGTTGCCGAAAACCCAGCCGTGTTGCTCACACGGCGAAGCGCTACCACCTGGTTTGCATTATTAGTGCTGCTCATATAGTTGAAACACTGATCAGGGGCCCCAGCTGTGACAGATGCAGGGTCTGGCCTCACCCACCAGGAGCCCATCACATCCTCAGGCGTCCCTCTCACCCACGGCTTTGTGGCGGGGACGGCGCGTTTCCCCATTGGTGTTTTTTCTTCTTTTTTATGCCTCGCTGATGAAGGCATCGCACGATACACGTAGTACAGTATCTCATTTCCCAGTGGGGCTGGAGCATCTGGATAATACAATAGAGACAGATCGCTTGTCTCTCGTTCTGCTGGAGTGTGTGGGAGGAACAAAGATTGGATGCTGGCTTTTACACTGTGTCAATGCACCGTAGTTCCTCCTGTAGAGACAAAAGAGCAGTGATGTGCTGCTATTCTGGCACACCAGCTGAAATCATCAAATGACATGCTTTTTTTTATTTCACGGACAGCAACAACCAACATGACACAGTCCACCATGTGATGTTCTTAGTTTAATAATGAGGGCTTAAGTGAAGCTAATGGGACATTCTCAGCTCATAAATGAATTACCATACTAATTGGCTGAGTCTGTGTGGGGTTTGTTTTGCGGTAGCTCTTAACGTAAGCAGGAGCTCTGTTACACAAACGTTGAAACATGGCAATTATTCAGTGGTTGTTGTGAGTCTGAATATTCCACTGTAATGAATTCCTCTTTAGCGCTTTGCTTCATTAATCTCTGTCAGCTTGTTTAACAAAGTCGATGGTTGCAGCGTCTGGCGCTGGCGTCTTTTGAGTGATTTTAAGACCGAGGGCAAAGATCTGTGACATTTCTATTTATGATGATGATCCGCACGAGAGGACCTGCAAGAAGTCAATTAGCACCATGTCAGTATTACTCACTGTGAAAGGTCCAGTACACATAAGATCAGTCAGGACTAACTATGACAGCACAGTAACAAGCACTGTCAAAAAAAATTGTGCTGCGTGAAATTGCCACATATTCATAGTAAATTGTTTTCTACTATAAATGTCAATACAGAATGAAAAAAAATCTCTTTAATGGGAAAAAAAAAAAAGACAGGCTTTTTTTATATTCACAAAATTCAAGGAATTATGTAATGTCTCTAAAAATTGGATGGTTAAATTAAAGAGCAAACAAGCTTGGATGCTTCACATTCTCGAAGTACTTGTGGAGAACAGATCGGCACCAGTTCTCTCTCAAAACGTCTACCAGTACTGTGATGTAGGGCGCAGCAGTATGTCAATATTATAGTAGCATGAGAGAAGAGATCTTTTTTTATTTTTTTTAGGAATACACTTATTCAGAAAAGTGTAAAAAAGTGATGACTAATGTCGTCATTTGAATTCAAAGCATGTCACCAAACTGAACTAAAACTCTTTCTTTCTTTTTTTTTTTTAAATTGAAGTTGTGTTTGTTTGTGCGTCTTTTACTGCCACACCATGTAACTTCAGACGTGCTGTTGTGGTAACATTACCATGTGCTGTCGTGGTCTCTCAGGCAGCAAAAAGCTGCACTTTTACCCCAAAATTGTCTTTGGTGCAGCATTCTTGTCTCCTCCATTGTGTGAACAATTACATGTGAGTTTACTGAGAGGGCAACATAGCTGATCACAACCGTGATTTATACACGTGACCCCAGAGGATGACAAGACATGTCACAGTCATAGACTGTAATCCAATATTTATTTGTTTACCATATTTACACAGATGTTTGAATTTTTTTTAAATTTTTTTTATTATAAACTGATATACTTTAAAACAAATGTAGTGAATGTTGTCATTTAGTTGCAGTATGTTGTGTGACATAGACAAAGTGCTACTTGGAGGCAGTATTGATGCAAACAAAGTCAATATGTGTACAGAGGTGAAGAACAACAGATTCACAGAGGGACAAATTATGAAGGTACATACACACTGGAATTAGAAATATTTCAGTTTAAACTAAAATATGTACTTACTCCAAATTATTTTACATTTTTCATAAGGACAATGAACGTTGACTAAATGTGTCACTGCCAACTAACTAATTTTCAACGGACGTCCTTTAACCACATTACTTAATTTAAACAAGTAAACCAAATGTAAAATCATAACAGTAGAAGGCTTCACTAATGTGAAGAGACGGGAGCAGTGAATACAGAATCAAAAAGTTTAATCTGAGCCGTCGCTGTTGGTAGAAGGAAATCATGTCTTTTGGATATTTATGGCCCAAAATCACAGAATACATAACTGCAGTCAAACGTGACATTTCGTTAGTGTGTCGGGTAGAAAAATGCTCAGTAGCCATTTTGAATTTATTGTAGTTAAACTTCTCGCAGCTGTTTTATTGCTTATTGGAAAAAATACACAGAGGCTTTGAACTCCTGATGAACCTGTTCACATCATATAAATGTGCTGCACTGAGGTTCTGCTTTATCACAAATATAGTTTCATATCTTATTGCAGTGTTTGTTGTCAAGTCTAAGTGGCTGCACAGTTTGTGTGCAGACCTCCAGACGTCCTCTGCAGGAGCCAGGCTCACAGCTCGCAGGTTGTCAGGATGGTCAGGTGTAATCGCCGCTCCCTAGCCGAGGCTTAGGACAGCGAGAGTCACCCTCCCTCTGTCTGGAGAGAGCGGAGCCTCCCGCTCATCCCTGTGAAGAAAGAGATTTCTGTCTTCCACCAGGCAGGAATGTTATTCTCTCCAAAACTGATGAAACGTGGCCTCAGGAAGCTTTTTTTTTCTCCCATTTCTCTTCGCTCTTATTTTATGACCTGACAAGTCAACAGCATCTTACAGTTGTATTTCTTTCATTCATTGTCTTGATTCTGCCTTCACAGCAAGACTTTGATTGTGTGTGTGTGTGTGTGTGTGTGTGTGTGTGTGTGTGTGTGTGTGTGTGTGTGTGTGTGTGTGTGTGTGTGAGAGAGAGAGAGAGAGAGAGAGAGAGAGAGAGGGTGGGGGGGGCAGTTAGTGAAGCCCTAATTTTCACAACAGAAATCCACCACAGTTGCCAACTTGGGGGTCAGTCACTACACAAAGCCAGAAGTGAACCACAGTATTCATATATGTAAAACCCAGCAGTGTTAAAAGGGCCCTGTGTCGTTTATGAAGAGGATGATTGATGTGGGCCGGTCAGGGTCTTTAGGGAAATGTTTGTTTGTTTATTCTCATTGCTGCTGTCCTTTGCCGTTGCCTCCCCCACTTCCTCAGGTGACCTTTAAACCAGATCTGTCCACGGCTGTGGTTCACGATGAAAACATCAAAGGACCTCTAAAGGTAAGGCAGGAAAGACAGAGACTGGTGCATTGTCATTTACTTGCGTATGGCCATTAATAACCCTTAATAATGTTGTTATTCATAGTTTTTTTTATTTGACTCAGATTATTTGTAATGAATCCCTTTTGTTTGAAGTTCAAATAACAGTTTTTAGCTTCCCTTTCTTTTGTATCCAAGCGACACCGACCCCCCCCCCCCAAACTTATTCAGTGAATGTAGTGAAGTGAAGCATTAGCTTTGCAATTTCATTTCAGTCAATTAAGACTCTTGTAGCAGCAATATGGTCGTCTCATTACGAGACAACACATCATTAGATTTAGCACTAGAAAAGAATTGTAATTAGACATGCCGAATAACAGCAGCATATTCGTCCGACAGGTGGGTGCTGTCGTAGAGGTGAAGAATCAGGATGGAGTATACCAGGAAGCCACAATCAATAAGCTGACCGATGCTAGTATATATACTGTTGGTAAGTCAATAACAAACTGCCTGCTTCTCCTCTTCTCTCAAACACTTGTACTCTGCCTACAGTGAGCTTGTAGAGAAATATGTTTGTGCTCAACGATGTGGTTTGCATTTTTGTTTGCCTCAGCGTTATACTGACGGATGTTGCAAGAAGCATCTCCAACAGATTCTTAAAACATGCTGCGGTGAATCACATCTCCAGACAATGGCTGCTGTTTTTGTGATATTTAAAGTGTACAGTACCAATGAATTATTATTATTATTTAAAAAAATATTTGGCTTGGTTTTTCTGAGAAGCTGATTGAGCGAGGCTATCGCACTACCTTATACCACATGAAGAAACAAGTAAGCAGAGCTGGAAGATGCTACATGTAGGAGTGCAACTAAAGCAACCTTTATATCATTATTTAACATAATGGGTCAGTTGTTTAATTCAGTGATTCCCAAACTGTGATACACATACCACCAGTGGTACGCCAGAGCCTTGCTGAAAGGGAACAATTGGACTTTAACGCCTAAATCCATCGCATAATGTCCATATTGGTTTGGCACATTCAGATTCGGACTCTTCATGCATCGTTTGAATTTGAAGCAGTAGTCATATGTTGTTATTATTTTGCATTTCTGAGGTTATTGTATGGTTAAATTAGTGAATTAAATTTTTGGACAAAACTTTTCATATCTGCTGTGGAACAGAGGTACATTGGGAATTTGGTTTGTTCATTGTGGTGCATGGTCTGAAAAGTGAGAAATGCCAATCCCAGTTTCCCAGAGGACAAAGTGATAGCATCAAACAGCCCAAAAACTCCACAGTTTATCTACCAATTAGCTGTGAAAGGCAGCAAATTGCCACATACAGTCCACAGCTCCAGAGTCGGGTAATCCAGAGTACACAGAGTACATAGACTGCTGCTCAGATTTGTCGTCTCACAGCAGCTGCTCGTCACTTAAGAGCACCCGTGGGGTTTTCATTTGTCTTGAAAACACTCATCTTGACATAGTTTTGTTCTTTTCATTCACTGATGGGAAAACAAAAACATGTTGCAGTTACCTCGAGTGTTTGTCACCGAGTACGTTTGAGCAAATGAACAATCTGGGGGTTTGTCTTTGGGAGCTGAGGCTGTTGAGGTCAATGGAAGGTTTCTGGAGGTCATTATTATGGTATTTAATGTTATTTGATATGGGTTAATTGGGTCAATATAAAATCAGTAAATGCTCAAACACTTCACATCTCTTTTATTTTGCTGTGTGTCTATCGGAGTATCTTTGAAGCTCTACTGAAGCTGAGAAAGCAACTCTGTCACCGCCTGCTACAGAATATATCGCAGCCTTAAAAGATGAGCATAATTTGTTTTCAACATATAAAGCAAGAAGACATTTTGTAACTTCAGATGGGAGTATATTTGTGTGTGTGTGTGTGTGTGTGTGTGTGTGTGTGTGTGTGTGTGTGTGTGTGTGTGTGTGTGTGTGTGTGTGTGTGTGTGTGTGTGTGTGCGCGCGCGTGTGCGTGTGTGTGTGTGTTGGTGGACTCCTGGCCTACATACAGCAGCCTAATAGTGGGTCTCTCATCTCTGCAGTGTTCGACGATGGCGATGAGAAGACCCTGAGGCGTTCCTCTCTCTGCCTGAAAGGAGCGCGTCACTTTGCAGAGAGCGAGGCAAGTATTGTGCTGTCCTGCAGTTTTTGTAACAACCTCCTCTCTGAAGCTTTCTAGGGAGACACTGCTCATTATAGACTGGCATCAAGAAGTTCAGGCTGGGAAATATTTCCCGGAAATGTAAAGTTACATCACAGCAGAGTCATCGAAAAAAAAAAAATACTGTGTCTCTGTTGCTGAGTAAATCCATTTGTATCTAATGAAAGCCTATGAAAGAGTATTCAAGGCTCAGGGTAGAATACTGGGTGAATCTTTTGTCTTCCAATTCGGCACCTGACAAGGTGCCACTGAGGCTCTTTGGTGTTGTTTGTCTCCTCCGCAGACACTCGACAGACTCCCTCTCACCAACCCCGAGCACTTCGGCACACCTGTCATCGGTAAGAAGGGCAACCGCGGCCGACGATCAAACCCAATGTGAGTATCATCCTCCGTCTGGGCGCGTCCTGCAGGGCTCGTATCAAACCTAATATATCAGAGGTCGGCGATGCTGGTGGGGAGGGATTTTCTATACCGATCTAAAGTCATCAGTAACCGGCTCCTCTATTCTAAGTATGCTGACAGCAGTTGAAATGAAAGATTTACTCTCATCTCCATCCCCTCATAAAGGGCCCTGAGGCCTGGAAGAGGAGAAGCCTACTCGCCTCCTCCAGCTCCTTAATCATGCCGGGCTCCTGTGTGTGTGTTCGCCTGTGTGCTGGAGAGGCAGTGTGATCACGCCGTGGTCCTGCTGAATGTTATCCCTCCTCCTTTGACTCAACTGTTCCAGTCGGTGTTATCTGCTCTGATGTGCCTCCTCCTGGGAGACGGCAGAGTTTTCATCAGGGAATAGGAACTGCTGAAGGTTTTTTTTTGGGGTGTTGGATATAATTGTGGCTCCTCTCTGTCATAAAGAGGACACTTAAAAGGACACATAATCATATTGTCTGACACCACCTGCTAATGGTACCCAGAGAAAAGTCAATATTACTCCAAACATTGATGCAATATTGACTTAGGATGCTCTCAGCTGCACATTAGCAACTTGGACCTGCTGTCTCCGTTGGTGGGAATAAATCACAAATACTAAAAAAAAGAGCGCAGCTATATTTGTTGTTTCTTTATTTTTTTGGTTAAAGGAATAGTTTGACATTTTGGGGAGTATGCTAATTAGTTTTGTTTTTGCTGAGAGTTTGAGAGACACAACTCTCACATCTGTACCTTAATTATGCAGTTACAGCCAGTTAGCTTAGCGTTAAGAAAGGAAACGGGGGAAACATCTTGCCTGGTCCTGCTGTCCTGTATCAAATTATAACTTGTTTGTTTAACTGTGAGTTTGCCAGACAAGTAGTAGAGACTGTAAGTAGTCATTGCTCCTGGACAAGAAATAGTTCTGCAGATAACCCCTTAAAAAAGCCACGTATCTTTTTACATTTCAGTTTTTGCACATAATAAAGAAACAACATTTAATTTGTTCATTAGTCAGTTTTTGAGGTTGTTCTCTGCAGATTTGTTTTAACCTTTTGGACAGAGTAATGCCAGCTGTTTTCCCCATTTCCCATCTTTGTGCAAAGCTGAGCTAACCCTGCTGCTGGTGTCAGCACTCACATCCCAACCTGCTACATAAAAGCAAATAAACATGTTTCCATTCCTTTAAATCACTGTGTTAGCAGTGTCAAACATGCCCAGCAACAACAGTCATTATATGCTTTTCTAAATGAATGGATGTCTCTCCTTCATCGAGGAGTTGGAGTGCTTTGTTTATGACTTTGATTCACAGCTTAGTTGTAGTTGTTGTTGTTGTAGGAGCAGTCTGGCTGATTTACTGCTCGTGAGTCGTGCCAGACGCTGTGTGTGTGTGTGTGTGTGTGTGTGTGTGTGTGTGTGTGTGTGTGTGTGTGTGTGTGTGTGTGTGTGTGTGTGTGTGTGTGTGTGTGTGTGTGTGTGTGTGTGTGTGTGTGTGTGTGTGTGTGTGTGTGTGTGTGTGTGTGTGTGTGTGTACACACGTGTACGTGTACATAGAGTTGTGCTCATAGCTGGCCTAGTGAGGCATGAAAAGAGGACAGAGGATCTGTTTGCCTGCCGGTGCTGCTTGCATGATCACTCAGAGACACGGCTGTCTGTGTGTCTGCCGGCCGCTCTGCCTGAGCATCAGGATGACTGTCAAACAGCAGAGAAGGAGCCGCCTCGTCAATACACTGATCCTAATGAGTGAGCTCATCAGTGGAGCGAGCCTTACTGTGCGTTTCACTGGGCTACGTAACGATAAGACTAGAAAGAGCGTGGAGGGCTTGTTGAGAGCTGCTGGGTTGTTAGCTGGAGTCTGTTAGAGATATTTTTGTAGCTGAACAGCAGCTAAATGAAAAGATGATTGGTTAGCAAGAAGTCCTCTGCCTGCCAGTAAATGTTTATATACAGTATGAAGCTTTGGTTTGATATGAAATGCCGTTTACTTTGTCGCTTTGTGAGCAAACAGGATATTTTCCTTCTTTTATACAGCAGTTTTAGAGGTGTTCAATTTTAAATCAGTCACTTCCAGCATTTCACTGAGGGTTTTTTGTAATTGTTGCAATCAAAATGTTTGCTTTCACTCTGCATTTTCTCAAGAATTGTGACAGTTTACGGAGCTTTGTGATTTTTGTTGTTGCAGTAAAATTGGTCAACTTGGCAAAACTTGAAAGTTATGGATTTTTTTTGAAATCACCTACAACTGTAGGAGAGGATGAAACTTGTGTATTTTAAGACATGCTGCAAAATTAGACTGATAAATGGAAATGAGAGGATTGGTAGCCCAATTCTTATGATAAAATCACATTTCCCATAAACCCTGTCACTTCCTCTTTTGCCGGCATGTGGTTTGTTTTAATAATAAAAGGTTGAGGAGCCTCGCTGACTGTAAACAAGGAGTTATTTTTGGTGATGAAGCAAGTTTTGTTTGTGCCGTAACATCTTCAGTAGGGCTTTTATTGAAGACCTTCATTGCAGAGAAATTGTAAGAATTTTGCAAAGTTGCATTAATTATTGAAATGGCAAGTTTACTGTCGGGACAGAGAAATCCCATTTTGCATTTCTGCCAATGATAACATGGTTATCAAAATCGAGTCATTTTTTTGACAACTTTCACATAGATTCCTGTACAAAGTTGCATATACATTTAGCTGAATTATATAAATATAATACACACCTTTCCTTGGGGGCAGTCCATTGAGAAAACTGTCCTTTTCCTCCCACAGTCAAGAGGAGGAGCTGTCTTCATCCTCCAGTGAAGAGGAGGAGAGTGATCAGCGGCAGAATGAAGACCTGTTTGGTAAAGTGGTGTGTGTGGAGGGGGTCACCACCGGGGACAAGAAGAAGACAACGTGGTATCCTGCTCTGGTGAGCTCACAGTCTCTCCCCTCCTCTGCTTTCTCTCTGCTGCATCACTGTGAAGAAACAGGCACAACCACTGCCGCTGAGCTTCCGCTCCAGTCACAGCATTTTGCCATTTCATCAAAACGCCTGTTTATGTAACCTCAGAACTCAGCAGGATTATGTTCTTGCCTTAGAATTCACCTACCATGAAATGTTGTAATGTGCATGTTGTTGCAGTCAAATAGCTGATTTATATAAATAAGAACAACTTTTTGCATTAACGGTTGAAGCGTTTCTGAAAGCTAAACAGCACAACTCTTATTTTGAAGGAAATGAAATGTGATTTGTTTTTCCTGATGTGTACAGCAGAACAGCTTAAGCATCAGATCAGTGTTTTCAGTCTTTTCCAATCCAATTCTTTCCACCTGCCCTTAACTCTCAGTCACTGTTAGCACACAATGACATGGTAACAGGCCTTGTTTGTTTGTGTAAGTGTTACAAGTAGAACTGGGAGAATGAGAGGCTGAGGGGGGGAGCGGTCCCTTTAACTGTGTAGTCAGCACAGCCCCACCTCCAGGATTTGTTGTTCTTGGCTTGCTGTTGACTGAGCTCTGTGCTGCCCCCTTGTGACAGCTCAGACAAGTACATTACACAGCAGGCTGTCAAGTGTTTACACTGTGACCTTATGGCAGAGGGGTGGAGCATGTACGCTGGTGGATGCCTCATGCAACAAATGATGCAGCCTGTAAGGAGCCGTTTAAGTGCTAGTTAAATAAAAGTCAGACGAAGCAGTTCTGCATGTGTGAACTGGGTGTCAGACGAATAAATGGGATCACAGTGCAAATTGGGGTCATAATGTTCAAGTAAAAGCAACCACCCTGAAAGCCTGTAGAAAGAGCAGGCAGGGCCCTGGTGAATATCAGGTAATGGCAGTGCTGCCTCCTCTGGGTTAGACCCTGGAAGTGGAGCAGCTCTCACTGTTGTGCTTCTCAACCCCAGTAAACATCAGCAGCACACGCTGCTCGAGGGTGCACACACCCCTCACACATCACTCTTCATCCCTCCGGCTTTGTTTGTTTTCGATTCATAGACAGCATATTCTGCAATCAATCAGTGTGGCCTTTTGCTGAAAGTAATGTACTAATTGCCACCCCACTTCCTCTTCTTCTCTTTACTGTCACAGACACGCTCAGACACGCACCCGCCCTCTTCTGACCTTTTGCCTGTCTCTTGTTTCTGTGTAACAAGGTCATCTCCCCGGACTGCCACGAAGACGTGACTGTGAAGAAGGACAACATCTTCGTCCGCTCTTTCAAGGATGGAAAATTGTGAGTCACCAATAAAGTGCACAAAACCACATTTACAACAAGTTACATCAAACTGGTTTACACCATAATTATCTGTAGATTATCCAACATGCTTATTGATTAATTCTGTTATTATGTGTTGAATAAAAAGTCAAACAGAAGTGAGTGTAGCTCAGTCAGGCCATGGATTCTAGTGGTTGTTGGCCACAAAATGAGGTGTTTCATATAAAGGAAGAACAAGCAATCTTGGCAAACTATTGGCATTTTCATCTTTTGATTAATTATCTCAGTTGTTCTCTGTTCACTCTTGATTAATTTTCTGCAAGCAAGTCAGTCAATTAGTCATTTAGTAGGAGTGTAAAACATCACCATTAGAAGTCTTGAACTGTTTTTTTCATGTGCTGCAGGGAGCCTTTTCAAAAAGAAGCACATGCACTGTTTTGTGTATTGACAAAATGATAGCGTGTGCATGTGTGATGTCTGTTGCCAGAATGACTGTATAATGGAAGTATAATATTTGCCAATGTTTCAGAAAATTGTACTTTCTTGTACTTGTATTGTCTTTTCTTGCCTTTTATATATTTATATCCATTTTAATGTGGCTCAGTTAACATTTGTACGTCTTGACTAATTCATTATGAGTGTTTAGAGGTCTGTGATAGAATGAATATCAGCTCAAGCTTTTAAGATCTTCCCAAAAAGAGAGTGTGCGCTTTCCCTCGCTGTGCTGGTTTGTGTTTTTTTTTTGTCCTAAGGCTGTAACTTCCTGGTGAGGTAAAGTATCGTAGCTTCCCTGCAGCCTGCCCTCGGCATGGAACCACACCGCCAGATTGTTTGTCTGTGGTAGTCTTGAGTGTGCACTCAGCTGGCAGTTTGTTACTGCAGTCTCTCTGTGTGTTTGGTAGAAACACAGCCGACACTCCACGTACATTAATCCGGTGTTTGTCCGCTGTTCCGAAGACTACCTCTCCGTCTGATCCCACCTCTACGACAGAACAGCCTCGATGCACCCTTGGATAGATATCATTTGTTAAGTCACCGGCATGACTCTTAATCTGCAGCTGAAGACATACAAAATTTGCAGCACACGAAGTCTCATCACATGTATTTGGGATACTAGTCAGGTGAAGGGTGGAGATGATGAGAGGGAAAAGATAAAGAAGGATTAATCAGAGATGAGCCTAAAGTGTTTCCTCTCTGACCAGGGCACCCTGTGATGGCTTCTCCTGAAAATATAATCACATTTCAGCAGTTTTCCTTTTTGTTCTGCAGCTGCTTGATTTCACTCATTAAAATCGGCAGCATGTTCAGGGGTGAGTGCAACAAAAAGCAATGTAAGATGTGGGAAAATCTATATTATTGTTAATGAGATTTTCAGGTTTGTTTCCCTCCACTCATTTTGCTGTCATGTGGGTGGAATAACAAAGTTGAAGTTGTACATCATTATTGTTTCTAAAGTCTGATGTGAGTTGTGTCTTCATGCAATGTTTGATCTATCACAGGTTTTTTTAGTGGGAGTGTTCTGTGTGTTTTCGCATAGTCTCCTACACGTAGAGGATGTAGTTGTGGTGGCGGGCAGCGCTTCATGTGACAGATGTCAATGTAGACTTGGAGGGGGAGAGTGTAGCCAGGCTTGTTTTCTGTAGCTACGGTTTACAGATGTTGCTTGAACACCACACATGCAAATATCGCTTGACACTGCCGTTTACAGATGTCTCCTAAATGCCTCACATGCAGACGATCATTACAGTGATATTTTTCAGATGTTTTCGGTACTCCTCTTGTGCAGGCTGTCAGCAGAAGCTACATTTTACAGATGTTCACATAATGCCTCATATGCAGGCTTTTGGTGGACACTACACTTTACAAATGGCCTTTAAACACCTCGTATGCAAACTATCAGTCGACGCAACAATTCTAGATGCCTCCTGAGGGTCTCAAATGTGTCTATCTGCAGACTCCAGTCAGCTGGCTTGGCATAATGAAGCCTCCAGTTACTGCAGTGCACACAATTCAAACAGGTGTGTGGCCTAAAATTAGTTTGAAATTGTGAAATAAGGCGTCCTATTGCAAGGTTTACCTAGTTTGAAATTGAGTGATTATATCTACCTGGGCAGAATGCCCAAGTGGAACCTATGAATGAGAGATGATGATTTCAGAGAATAAACAAAAGCTTTTAACAGAGTCAACCACATATAGTTATTACTGAGAATGCATCCTTTTGCATTTGCTTCAGTGCTGCATCATTTTCTTTGGCTCTTTTGGGGTTCATACTGCTTTAAAGTGCTTCTCCATCATTCTTTTACAACACACACGCCACTTGTCATTGTTTGTTATTCTACTTTTTATCATTTATCAAACTGTGTTATCAGTTATTATATCGAGCTATTCTAACTCGCTGCTTCCTGTGTGGGGTTTTTATTTGAAGAAGAAAAAAGGGTCACATCCACAAGCCATGCGAGCTCTCCGGCACAGCGCCGGGGTCAGTGTGTTCGCTCTCCAGAGGAGAGTGTGGTATTGTTACTGATAACCATTCAACGCGCCTTTCAAAAACAATGGCTGTGGAAAACATTTTTAGGGACAGTAAGGTCACTTCCAGAGGGGAGACAGGAGTTTTCAGGAAGTGGTTATTCTTATTTAGTCAGATTTGGTTACCGTAGTAACAATGGAAAGAGAAGCTGTTTCTATTTTTTTCTTGCTTGGCCAGCCTGCTGACATGTCTGTGCCGTTGATGTACATTGAAGAAGACAGCTTAATCATTGTGAGTAGGTTTTTAAGCCCGACTAAAAAAGAATAACTGTGCTGCAGAATTGAATCAGATCCTGGATATTCTTATTATATTTCCAGCAACTCAGCTGAAATAATATCAGCTATATTTTTACTATAGTTTATACCATATCACTCTTCCATCATCCATCCAATAATTTTTAAAATTAGGTGTATACATTTTTTTTTTTATGTTAATCTCCCTCAACTGTGGGACTTCCCTGATTTCATAAAAAGATTTAGTAAAGCAAATTCAATATGTTGCTGAAATTAAACGAGGTAATAATCTGCTTCACAGTAGCCAGTAAGCACTGATGTCAAACAGCTTCAGCTTTAAGTGATGCAAGAACACTTGATTTAGAATAAATCATAAACTAAAGGGTTATTTTGATCCATAATGGGGGTCCTACAGCTGCACTTCTGTATCAGTCTAGTGACTAAAAGCGGGCAGCATGGTGCTGCAGTCTGCAGAGGCAAGAACTGCTGCTCCGTTCTTTCACAGTAAGAAAGCGTGAAGCTGCCGGCCAGATGGGGCCTCCGTGTGGAGTTTGCATGTTCTTCCCATGTTCTTCCAGTGCCTAGATTTTCTCCGGATGCTCTGGGCTCTTCCCGCAGACCAAAGATATCCATGTGAGGTTCATTTGTGAACGGATTGGGTAGATGACGTTGGTGTGACAGTGAGTGGTTGTCTGTGCCCGGGGTGTGCCCCGCATGTTGCCCAGTGTCAGCTGACATTAGGCTCCTTCGGTGATCCTCTGACTTTTCCGTAAAGCGCCATCTTCAGGTCAAAACTTCTCCTTCGTACAATGCTGTGGTTTAACAGCAAATACCTGCAAAACTAATGTCATTCCCCTCAGCCTCAGTTGGAGGTTTTGTTTACTGCTTATTAACAAATGTTGGCGTCTTACAGTGTCACTCTAATCACTTACCCAGTAAAATGTTATACGTGATGGCATGAAATGTCAGGAAACCAAGCTGCACACTTTCTGCAGTATGAGCTCTTTTAGCTTTATATACTTGCTTCTTTATTATTTCACTACATGACAAATCTAGTTATTGGATCAGCTCAGCTGCCGGCAGACACCCCATCAAATCGTGTCTCTTGCACAACAGCCAAGCCTCCGACTGCTTTCAGCTTACGGGCTCCACTGATCCATCTAGCTGCCAAATCACCATCACTTTGCCCAGCTGCAGTTATGACTGTAATGTCTGCTCGGGTTTTGAGGCTGTGATTGGTGCTTGGCTGTAAGGTTAGATACTTCAAGTGCAGTTTTCCACATGACAGTATTTTTATCACCACGATTACAGGGGTGGGGGGGTTCCTTACTTTTAGCATCTTCACACTTTGTTGTCAGAACCGTTTCAGGAATCTGCTTAGATTTTTAGCAGACTTCTTTGCTGACTTTGGTTTGTCTTCCTGGAGCTGAATCTTGGTGTATCAACACTCAGTGCCGTCCACATGATGTCTTCTCTGTGCACGTTTTAATCAGACTCGCTGTGTTTTGCAGTAACATGGTGCTGCGGAAGGACGTCCGCGAGATGAACAGCGATTGTCCTCCGAAAGCCGACGCAGGGCTCAAACCAGGTGAGTTTAGAGTCGAACTTTAAGAGGTAAATCTTACAGAACTGGTGCATAGCGCATACCGAGACATCTGCTAGTTGGTCTGTCAGCACGGAGTGGGTTTGCAGCCAGGCAGACTGAAGAAAGAGAAGTTTTTGTTTTTGTTCTGCGGAACGCAGTGGTTGGAGAGCTCCTGTCACTGTTGACTCTATTTTTATTTGAAGTCCTCACTAGGCTCTTTATATAGTGCCCCTGTTTTTCTGCTGCAGAGCTCTTACTCTCATAATTACAGTCAGGGAAGAGCTTTGTATTATCCCCGTCTTGGTATTCACAGGTGGTTGACTCACAACTGTGATATTTCCCCGCATCACAAAAGCGTAAAAGCAAGCATCTGCCAAGGTGGTTAGATGCTACTTGGAGACACCTGTGACATTGTGGCTGAATGTTTCTACTGCTTTGCAGCTCTGCAAATACTGACAGATTTTCATGGTCTTCCGAGTCCTTCGAGTCTTTTTATACTGTCCTAGTTTTAATATGGTCTATTATTATCATAATATTATAATTTTAGAGATTAGCTGTAGTTTAAAACACTTTTAAGCAGCATGTGTTTGTAAAGCAGTTCTGATTAGAAGTATTTAAGATGCTCCAGCTTCATTTTAGCTTCTGTATTGTTGCATAGCAGTCTGCTAGATTACAGCATTGATAAGCAGTCCTCACTGGGTGTGGTTGATGTGTGTGTGTGTGTGTGTGTGTGTGTGTGTGTGTGTGTGTGTGTGTGTGTGTGTGTGTGTGTGTGTGTGTGTGTGTGTGTGTGTGTGTGTGTGTGTGTGTGTGTGTTACAGCGCTGGACGCAGCCTTGGAGTTCCAGCAGCAGCTGGTCGTGCCCGGCACCTGGAAGACAGAAGTCAAAGAGGAAAGCTCTAGCAGCGAGGAGGATGATGAGGACGAAGAAGAAGAGCAGGAAGAAGATGCCAGCGGTGAAGAGGAGGAGGTAGAGGCAGAGTCGTTCTCATGCTCTTACCCCCACAACCTCCGAGTAAAAAAAGAATCTCAACAACTGTCTTGTTTCCTGACTGCAGGAGGAGGTGGAGCCGTTCCCAGAGGAGAGAGAGAACTTTCTGCAGCAGCTCTACAAGTTCATGGAAGACAGAGGTGAGTCTGAGGGTGCAAATAGACCTGATGTTTACAGAGTTTCTACAAAACACTGTAGTTATTTTAGATTTTTTTTTTTTTCATTTTCAGGTTAAATTTTACATCTTTAACAAAGTACGGGTTGAGACTGTTTCCTTTGTAATGTCAGATCAAATCAGGGTTAGAAATGTCTATATATCTATATTTTGTCTGTATTGTATACCTATTAATAGAGTGTTTTTATGTCATCTCCCTCTTACAATCCCTGGTCTTTTCTTGTTACTGCATGCGTGTATCCACTACATTTAGAAGAAAATATATTACTTTTTACTCTACTACAATTGCTTGACAGTTTCAGTTACTGGTTACTTCAGAATTACGATTTTGCACAAAGATATTTGATTACCTTAAAAATGTGAATATTGATTAAAGAATTCCAAAGTAAAAAAATTAGTTGCACCTGACTCTACTGTATACCAACATTTATGCGTTAGTATTAAACATTTAATACAATGTAATAGCACAACTCACAGCAAGCATTTTTGGCATTATGGATACTTGTACTTTTATTGTTGTTACATTATGCAAAAAATATTTGCAATATTTCACTTTTCACAAATTTTATAAAAGGAATCTTATTTGTATTTTGTGGAATTGTTCTTTTCCTTAAATGTCACAACTTGTATTTGCAGTGTTGGTTTCTATAAGAAAATATTGTTGTGCCAAAAATCTTCTCAGTATAGTTTTCCATCTTCTCTCTGGAGCTTCTCTCTGGAGCCCGACCAAAACCAGGCTGTTTTGTGTCTGTGTCTTTAAGGCACGTTGATACCAATGACCCTCTCTTCTGATTGGCTGAGTGACACATGCCCGGGCCAATCACAGGTTTTCTTTGGTCTTGTAGCTTCCTGGCTCTGACCGAATGACTGCTTGTTCCTTTCTTGTTCTTTTCTTTTCTCTCTAAAAAGATGGACAGTGGGTTGTGCTCAGGTGGGAATGTGACATGAGTGAGTTTGTGATGTCACAAACATCCAAACAACACAGTTGCTCAGTGGGGTCTGGTGGAATTTCTTTGTAGACTGAGGGTTATGACACTTTCACATTATTTATGTAGCACCTACACCTGCTGTAGACTCGAAATAGAAATGGAAACCTGAATTTATACAATATGGGACCTTGAAGTGAAAGATCACAAAACTCCTGACAACACAGCTGACAGCTGGTTAAAGCTGGGCGGCTGTGGCTCAGATGATAGAGCAGGTGTAAATATGGGAGGCAAACTTTACGACCACCTTTACCTTTTCCTTACCTTCACCTTACTACCTTTACCACCTGTATATCAACCTGTGCCATGTTTCTCCTCTGCAGGAACTCCCATCAACAAGCGGCCTGTTCTGGGCTACAGGAACCTGAACCTGTTCAAGCTCTACAGGCTGGTGCACAAACTGGGAGGCTTTGACAAGGTGAGAGCCCCTTTTAGAGCAGTCTGACTTTGGTCTTACCTGTTTTGTTTGATGTTGACTGATCTGAAATCTACCCTCATCTGTGTCCATTTTTATAACAGATTGAAAGCGGAGCCGTTTGGAAGCTGGTCTATCAGGATCTGGGAATCCCTGTGCTCAACTCCGCCGCTGGCTACAATGTCAAATGTGCTTATCGAAAGTACGTAAAAGCGCTGCCTCCACAGCTCTGAAGCTTTTAAAATGCAGCTTTTGTTTCTTCAGTTTATGTATGTGTGCTGTAGTGTTTCACCTACACTGACAGTCAGATTTAGTTTTTAATTTCCATTTTATACACCTTTGCCTCTTTTTTAAGCAACTCCTTTAAGAAAAACATGAATTTTAATCTTTGCATGAGAGGATCAGTAAAATTAAACACTGGGAATTTTGTTGGATATGTTGACAAAGAACGTCTTCTGATGCAGATACTTGTATGGATTCGAGGAGTACTGCACCTCCTGTGCCATCACATTCAGGATGGACCTCCCGTTGAAGCAGGGTCCCAAGGGGGAGGTGAAGTCTGAGTTGGAGGCAGAAGGAAAAGCTCCCACATCGTCCAGCTCAGAGGAGCAGAAAGCCCAGGTGGATGGAGAGCCTTGCAGTGTACAGTCCGTAGTCTGCAAGGTGCCTTCTCCTGAATACTGTTTGATTAAAATATATAAACAGATCGTTTCCTTCTAGATTAATGCCTCCACTCCTCCCATGTTTCTTATAATATAAGCTTTCCTCTCCCACAGGACGAGAAACCCGACTTGACGCGAAACCAAATGGAGTCGGAACCATCAAAAACGGAGGGAAAGGACAGCGTAAACGATGTCGATGATGAAGAAGACGGTCCCCACAAGGGGGACGCAGACGAGGGGTCATCGACGTCTCGCCTCGGAGCCGACGGCCTGAAGCAGGAGCGTGACGAGGAGCAGGAGAGCAAGGACAACTCTGGGTAGGTGGTCTGACTGGCCGATCCCTCCACCACATGGTAAAATATATGCACATATCCTCATGGCCCAAACACAAAACATCACACATGGCTCCTACATGGTGAAACTATTATTTAATATTTCATCATTTAGAAGTTTCGCCATACAAAAGTACCCGATGCTTTCACTTTTCTTGGTGGCAGTAAAATAGCTAAAATACATTAGCAGATGAAAAGCAGTGATCCTTCTGATCATAATGACACTAATATCCAGTATACCCACAATCCACCTCTACCTGCTAACCAGAGGGAGGAGAGCTCTCCTCTCTCTCTCTCTCTCTCTCTCTAACTAAGCTCTTACCCACTGCCCTGTGTGCTATTATTATTTCTCGTGGCTTAGTCAGCATCAGCTGGCAGAGAGATCTTAGAGCACCAAAGCCTGACTGCTACCTTTCACCTGGCATGTCACGCTGTGCTCTCCTTCTCTCTCTGTTTCTGTCTCTCTCTCTCTGTTCCTCGCTGGGATTGTTTGGACGTGGCGAACCTCCGTCCCTCAGTGCACACAACATGGCTGTGCTCTTCTTGATCTCTGCACTGTCCTGATCTCTGTCTCTCTGCCCCTTTCTTCCTGTCTCTTCTCTCATTTTATGGCTTTTGATGTTCAGCTTTATTAAATGTTCCATGTGTGTGAGTGTTGTCACTGATGCATTAACCCTCCAGTTGCATTAGAGGCAGTTGCTTTTAGAGGAAAGAGGAACTTGGAGCGTTTTGCTGTGGCTGGTTGTATGGTTTGGTCTCAGTAGGTGCATTTCCCCTTATTGTTTCCTGTCCACATTGTTTAGATCGGCGCTCTCTGTGCGCTCTAGGCCTGTGTGTGTTCATCCTCCAGTTGTGTTACGGTTGTTTGGGCTGCACTCAAAGTAGTTTATCGCAGTTTTTATGTCTGATTGAAGGACTGCAAAACTCCCCAACTTGAGGATGTTTGGATCATAAGCTCTCGGTATCCCTCGCCTTGGAGTTTATATCACCTGTGGCCAACGGGCACACTGCAGTGTGATCATGCTGATTGACATCATAGGTGGACTTTCTGACAATCAGAAGGCTCCCTGATCCTTCGACTTTGTCAGGATCAGCGGTCCTCCTCACAGATTACGCGGCAGTGCGAGGGTTTACAGATGCACTCAGCGGACGACCCACCGGCTGATCTGATCTGAGCTCTCCTCATGATGTCAAACCTGTTTGATGTTTACGGCCTGTAATCTGGACGGGACGTGTGTTGCGCGAGGAGCACACTTTCGTTCCAGCAGCAGAGGCTGTGTGTAGCCAGTGGAGGCTCTCTCAGCCAGCGTAAAGGGAAAGTTATGTATTGATTTATTTTAATGACGGTAAATAATTATGGAGAGGGAAACCGCAGGAATTGTTAAACTACTGCCTGAGTGCTGTTTCTCTTTGTGATGAAGCCTGCTCTATTGAAAAGTGTACTGTTCACCTGGATGGACTCTCCCGCCTTTATTTGTCTTTTTTATATAGTAATGTGCAGAGACTGAAGTTGAATTGTGCATATTTTGAGGAAATTATAAGTCTTGACATTTTGGATAATTTGTTAACGGGTGCATTTAATTATTATTTGTATTGTGAATCAATCTGCGACTGATTTTTGATCATTATTTTGAATGTATTGTGTATAAAACAAAAGAAAACAATGAAAAATGCTCATCAAACGTTCCCAGAGCCCAAAGCGATGTCATCAAATGTCCAACCAATCGTCCAAACCAACACAATATTACATTTACTGTAATTTCTGACCAAGAAAAAAAGAACGTTTTCACATTAAAGAGTCTGGAATCAGCGGTCATTCTGCATTTTTTTTTTTTCTATAAAAAGCCCTTGAACTATTAATCTGTTATTAATATATTTTTCTGTCTATTGGGTTCTTGTTGGAGTGAGACATTGTTTTTTTGGATTTTTTTTTTTGGATTTTTTTTTTATCAGAAGTGGAAAAAGAAATTCCTGTGCAGTTTTGTAACGGTTCCTTCCGCTGTCACACTTCACATCGTCATCACTGCGGCTTGTTGAACGTCTGTCTGTCAGCAGACCGTACCGGCTCTGAGCGGTTGGCCTGGTGACAGCCTGCGTGAAGGAGGACCGTGTTGTGGCTGCTCTCTGTGGCAGCAGACCAGATTGGATCTCGCAAGCAGTCGTGCTTCCTCTCAACGCTGTAGTCTCACTTTTAAGTTGCTGCGCTGCCTGCCCAGTTGTGCTTCGCCGCGCTAACCTGCCCCCTGCAGCCTAAAACACTTACTGGCACTCCTGCACCGCCCGTTCACCCTCCAGCTTTCGACATCTCCTGACTGTTTCCCACTAGCTCCTTCTTGTGGCTGCTTTGTTTCTTGCAGTGTACGTGTTGTGTGAGTGTGAGTGAGAATCCCAAGTGTTTTCGTGTGTGGATCTAGGGTTAGATAGCCTAACAGTAGTGCTATTCCCCATGATCATTGACTTTTGCCATGACAGAATGATGTTTTATTTGCTGACACTCTCCATGTACTGTTCTCTGACTGGCTTACTGTTAATGATGCAGCTGTTTATCCTGCAGTTTGCTGTAGGTCACACTGGGCTAGAGCTAAGGCAGAAAAATGGCAAGTGTATGTTTGTTTATTGATAAGGGCCTAGTGTTGTAATGGGACAGGGCAGGCGAGGGTGGAGCAAATTATTTAGAAAACAGGCTTCCTAGCAGCAGGCAGCGAGTTGGGTGGTTGGGTGTGGGTGGGTGTTCACTGTGGTGTTCATCGGGGCAGCCTAGGGCCAGGAAGTGCTGAACTGTTTTTCTTGCAGGGATGACAGCAGTCAGGAGGGGGAGGAAGGGGAGGAGTTTGAGTGTTACCCCCCGGGGATGAAGGTGCAGGTGAGGTATGGGCGAGGCCGCAATCTGAAGACGTACGAGGCCACTGTGAAAGAGGCAGACGTGGAGGGGGGAGAGGTGCTCTACCTGGTGCACTACTGTGGCTGGAACGTCAGGTAAGACAGGACCTGGGGAGAAATCACCTATATTCACCCTTAAAAAAAACCAAACAAAAAAACCCCAAACATTTATTAACTTGCAATTCAGCTCATGGGATCACCGCTACATGGGTGTCCCCCAGCAGCAGTAACAGATACATCCCTTCCTCACAATTCTGCTTCATCTGATCCAGTCCCATGGTCAGTACTCTGATTATGGAGAACACTGGGCCATCTAGTGGCAGAAACAGAACTGAGTATCCTCAGCTCCCTCACTCAGTTTTGACCGAACCCCCTGTCTGTCTGTCTGTCCCCCAGCTGTCTGTCTCTCAGCCAAATCTGCAGACAGGCTGGATTTTTTTTTTTTTTTTTTAACCAATTGAACTCTGGGAATAATCAACCGGTGGTTTTTGGTTAAACCATTTTGTTTTTTTTAGATGCTACAATGTGCTATTTGAATGTGAGCCCCTTTGGATCTGTGAATGGCCAACCAAAGTGCTGCTACACTCACCTCTACCTCTCAACCCTCTCCCCCCTCCCCAGTGGGTCAGGGTTACCGCAGTGTTAAGTAGAGTGTTAGGGTACCATGACACAGAGGTCAACTAGTGCAATCAGCATTTCATTGTCTCAATGTTGTTGTGTGGTCCTCTAGCACTCTATAAAAGACAGTGGGATGTTCTCTGCATTGTGTCTGTTGTGTGTGATGTTGTGAAACTTTTCATTTCCCCTCATACGACCCAAGTAGCCCCCCACCCCCCGTCACCCCCTCTTTGGTACCGTTGGAACTTGATTTGTGTGGTGGTCGCTGTTAATATTGTTTCCTCATTGTAAAAGGTTTGTCTGTTCCCACATTAACACCGTGGGATTTTCTTCTTGTGCTGTCGAGGCTTTATTGTGTCACAGCACCATGTTGGGCTCAGACAGTAGAGGTGTCCGTGTGGTGGGTGGTGTGAGAGAATATTTCTTGGCTCCCTTCAAAGACCTGAATGATGAAATTCTCTCCTGTCTTTCTGTACTTGATTTTTTTTCTTTATTTTAGATATGATGAATGGGTCAAAGCAGACAAGATCGTGCGCCCCGCCAATAAGAACGTACAGAAAATAAAGCATCGCAAAAAAATAAAGGTACGGCTGTGGAGGGTGGTCATTTCTTGAACTTGAACGTGGTTTGATGTCGTGAGAGTGAATCGCTGACTGTGCTGAATTCTGACAGAACAAAGCTGAGAGGGAGCGCGACAGGTTGGAGAGGCTCAACGACAGAGACGTCCTCGGCCCTTCGTCCAACACTAACCGTCTCCCGCGCTCCAAATGTGGCCTGAGTCAGGATGTCTTTTCCAAGATGGACGAGGGTGAGGACAAAGGGACTCAGCAGTCTCCAGTCAAGTCTATAGAAATTACTTCTATCCTCAATGGCCTGCAAGGTAGCACCACTCATTAGCTCGTAGTCCTCATGCACACTCATAGCAGATTAGGACTGTTTCACTCTAAAGTGGTTTATTATGTCTCTCACCGTCCTGCTGAAACTAACAGATATTCTGCTTTGTTTGCCTCAGCCTCTGAGATGTCCACGGACGAAAGCGAGCATGAGGATGAGGAGGGAGAGCATACTGAAGAGGAGCGGCCAGGTTGCCGCGGCACCCTCAGAAAAGGTCCACCAGAGCCGCCGCAGATATCGGAGCGCTGGGAGAGCGGCGCCCCCTCTGAAGGATCCAAACCTTCTCCGGTCTCAGGAAAGAACCAGGAAGTCGGCAATGCAGAGAGCGCGGACGCCGGGAAGCGCAGAAGCCAACCGGAGTTAGAGGGAGAAGCGAGCACCAGGAAGAGGAAGTCTGACGGTGCAGCGGAGAGGACCCCAAAAGGCCAATCCAAAGCTAAGACGAGGAACACCAGGAGTGCTGACTGGTTACCTGGAGGCTCCCCCAGGAAGGTGGAGGAGAGAGCAGCCGGTCCTGGAGAGGAGAGGGGGGCCTCGTCTAGCAGCAGTTCAGATGACGAGAGCGCAGCACTGGCCGAGTCTCAGGCTGAGGAAAGTGAGCGAAGCCGGCCGAAAACCAAAGGTTCACCTTCCAAGAAGTACAACGGGATGAAGGAGAAGACCAAAACTGCCAGACAAGCCGGCTTCTGGGAGATTCCTGAGAAGAGGGCCAAAGTGTCGGGGAATGCAGAGGACAGAGCTGCCGTTCGCCCCAAAGGACAAAAGGACGTGTGGTCCAGCATCCAGGCCCAGTGGCCCAAGAAGACTCTCAAAGAATTGTTCTCCGACTCGGACACAGAAGCCGCCAATTCTCCTCCCCCACCGGTGCCCTCGTGTCTGGAGGAGCCGACGGTCGAACAG
The DNA here is from genome assembly GCF_029030835.1 of Brachyistius frenatus. Taxonomy (NCBI): domain Eukaryota; kingdom Metazoa; phylum Chordata; class Actinopteri; family Embiotocidae; genus Brachyistius; species Brachyistius frenatus. The sequence goes on from NW_027210607.1 coordinate 5,889,480, forward strand.
GACGCCGGACCCGAGGACGAAGCCTCAGAGGAGCAGATGGAGAACGACAAGCTGCCGGAGTTTCCGAGCAGTGGCAGTAACTCCGTACTCAACACGCCACCGACAACGCCCGAGTCGCCCTCAGGAGGAGGCAGTGCTGTAGAAGACTCTGGTCAAGCGCAGCCTTCCTCCCCGCCACCGTCTATAGCCCCCGCCTTGCCTTCAGAGCCGGTTTCTGACACTCTTCCCCCAGGACCCATTCAGGAGGAAGTGGCAGGCGGGCGCAGCGAGACAGACAGCAGCACGGTGGAGGTGGAGAGTCTGGGTGGGGAGCTGCAAGAACTCCCGCAGGACGAAGGGGCGGGTTCCCCATCGAAGGTGTTTGACGTCAGCCTCTCCTGCAACAGCAGCAGCAGCTGCAGCCTCGAGCTGAGCAGCAGCAGCCAGCAGGAGAGTGAGCAGAAGTCCAAAGGTACAAATACGAGCAGTTCTGCTTCATCAGGTTTCTTTTTCAATGACACAATTCATTATTTTCCTCCAGGAAGGAATCCTGAAGAAACAGGAGCTGACAAGTCATTTCACTGTCTGACTATTCCCTCTCCGTCTTCTTGCAATGTCTTTGTAGCGTCTGCGAGTCAGAAGCGGCAGAAAGAATCACAGACAGGTGGAGCCTCAAAGAAACACAAGCCAAACCGCAAGAGCCTCGGTGTGCCTCCCAAAAAGAACAGGAAAACAGGTATGACAGGTAGACAGAACTACTGACACTTTTATCAGCCAGAGAATTTCTAGTTCCCATTTACTGGTTTCCTGATATCATATTACAGATGCAAGATGTGTCAAAAAAAATTTCCACCTCTGCTGTCCTTTTCCCTCCAGCCAACAGCAGTGACAGCGAGGACCAGTCTGTTGTTGAGGGCACTGCCAAATCAACTGCCTCGAAGAACAACGCATCAGACCTGAAGGCTGCCACTTCGCCCAAGTGTCACGGACGATCTCCCCCCTCGAGCCATAAGTACCACAAGCAAAGTGACGCAGATCACACCCAGCACCGAGACAACCATGGACGATCGCCTCGTGTGTACAAGTGGAGTTTCCAGATGTGTAAGTGTCCAATTCATTTCCTACTGCAGCTGGAAAGTCATTCATTACAGCTGAAGGTATTAAGTTGTCAAAGTCTTCCTCTTCTTTTCTTCTTTTTTTTTTTTTATCAACTTTTCTTGTCCTTTGTGATTTTAATCAAGTAACAAAATAAATGGAGTTTTATGTATGTTTATGTCGACCCGTACGTGCCTGACTGAAGCCTGAAATACATTTCTGTCCGTTTCACTTAGCTGATCTGGAGAAGATGAGCAGCCTGGAGAGAATTTCGTTTCTTCAGGATAAACTGCAGGACATCAGGAACCACTACCTCTCCCTCAAGTCTGAGGTGGCCTCCATCGACAGGCGACGGAAACGCATGAAGAAGAAGGAACGGGAAAGTGAGTCAGCTCTTCACTCACGCATTACCAGGATTAACAATTCTGACGAACTACTCACTAAACTCTAAATAATGATTTACTGAATCTGGATCCACCAATGAATATCATTGGTCATTCAATTTCTGGGAATTATAAAAAGTCTTTTCCAGACGTGTGAAATCAGGGGCATTTTTCTGTATAGAGGTATTTAACTTGTTTCCTGAGTAGTTTTTTTTTCTCCTTCCTGCTTGTCAACAATCACTTCAGTCAGGATGTGTTTTTTCCTGTAGCTGCTGATTTAGTCAAACATGCCAGGAAAATCAACTTTTCAAAAGCTCTGGCTACAAAATGATGGTTCTGGGTCGAGTAGATGACCAAAAAGTCAGATGTAAAGTTTGCAATACTTCTATTGATCTGTTAAAATATGTCAGAGTCATGACAACAGTAAGCAGCGTGCTGCCTCCATCACTGCTCTGCTGCAGCCCGCTGGATGAGAATCTTTAGTCGAGGGATCAACTTTGATCCCATTTAAGAAGAAATATTTTGCTTAGTTTATTGTTTAAGCATTGAATGCCTGAAAAATAGTAAATAGAGCTTAAAAAATTGCTGGGAATAAAATGATGAAGCTATATTTCATCTGATCAGCACAAAGGTAGACAGTTTTTCCTGTTCATTATAGGTCATTGAAATTCATTTTTAGTCAGGGAAAGTCAGGGAACTTGACATTTGACTTGAGTGGGAACCCTGAAAATTTTAAGAAATGTCCAGTAAAGAAGTGCATTCATGGATTGTAGATATCTGTGACAAACTAGAACATAAACAGGAAGTCACTGGAGCATATCTTTCAAACATGACCAACTTTACATGAAGTAAAAGTGACCACAACCAAACAATGTTTCTGCTCTACAGGCGCAGTGGCTGCTTCCTCCTCCTCTTCCTCCTCCTCCTCCTCACCGTCCTCCAGCTCGCTGACTGCGGCGGTCATGCTGACGCTGGCCGACCCTCCGGTATCATCCTCATCCTCCTCATCTCAGAACTCTGGGGTATCAGTGGAGTGCAGGTGACAGGACGAACCAAGGAGCCACCGCACTAAGCACTTAACCAGCACCCTGGGGTGACCGGGCCCCCCCCCCTTCCCTCATTCCCCTCGCAACAGGACGGGCAAGTCAACCCACATACTGTAACTACTGGGGCACAAAAACCAGACCAGAGACAAAAAAAACAAGCACTATTTTTTACTGACAACTGTTTCCTTGGCAAGCTAACGGCACTTAAGTGCACTTTTATGAAGACTGTCGGGGGATGAAATTTGTCAAAAAAAAATATTCAGAATTGTCTTTTGCGCTCTCCTTAATTAAACATTTACAAGAATTGTTTTAGCAAGCAATAATTGTTTCCATTTGATAAAGTTGTCTCGGTAAGGGACTATTTCCAGTGAAGACCCCCCCCTGTGATCTGTCCTCACTGCTCCACGGTGCACACAGCCTGTGCTTGCCACGTTATCACGGGGAACTCGGAGGAACAACTGCCACATTGGCATAAAGGGCATACGAAAAGGTAACTTTGCCAAGTTTCTCTGTCCTCCGTCATTACAAAGGCCTTCATGTGGTGGTTAAACCTGAAGTGGTTGACGACGCTCCTCTGGCGCTCCTCTGGCGTACTGGCCCGCGGTCCTGTAAGTGGTGACGAATTAGGGTTTCAGAGCGTTATTGGTCCACTGACAGCCTCAGTGGATGAATATGGAATGATACTGTAGTGCCTTTTTGTTCTTCTCTACGGGGCACTTTGAGAAAGGACAGCACTTTGGGGTTTTTTTCCTGACCCTCTTCTCAAATCAGAGGGTCGGCTGGAAAAATGTGTCCCTTACAAAACGTCTACGTCTGACAGATAATGATGGACGTTATCAGCGTATTGGATATTTGAAAGAAAAGTACAAGCAGAACTTTCTGTACTGGATAATCTACTACTGAATACTCATCCAGCTTTGGGTATTACTGTTGTAATATGTGCAATGATGGAGGTGGTGAATGCAAAGGTCACATTACTTCAGTTCATCTGCCTTTTTAAAAGCCCATCTGCTTTATAGAATTATGTTTTCGTCACCCGTTCACACCCTCCCCGTCCTATCATCTTCTCTGAAGATCTGGTCATGCACATCTGCTACTGGATCAAGTTGACTTGAAGGCAGCCGTAGGAGATATTTAGAGCATGTACTCAGTACTGCAGAACACACGAGCTCAATCCCACATTTGCAGTCTTTCAAACATCATGAAGTTATTGAATTAAGTATATTTTTGCTTCATACATTAAACGTTTTTTGGCACCTCGGTCTGATTTTACTCATGATCCACATACCCATCATCCCCAACAAAACCTGTTTGGTTCTGTTTCCTGTACTATGACCAGAATAAAGGTAGAGATATTGTAAATGTGCATTTATATCATAAAGTGACGTATGTGTATACATTTCTGAAGACATCTCCAGTGTTTCCTTTGTATAGAGCCCCTACTGTATGATAATAACCTGAAGTTACGTTTTGTTTGGCACTTGTATGTAATTGTATGCTTTTGTTATACATTTGTATATTGAGAAGTGTTTTGAGTCAAGCTATTTAATATCTTGCACTGTTAATAACATGTACTTTTCTGTACAGACAGTTTTAAGGTTTTAACTGTAGTTAGAGTGTAAATACTGAAGGTTACAGCATGTTTGTTCTCTCCCTTTGGCCCCTCTCTTGTCCTTCTGATTTATTTGAATTCATTTGTTGTTCTGTTCTGCTTCTTTCATTAGTTTTAATAGTTTTTTTTTTTTCCTGCTTTGTTTTTTTTTTATTTTTTATTTCATGTTTTGCCTTAGTTTGTATTCCTGTTTTGTTTTTTCTGTAGCTTGTGCTTGTAAGAGATGAATGGTGGTTTTGGATGCGGCGGAACTATTTTCCAACCTGTACATGGCCTGAAGCTAAAGCTGTATGAACCTGTATATGGAAAACAGTCGGCAGCATAGATTAAGAGAACGTAATGGAGCTTATTGAAAAATGCTCAATAGTATTTATTAGGCTCATCTGATGATGGTCATTGTGTAATTTATTGTAAAAATGTAAGCAAAGCAGAAGCCTCTGTTTGAAATAAATGCCATAGTTTGTGAAGTAGTCGTTGTGTCTCTTGTCATCAGTGGTGGAAACGTTGCTGTACTGAAGTACAACTTTGAGCTACTGTGTGCTTAAACATTCATAGATAGATTGATACGTTTAAAAGACATTAAAAAAAAACATACACGTAAAAGTCAGTGGTAATAATGGTTTAAAAACACCACCAATAGATAAATAGGTTAACTTTACTTAATTTCACTGGAAAAAAATTGTACTTTATATTCTTACTCGAGCAAAATATTGTGCTTTACTGTACTACTTTTATTTGACAAATATATTTACATCAAATAGAAATGAAGTGGTTAATTTACAAAAAGGTTTCTACACATTAAAGTTAGATTCATCGTGATCAAACACAATTGTCAAATACAAACACATTAAAGTATTCTGCATTTTAACAAACTTTTTCTGATGCCCACCGTGCATTATTGATGGCAGTACTTAACTTTCAGCCGAGCATTTTATTCTTTGTCCTTTTGGTTTTTATTCAAAGCGTGGTCTGGTAAAGATGTTATGGGCTGTTAAAACTGGCGTGTTAATTATCATGTCTGTCCCCTCTCTGGGCCCACATGGCTATTACAGGCTGTTAATTGGTTTGCAATGGCTGTTTAATTAAAGATGAATTAATTTAGTGATAATGTACTCTAAACACAATATTAGGAGTTACAGAGGTTTTTTTTTTTTTTTTTTTTTGGGGGGGGCAGTTTCCAGTCTTGAAGTAAAGGATCTTTTACCACTTTATCTCAGCAAATCTGTGTTTACTAATGTGTTTCATAAATGTACAGCCCTTTTTACTGCTCTCTATATAATATGTTCAGATAGTTTTCAGTGTTCTTTGTTTTGTTTTTTTTAAAGCAGTCTTTCTGTTCTTTATCTCTTCAGCTGAATCTAAAAAGGGTGTTCGTGTTCGTTTTGTAATGAGTGGATCATATCTGTCATATTTTGCCATCAAAAAAAACCCCACTTTTATTCTCGTGGACGCGACCTTCTTCCGTCAACAGAGCGCGTCGCGTGACGCAAGAGTTGCGTACTTCCTGTCCGCGCTTGCGCAGTAGCGTGCTAGCTGCCAGCCAGCTAGTCCGCTGCGCGCCGCGTCCTCTTCGCGTGACCAGTTTGAGAAATGTTGAGCGGCAGGACGAGCGCGATCCTTGTGGGGCTGAGCGGAGCCCTCTTCGTCGCCTACTGCGTTTACTTTGACAGAAAACGACGGAGTGACCCTCGCTTCAAGGAAAAGCTCCGTGAACGTAAGTGTCGGTTGGACGGACGGAGCGGGAGGGGGAAGTTAGCTTAGCAACGTAGCATCGGCAACACGTTGGCCTCCATGCGGCTCCAGAAAGTCCTCAAATGAACTGTTAACACCAACATGTTGTTGTCGTAAGTAAGTGGTGAACTGTATTAACGTTTACTTAAACGTAGTCTCGTTCCGGGGTGGATATCTCGCGGTAGAAAGCCAGCCCGACTCACCTGTGAACCGACCACGTGTTTTCCTCGTCGGGCATTTTGCAAAAGCTAAAAAAAAACAACTCCGCAGCACATCTTAAGCCGCTTCTTTCTCGCAGGTAGAAGAAAGCAAACGACTTCTAGTGAGAGGTCTGGACTTGAACGGGTAGGAAATGTGGAAACCCGCCGTTTTCAGCTCAGTTTTGTTTTCTCGTTGCGGCCTAAATGTTTAATTTGTGACTCTTTTGCTTGTTGACTGAAGCTGCCTGACTTGAAGGACGCGGAAGCTGTTCAGAAATTCTTCCTGGAGGAAATTCAGCTCGGAGAAGAGCTCCTGGCACAAGGTTGGCCCCCATGTGTGTTGTCTTGTCTGCTCACAACGTGATAATGACGTGTAAGATTTAAAAACACGGACTATCTCGGATAGAAATGATCGTGAAGCTCCGAGATACTTTTACATATTTATGTCCAAAGGTTTCCAAACATTTTATCCGTCTACAACTAACCTGCACTACTTTTTCATAAATTGCTGACCTGTTGTTTAGATGGACCCTTAATCTTTCTCTGAACTCCACCGCAGGTGAGTTTGAGAAAGGTGTTGACCACCTGACCAATGCGATTGCAGTATGCGGTCAACCTCAGCAGCTGCTTCAGGTTCTCCAGCAGACCTTACCTCCTCCGGTCTTCCAAATGCTGCTCACTAAACTCCCCAGCATCAGCCAGGTGAGCATTTCCCTGCATTTCCCATTTGTTAGTTTGGTGGCGGAGCATCCTTAATAAACCCCCCAGTTGCTATTTGTGGTCTCTGGGACAAGAAAGGGTGCGAGATCAATCTTAGAATCATCCAAAGCTGAGAGCCATGTGTCCGTAGCTCTTGGCTATTTCACCTCTAAGACATAAATACCAACGTTATCAAGAGCCACTGATTGATTTGAGTTCATGTGAGTGCCTGTACCTGGCGCTGTAAACTTTAAGGCACAACCTCTGAAAGATTTTTATTTTATTTTATTTTTTTTATTTTTGTCTTTACAGAGGATCATCAGCTCTCAGTCTTTATCAGAAGATGACGTCGAATGAATGTGATGGATAATCTGCTGTCACTATTGTGTGAAGGGATTTCAGGCCCTGATATCAGTGGAGTTTGGTACGTCTGACTGTGTTTGTGTGTGAGTTGTGAGCCTGAATGTGAGATCAGGGGACATCAGACGGTTAGTAATTCTCCTCCATCACGGCAGTTCGAGGTTAGAAACCTCTCGAGCACATTCCTCTTTTTTTTTGTTTTTCCTAACCTTGTTCCCACCACATCTTATGTTTTCTAGCCGTCTGTTTGTATTTATTTCCCCCAGATTACCGTGTGTTGTGTTTTTTGTGGAGGGGGTTGCTGGAATGTAATATCAGATTAAAGAAAACAGGTATGTAGATGATTTGTTACATATTGGTGCGCAGTTGATACTCGTGTGAAAGTCTACACTTAACTCTTGTGTGGAATATTGTCATGAAGTTTCTGAAAGTGTCTGGTTAAATATTATTTTTATATTCCAGTCTTTCGCATTGGAACCTATTTTTCTGTGTAAAATCCTACAATAAAATATGAAAACACACTTTTGAGTCTCTTGAGTTTTCCTCTGCCAGTAGATGGCAGTAGCAATGCACAGGAAAATTTGAAGCATTTACAGTTTTGAAATATGGAGGGTGGGTTGTTTGTGTCTCTTTGGAAAGCTGAGGAATTATTGTGCCTAATCGAAGGTGTTGCGTGCATAAATCAAAAATAAATATTTAAAATATATCCTAGAAATAAATACCAGAAAAAAAAAACGTTAACGAGCAAGGAAGGTAATTTAAGTCCCTCTCACGGGACCTCTTCTTCTTGGTATGTTAAGTGCTGATAATATGCTTGAATCTTGAATTTCAGCATGTAATGTGAAATACAGACAGAAGGCTGACTTGGCACCAGGAGAGTACAGTATTTCTGTTTCCAAGCAGCACGGTGAAACACGAGCCGAGTCCACCGGGCCACAATGACTTTATTGTGAATGGCTGTATTGTGTATGCAGGCGAGCAGAAGTGGAGCAGCTCGTCGGGGAAGGGGAGTAAGGTCTGGTTGGAAGTGTGTCTCTTGGAAGACAAATAGAGCCATAATTATTTTTTATCCCTGTCTGTAGCTGTTTTTCTAAGGACTCTGGCCGGAGCTGCCGGTGCCTCCGGGGTTGCCAGGAAACGAGAGCAGGGAAAAATAGTTTTTCTACATTAGCAATGAAAAATGAACGGCGGCCCAGAAATGTCGAGTGGAGACTAAATGGTGGACACTGTTCCATTTTCCATGAACTCATGCAGCCTCGTCTTCAGCGCTCCTGCTACTTTGGTGGAAAAGGAGAAGCCTGTCGGGGGGCCTCGTGCAGAGTTGTCTGGCACCGAGTGTGTGTGTGTGTGTGTGTGTTTGCGCAGAAGAAGTGACTCGTTGTTAATCCATCCTCTGGGGAGGCACAGGAGAAAAGTAACCGACTGTTTTGGAGGTCAAGCCGGAGCTGTGGTCTGCTGCTGGCGCTGGGGGTAGAAACGGGTTCAGACATCTCTGCACAGCGTTTCTCCTGTAAATAAACACTCAGCTGCTGACCACGTCCTCTGTCCCCTGCAGACTGCAGCGAGCTGAAGGGTCGCTGAAGGATCCCAGACCGGCACGTAAAGCAAACCCAGTCATTTCAACAGATGCTGTTTGATTTCAGGATGACACAGCAAATCTTTCCTCCTTGCAAGATGAAGCACGCGCCATGTGTTCAGCCCCGATTAGGAAGTTAATGTAACTGAGGAGGTGCGTGTTGTAATTCTTTAAAGTGAACGTCATTCTTTTAATTGCATTCCTGCTCTATTTCAGTCTGTGAATGAGTCAGCTCTTTGCATCTGATGAAGCAAGGCAGAGGAAGGAAGAGAAAAAGGGGGGAGGGGGAGATGAGGGGGGCGGAGAAGCTTCTGGTCTTGCAGTAGGGGGCGCTGTTGCTCCAGGTTCTGTGTGCAGACCTCGGTGCTGCTCCACTGAAGGACAACTGAATGGAGAAAGCTCAGAGCATCAAACAGTTCCAGTTGACAGCAATAACAATGGCTGTGCCTGCAGCATAGAGACAGTGTGCTCAGGAGAAGACATTTTTAACAGTTTTTCATCCTTTTTTTTTTTCTTTTTTTTTTCTAGTGTGCACATGGCGACAGATGCACCCAGTTACACCTTCATTACAGGGTACAGGAGCTAACCTTATCTTTAAAACATTAAATTCCCAGTATGAAGGGTGAGAGAGGCACTACAGCAGTGGGACTGCCACTGTAATTTGTTTGTATGGATTCTGATCGCTTGTCAAGTGTTGTATTGGGAATATTGTAATCGCTATAATAATTTGAGCTCCGCAACTCATTACTGGAAATCCTGTCAACAAATTATCCACATCACTAATGACCTTTGCTGTGTTATTGCGGCGTGCGAGTTTGAATGTCAAAGCTCGACTCCTGCTTGCTGTACCGAGTGCCACCTGACCGGCATGTCTGGTTATGTAGGAGCAGCTGTGTTTGGGAGTTTAAAGGCAGCCAGAAATAACCCGGTTGTATGCGGTTGCTATGGCAGCTCCACGTAGCCCTGCAAGAGCAGCAGACTCGGTCTACACTCCTCCCGAGTGTTACCTCTGAGCTGGGAGGTGTTTGCCGCCCGTGGCTTGCCGATCAGTGACTGTTCGGTGGAGGCGTCCTCTGAGGCCCCGGAGTCCTGCAGCGTCTGTGTTGTGGAACATGTTTTCCTCACGATGCTCAAGAGTCTGTTGTGTCCTGCTGCTGATGTCACGGCCGCTGTCCGCAGCACTACTGTACGTTGTCATGGAGAGGGCAGAACATATGAGGCAGGCTGCTGTAAAGACTCTCCTGCACTGCCGCTTGTGTGCACGCAGCAGCAACATGGTATATTAATAATTACCAGGCGCCCGTGGTTTTTTTTTTTTTTGTGTCATTCACCAGTGAGGGGAAAGAAGAAGAAAAAAATTTCCGAGGCACGTCCTAAAAATAAAGCAACACTGTACGTGCTCAGAGTATTAACTTCCACACAGATGACCCATTTTTCCATCTCAAAGGGTCTGTGGATGGGTGGAAAAAAGAGGGGAGGGGCGGGGCGGGAAGGGGGGGGGCAACAGTGGAGCCAATCACGTGAATCTAAAGCAGGCTACAAATCCTGGCGGATTTCTCTTCCTCTGTGGGGTAATGCCTTACTGTCATCTGTTTTTCCATTTCTCTGCTGCTGCTCTCTCCCCGTGGTAATTTCACTTCGCCTGCCTGCCCTTCCTCCATGCCGCAGCTTTCCTCCTCCTTATTTAGCCCGGTTGTTTACATTCCCTGTGAGTGTGAGCTGAAGGGTGTGGACAGCCGCCCGCTCCCCCACAAGGAACCAACCACCCTGGCTGCCTCTCTCTAATGTCAGTTCCACCCCACCCTTCCTCCACCCCCCACCCGGCCTGCAGCCTCCACCTATCTCCTCATCACCGGATCCCCCTGATAAGGCTGAAATTCAATAGCACTTTACTCTGCACTGAGAGAAGTAAGTGCATCACATGACCTGCGAATTCCTGTCAGTGGTTTTCATATTTGGGTCCCAAAACAAAGCCCGGCGTGGAGCTGGATTTGTTATGAAAAGGAGGGACAAACAAACAGCAGCGGAGCATCATGGGAGAAAGAATATGTATCGCTCAGCATCAGCTCGCATCCTGTCATCTGTCATCAGCATTATCTGTGTAGCCGAGGCAAGGGGGTGAAACTAGAAGAGGGGAAGTGACACGTACCGTGAGCAGCAGCAGCGCCAGGGTGAAGAAAGGGTTAACTAAGCAGACTGTGCAGTTACCCTCCTCCCCCCCCCCACCCCCACTCCCCACACACCGCCTGCCCCTCCCTCCTCTGTCTGATCTGTCTTCCTGTCTCACAAGCAGTGCAGTTGCAGAGGCTTTGAACATCATGAGAGAGGCGAACGGGCTTGTTTTGCATACTGTAGGTCTCCTGCATTGACTTGTAACAAATCCTTGCCCTCGGGAGGCACGTCAGAGGGGATTAGTGGGGAGGGCCGGGGGGCCTCACAGAGTTTCCCATTGTCGCAGCCCAGCCCTGCACTGTGTTTTCAGCCCGCAGAGTGAGAAAAGAGCAAGCAGGTGGGGTGGTGGTGGTGGTGGTGATGGAGGTGGGGGGGTGGGGGGGGGTCCAACTTGTGTGTGTGGGTGGGGGTTATACAGTGGTGTTATTTCCCTCTGCCCTGATTCTTTGGAGCTGAGCTGAAGGGGAGGGGAGGAGAGTGTAAATAATGTATTTGGAGCGGCGGGGTAGAGGGAGATGGTGCTTGACCGAGCTCAGGGAAGGGAAGGGAACCGTTGAGCGGCCATGCTGCTGCACAGGAAGCTGGAGGGTGGAGGAGGGTAGGGGGGTGGGGGTTGGGATGGTGCAGGGGGGGGGGGACTGTAGGAGCTACAACAATACTGTTGTGGTGCTCTGGGGAATGTGGGGCCCTGTAAGAATGTGGCAATCCTCCACTTCCGCTCTGCTCTCTCAGTTTCACTGAGACAAATAGACTTCCATTAATAATGCAGTGTTGATAATAAGTGGTAGTAACGTGACATGCTTTTTCACAACAAGCCCGCAGCTGATAAGAATTTATTTATATACCCTGGAAACTGGAAACCTGACCTCCAGTTACAAGACTGGATTCATGTCGAAGTTTAAAAAAAAATAAATAATAATGTTGTATTAATATTTACATTTGACTTTCGTGCTATAAATTAAGAGGATAGAATTGACATGACTAAGTTCTGTAGCTTCAGCCAGCAGTGGGATAACTTAGCACAAAGCCTGGAGACGTGTAGAAAGTCCTGCTGGCTCTGTCGTGAGCTGACATCGCCTTTAAATGTGTGTTCAGACAGAAAGGGAAGCAAACTTTCACTTTGCATCATTCATGTTTATTTAAAAAGCCACCGTAACAACTCTACAGGCGTTAGCTGTGAGCCAGCTAGCGGCGCAGGCACAGACTGTTTGTATTCACACATTTTTCACTAACAGTTGCATCAAGGGGCCAATTCATGCCTCATCAAGTTGTCTTTACTTGACTTGTGCGCGCTGCAGCTAAGATTAATTGTGTGTTCATCCTGCCTGAGCGCGCAGTTAAGCTCACAAATGAAGGTAATAATGTTGGTGATTTTCTTGTAAATACAATTTAAGTCACTATCTATTCATCAAGGTTACACAGTGGTAACTGATCTTGTGCCTCATTGATGGAAGTCTTTACATTTGCAGCATAATGAAGTGAAAGCACTCCACGTCTCTAAATAAATCACTGGCGGTGTGCAGCGAGTGACGTGTTTTCCACCACACACCGGTGGGTTTTCCACCGGAGAGGAGAGGCGGACCTACAGCAGCAGCCTCGCTCTTCAACAGCCAACTGGTGACACTGCTAAGATCTCTGGGAGTGAAGTCCAGAAACGCAGCTGCAATTAGGGCTGGGCGGTCTTGGACTAAATCAAACATCGCTGTGTTTTTGACCGAGTACCTCGATATCGATATCGAAAAGATATTGTGGTGATGACCCCTGGGACTCTTGACAAAAGTATTAATGTAGATTTTGAATGAATAATGATCAGTAAAGGCAAATAATAGAAAAGCTAGAACAGTCTGTTAAGCTTCAGAAAATGCCGATGACGTCACTTTACTTTTAAAATCGGGAACATTAAGATATCCAAAGTCAGAGATGATATCTCGTCCCGGGCCGAGCTGCAATTTCCGCTTTTCGCCACAGGTGAGAGAGAAGAGAAGAAAACGGAGATTTTAATCTTGTTTACAAAAACAAACATGAAAATGACAAACTACCTTTTTTTTTTTTTTTTCCCCATTGAACCCAAACCTCCAACTCCGGCTGCTGATCGGTGGATTTTGCCACCTTTGCACAGCGCCAGTCTGTTTCTGGTCTAAATGCTAAGCTAAGCTAACGGCTGTTGGCTGTAACTTTATGAATGTGGTACAGACATAAGAGCTGCGTTCTTCTTGCTCTCTACATAAAAGCAAATAAGCGTAGTTCCCGAAAAGTTGAATTCCCCCTCCTGCCTCGGTGTGTGTGTGTGATGAAACTGCTCACTTGCACTATTATCCCATCACCCCATTATTTCTCTCCTCCTCCTCCTCCTCCTCCTCCTCCTCATCTCCGTGTTGTGCTCCTCTCACTCTCCCTCGGCGTTCCCTCTCTCTTCTTTCTCCCACACCTGCTCTGTTTTATGGCAACAATGAAAGGGACCTCAACCTTGAAAGATGATAGAGGAACCCCAACTTCTCTCGTATAAGAAAGGTAGTAAAAAAATTTAAAAAAAAAAAAAAATCCCACCTGCTCTCCTTCACACGCGATGTAACCTTGGTGTAACTTTAGTATTTTATCGTCTTTTCTTTGGGCAACTCTGTTGCTGTATCACCCCGTGCAGCTCGGCAGCTACAACCCACTCATTCACCCGAAAACTACAAAGTGGGTTTGACGCCTTGCATCTTGTGTAACCGCGGTCTTTGAAGACTTTGACTTTGAGCTCTGTGTCTCATCAATTCCCTACGCAGAGCTAAATTTGAATCTGAGGCGAGCGCATAAGGGGGTAGCTTATCTGCCCCACTCGTTTAATGTCATTCATTCACGCACGCTATTTTTGTGACAGGCCGTGCACGCCGAACTATTTTACATTATCTGTTGTTTATGTAACCACCTTCGGTTTGTACGTCGATGTGTGTGCACGCTGCGAGATGGCAGTACAGTGGCGTCTTAATTTGACGAGGGACAGAAAGCACTGGTTGCATCAAAAGTGAGGCGCCTTCGCACATTAAAGGCAAAGTTTGTTTATGTTCTGCATGAGAGTTAAACGCTCTCGCAGAGGAATATAGAATAAGGCCAGTCCCGGGTTCTTCTGGGTCACTCTTTGATGTCGGTTCACGCCTCGACACGAGGCGCAGCAGGATAGAGCGAAACAGATATCCCCAACATTCGCAGTCTATGACGGAGCCGCTCCGTAAAGTGAGTGGTATTTATCGCGGCAAATTCCTGACTTATTTGTCATCTGGGTTCCTGGATTTGTCGCATCCAATCTGCTTTTCTCAATGAACTGTGGAGGGAGATTACAGGCTCATCGTCAGTGAGATAATAACGGCGAGTCAGGCTTTGACTCTCAAAATGAAAGTCCTCCAGAGGATGATGTGGAGAATAGAGCCGCGTCGCACGCAATGTTTCATTCTCACGATGCTACTGAGGCTCTTTTTTTTTTTTTTTTTTTGTGCCCCCATCTGGAAATATTATTTCTCTCTGTCCCCAATCCATTTTGAAATACCGGTCAGCCCTGCAATTGTTCGGTGAACCTAAGCCGCAGAGCCACGCCACTCTTTCCTATCCTTCAGCCCCGCAGTGCACTCGCCAGCAAATCCTTCTCAAGGCTGAGCCGATCCACCACGCAGCTGCATTCACATCTCAATGTAAGATATGAAGAAAGCAGTTGTTATTCTGTCCTCTCTGTCTGATCACCTGACGTGTATTTGACTGGACATCTCTCACAGTCTTCTTCAGTCGGCCCTTAGCAAACTTTTTCCTCAATTTTTTCTTTTTGCCGTCTTCTCCACACTTGATTTATTTCGGCTTCGTGTCATGTGAGCTCACAGCAACAGAGTCAACTGAGCTACATGAATATCCTCCATGTGACCTATTTGAACTAAAATCTTGAGCTCCCTCTGTGTTTATTTCCAGTCTATTTGCAGCCACTCTGATAATTTGACATTGTTGCGTGAAGTATGAGCAATTTGTAAGGCTGGTTTTCCAACCAGAGTACTTCTTTCATTAACATATAAAAAGCTTTGTTTGATATCCTTGTCTCGTTTGAGGTGTTTCTCTCCATAAATTATTTCCAAAGCCAAGAGGAGTCTCAGACAGATAAGTTCTTTACTATTTAGTTTCACCCCGAAAGACCACATTCCTGGACTTGATTTGATTTTAATGGACTTGTAGATGATTAATGAATCAATTATTGGATGCGGCATCTGAGCTCCGGGTGGCTGCAGAGGCGACACTGACAGCTTTTCAAATTGAAAGGAGCGCAGTCGCTGTGGAGATTCGCCGGCTGCCAACTCAATGTTGCTCCTGTGATCATAAATGCAAGAAATAATTAACAAACAACTCCACCGCGAGGTTGTTACATGGCGGGTCATTTAGGGTCAGCAGGAAGAGACTGGTGGAAAGCGGAGCGTGCAGCTGATTGCACTTTGTGTGATAGGGACGGTAACGCAGATTGAGTTAATCTTGTAGCGGAAAAATGCACTGAAGGCTTTTAGTCCCGATGACGCTCAGTGTGAGGCGTCTCTCTCACAGAGCTCAGCGAAGAGCTTAGCTGAAGCACTCCCAGCACCACCACCACCACCACCACCTCACCATCCACACCCTGTCTACCCTCCCAACCCCCGCCGCTCCATTCTTCCAGAGAGATGGCTTGTTGACATCCATTAGGAGGTTTCCCAGCATTGAGCCGGGCCAGGAAAGAGAGCTAATGATGTAATTCCCTGAGAGATGACATTAAAATGTCAAAGTGCTGCAGCTGACATCATCCATTTAGCACAAATTTTCCTATAACATACATTTGTCTTCCCTTTTTTTTTTTTTTTTTGCCTCCCCTCAGCTTTCCTTCCTAGAAACTGGAGCTTCCCACCCATCCCAGCACCTCCAGGCTCTTCTTAGGTGTGCAGCCACACTGTGGAGGACAGACTGGAATCAAAGTGTGTCTTCCCCTGCAGCTATAAATGCGCTGCTCCAGAAAGCAGTGTTTTGAACAGCCTATGTTTGTCACGTTTCATTTATCCCTGCTTTTTTTTTTTTTTTTTTTTCTAAGCTTCTGTGACGCTAACTCATCTTGTCTGTACAACAAAGACCCTCACGCCCTACAACGCGCTTTCCTCCACCTCGTTTGCTCTTCTTTAATCCCTAACACATGTGGGAGTGACCTCCGGATGATTTCAGGTTTCCTATCTGAGTTTATCCTCCTTTAAAAAGTCTGATGTGGATTTCATGTTGTGGACTTGTGACAGAATGAAGAGAACGTCTCATGCAAATTGCATTTTCTACCCGCCTCATGCCGCGGCCCCGTGGCGCTCCCGCTGGTCAACAAACAAACACGCTGCTTCTGAGAAAATATAGAACCTGAATTATATTTCTGAGGCAAACTTGACAGCCCCTTATTCTTCAGCCCAGTGAGTGGGCAGGCTCAGACGTCAATAACGGATGCTTGAAGGCAGAGTAAGTAGACGTGAACTGGAAGCAGAGAAGGGGGCTGCGCCTCACTCAATAATGAATCAATTGATCCCCCTGCAGATGATGGATTGGGTTGCTATGACGACAGATGCAGTGTTACCCAGAGCGTGGAGGAGAGGTTTGTTTCCCAGAGCCCGAGAGTGGATCTTGGCTTTGAATGTACGGTGACGCGGGACGTGATTAAAGGAGGTGAAAACAGAAAATATTAAGTAGTACATTAATGCAGCCAGAGGGATATTTTCCAAAGAGGAATTACTGCGCAGTTTCAGCACTCCTTCACATCACACTGTACAACCGCAAATCTGTTTTTCTCTATTTTTACCAAACACACAGATGTAAAGACGTTGCAGGTGCATGAGATTACACTGGCAATCATTCCCGCTCTGATTAATCTGGGCGTTACTCCATCGGTGGATTTTTTATTTTTTTTATCATCGAGTCAGAGCTGAATACACATGTGGGTTTTATTGTGCATGTAGCGCTGGCTTCTTTTAAAAAAAAAAAACAAGAAAACAGCAAAAAAAAAAAAACTGTTTACCGTGTCTGCATGTGTGCGTTCTGTTGCCGTGGCAACGCGGCTGATGCTGGGTCCAGCTGGGACCACGTTGCCAAGTAACAGCTGAGTTATGAGAGTGGAGGAGAGAGGAGCGTGGGCGTTGGGAGGGGGAGGAGGAGGAGGAGGGGGGGGGGTGGGTGGAGGGAAAGCAGCGGATACGAGGACTTCTACAAAGACAGCAGCGAGCAACAAAAACTGGAAGCATGAAGGGGGGGAGGCGGAGGGGGGGAGATATCTCTGAGGGTTAAAAGAAAGAGAGAGCGTGTATTTAGGTTGGGGCTCTGGATTGAAATATAAGGTGGTTTTCATCTCTCTCTCTTTCTCTTTGCGCCTTCCTGCCAGAGAATATTAATACTTGGGTGCATGTCAAAGCAGCTACAGTCTCTGGGAAAAGGCACACAAACAAAGTGTTACGCTCCATGCTAAACAGCAGCACGGCTTCTCTAATAAGTCCTATCACGTACAGAAAATCGAGAGCCCCGGCTGCCCTGCCCCTTCCTCACTAACTGCGCACGGGGCCTCCGGCCTGTAGCGATTTACAAGCAGATATCAGAAACAGTTCGGCTTCAGCTGAAAACCACGGCGTGTCCCTGTAGTCCGGGAGCTGCGAGGAACGGCCCGTCGTCGAGCCAGCACTGGTTTCAGCGTACATGCAGACAGAGAAGGTTACACTGAACTCACTCCTGAGCTCAGCTTGACGGCTGCACGGCGAAGACGTGGCCAGTAAATTACATGAATGGTTAATGGTTTGTGCAAACAGCAGCTGGTCGTGTTTTTCAGCTTCAGACGCCATTTAAACCCCATCTGTGTGTCGGATGATTAAAAACAAAGGACGAAGGTATGTTTTTCGAACCCTCCTCCTCTGACCTGCCCGGTCACACAGATACTCTCATGAATCATCTTCATCTGACCTTAAATCTGCCTCGGACTCCGTCCCCGGTATCGCAACATGATTATGCACTTTTGCTGTCATATCAGTCTCAGGCTTCTGGCTGAAAAGCTTTTGTTCGTGCTCATTAAGAACACATTTTTCTGTCCTTCACTGGTTGAGCAGTCTGATTTGTTGTCATGGAAACTGATCCTGTAGTGCCTTGGTGCTTCATTTGGGACTAATTGTCATCCCCCAAACAAACAACACGCATGCTCTCAGACTCGCGCTCGTCGCTGAAATCACAGCGTTCGTCGCTCTCTTTGTTGCGACATTCTCATGCTCCAGTACTTCGCAACAATAAACCTCCGACACAAGGCCCCCGAAATCCTGCGCAAGAGTGAGTGAAATAGCTGGAAAAAAAAAAAAAACAACCTCTGCAAAACAAAACAGCTATTGAAGTTCCTGGAACCGCTCCCCGGCCGCTTGATCCAAATATTCCTGATGAGTTTTCCACATTTGATGCCTGGTGCTTTGACTGACACATTCGGTCCCCGGCTAAAGGACTGCGTTACATGTCAAAGATCAGACAGCGGATTTGTGCAGTTGAGGAATTGTCAGGTGGGAAAAGGGGGAGAAGCAGAGAAACAAAAACAATGGAGCCAACGTGGCCCCACACTTTATATAACAGTGCTTGCCTGTGGCGATTGTGCAATGCGGTGCAGTTGTCTGGGCTGATGTAAACAGAGCCTTAGTGCCTCTGGAGGCTCAGCCATGTGCCTTGATGCAGCAGTTATGGGCACATGCCCTACTTTCATAAATCAGAGCTGAAAAAGAAAAAAGGAAACAGCCTGATGGGGAAGGGAGGGGTGAGAGGGGATGCCGAGTGAGCAGGCGAGGGAGGGAGAAAGAGAGTTTTAGAGGGAAGGAGGGAGGGGGGAGGCTGAACAAGGCTCATATTGATGTTCCAAACACAGCTGCAAGCGTCAGCTGACTCGCTGGCCTGGAAGCAGCCCCAAGCTCTGCCTCCTGCCTTTATCAGCTTACACTGCGACCTTTCTCTCTCTACTGGAATAGATTCACCCCCCCCCCCCCCCCCCTCCTCCCCCCCTCGCCCTCTCCTCTCCCCATATCTGGCCCTTTACCACACACTGTCCACATGGCC
Organism: Brachyistius frenatus; assembly: GCF_029030835.1. Taxonomy (NCBI): domain Eukaryota; kingdom Metazoa; phylum Chordata; class Actinopteri; family Embiotocidae; genus Brachyistius; species Brachyistius frenatus. The sequence goes on from NW_027210607.1 coordinate 5,908,409, forward strand.
CCTGATGAGTCCAGACCCTGTATGTCCTCTCTGACTTTGACATCTGACTTCTGCTGGGTGGGGGGGTTTCTGTATCTGCATGCCTTCAGAAACACTGGCTCTCTTTTGGGCGCATCAGCACTTTCGTTTGTCTCGCATGGCTCGGTTTTCAAGCCTTACCCCCACGCTCTTACACAACTCACCATGAAGTCACTCTTACTCCTCACGTCCGCACCCGGTGGCGCAGAATAAGGAGCGAGCGGTGATGAAGGGCTCAGTTACTTTGCAAATACCTGCCGGTGCACCAGGGTCGTGAGGCAATGTGCAGTTCTCGTGTGTCAGATTTTTGCAAGGCTCCCCCCGGAGACAAAGGCACAGAGAGGAGGATTTAGATACTATGCTTAAGGTGACAACTCAGGACTGGACATATTTAGTGAACCTGAAGTTAGCAATAGTTCAGGGGGAGGTTGAAGCAGCAGCAGCTGTTGTCAGGAGTGTGTCCCTGAGGGGCAGTAATCAGCAAAGTTAGCTGTCTATCACAGGTCCGCCGGGCCTCATGGGCTTTTTCTCAGAACGACGCCTCCTCCGTGCTCACACACAGCACACCTCCCCTTGATGACGCTCTTCAAGTGTTACTGGATAATGTTTCTATGGGAGCTGTCCACCCACGCGCACGCACACACACACACACACACACACACACACACACACACACATCACTGCCCCCCCTCCCAACTGTTTGCAGGAAACACTCATCCTTCTCTGGAGATGTCGCTTGCGGCGGCTCATGCACTCATAAATCCCGGGCTCCTTTCTGGGAAATGAAGGGCTTGAAAGATACATGCATACATACACACACTGGGAAAGGGAAAGAGTGGAGGGAGCGGGGTTCAAAACACAGCTTGCCAAGTATATCTCAGTCGCCTTTTTGACAGTGAAGAGGCTGGATTGAGTGTCTGCCTTCTGTGGGAGGCAAATAAGGAGCAAATTCGGCGCTTCCCCGGTTACTGTGTGAGAATCCGAGTCACTGCGGTATCTAGGCAGACCTCAGCAACACCCAAAACATCGCAGGAATGAGAAGTGTTTGGCAGCGGAGGACAAAGAGGGGACGGGATCGAGGGAGCAAATAAGAAGGAAGGCGAGAGAAAGAATAGAAGCTTTTAAAGGCAACCATTGCTGACTTCAAATGTCAGTCGATTCCCGGTTAGACAATGGAAGACAGCTGTCGCAAGGCTTTGAACTGCAGCTGTCGGCCTGTTTTTGGCATTATTTGCGTGTACATGCGGTTACTGGTTGTGTTTGAACATGGGGCAGCTATAAAGTGTTAGAGGAAGATTAGTGCGTACGATATTCAAATGGTAGCGGGTGGAAAGAGATCACGGGGAGCTGCATAGAGAGTGAGGTGGCGAGTACTGTATGTCAGATGTTCCTGATTTAGAAACCCTCGAGCAAGCAGCAGAGTTGAGGCGGGGTGGCAGAGAGGCTGCCGTGTCTGGAGTGGGCTCTAGTGCTTTGGGGTTTGAGGGTCAAAGAGAAGGGAGAGAGATGAAGGACGAGACTGTGAAGGACATCTCACTCGGAAAAAAAAAAAAATAAAAAAAGAAAAGAAATTCATTTTCGATTGGCGGGTTCGTGACTAAAACGGCCGTAGTGTCCGTAACGCCTGAAAACTCGTCCCGAGTGCCTCTTTATTGGTGTCATCCGCGGATCATCGGAGAACATCGCTTCCTCATCCCTGCTGCTGCTTTGATCCTCCTCCAGACAATGCGCCATTAGGCCTGGGCTGATTTGCTAAAGCACAGCTCAATTACTTAAGGGGAGACTCATTAATATATCAGAAAGTCCAGGCATGACTCTGCAAATAACAGAACACATTAGATCCCCCAACAATATGTTTCAATTATTCATATCATGTAAGAGCGAGCGGATAGAACCGAGTCACACTTTTGATTTGCATTCAGCTGAAGAAATTAGGACTTTTTTTTTTGGAGCACACCGGCTCGCACTTTGGAAGTTGCACTTGAGCCGGTGGTGTGCGTTTTGTGCTGGCTCTGACACGCACGCAGTCAGATAAGTGGCCTGACAATACACTTGGGCATCAATGTGGCTTAAATGTCACTTTTCAAGCTACGCCATTTTGTCACGGTAGTTAAGAGTGCCGCTCCAGGTGCCTCGTCAGCAGCTGCTCAACTGCACGAGGCGGGGCGCCGCAATTATTCACAAGAAGGAACACGCACGCGTATTCTCACTGTGCATGTGTGCGTCTGCAGAAAGATAATAGCATTCACCAGAAATGATCCTTCTTGTTCTTGCGTCCTCGCCAAACCGAGGTGATGAAATAACAATGAAAATGTCAGTCAATGCCCTTCATCCCCAAACTGCTCTCAGCAGCCATCATGATAAATGAAGGCCCCCTCAGCGTGTGGGGATCTGATGAGTCAGCACTATTTTACAGGAATGTGGAAGTAGGGAAGGAGCCAGTGTGTGGGGTCCCTCTTGTTTTTCGGTGCGAGGTCGGAGGATGAAGCATGGCAAACTTCACTTGGGAGTAGAGAGGGAATTTCCCTGAATAATATATCGGCCCTTTTGATTCAACCTTACTATTTTTTTTTTGCATGCATGAGTAAATTCCTCTGCGTGCCCTTCTTGTTTTAGCGGTGACATGCTGCAGTGTGCCGTGCCGTGCCGTGCAGTTCAGCGCAGGGCTCTGCGTCGCCGCTGCTGCTGCCGTGCATACGGAATGTGTGAATATGTGTGTGTGAGTGCGTCAGCCGCTGACGTTGTGTTCATTCCACAGTAAATTGATCTGGCTGCTCACTAGACTGGATGGAAAAGGGCCCCGGGCGAGAAGTGCACACTGCATCAGCAGATGGGAGAGCCCACTGTGTTGCCATCACACGGCATTCCTGCTCACTGGGCATGCTCAGAGGGCCACGCCCCACGTACCACCCCCCCCCCCCACACACACACACACACACACACACACACATCCCCCCCCCTCCCCCACACTTCCTCTCAGGCCTGTTTGAACCAGTCAGTAGGAGGTGCTTTCTCTTTCTCTTGTTTCTCTTCTGACCTTCAGAGCCAGGCATGGGGACAGTAGGTTTGACGGGGGTGGGAGGGAGGAGGCCTGTTTTTCTAACAGCTCTTTGGGTAGCAGGGCTGATATGTCACTCATTATTTCCACTCAGTGCTTTTGCTCTGTCACATGGGACAACCCAATGGCTCCCTCCCACACAGGGCCAGCAGAGGCAACACAAGAAGATACCAAACTCTTAGATTGTGTTCAATTAGATAACCTAATCGAACACAATCTGTCACCGTCGGCTTTTACTATTAACTCATGGCTGTGTGATTATTAACCATCAGCTGGTATTGATTCTCTTATATTTGTATCTCTTCACAACTATGTCAGAAAATACTTTAAATACACAAACAGATGTAAAAAGGGAACTTAGTGTAGTGTTGACCCAGAGGGGTGAATTTACAAGGATAGGAAATCATGTTAGTCACTGTGCTTCACTTACGTAATTCGTGAGTTGTGCAACCTGATAAAAATAAAAACAGGAATGAATTTAAATCACTTTAACTGAAGTTTAGCACAAACGCCAGAAAAAGAAGCGTACAATAAGAGGTGCAATCCTTTTCTAAAAAAAAAAAGAAGAAAAGTGTGAATTTATTCAGGAGCTATAAAGTCACAGCAGCAGTCTAATATTTCAGATCTACATTTTTAAAGTTAAACATGTTGGATGCAAAGATAAATAAAATTAGAGTTAATGTTTTATGAAATTATATGATGTAAACATTTAAAGGTGTAAAACCAATACAGCCCCAGAATGATTGCTGTCACATGGTTATGGTGTGAATTGCATCATTTCGCGGTCTGCTGCCTTCCTATTACCAATACAAACACACCATACTCTACACATCATCACCATTATCATTGCACACATCCTGCTGACATTGCAGAGAACTGAATCACGGGCTGAATTCCACCGTGAATCACATGGTTGCAAACAGAGAGACTGTTTTTTTTCCGCTCTCAAATCTAATTCCCTCAGGCTTTTACACATTGTCTCTTTGTTTTGCCACCACGTTCTGCTCGTCTCTCGTCCTTCCGTCTTTGTTCGCTCCCCTCTCTGACTCGCACGACCAGCTTCCTGTTTATGTCAGGCGAGCATCAAGCCAATCAGCTGTGAAGGCTGTGATCCTCCTCGTAGCTATTTACTACCCTGTGGTCTGTTTAAAAAAAGACTGAACGCAAGCTGAGCTCGGTGCAGGCTGCTGAGTAAGCAGACACGCAAAGCTCCAATCAGTCCACAACTGACCTATATACATGTCAGCCTTTCTGCTTTTTGAAAGTGCGTGTATCCGAGCTATAGTATTTTTCCTATATGAAATGTGCTTCGCGTTCACTCGGTGAACTGTTCAGTTATTTGCTTGTGTTTCTCACAGCGCAGCAGGATCTGCATGCTGACATTATATTTTGTCGATGCTGAGGGCTGAGGGAATGTGCTGGTTTGGAGATAACAAAGCAGCACGAGGCGGCTGCGTGTAAACTTTGGATGAGGTCACGGTCCGCCAACACAGCACGCCGTGACATGAGAGGGGATTTTGTTCTGGATTCTCCCTCGGTGGTGTCATACCTTTGCTCCATCTTTCTGTTGCCTTGTTTGCTCTGTGCAGATTCAGATTGCAATTGCAGGTTATCAAAACTGCCAGCCCTGGCAACCGGCTGTTATTATATGGTTGGAGTAAAGTGCAGACTGCATTTGAAAACAACAAGAATAGACTTTGTAGAGTGTGCAGGGACCTGTCCCTGAGCCCAGTACTGTGCCAGCTTTCTCTTGGAGTTCACAGTGTACTATAAATCTGTTAGACAGAGAGAAAATATAATCAGGGCTTTGCTGGGGCAGTTGAGTTCACTGCAGGCATTACATGAGTACTAATGCCTGATTCAACACTGGCTCTGGCAAACATGCCTGACATTCAGTGTTTACACCCCTCTATGAAAGCTGCTAGTCAGACAGTCTGATAGCTCGGCCTGGAATTAGATTCAGGAAGTCATGAGATTTCCAGGTGGCTCAGCTTTCCTAGAATTGTTAAGCGGGGATTTTTCAAAGCGTTGCCAACACACATTACACTGAGGATACTCTTCTGTAAAGAATTACACCGATACGTTTCTTGCGCTTTCACATGCTGACGTCTAAATCCAAGAAACAAACACCAAACACTTGTTAATGTGCAGCCTCACTGAATGCATCAATAAATGAAGCTCCTCTCCAATGATGGTACGCTATATTTGAAAAAGGGAAAAATACAACCGAGTGAAAATAAGGGGAAAGGAAATGCAAGTGCTTGGGCCTATTTTCAGAGAGAAAAAGCTCCACGGTGTGCCATAGTTTGGTAGACACAAATGCATGAATAATGAATCTGTGCTGAACTCCTGCTGAACCCTCTGCACCAGCACCAAGCCAGAGATCCACACCACATGACATCCAGCACACACACACACACACACACACACACACACACACACACACACACACACACACACACACACAAGCACCCGGTGACCTCTGTAAAGCTCCCAACATAGGAGGCAGTCTGCTGCGGAGTCTGTGTGAATCATTGCACTGTAGTACACATGGCTGCAGTTAGACAGGACGACTTCTCCTTTGATAAACCTGACAACCGTTGGGAGGTGGCGGAGGACACGGCCAGCCAAAGTCGAAAGATAAATACAAACCGGTGCTGCAGCAGTTAAAGCTCCCGCCCTTCTGGCAGCTGAAGTGTGTGTGTGTGTGTGTGTGTGTGTGTGTGTGTGTGTGTGTGTGTGTGTGTGTGTGTGTGTGTGTGTGTGTGTGTGTGTGTGTGTGTGTGTGTGCGCGCGCGCGCGGTTCAATGTTTAACCCTTGTGTCAACAGCCTGTATGTGTCACAACAGCATTCCTGTGAGGCCTTGTCTTGTGACAGAGCGGTTTCATAATGGGAGCGCTGCTCTCACTGCCCGCATGCATTGTTAGCTGTTAGGAAGACTGAGCTTTGTCTCGTTGAGGAATGACTCGTAGCGTGACAAGTTTCATGTGCCTGCATGTTGGGCGTTAATGAGCAAGTGAGGTGAGGTAGTAGAAAGCCAGGTTAACCAGTTCAGACTGCAAACACAGCGCCTTGTTTACCCAGAATAGGCTGCGTCTCTCACTCTCCTTCCTCCCTGCTGTAAATGGTTAACTTGGCAGAGGATCCTGAAAGAGCTTGAAAGCTGTTTTTGAGTACACAGGAGGCGAACTTTGCTCACGTCGTTGTTAGGCAATAGCATTTTTGATCAGTGATTTTTAATAGAGGAGAAAGCGAGGCAAGAGCACCTCGGGAAGGAAGACAGAACAGAGCGCTCTGCAAAGATGTTTCTGGATGAACAATATGTACATGTGAAAATAAAAGTGGAGGAAGGGGGGGGGTGTTGTCCTTGAGGGCAACCCTGGGTGTAGCTAGACTTGTCAGTGGAGTGTGAGACCGTTTCCTCTTCAAGGCTGTCTGACTCCTCCCTCACATTGTGTGGCAACCAAGGCAGCGTAGGTGAACTTTATCCCTGTTTGGTGAGAGAAAGAGCTTTGAAATGATTTGCATAGAGCGAGATCAGGTTACACGTCTGTGTGCCTGCTGAACAATGTGGATCCCATCACTCAACAGGAGGTGGAGGGAAGTAATCACAACCTTTCAGATGTTAAAACAGTTTGAAAACAGCCTCTGCCTGAACCTGCACAACTGCCACACACACACACACACACACACACACAAACACACAGCGCTACACTACCATCACAAACTGAATTCACACAGATAACATTCACCACACCCAGCTCCACATGCCCTTTGGACAGGCAAGTTTTCTGCAAACACATGGTGCAAGACTGTCTCTCTATCAGCAGTGGCGGCTTGTAGTCGTTACAAATTTGCACAACACAAACACACGCAGGCTTCATATCACCTTGGGCCTATCAGGCTCCTTCAAGGGCAGTGAACTTTCCCACAGCTCTCTGCCTGCTCTGTCCTCTTGTGTTCCTTTGGGACTTTACTGTTGCGTCAAGGCTCTTACAGTCATCCCATGTGCTTCCCAGCGTATTACTGTAGCTCCTCAGCTGAGCCCGCTGTGGTGACTATGACTAAACTCTCCACTATGTGCCCGTGAGAAATAATGATTGGCTGTATGACAACATCTGGAGTCGCTGTCTGCTGCAAAACTAGTTTGTCATAGAAGTTCACAGTTAGTGTGATGTGATCTTAAGTTACCCAAACAAAGGCTGTCACCTTTCATTTCAATGACAAATATTTTTAATGAATGTCTTTATGGTTATTTCTAGTATATATTGACTTTAGTCTCATTAATGTAGTTTGGACTGTCTTTCTTATTAGTGATCATAAAATGTTACTCAACCAGAGCTCTCACTTTTTCAAAGAAAAATATAGGTTGAACAAATTGCACTGATAATTTGCTTTTTAATGGATTCAAATGCAACGTACTTATAAAAGTGTTGCAGATTAAATGCTGTCCTCTTGAATGACAAGCTAATATTATTAAGTACAACGTCAGACAACAGCCTTACTTGTGTTTCTGGGATTTGTCCATATAGGGTATTGAATCCAAGTTGCTTTTTTACATATTTTCTCAGCTGGTTTGTCGTCATAATTATATGTTCAGCAGGACTTTTGCTATTGCAAGGACAACAATATCCGAGATATTTATAGGGCAGGTCATACAACAGGTCAGGCAGATTGTGCAGTTGCTGGAGTTCGTAAAGTAAGATCTTTTGTACTCGCTATACTTGTGATTACAAACTGTTGTCCTGTGTGATGACAATAACAGATTATCTCTGACATTTCAACTACTCGCACTTCCTTTTTGACCTTCAAATAAAATCACATGATCTGAAGAAGAAAAAATTCTCGCAATGTCATTGCTCCAGATTTAAGCAACTCCATTTATGAGGACAATATTATTAGACTAAACAGAATTAATGTTTAAAACTATGAAAATAGGCCCCAAACTGTAATAATATCCTCTTCAGACAAATTAAAGGTGCAATATATGAGATTTTAGTCCAGTCTTGTAATACCAATTTGTAAATTAAGAGGTAATAAAGACTCATGGTACGGTCCAGTCTACTATCAGTCTGACTCGTAGAGTTTCACTTGTTTGCTGTGAGTTAGTAGTTAGCTGGTTTTGACCGAGCAGCAACCAACTGTGACGTTACCCATTTGTTTGTGAACCGACTTTTTGAAGCCTCGAGCTTGCTCTTTTGGCCGCCGCCATCTTGCTATTTTCGAGCCAGAAGTGATCATATTTGGCAAAGCTGGAGAGGAGCAATTTGACTTGATCTCATTACGCCCACCCACCTACAGCAGAAACTTGACTTGACTCCACAGGCCTGTCAATCAAACTGAAACGCCCCCAAACATACCGCTTACCTAATATCTTTTTAATAATGGGGTTATTTTCAGATGGACCGGCAGAAAACTAATAAGAGGGTAACAACACTGTAATGACTTGTGAAATGTTTTCATGGACCTCATATTTCACGAGAAGTTCAATGAGAGTCTATGGAGCAAGAGGCTTTTTGGAGCCAACTCCTCGTGGCCCTCGGTGGTATTGGGAGTTTAAGGCACTTCTGCCTTAGCCTCACTTTTCAGACCCAGAAGCTATGTTCACTTTTAGAGACAGTCAGTGGTTTTGACACGGGCTTAGCAACTTCCTAGAAACTTCCTAGACTTCTCGAGGTGATTGAGCAAACTTGCTAAATAACACATTCGGACATTGGCACCAATAAAAAAGGGCTCTTGTGTCGGTTACTTGCCAACTATGTTGGCTAGCTCGGCACTCAAGTTTGCGTCACTTTTTGTCTTGTGAATCCAGGATTTGTATGTTTTTTAAAAAAAATTTTTTAAAGCTGTTCTTTCTCCGTTAGCATTGCATGTATTACGACCTGACATTAGTGAACAGCTCGGCTGCTGGTTTGTATTGAAAATCTGATTTTTGTGTTATATCTACAGAGGCAGCTGTTGCTGTTGCTCAGTTGTTGTTGCTTTAAACGTCCTTGAATTCATACATGCCCTTGTACTTGTCGTCAGAACTCTATTTTCTATTTCGGCTCCTCACAGCGAGCTGTTTTCTGAGACAAGGCTTTGAAGTGGATGAAGGAGGAGAGGTATGGTGTGCCCAGATGCCCAGACACTGTGGCTGAGGGGTCTTTATCACACAGACAGTGGGACTTTACTCATCTCCTGCCCTTCTATCTTCCACTGCGGAGGGAGGCTGAATGTGACAGCCAGTGCTCCCCAGCTGCTCAGGGACCGGCCAACAAAACCACAGGCGGATAATGAATGCCACACCATCATGACAACTTGCACTTTTATGGAAAGGGGAGGAAGGACACTTCTGGCACGGACTCTCGCTGTGTACGGCGAAGCATCCGCCATAAACCAGACAATCAAAGAGAGGGCAGCGAGGCATCGGAGGAATCTGTAGCGGGGAAACTCGGCTGATTTACTTTACGACCAAAACTGAAAAAGAAGGCCTCTTTCCAAGTGGACGTGTAGAAATGTTGCTTTCAAAATTTAACCACAACATCTGTAAACGGTGCGTTGCATTTGCATTGTCCCTGATCTTCCCCACGTGCTATCTATTTCCTCCAAAATTAAGAGACTTGAGGGTTTCCAAATGGGTCAGCCTTTACTATTCTTGGTTTGCCTTATTCTCACAGTTATTTGTATTCTATACATCACAGAAATGACTGCGTATATCCTTTTGCTTTCAAGGCAAATGTTACTAGAAGAGGAGCAGCTTTGATCTCTTTCCAACAGCAACACCGAAATATCTTCTAAATAAAGGGGTTATAAATATGTATGTGCACACATTCTTTTAAGGATTATTCACTAATGTTTTATGCAACTTTAGCTGAAAGACTGAATATATGCAAAGAAGCACATGCAGATCAGTTGTGTGCCCTACCTAATAACAACAACAACAACAACAACAACAAAAAGGATGGCAGAAATGTGGAAATGATGCCCGCACTCCACTGACTATATGACATCCTCTGCCATGTGCCAGCTGAGCCTGAGCAATGCCTTAACTGCTGCACTGGGATTGTCAGAGTCCATTTTCTCTCAAGGCAGTTCAAAAATAGACAGGAGCTACTGTGATTAATAAGCCTACTTTGGGAAAGTTTTATTTTGGCTCAGAGGGCGAGGTTACATAACACGTGAAATACTCTTCATTCTTCTCGGTTCAACTGGAGGAAAGGAAAGAAATAGCGCCTTTGTCGAGTAAAAACAAAAAAAGTCCAAATATAAACACCCATCTAACGTAGATACACACAGAGGCTTGCTGTACACGCACACAATGTACTACAAAGATCCTTATGATGTGTCAAGTCCCTCTGGAGTTTGCATGATCATCCAAGAAGGTGTATGAACAAACCAGGTGCACAGAAACTACTGCGGTGCTGCTGTTGGACTGACCGTGACTGATGTTGTTCTTCTGGAAATGGAAATTATAAACGTGTGTGTGTGTGTGTGTGTGTGTGTGTGTGTGTGTGTGTGTGTGTGTGTGTGTGTGTGTGTGTGTGTGTGTGTGTGTGTGTGTGTGTGTGTGTGTGTGTGTGTGTGTTGAGTGTATGAGATACTGTACAAACATTTTGTCAGAGTAAGTCATAACACTGATGACTGTACTGTGGTAGTTATTAAACATAACGTGAGTCAGGCTTGAAACTTCCTTTTAAGGGCAATCAATAGGAAACTACTCTCAGTTGGATCATCTATCCTCAAATATACAAGTGCTAGAGATGAATAACGGTTTAATGAGTTCAAAGTATGTGTGGATCTTGCTCAATCAAAGGCCAGGGAGAGGTTGTTTACATCAATGTCTGGTTGGGGCTGAAAATACACCGGGGGTTTCCACTGGACAGGAAATGATGTCGTCAGCTAAGATGCATGCAAGCTTACAGAAGCAAAGTTCAGGCCTTGCTGTTCCTGGTTGCCAAAATTGAATCTGCACCTCCACAGCCACTGAAACTACCCTCTGGTTTAAAAATGGATGTGAAAACAATGATGTTCATTTACATCATTTTGCTCAGGGGATTTTAAGTTTTTTTTTTCCTTCTACTTCCCCCCCCCCTTCAATAGTTACTAAGTTGTCTGTCCCCTGAAAAGCCCGGCAGATTAAGGGGATATGTTACCATCTTGTTTTTTTTCTAAATGGATACACATGTGGCACATCTGGGTTCAAGCCTGACTCATTACTCACTTTTTTATGTTCCATTCTCTGCAGCCATGGCAACTGCTGCATGTTTGGCAGAAAGCTTTTGAAGGCAGTGGAAAAAGAGAGAGAGAGCCCAGGGAGGGAGCCTAAAGGGAGAGCGAGGGAGGGAGGGAGGGAGGGAGGGAGGGAGAGTGAGCTCTCAGTAGTTGGCCTACATCCAGTGTAATCATGCCATGGAGCTGAAATGAGGCCTTTGGCAGCACACCAGGTTTCTGAGAACAAAGATGTGAGCTTCTAATGTTGGCGGTGGGGCCTGCTTGGCATCCTTTGCCATTTCCCAGCAGCCCTTGCCTTGGCCGACTGCCAGCCCCCTCCCCCTTCCTCCCCTCTCCTCCCCCACCTACCCCCCTTCCCCTGCTGGGACTGCAAAGAGGATCAGAATAAAGAGAGAGACTTGTTTTTCACTCGCCTCTTGCTCTGGCCCAATGACATCACCTCTGCAGCCTCCAGCCCCCAGATTCCAGCCGCCCAGCACATTTTTCCCTTTCGCCGTCGACCCTCCATTTTATTTGAACTCCACCATTTTATACCTATATCAAAGACGGCTCCTTTAAGGGCCTAATTTTATTTAAAAAAAAAAAAAAAAAAAAAAAAAAATTATTATTGTGAATTTGCACATGCAGCCAGGTTTAAAGATGAATCTTTTCATAAAAATCAATTAAACCAAATCAAACTAACACTGTTGAAAATAGGAAGTAGCTAATGTGGCAGATGGATGCTCATTACCCAAATTTTTATCAGCACTCTAATCCTTGCTGCTACACCGTGGCTAAAAATAGCACCGTAAACAGGATATTTATGCTCATCAGGGGTACTGTGATATTCTCCATGGTTTCCACTCATGGTTACTCATACAGGAACTCTGTAAAGCGTGCACACTGGTCATTACATTTACTCTCCTTATATTTTCCAGCCACTCTGGTAGCTATTCATTTCCAAGATAAAGTCACCAGCTGCTTAGCTTAAGTCCTCCCACTGTCCTGTTGTAACCTCCTTTTGAGTCTGTGCAACACTTTACGTCGCCTCAGCAGTTGTTCTAAAAAGGTTATACAACCTAAATATTGGTGGGGAGAAACAGGAAAAAGAAAAGAAAAAGGAAAGGAAACATCCAGCACAGTGCTCCGCTTAGGCAGAAAACTTCAGAGAGAATTTGTAATGATTCGCCTCCATGAATAAAAGATGCCTGATATAAAATGTAACGGGCTCAGAAAGCCATAAAACAAAAATAACGTCATCTCATCGGGCCTGCGAGGCTGCCACATGTTGGGTATTCCCCTGGCCATCACCTACCTCTCACTCTTTATTTAGCTACCTCATGACTCAATTTACATACTGCTCAAAAAAAAGAAGTTCGAAACTGAGTCGTACAGCAACTCCATCTGGTTTAGTGTCCTGTCTTAAATGAGAAGGCCCCCATTCAGGTCACAGTGTAGTGATTTTACTGTATACATGGTTAATATTGCCAATCAGAGCCATCTGTGCATGTCTGGCTTCCTCAGAACTTTGTTGCCTCTGTTCAGAACAACTCTGCCTTTTTGCTTTGTGGCCACTACAGATTTTTCTTTTTCTTTTTTTACCCTTTTTAAATCAGTGCATTTTCTTATTATAGAATCAAGTCATTTAGTATTCAATTGAATCTCAGCATGCCTCTTGCATAATAGCTATTTGGCCGTGCGGCTACTTGCGTTACACAAACATCGACTGAGTGGAAACCAAAGGATCAAAGCATTAGGCAACGATTTCCCACCAATCTCAGGGAAAAAAAACTTTTCCACTCACAACAGTCATTTCCTCACCGTGTCCTAAAGCCCAAAAACACTTCCTAGTGTTGTTCGCCTAACAAGGAGAGAGATTTGAGAGAAAGCAGTGATGGGAAACGGCCTGGTAATACAGTAGTTTACAGTCAGAGTAGCACTAAAGCCTTGACCATGTTCTGAAGGAAATGTTGTGTAGCTCTGCTAAGTGTGCTCATTCAACTGCTGGCAGCTTTACACCAAGAACCGTCATAAAAAATCATTTAAAAAAAAATCATAAGGAAACTGCTCTGTAATTATACTGTACGTGCTAAACAGATCAGCAGCACAAGTGCCTTGTTTTGTTTATGGGGAGCTTCTGAAGAAAAAAAAAAAAAGCTTCATACCACAGTGCATGATCATGGCCTCAAGGCAGGGAGCCAAAATGGCCTGATATTCAGTCCATGGGTGAGGCGGATGAGGGTACGTGACTAAACATCTTGCTTCCTCTTTCCAACGTCACATGGACTTGCACAAACATATCCTGCTTTGTGTCTGCAGGTTTCAGACGCATTGCCTCACCCACAGCCCAAGGCTAAGCTGCAGTGAGTTGGAATGAGCCCAGATGAGAGGGAGGAATCTGAACTACTGGGACACTCCTCCAGTAGTTCAAACCTACACTTTTACTTCAGGGGATTTTGGCTGGGTTTCTGGTATATGACCTGTTACTAGTAACATGCTTTTTTTTTTTCTTCTTCTTCTTTTTTTTTTTTCCCTCCCCCTTCGTGTACAACACAACAGTCATCAATCTCATAAAACCTGTCAGACTGAGCTGTTTGATTGTTACCTTGGATAGCTGATTCACTCCAGTGTCATTTCACTTAGTGGTGGCAGTTTTGGACCGCTCAGTTGCACGAGAAGAAAATGTGGGCTGAGCTACAGTACATTAGGCTCTAACCCCAATCCATTCAAGTTTACAACAGGCTGGAAATCCCCACCTCATGACAGAGCTTCCTGGTTACTGGCTAATGGAGGCGCCTTTTCTTTCTTTTTTTTTTTTTTTAATTTTTTTTTTTTAAGGTTCTTTGTGTGTTAACAAGCCAGGAAAATATTCTCTAACCATGACAAAATGCCTAAATTCAAGTGATCTGACATAAAAATGAGCACATAGAGTAAAAAAAAATTTAAAAAAATAAATCCCTCTCATAATCCTAAAATAGGACCTACACATTTTGCCCCTGTGCTGCAACAAGAAAACAAAACAAAATGATGTTGCTGCACATTTTATTTTATTCTATAAATCTATTTCTTAGAATTGCCATTGGATTGCAGTAGTTGTTTTTCTTCGGGTCGACCCACCTCATTCATTGCACAGCAGTAGTAGTAGCAGATCGTTGCGTCGCGGCGCTGTGCATTGAGAAAAACAAGCTGCAGAAGGGAGCGTTTTTCATCCTCCACCGGATAATGCTCGGAATTTAGGACAACCGGAGGAGCTTGAAAGTCTCTTTTTATTGCCCCCCCCCCCTCCACCCTCCACCCTCCACCACTGGAGGTCTACGGCTAACCTACAGCCACATTTTTTTTTTAAATTTTAAAAATATCAAAATCTATTCTCGTCGCACCCAGGCGGACTCGCAGTCGTATTATTATTATTATTTTATTTTTTTATGATGATAAAGCGGGTTATTCCCTTCGCTCGGACGCGGCGGCGAGGCTGGACTGGGTGCAGTGTTTTTTTTGGCAAGTGATTAAATTAAAATTAAAAAAAAAACAACCCCCCCAAAAAAAAAAAAAAAAAACCGGTGAGTGACAGAGGCTGCAGTAAAGTGGGGGAGAGGGGGGGGAGGAGGAGGAGGAGGTGGTGGTGGTGGTGGTGGTGGGGGGTCTGTCGAAGAAATCAAGTCAATAGAAACTGAAGTGGAAGCAGGCGTTTAGAGCTCCGTGGTGACGTCACTGCTCCACATTGAGCCAGTAGTAGAGAGTCAGTGGAGATAGATAGAGGAGCGCCGTAGTAAAGTACACACCGACATGAACTTCTCCCTCTAAAACTTCAACCTTGTTGCTCTAAAAGTCGGGAGAGGACGAGTTTCCAGCTTTTTTTTTTCGACGAACGGAACTTGCTCTTTATTCGCTTTTGAACGGAGCTCGGAGGAAAAGCGGGAGAAGAAGACGCATTTTGGGTTTTCTTTTCGGGGGGTCGACGACGAGCGCTATGTCGTCCGCGGCGGTAGCTGCTTCTTCCAGGAGGCAGTCGTGTTATTTATGCGACTTGCCCCGCATGCCCTGGGCCATGATCTGGGATTTTACCGAGCCCGTCTGCAGGGGATGTGTCAACTACGAAGGAGCAGACCGCATTGAGTTTGTCATCGAGACGGCCCGGCAGCTCAAGAGGGCTCACGGGTTTCAGGAGGGCAGGTCTCCCGGGCCGGGGAAGTCGCAGCTCTCCGGTAAGGAGATCCAGGCGATCAACCACGCTGCGCCGGGAGACCCCGGCTCCCGGCCGCCGCAGCCTCTGGACCGCTACCCGCTCTCCTCCGACCGCCCGCCCCGGCTGGGTCCAGAGTACCAGCCCGGCCGGCAGGCGAACGGCATTCCGGTCCCTAATGGATTTCCTAAACCCGACGAGCCGCCTGAGTTGAACCGCCAGAGCCCCAACCCGCGCAGGAATAGCACGGTGCCCCCGAATCTAGTGCCTTTGGTTAACGGGAACATGCCCTCGGTGCACGCCGTCAACGGCAGACCGGGCCAGATGGGGCTTCCCTCCGCGCTGGCGGCCGGTAGTCCCGCCGACCTGGGCAAGAGACCCGCCTCGGTCTCCAGCACCGAGCACGACAGAGAGGTGAAGGAGAAACACAGACCGGACAGCCTCACGCCGGACATCTCGGAGAGCCACAAAAACAGGGCAGACCCGGAGTGGATGGGAAAGGGCAAAACGGTGAGGGACCTGATGGCTCTGCACACTTTCGACAACAGGTTCAAGAAGGACCATGCGGCCATGCAACAAAGGGTTATGGGCTACGAGGCCAGCGCCACGGCTTCAAAGTCAGGTAAGCACCAGGCAGCGTTTAAAACCGAGCATATTATGTCTATATTGTGCATTTTTCATTTTTCTACTTCCTTTCACCAACACATTCGAGCTTAGGAAGGAACGGGTTAATGACCAAGAGATAAATAAAGCACAATGTTTAAAAATATAAAGTTGTGTAAATGCATATTTTGCGCGTTTCTCGTGTTTGTTATTGTTTTGTAGCCTGTGGTGCAGCAGGGAGCAGGGGGGGAAAAAAAAAAAAGAAAAAATGCACGTTTCCCTTCCAGTGTAATTGTTGAGCCTCGTATGAGCTGTGAAACTCAACTCTTCTGTTTAACCCTTTCCCACCTCCAGACAGAGGAAAACATCCCCGCAGCATGAAGAGAAAAGCGTCACCTGAACCAGAGGGAGAGGGGACAGCAGCCAAGCTCAATGGAGAAGGACAGCAGTGGTTACCACCGCCTACTGACGGACTGAAAATGCCTCCAGTTCCCCCGCCAAGCTTCGCCTCTCCCCCCTCCACAATATCCCCCCACTCCCGCACCACCCCACCTGAGGCGGCCCAGAACGGCCAGTCCCCCATGGCGGCGCTCATCATGGCGGCAGACAATGCAGGTGGGAACAGCTCCCCCAAGGACGCCAACCAGGTCCACTCCACCACCCGGAGGAACAGCAGCAGCCCCCTGTCGCCGTCCTCCATGAATCAGAGGCGGCTGGCGCAGAGAGAGGCGTCTGGTGCAGGCACCCCCCACGTGCCAGGCATGGACCAAGTGCACCCCCAGAGCATTCCGGACTCCTCAGTACCCGGCAGCATACCCCTGTGCTGCACGCTGTGCCACGAGCGTTTGGAGGACACGCACTTTGTTCAGTGCCCGTCCGTGCCCTCTCACAAGTTCTGCTTCCCGTGCTCGAGGGAAAGCATAAAGCAGCAAGGTGCCACGGGTGAAGTGTACTGTCCGAGCGGAGAGAAATGTCCCCTGGTTGGCTCGAACGTACCGTGGGCTTTCATGCAAGGAGAAATCGCCACCATCCTTGCAGGAGATGTCAAAGTAAAAAAGGAGAGGGACCCTTGATTTTGTTTGAACACTTCTTTGGGGAGGGGAAGCAAAAATATGAGTATAAATATATAAATATCACATACATACCATTCAAACAAACTAACGGACTTGTACATATTGGACCCAAGGGAAGAGTATACTTCGTAAACATGGTTGTATAATTTTTGATTTTTGAATACATTGTGTTTCTATATTTTTGAAGATAAAGGTATGTACTCATTATAATGAACTACGTTCCTCTTTGTTGATGTTTAACAAAATTCTTGATGTACTTCTAGGTCTGGTGGCAGTTCCTGTTTAACGTAGAATGTGACTAATGCTACTCTACGAGCACTTGGCAAAACTAAAATGCTTTTAGCTGTACTTGTATGCACTTGTTTAAAAATTGCCAAATACAATTTCTGATCTTGTATGAACTGATTGTCTGAGCTTGCTTCATTTGAGTGAATAAGCTGCACAGGGCTGTGGACAGATGCAGGGCTCTGATACGCAGGCTTGTTGTGACGGCTCAGGAGACTTGATTTACGCTGCACAACACAAGTAGGCTACTGTTTCAAGCTTCAGGACGACGGCAGCGTCTCTGCACACATGCCTTTTCGTGATTCACGGAAAAGACTTGAGGGGCTGAGGGGAGGGGTAAAAAACAACAACAACAACAAAAAAACAACAAGACATATTGTCCCAATTTTGCTCCAGTTTGTGCATCACTGTAACTGATTGCAGCGTACGGAAATAGGTGCCAAGTCATGTTCAGTCAGCTGGAATCTGTTGAGTCAGTAATGAGAAAGTGCATGAATGTCAACAGGATACCAGAGTGCAGCCGCGTTGTGGAACCACAAATTTGGACGTTTTGCTGAAATGACCCACTCTGAATAACGTTGTTGGGTTTTATAGTGGCGCCGGATATTTTCAAGCTTGTATGCACATTGTGTCTGACGTTAAAAGATGGTGTTTGGTTTTCATTATTTTAGGCAAACCTGTCAAATCAGCAAATCGCTGGATTCAATCAGCAGCTGACAAATCACAGATTATGAATAAAATTAGCATCCAAACTATCTCCCAAGCATGGATGAGGTACATTAGCACATCAGCAACGACCCATTTACTTTCAATCAGAGCACATGGTGTGCTACGTTGTGCCTCTCTATCGCTGATCCTCCAACATTCTTCCACATGCCTCAGTCCTTTCAGAGGAAACGTTGCCGCACAACTTCGCTCTCTATGTCTTCAAATGCAAATTTAACTGTTGCAAGTTCGTGGCAGCCATAAAAAAAAACAAAAAAAACAGCAATCCTGTCTCCGTAATGGAGAGTAAAGCACCCAGAGTCATCTCCACTTGCAATGAGTGGCTTATGGAGCCGTTTGGTGAAGAGCTGCACCGACTGCGTCTGCACAAGAGACACAATCTTGAGACTTTTTTCTTTTTTTTTGTTGGGCTCTCTCAGACAAAGAAGTCTCCGTGAGTGCGTGTAGCTGACACTGCACCAAACGGACCCTGACATGGAGGATAATGCCGAGCAGGAGGACGTGCTGTAGTAGGCAGTTGCGTAATTATTTGAGACATAATCTGCTTCTAGCTAATGTTTTATCGAGCAGCCCCTGAGCTTCAGCAAGAGCACGCGTCCAAAAGCAGATTGTTTTTTAATTAAAGGCCCATAAACAGCTCCTCCATTGTTGCTTTGCTGGTTTAGTTCACTTGGTGCCTCTGAATCGGTTTTGTGACCTCAGACGTGCTTTAAATGTATTATCTAAGGCACCTTGGTAACTTCAGCAGTGACTCACCTCTCCTTAATAAGGTGCATGATGTCCTACTTAACTGATTGATTCATGATGTTGAATGAAAACACAGCTTTTGCACTCTACTATTTCACCAACTAAGAAGGGCAGGGATAATTATTGTCCCCGAACTGAGACGACTTAAAGGGAGGGCCATGGACATAAATAACTCCTAACAAAACATTTAAAGCAAACAGCAGCGTTTATAATGCGATCTGAAGCAGGATATCTTTCGCCCGGCAGAAACCTGTTTTTCCTGAGTGTGCATTTCTGTTTGTTTATGTGTCCTTTTCCATTCTTTGGAAAGTTATCAGTTGGACTTTAAAGCCAGAGCGGCAACCCACTTTGATAAAGGCTCACACTTTACTGTGCTCATCAACCACACACCCACTCCATCTCACATAGGCTACTGTTCCCTGAGATAATTTTTTTTTTTTTTTTTTAATTATTGGTAGTCGCTTTGACCCACTTGTTCCTTATCACAGTGGACTGGCAGCCAAATTCAAATAGACCCTTCTGGGAATATCAAATACCAGAGCCAGGTTTCCATAATCTGCCTTGCAGTATGATGCAATGAGACATAAAATAACTTTTTTTCCTTTTACCCTCTCTCTTCCAGTAAAGAGTTATGGTAGCAGACCTGTTTGTTCAGTGGTGACTAAAATAGCCTGTACCGTATCTTAATACAGTGATAATGTGTCCCTGGAAGTGGGGCTGTCATAACAGTGCTCTGGCGTTGCGTAGCTACCGGTGGAGCCAGTGCACAGCAAATGCTCCGGTGCAGCCTGTCGATTCATATGCAGGAGGGAACATTGTGGGGAGATTTCAGTAAACAACCTGCGTGTTGAGGACAAGGTCACGCAGAGTTAATGGCAACGAAATCCAGCTAGCATTTTTATGATAATATATTTTTTTTGTTTATACTACTACTGAAGTGAATCATCTCCTCTGTTTTCAGTATAATCATGCCGGAGCCATTTGTGGTTAATGACTCACAGGTTTTCATTTTGTTTACTTGCAAGAGCCTTCAGGGATTTTCAGTGTTTAAGCTCCCGCTTATGAGACAAACATTGTTTGACTTTGATGTCGTCCCAGCCTCAAACTATTTCATAGAAAACCTGGTAAGACATTTTGTTTGAGGCTGTGCCAGGTGAAACATTGGGCAAAGATTAATTTCGACTCCTTCCGCTGCTTGATGATAGTAGCTTTTGTCTAAAGTGCAGCTAAACCGCCAGTCGTGTAGTTTGCAGGATTAGAGTCGTCTGAAATAGCCCCGCAACCTTTTTTTTTTTCTTTATCAGGCTGCTGCAAAACACAGCCTAATCAATGGTCATAAAATCCTTCATTGACTATTTGATTGATTTGCTTGACACGGTTGTGGTAATCAAGCTAAGTGAAAGGCAATAACAAATAGGGAAAGTCTGCTGCCTCCCCTTGTAATGGTTAACTCAACAGTAGGCTGGTATGCAGCGTTATGCAAATATGTTGACGTGGTAAAGCCATAACTTCATATTTGTTGTCTTTAGAGCACAAAGGGTGTTGTTTTTTTTCTCAAATAGATGTGTATGTGTGTTTCTCCTTCAATTGCACCATCTTAATATTTAAAGAAATACTCCAAAATAACACCAGACAATAATCACATTAATTTTTTTGCCACAGAGAGAAGCCAACCATAACACGAATGCTGACAGCCTGTTCCATGAAAAACACTATAAATTCTAGTCCTTGGGCACTTCCTTTACATTCAGAAGTTGAATTTGGTCCAGTGGGTGGGTGGAGGGGAGGGAAGGCCTTTGTGGGAGACAGCAAAGCGCTCAGTGTAGCCAGCTGTTTCACTAATGAATCTATGTTTAGCACAATAAATCAAAAGGCATGCTCGTGCTGCTGTAATCCCCCTGAAAGCGAGCAGAGACAGGGACCAGCCAAAAGGAGAATCTGGTCTACATTTCTCCAGTCCCAGTATAACTGATCCGCTCAGTTAATTTTAGACCTGTCAGGGAAAACAAGGTCACAGCAAATGTTGTATCGAGGACACGCTCAGATCTGCCTCTTTTTCTTTTCATCAATCAAAGTTTCCCTTTGGAGCTGGGCTCGGGCTCCACTGAGACTGGTAATGACGGTTTTTCTTCTCAGCACCGGGGGAGAAGCTGGAGCTCCAACCAGCAATTAGGAGGAGCAAGGCTGAATCCGCAGGATGTGTAAAATTTCCCTTCTGATTCTTGGCTCGGTCCATAGAGGGGGGTTTACATCTCACTGGCCTGTTTACCATGAAGGCCTGTGAAGTTAGGATGATTACAATGCTGAGGGCCAAATGTGTTACTGCTCAGACTGGTATGAGACCCAGTTTCTGTAAATGGCAGATGAACTATTCAGTGTTTTCCAGTTTGGATGTTTTCGTTCTGTTTTACAGTTCAACTATTTTCTATGTAGAAGTCTGAATAGAAACAAAAACAGTCTCACAAACACAATGTTTTATTTCCATTTATATTGTTTTCAATATATTTTGGGAACAATTTTTGTCCTTTTCCCCTCCCTGTCTTTTATGTTTGTCTCTGCATTTCTTATATACACCATCATTTTGTGAACCTAATTTTCAATTTTTTTTCTTGAGCTGAGCTGAGCTGCCTTATCTTTCCTTCCTTCCTTTTCTCTTTGACTGGTGCTTACACTCAACCTCTCCATATTCCTGTATTCTTCCTTTCTGCTGTGAATCAAGTCTGTGAAATGGAAATGAGGACTCTCTCCCTCTCACTCTCAGTCTCCCCCTCTTTCCAGACATCAGAACGAGGCTATGCCTCCAATGTTTTTCTCAGATCTTGGAGTGCTGCCAAATCTTATAAGTGGAGCAGAGAGAGAGGGAGAGAGGTGGAGGAAGAGAGTGAGCAGAATGCAGAGGAAGGAGAGGAGGCGTAGGACAAAAAGATGAGAGGAGAGAGGATGAAAAAAAGGAAAGAGGCAACGTGAGAGATGAGGACAAAGCATGGGACTGATCCAAGAGCATTTGGGCTTTTTCTCGTATTATAGCCGAGCCCAGCACAATTCCTCCTTTTTCTGCTGAGCAACTACTCCTAGCTTCTGGCTCCGGATCAGCTGATAACATGGCGTGCTGCTACTACGCCAAATGAAAAATAGGAGGCGAGTGAGGGGTGTTATCTTCTGCAATCGAGAATATTCAGTCCCTGACAATATGGCTGTAGAGTAGAGCCCACACGGTCTGTAAATCTGCTCCATTTGTAGAATTTGTTATGTAAAAATAACCTGATGAAGCCATAACTTCCATTTTTCTCCAGCTAGCTGAACTCTACCTTCCAGGCATATATTTTGGGCCTCTCAGAGGCTCATGCCAGTCACAGTAGTAAGATGCTTGTTGCCACCTTTGACATGCTGAGCTAAAGTTAGATGTAGCTGTCAATATCAGCCATGCTAAAAGTAAACATGTGAGCAGCTATAGCACAGCTTTGGTCTCAAAGGACCCTCAACCAGCTGCCCTGCTGCAGA
Organism: Brachyistius frenatus; assembly: GCF_029030835.1. Taxonomy (NCBI): domain Eukaryota; kingdom Metazoa; phylum Chordata; class Actinopteri; family Embiotocidae; genus Brachyistius; species Brachyistius frenatus. Next base: position 5,930,797 of record NW_027210607.1, read on the forward strand.
CTTGAAGTGCTTCGGAGTTCATCAACATGTACTCTGAAAGACAAGCAACCAGACCTTTTCAAAAACACTGATGCAATCACAGTGATTGACTGTCTGTAGGTGTGTTGCTCAAAAGTGTGCTGTCTTCTGCTGTGCTGCTGGTGACTGAGTATTCGGCGGTGGTGCTGTCAGCTTCGCGGTGGTTATAGTGTGTGTGTTTGTGTAAAGGCATGGGGAGGGGTAGCATGTGACTGTCTGTGTCTCTGCACCACAGAGATGCTTGTTTAGTCAGCTGAGAGCCTGGATTTGAATGGATGTAATGGCTTGTGAGGGCCATCTGTGCAGAGCTGAATAACGAGGTAGATTGGGCCTGGGGTCACGGTGAAGAGGTTAAACAGACTGGTGTAGATATAAAGGAAACACAACAGCTACAGTTATATGATATGATATGATATGATATGATATGATATGATATGATATGATATGATATGATATGATATGATATGATATGATATGATATGATATGATATGATACAGTAGAAATGTTTCGGCTGACCATCTGAAAATGTAAGCTGTCTTTGCTTTGCTGGTCTGCAGCCGAACATCCTGACGAGAGGACGGGCTGGTGGTCTGATGAATTACTGGGTTTCTGGGGTGTCAGCAGATCTGCGGTGATGTATTACGGGGTGCTCATTTCCTGCTGTCCCTTTCTGTTCCTCTCTCTCTAGGGCTACGGCCGTGGACAATTATCGCCAGTTCAAGCTGGGACACAGAGCTCAGTGTCTGCACGCAATAACATCAGCTGCCTCCACCACAACCGCACAATTAAACTTTCACCATCACGTTGCCAAACAACAAAGCGCCACAAAAAATGTCAGACACGACTTTTTATGCGCTGCATAAAATCCAGGATCCCTGAGATCCTCAGTGCTTCGTACATCACCTTTCATTTCCTTTAGGCATACAGTTGTCAGAAGATAAGAGCAACACACTTAGATATCCTGTCAGTTTTGTTTTTATCTGGGAATACGTCACAAGGAGCCCCCTTCCCCCCCCCACACACACACACATAGCACACACATAGCACCCGTCCACAAACTCAATGTAGTTTCTTTATATGTTACATAACTGTGAGTGGGAGCTATTTCTCCTCTGAGTGCTAATGTTGTTGTCAATCAAGGCTTATAGTGGCAGCCACTGTACAATCTCTACAGCGGCAGAATAAAGCTTTTATCGCCTTTGTTCAGTCTCCCTTGCCACTCAAACATATTCTATTCTCTCACTTTCACCTCCACCTCTCTTTGTTTTCTGTGTTTGTTGGAAATAATTTGCTGCAGAATTGTTTATGTTGTCTCGCAGCCATGGAACATTTGAGTTGGAGTTAAGGAGCTGGAGAGGAGGTCAGGTCAGCGGAGAGAACAAGCAGGGCCTGTGTTTGACAGGTGTTTTCTATTATTGGAGCCGGTGACTTCGAGTGTGTTACACAACTGTGTCGCTGGGACAGGTTTATTTAGACCGCTGGCAGAGCCCTCGGAGTATCTGATAACTTGGGCAGAGTATGTCACAACAGGTGTCGGGGGGGGGGGGGGGGATAATGGTACAGTAAATAAGAGGAGGGTTTTTATAGCTCCAAGGTTGATAGATCGAAATTCGGAGCGCTTGCAGAAAGCATTCCCGATTTTAATTCTGCGGTACTGGCACAAAGGCAATCCAGCTATTTGGATCCAACAAAAGTGCACTTGTATATAGCCATCATGAAATAAAGTATGCTAATGACAGGTTGTGCTTGATATACTGTATACATGTCTGCTGCTCTGTAATGATATAATCACAGAGTAGAAACAGCAGCCGCTCCCCTCCCTTGTCCTCCTCTTTGGCTGGAATGTGCGGGGGGGGGGGGGATGATCCAATGTCATCCGGAGTGATGGAAGCTTCTCTGTTGAGCCAGAGGGATATGTTCAGGAGAGAGAGGGGGGGGATCGGATATTTCTGGTTGAGTGTGAGTTTGAGTAAGTCCGGGCACGGAGCCAAGCATGCTGAGGGAGGGGAAGGGAGGGGCGGGAGGGGTTTTGGAAAAAGAAAGGAGAGAGATAGAAACCCTTTTGGGCTGGAGCACTGTCAGCTCCACTAGCACACAGCTGCTTCTGGAAAATTCTGCACCCTGAACCTACTAAACCACCAGGCATGACATGAATAACAAGAATGGCCTGGCCATCAACAGCGGATACTTTTTCTTTTGACGTGGGCCTAACAGACTGGTACAAATGCCCTGGCCTTGCACATAGTGGAAAAATCAACAATGAAGGGGACACCGGGGCACAATGTGGAAATGAAATCCCGGGTTTAGAAGGCTTTGTCTGGACAAGGACGCGGTTGACACAGACCCTGAGGGCTTTGCAAAAGGCCGTGCAACAAAATGCCAACTGATGTGTTTTGATGGGGTTACTTGTTCACCAGCCAGTCACTAATTGGAGAGTAGGAACCCACTATATTGCTCAGAGTCAGCATGGAGGGTTTTTTGTGTGCAAATTTACTCTCCAGCCTGCGTGTGTCATTTACTCCGTTTGAAGATGGTAGCAGCAAAAACAAAGCCTGCACCCGAAAGAGCCGGTAGCCATTTTTCTAACACGGCCAGTCAACACTTGTCCCAGATTCAAGCAGCCTCATCACCAGCGGTGTGTGTGAGTGCTGCTCTGCAGACACGCAAGCCATGCACAACCCTGTCAGGTGTTGACATTTCCCTGCCCAGCCCATGTGAACACGTAGGCCACGGAGGCTGCCTGTATCCATGGCTGATAAAGAGGTGAGTCAGCCACTCATCTATCCCTCTCTCCTCCTCCTCTGCCTGGCACTACTCCTACCCTTAACCCCGTCATCCTCGCTCACAAGGCCTTATGTGTACATTCAGCACATGGTGGATTGTATAAATAGCAGCGACCTCGTGGACCTCGTGGCTCGCCGCCGCTGACACCTGACATTTTCATGCCCCAGCAAGCCGTTGATACATTTGGCTCTTGGCACCCATTCTTCTCCAGGGTTTATCCATCTGTTGATGTAGAGCCCAACCCCCCCCCCCCAAGCCACTACTATGTTCTTGTAATATAACAAGGCTCGTCTTTCCCTCTATTCATCTTAACATGCAAGCACTGCATGGCACAGACTTCACCCCCTCCCTCCTCCATGTTTTCCTCTGGCTCTTACTGGCTTCTCCCTCCCCATCACACTGTCTTTCTTTTCCTCCCTCTGCCCAACGAACACACACACACTGACACCGTCCATCCACCCTGGTCATTAGTCTGGCGTTCAGCTGGTCTCAGAAACCAACCAAAAATTGGGGGGGGGGAAACAAAAAAAGTGAGATGGGGAATTGGGAGAAGCTGGAGTGATGGTGCTGGCAAAAATGTGAGATTGTGAGAAGGCAGGGTGCTTCCTGGCTGCCTGCCAACATCCAGCAACAGCAGCAGCACTGCAGCATGTCAATATGTCCGTTGCCAGGGAAACAGGGAGAGCACACACAGCAACACAGTGCACAGAAAACCTTAATCGCTACGCTTCCCCCTCCCTTTTTTTTTTTTTTTTTTTTAAATTTAAAATGCTCAATAAAACTGAACTACTCTCCTTCTCTGTCCAGCGAAGGGCGTCGCCAGGAGGGCGTGATGAACCAACCGTCCTCTGCACGCAGCTTCAGGGTCGGAAAAATGAGGCCTATGTGGAACTGCAATACCAGAGCCCGGCGCGAGGGGTTGTCTCCAAAAACGAGTCCGTAGACTGCCATTCAACGTCACTCACCAAATACGAAACCAATCATTTAGTTCCTCTTGTTATTTGGGTTTTGCCAGCTAAAGTCCCTCCTTATTCGTTTTCTGGCGGTCCATCTGGAAATAATCTCGTTATTAATTAGATATTAGGTCGAAAAGCCATCTCTTTGGGGGGGGGGTATCTGTTTGATTGACAGGCCTGTAGTGTAGTCAAGTTTCTGCTGTTGGTGGGCGGGGCATAGTGTCCTCGGGTTATTATGGCCAAATATGGTCACTTCTGGTTTCAAAATAGCAAGATAGCAAGGGCCAAAACCCGAACTCATAACAGCAGTTCACAAACGAGTGGATGACGTCACTGTTGGTCGCTGCTTGGTACACGAGGTATTTTTAGCCACCTGCGTGAGAAATACTTAAAAAGAAATAAATACGGCTTACAGGAGGAAATACGAGAAGTGTTGGCACGGTGATAAGTTCATATATTCATAGAAAATTATATACATTAAGTAAATGTCATTTTCAAATTTAAACGTAGTCTTTTTATGATTCAAAACAAGCAGACTTGGTAGGGTGCGATTCTCCGTGTCCTCCTTGCACATGCCATGAGGTGGGTGATTGTACCCTGCAGCGAGCAGCGCGGCTGTGAGTTATTGCTGGCAGTCCTATACTCCTCCATCAGGCATTGTGAAAGAATGACCTCAAATATATCAGGCAGCGCAGTGGTTCTGTTGCAAAGTCACAACTTGCAACATAAGTCTTGTGTTGTTGAGCCACGAAGTGCCACAGCAACCTAATCAGCCCATCTCAAGCTGTGACCTTGATCAAAGCTCCCTTCTCTGTCTCTTCGCAGACGCCAGAACGCCTTTTTTTTTTTCCATCTACAAGTGATGAAGTAAAAAAATCTGTTTTTCTCTTTGTGTTGTTGTTTTTTTTTGTTTTTTTTGTGTGCTTTCAACACGCTGCTCTGGAACAGCCTGTATTGTCCTCTGCTTAACGCATATACTTTGTAACACAAGCTGTCTAAAGTGACCACAGCAAGAAATGGCCTCCCCTTTATCTCTGTGCTTGTTCTCAGCTCTGTCTGTTTTGTCGCTTTTTTATTATCATAACCTGCTGTGATTTACAAAGGAATGTACAATGAGTTTAACTGTGTACGTCGTAGGCGTACATTGTAAAAATGAGACTATGTTTGACCGTAAGGCCTTAAATGCGACAGATTAACTCACACGTTAACAGTCTGATGCTACGACGATGGCAAATTTGTTTTCATGCGTATATATTACACTGTCTTTTTCATTATGGGGATTTTTTTCTGTGGCACTGAAGGACAGCTAAAGGGCAACTCTGTCAGCCACACCTAGCTTGGCACTCTTATCCAAGTCTGGCTCCGTCTGCGCTCGTATCACTGGAGGGGGAGAAGGGGGTGTGCCAACTATAGTGCCTGAGCACTTTTCCGAACTCTATCTGGGCTTGCGAGTGGTCTAACAGCTGCTGCTGCTGCAGTGTCTGAGCTTGCTTGGGGATGCAGATGAAAGTGCTGATGTGTCCTGTTATTTTGGGTTGTGCGGTGCCCTGGGGGCCAAGAAATGTTTGGAGGAGACCAGGCAAGATTGTTGGAGGGTGGAATGGCAGGTGGGGGTAGAGTGGTGGTGGTGGTGGTGGTGGTGGTGGGGGGGGGGGGATTGTGTGCCCAGAGGGGGATTTTAGCAGAGTTTCTCCCAGAATGCAATGTGACCCTCATTGCCACATGGCGCTGCGGGAATCCTGAGGGGGAGTGGAACTGCTGACAGTACCGGGCTGAACGATGGGCACAGACAGGAGCACAAAGGCTGGACGTGCTCTCTGTCTCTGATGATTGGCGGTATTTCTGGCTGCCTTTTGTATGCGAAGGGAGGGGCCGTTGATGGCCTGTCACGCTCCAAGTTTTACAATGTTTGATCGAAACTCCACTCTCTCCACTTATCTGGAGTTTCAAAGCTCACGCCTGACTCTGAAAACAAATCTTTCTGACCTAAAAACCCGTCTGGTTGTCCATTTAACACATTATCTTCATCGGCAGATCGAGTTTGAACTTTGAAACCGAGTTTGTTGAAAGCTCCAGATCGCTCCTAGACAGCCACAAAGTGGACATAGAGATGAGATTGTTTCGTCAACTACAGTTTATCTTTGAAACTCATATTAGTCATCTAATTATGCTAAAATACTCTATATTTATTTACTCTATAACACCTAATAATAATTAATAATTATTAAACTGCAGTTCCATTTTTAATCAGGTGCGGAGTCATTCATAATAATATTCAGGTGCAAAAAATACACAATAAAAAACAATAACGACATAAAAATACCTAATGTACAATAATTACCAGTGCTAATGTAAAATCTACTTAGTCAATAGTGAAACAACACAGTGACAGACCTTTTTTAATCTGCACCAAACTCTGGGAATTACTATTGTTAATTTGAATAGTGTCACCATTATTTTTGATAAAATAATTCACTGCGTTATACATTATTTATTTCTTCAGGTGGGTAAGTCTTTAATTGGGCTATTTTTTGTATGAGTTTTTAACGTTCTTCTTATTGTATCTGCACTTTCACCTGCTGACTCCTCGACTTGTTCCTGTTGATAAATCTTTAAAAATGTCATCATCACAGAGCACTGACTTCAGCAGCACCTCGTGTTGACTTGGACTTCGTAGGTGATAGAGGAACTTAAACTCACTCTACTCAATGCCAATTTGCTGTGCATCCGTTTGAAGCCCCGCTGCACGTCAGCAGCGGCAACATGCCTGTAATGTTAATGTCGGCCATCACACTGCCATTAACACTCTCTGCTGGCTGCAAATGTTATCATAGATCTTTGCACAGACATAACACTCCCATTTCCATTCGACTCACACATGGCAGTAATATTACAGCCCGTCGGGCTCGGCGCATGAGAGAAAGATGCCATGTCATTTACTTAATTACACGTCCCCTGCGGCTCACACCTTGAAAACTACTTGATTTATTTGGTTGCCACTTGCTGAAAACGGGCCAGAATTCCCAGTGTCTTCTTGTTTTGTACTTCATCAGAGAAGCCTAGACCATGTATAATATGACACTATATTAATTAAGAAGGATACTCGCAGATTGCTCCATAAATCATTTTCGCTCACTTTTTCATGCTTGGTCTAACGTTGCAATTTGCATCTTGTTCCCCTCATAACAGCGAAGAGGCCGGAGACAGAAGACTTGAACGGCTTCATTGTCATGTTACCCTCAGAGGAGTTTGTCTGTAACCTTAGAGGGTTGGATAACTGTGCTGACTCACTGATGTGGTTATCCTCAACGTCTGGGACATGAAACAGGGAGTAATGCCGGATTGAAAAATGAAAGTCATGATGCAAATTTCTGCCTTTTTTTGATGTATTTTTTGCACCAATAAAATGCACTAATGAGTAACTTTAAAAGAAAACATCTATTTTACTCCTTCATTAGAGCCTCCCTGACCCATATGTAAGGGGCTATATGTGAGTCTGTTTGAGGAGAATAGGACCCGTGTGCATTAAACGCATTACACATTGAGATTTCAGCAGACCTCTCTGGAATATACAGCCTAATTTTCTCCATCAGTCAGATGACAAAGCTTGGTGTGCTACATCCGTTGTCACAGTAATGCCTATTATATTATGCATCAACGTTAGTTCAGTTCTTTGTAGATCTGAATCACATGAATGTGTGTAGACAAAGACCCAAATCAGACTGCTTTGTTATTTCAGCCGCTCATGTGATAAGCACTCAACACCAAAGAGCTAACCCGCCCCCCTCCCTCCCTCCCTCCGGCCCTCTGCAGACCGACAGAGAGAGTCTGTTACCAGAGAAACAAAGGTCAGTGTACTGTGTCGTCACATTTTCAACTCACAGGACAAATCCTGAAAGAGAAAAAAAGGGCAGCGAACAAACATCCTTTGTTTCGACTGTAACAAGGCCGCATTTGTTGTTGTGCTCTGGGCTGTGATGTCATCGTCATGGTTCATCCTCTCCGTGACCTCTGGGGCCGACGATTCTCAAATAGCTTCATCAGGAGGTGCACACCAATTAGAGCATTGATTTTGTTTCGTTGTCACACCCACGCACTCGCCCCCCCTTGCACAAACACAAACATGCATGCATTCATCTGATAACACAAAAATAGAGTACAGTGAGTTCAATGTTCTCTGAATCTGGGCATTTTCCCCAGTGGGAAGCTCCGGAGCTCCACAAAACTCAGTGATCTGTGCTGTATTGTCTGAGTATCATTATTATCCGAGGCAGAAAAAAGGCTGAGAGGCACACAAATTATTATATTTCACAGTTAACTCTTAAAATCACAGCATGCCTGAAAACCACAAGGACTCTTGCACACAGTAAACTGTGAACACCTCATTTGCCCTACCTTTGATGATGTAAGTGATGTAATTCTTGTGATAGATGCGTCAGGCTTTGGCCTTAGGCTGCTCTTAATGTTCTACTCCCTAAAGGCCTGGCGGGCTAAACGGGCCAAAGCAGCCGCCATCAATACATGACCAAGCAAAGCTCTAGATCACCTCAAGTGCTGCAATTAATCTTGGCCTTGTAACCAGCTGACAGGCCTTTATTCAAACAACAAACACAACAGGCACATTACTGCCTGATGACGATGGCGGGGGCCAGATGTTAATTTGGCGGCTGCTCTGCTGTTATCATCCTAATAAGCGAGGCAGCATGCTGCCTTTACCTGAGATTAAAAATTCAAATGCAGAGTGATCAAAGTGGGATTACTGTGCTAAACTCGCTGTAACAAAAGAAGAGGTGGAATATGAAGCTTGGAAAAATTATGTTTTTCACACCTTTTCTGCGATGCTTGTTAATGTGATTTATACAGAAGATGTTTTTTTTTAGTTGACCTTATTACCATGCTAGTCAGTTTTAATTTACATCACATTTGAGGTGCAGAAAGATGGTTTTAACATCACATTCACGGTATAAAACTGACTTTTCTTTTCCTGGAGGATTAGTCAGATATTTTGGGAAGTAGGTTGGTTTACTTTCTTGTGTAGAGTTATAAAGAAAGGGTTGTGATTGCTCTCTTGCATATACATTGAATATGAAGCAGGAGATGTTTGATGCTGGCCCCACATCAGAGGAAACCAGAGCAGAAAGGAAATATTGAGCAGAGACCTGCATTAGCCAATGAGAGCGAGATAATCGTCACCCACCTTGTACAAGCGGGGGAAGAGCGAGCGGTGTATCTGACTCGATCTGATTGGGAACCCGATAACACAACGCCCACCCACTGATACCGGAAACCTGACTGCTCTGCAGGCCTGTCAATCAAACGGACACGTCCCCAAACATACTGCTTTTTGAGGCCTAGTATCTCATTAACGATAGGATTATTTTCAGATAGACCTACAGAAAAGTAATGAGAGGGAATGATTTTAGCTAATGACACCATAATGAGTTGTGAAAAAAAGTTTTGATTGTATTTCATGAGAGAAGTTGAATGTGATCTCTATGGAGCCACAGCCTTTTTGGAGCCAACCCCCAGTGGTCTTCAGTGGTATTGCACATTATGGCACTTCTGCATTGGAAGCCACATGCACTTTTATATATATATATATATATATATATATATAATATATGAGCCATGTTGATTCTGTCTTCTCAGCCATGACTTTTTCATCCATATAGTTTTTCTCCTATTTTGTTTTTCAATGCAAATGTTTGTTCTGTCCTGAAGTCATGTTTGATCTCACAAGTTTCTCAGAGATCTCAAGTCTCTTGAATCTCCACTCTGAAAAAGTTTATTATAAATGCAGTGTGTGGTCCTACTTCTTGACTTAATCGTCTGGTGTGTGCATTCTTATAAGTAGAGAATCAAAAACCAGTTAAATCTGTCATTTCTGATCTCGGTTAAGATTTGAAAATCCTCTTGTGTGCACCAGGCATAACTTAGCTCAGCAAAAGACTCATAGCACGTGCAGCTATTATGTGCCTACCAGTGCCTCTAAAGCTCACACAATTTTGCTAAAATTGCATAATCCACAAATCTTGTGGTTTTCACTATGTTTATTTCTTGACAGGAAGCAGCACATTTCTTGAGTGTGGTTTTAGTTTGGAACAGGGAGGCTTTTAGTCCATATGCTAAACTAAGCTAAGCTAACCATCTCCTACTTCCAGCTTTATATTTAACGTACATATATCAGGGTGGCATCACTTTCCTCATCTAACTTTTGGAAATAAAGCAAAGAAGTGTATTTTTCTAAATGTCAAACTATTTTGTGAAGTCTTCAAATTGACTTCCAGCTTTGAGTGAGATGGAGATTGAGAAGTATATTCTTTATGTAATATTCAGGATTTCGCATGACTTTGCAGCCTTAACTCAAAGTGTATAATTTTAAATATTGTAAAGTATTTAATTGACACAGTCAAATGCTGCTGACAAAGACTTGGAGCAGCCAGACCTTAATGGCTGACAGCAGCAGCTGTAGGTGACATGCCCTAAAATATATACTTCAGCATGTGTAAAAGCAAAGTTGAGCCGTGTCAGCTGAAGGATTGCATGACTTTGAAAAGTCACACTTGCTGAAGTAGACTGCGTGATTTTAAGCAACCCTTCCAGTTTTATGTATATCAGATTTTTAAATTAGCTCCCACAATGAGCTGCCGTCTGACTGGAGGACGATGGTGACCCGCTTTGAGGACAATACACAATGCGGTGCTAAGCAGGTTAAGAGTTACATAATCGTGCATTGTTTCCTGGATTCATACTATGTTTTGAGCTCATTAAAATGTGATTTGCCTTAATGGGTGCCATGTCTTGTGAATAATCAGCTGAGTACACCACGATTCAAGAGATTGCATAACCTCTATATTTCCTCGGTGTTGCGTCATTCTTGTGTGTGTTTACAGGAGAAACGTATGAGGAATGCAGCTGTGAGTCAGCATGCAGCGAAAGTCAGTATTAGACAGAGGCCAGATTTTACAAGTTGATGTTGATGAAAGAAAAACTCACCATCATCAGCCCATCGTGTTCAGAAAAAATTCAAATGTATAACTCAAGTCAGTTTTTATTGTGACTCAAACTTTTCATGGCTTGTCTTCTCGCAGCTTTGTTCTTTTGTCATAAGGGAGCTGTGTTGATTTGCTCCATTTGACCATGTCTACTGTTGATACATTGTAAATAGGAAAATAAATAATAGCTTTCCTGCAAACAGGCATTTAAGGAGCCTGACAACATCCTCGGGAGCAGTCTGATGGATTTTATTATGTAGCCATAAATGGGTTCGCAGCTTGTAATGCTAAAGCTACGCAACATTGATTTGATCTGTGGTGGATGAGGCAGATCAAAAGCAGTAGAACAGAAAAGCAAACTCTGTGTGAGGATGAAGACCATTTCATACAGCTGAAAGCTCCTGATAGAAACTTGAGTTTGGATTGTTTTGTCAAACTGCTGTTTCCAAAGTCAAGACTTCCTCAATTGCTTTGATTTTGCTGCAGTTGGAAGTAAGAGTGATGCGATTTAACCTTTCTACTCTAAATTACAACAATATACTGTTTACATTTTGTGTCCCTCTTCTTCTGTGGTGATATAAAAGGACCACTGCAATATAATGGGCTTGTTTTGTTGTTAAAATTGATTCACAGGCTTTTAGGGGATCTGCAAATGTGTACAAATATATTACATTTCTCTGCTGTTTTCTGGACTGTTAATATGGCTATTACTTGGTTAATATGGGATAAACTTAAATACATTGTAGAAAAAGATCTCTGTAAAACAGATTTTTATGATGCTGGACTACCGGACATACATACAGGACAGATGGAAAGAACTTGTCCTGTGAGACTGTTGTAACCAGCAGGCTACAGTGGAGCCACATCAAAACACAAACACAGAAAGCTTATCATCAACTTGCTGCCCCGAACACGACAAAATAGTGTTATGTCAGCGGAGCAGAGAAATAGCAGTAAATTGGGAAGCAGAGAGGTACAAAGAGGTGTGGAGGGAGGGCTGGAGAGATGTGAGGAGAAGAAGGGGGGGGGGGTGCCTGAGATTCAGGCTGTACCTGAGGCATGGAGGGGTACATCATTATTCAGAGCAGCGCTTTGATGTTGAGGCTGGGTGGATCTCAGGGAGCAGGCAAGAAGCAGTTCTAATTAAAACAGTAACAATGCAGCCTGAGTTGCCCTGCAGAAACGGGGCTTTGAAGAGTCACTGAATGCCCCATTTAGAGCCAGCTGTCCACAGATAACAGCAGATATTACGTTGACGGACTCTAAGGCCTTTGTCGCAAAATGTGTATTTTTTGCCACAATTTATGAAACATTTTTCTCAGTGTGTGTGTGTGTGTGTGTGTGTGTGTGTGTGTGTGTGTGTGTGTGTGTGTGTGTGTGTGTGTGTGTGAGTGTGTGAGTGTGTGTGTGTTTGAGTGTGTGTGATGAGTTCTCAGTGTCCTACTTTCTGGGTTCTTTGGTGGCGTTGTGGGCCTGACAGGAGTGACAGATTGAGATGGGCTGTGGGTATTCAGAGGCCAGGCAAAGACAGCAAAGCCTGGGGGATCTTGGCATGACAGGTAGACAGAGGAGAGACAGAACTTCATTATAACTGCTGCAGAGAGGAGCTCTGAATATCAAATTAGTGCCCCAAATCAACACAAGAAGACTTGTGCTTTTATATTTTTTAATTCTCATACATTTTACCTCTAAAAAAAACACAAATTCAGATACAAAAAGGCAAAGTATAATGCAAAATTCCCTTTATAGCGTTGATATAGCTGTTGCTCGACTTGTATAACACAGATTTTCCCCTTGTCCGCCAAGCTTGTTTACGTCTCTCCTCATATCTACTGAGGCATATTGCACTAAAAGGCACAAGTGGGCTGCAGAGAGAGCTGAGTGATGCTCTGAGACAGTAGCAGTTCAAAGAGACTGTCTGCATAGAGAGAAGGGTCTAATTTTAACTTGGAGACAGAGGGGCTCATGAAACAGCTCCCTGCCTGACTACAGCTCAATTATTCATCAACACAAGAAGTCTCTCAACTAAAAAGCCTGACACGTTATTCACCTCCCCCCGCCTTCTTCTCCCATGCTGTTTCATTCAGACACAAAACCAGCCGCCCACACACAAACCAAAGGTACCCACCATACCCTCATCTTGAACCATACAGTGCCCTGCAGAAATGCAGGCATGCTTTGGTGAGGATGAGTCAAAAATACACATAATGAGGTGTACACAGTGCTGAGGAATTTTACAAAATCCTGTTTTCCAAATGCAAAAGCAAGGGTTCAGCAGGGTGAACGGTTATTTAAAAAATAAATAAATCATAATATCTTTTAACTGTAAATAAATATTTGCTTTTGAAAACTGTGTTATATTTGGAGCAAGTTTCAACTGCAGCCACAGATTTATTTCTATTGTGGTTCACTGTGACTCAAGGCATTAATACTGATCTCTTAGTAAATTTAAAAGCATGTAGATCTTCTTGCTGAAAACTATAAACAAATTATCACAATGCAAAACCAGAGCTCAGGACTTGGATGCTTCGCCTGATGACTCAGTTTCTGTTTTGAACAAGCTGCTGCAGGCCTCAACTCCAACAGATGACCAGTCATGTGACACGACTCTGACTCCACCGTAGCTGATCACGTAACAGGAGGAACTTGCACGATAAAGCAGAGTTTGTATAGTTTCCAGTCACACTGTCTTTTTTTCCAGAGTCCTTAGAACGAGCGCTCCGACCACCATAAATCTTCTGTTGCTACTGCAGTAGTGACACTCTGGAGGATACAGCTAGGCAGTATTTTCTCGACTCCGTGACAACAAATCAACAGAAAAGCCATAAAACATTTCACTATTGTAATTTTTCTTCCTCTGTGCAGCTTTAAAAAACAAAACAAAATCCACCGAGCCTCAGACCAGGTTTCCTTCCTTCGTTGTTGACTTCACAGAGGCCACAGAAAACCCTGCAGACTTAATTCTAATTATTCAGCATGTAGGTTAAAAGCATCAACTACTCCAAGTCCTATGACTGCAGCTGCACATAAGCCCTATGTGACTGAGCTGTGACTGATTTAGAAGCAACTCACTAACCTTCACTTAGACCGCTACAGATTCCTGGTCAGCACAAGCAACAGCTCGTTGCTAAGCCCTCTGACTGATGTGCGGATGCACCAGCCTGAACCTGTTGAATGTTTGTAATACGTTTATGGCTTTGGATGTCGCTGGGTGGTCTTAGGTAAGCAGTGCAACCTCAGGCAATCTGGGAGAGGATTTGTGCCTGCTGTGATAATGACAGCAGTTTAAGACCCATCCAGACAAGCGGACAAACGGATGCTGAGGTCGTGTTTTTATGTTGACTAGCGACTGCCAGCCCAACACAGATAAACATGTGAATCTGCCTGTTGGACGGACAGCGACAGTATGATGATGTGTGTGATTTTAGGTTTCATTTTGAGAGCTAATATCAAACCCACTGAGAACTAAAAGAGGCTTTGTGTAAATATATCTCTCACTATGCCTGACACATCTTATTTGTTTTTAGACACAGACAAAAAAAACAAAAAAAAATCCAAGTGTGGGTGCATAAATCCACAGGATCAATACAGAAAATACAATAATGCATCCTGCAGTAAGTACTTCCCTGAACATTTTTCATGATGAAAACTGAGATTTATCATCGATTTTCCTGCCACAACACATAATGCCGCTGAACTTTGTGGTGTGTTTGCGTTGATGCGGACATCTTGGCTGGATATATTTTGGGCTGAGTCTATCTGTGACAGGCAGCAGGTGCTGTATATCATGTAGAGAGGCAGATAGTGTGAGCTAAAGACAGTCTGGTGTGGTGCTGTTTGTAGATAAGACTATAGAGGCTAACTTTAGCATCTGACATGGGAAAAGAAAAGCTGTGATTGCTGTGACTCTTGGCACATTGGAGATGGAGGTGATTTCCTCAACAAATCCTTTCTGGATGTAAAGTATGTCAGCTTTAGACAGGAGGTAAAAATGTGAGGAAAACATACCTCTGACCACTTGTTGAAGTCCTTGTCATGTAGCCATTGTCATATAGCTTAGCAACTAATCCTGGCAGGCCTGTAAAGCTTTGGATTTCTCCACTTGTTGGAGTGGTGTATGTGGTATTTGTTTGGTGGCTTTCCAAAACCATGTAAAGCATGTAAAATGTGTTCAATTAAACAGTATTTGCTCTATCGTGGTGACAACCTTAACCACATGTTTAATATCGTTATGAAGATCTCGCCTGTCGCTGGATCTGTCCAATGGTCATTGAGATGGCCTCTTCAGCCTACTAGTAGGTATAGTAGGCCTCCACTAGCCCATATATTTTGGACACAAATGTGGGATAATAATCGCCTTTTCAATAGTATGATAACAGTCAAACAGGTGAAAACTATAGTGACATAAGCAGTCAAACAGGGCATGTTGAATAAAAATAGTCTGCTATTAGGTTTGTTTTCATCATACCTCGAATACCAGCACGAACAAAACAGTACAGGAACAATGTGATTTCCTCATTTACATGTGTTCAGCTGGCATGTGGCCTTTGCTTCAGTCATTTATAATAATGGTATGATAGATAGAATTGTAGAATTTAAGTACATTTTTAAGATTGTTTGAGTGAGCTGGAAACATCAAAAAAGCAGCAAGAGACGCTGCTTTTAACCAACCTACAGAGCTGATAGTAGCCTAATGAGCTAAAATCCCCATTTGTTGCAGAGAAATGACGAGGCTGCTTTTGTCTCTCTCTGAAATCAGAGACTAGTAGTTTTAAAATGTACTTTTTTTTTAATGTGTGGGAAATCTGCCCACCGTCATTGCAAACAGTGGCAGGAGATGGACTGCAGGACCCACAGACAGACACCTTGACGGGAACTGACCACAGGACGCGGCAGAGTTTCCTGTCTGCATGGAAACAACAGGGCACCCCCTCTCTTCCCAGCTCCGAGCCGCTATCTGCTGTCTGTCTGCCTGATGGTCCGGATAAATGTGTCAGAGCAAGATTCTGCCAACACCCCTCGGTCTCATATCCACCTCCACCTACCAAACTGTGTGTTCTCCTGACAAGAAAATATCATCTCACATGCTAATGACATGATTTAGCCTCCCAGATATTAGTGTTCTAGTGCATCGTAAAAATTGCTTTGATGTCTCCCTCCCATTTTCAGCGCTATAGGAGTTCATCCGGAGTTTTATTCCCGCACAAGTTTGTTTTTCCTGTGTCGAATCTTATGTGATGGTTTGGCAAAAAAAAAAAGCTCTCTGAGCAATGCATCATCCCTTTAGAAGCTGAACGCGGTGCCAGGCAAGCTAAGTGTTTGGCTGCAGGCGATGAAGGCAAGAAACTTCTTTTTTGCTTAGTGAAATAAGCAAACCCAAAAGACACAGCATTAATTATTCAACCTCCCTGAACCAGTCTGACATTCTGATTATGACTGGAGGTGGTTCCAGGGTATCAGTACGGCTGCAGAGTAGGCATGACAAGGATTCAAACTCTAATATGTTTGCTGCCAAGAAATACAGGCCTGTGTGATGTGTAAGCCGCCCGCGGGGCATCTCAATGAATGGTAATAATTCATCTGGAGAGAATGCTGCCTATTTCTTGAGCTACTCCTCTATAAGGAAAGACAAAGAAATTACTAGTCTTGTTGTTTTGTAAATGACATTGCCGGTCATTTTGTTTCCCCGACTTAAAATAGGCAGTGCAGGAGGGATTATTGGGTACAGCTGGAAATAGTTTGTGTACTTATGTTAGCAGTAGAGAGGCTTACAGAGATAGATGCTGATACTTGAAAGAGGGGTGTTGGCTCTTTTTGTTTGATTACAGGTGAGAGGGTTTGTCATTGTTTGCCAAAGCAAAGTCTCTGCCAAAGCAAGCCGCCTTAAACTGCTGAGGGCTGGGCTTGGAAAGCTACCAGTTACTGTGTAACTGTGCTACCGGGGTGGTTTCTGGGCCAGCCCAACACAGTCATCTTCGTTTGGATAAACATACCATTGTACGCTTGTCACATTATTGCTGCTGTCTTTGTGTAGCATCAGAATACGATCCGGTTCAAACAGCTGTTTGTGCAGGGCAGAGAGTTAACTCACTCCGCAGCCAAGGTGGAGCTGATTGAATTATAAAAGCTATTTACAGCCTTCAGTTACACAAGCAGCCTCTGGCGACTATCTACCATCTCACTGCTGGCGGAAGTATATTTTGTAAAAGATCCACATCCTGATGGTGAAGTGTTGCAGCACCACTTCCAGCAGCATCAGTGCAAGTCTTTCCTGTGGTGTGGAAGTTGAACTGAAGTGTAGTCTTGGCAGGCCTGCACAGAGAGGGGTGTGCTGTGAAAACCGGCATGTTGACGCTTTCATGCCACCGTCACGCTGTTCACAAGGTGCCCTGGAGGAGTGTCACAACGCATTCTTCTCACTTAGTAGAGCATGTCCCTGTCACACTCCGGGTTGCCGTAGTCAGACGGCATTCCTCTCCTGCCATCTGTCTCTGGTATTATAGTCGCATGTGATAGTTATTCAGATCACCTCGGTTCAAGCTTTTGTCTGAGGTGTGGCTACGTGCTACACTGTGATATGCTGATGCCGCAAAAACAATGGCAATCTTCTTTTTAATCTTGAATGTGTTTGACCAATTAATGCCAGAAGCATGTGTCCAAATTACCTCTGGTTTTAACTCAATCCTTTAAACATCCTGAAAGTGGTTATGCTAACAACAACAACAAAAAAAGCTGGCTGGAAATCATAATAAGAAACACAAACAAGTTCCAGCATTTGATGGTCTCTGAGCACCAACCTAACAATCAGCATGAGTTCAAAAACTCGCGTTCATTTCTGTCGCTCTCCGACCGTCAATATGTTTTGTTATTAACGCTCGCTGAGCAAACAGGAACACAACCTACACGCCCCGGCCTCCAGTTAAAGTACAAAGAGGAACTCCTATAGAAGTTTATGTGTGAAACGACTACCCCTCACTAACTGAGTCTTTCCTGCCTGGCCCCGGCTGGTGTGACACTGTTACTAGTACATCATTTGTCATGTTGCGGTTTCCTAACCCCTTCCCCCACCACCCCCATGTCTTCCAACAGTCTCCGAAGCTGTTGAGAAGGCACCACATGCTCACACACTCAAACTGCACACAGCACATGGTTTTGGTTACAATCAGTCTGCACCCCAGTTTTCAGCAGACCAGTGTGCACGGCTTCTGCGAGGCCAAATAATCAGCATAAGCACCAAGTATGAAATCCCTGCATATTTTACACCAGGTTTGCATGTGTGTGCTTTTGCAAATGCTTGTTTGTAGTTGTGTCTGCTAATGTGACCACGGTTACCAGAGTCACAGGAAGTGGGTCAAAGGTGAGATGTAGTGCTAAAATGTTTAATTACCATACAATCATTATGTACAGTGTGTTTTGATGATAACAGCTAACTGAAACTGAAACTAATCTGAAAATGTGTTAATTTCATGGCATGCTAATTACCAAGAAACTACATCGTTACATTTCAGACATATAAATATCAGCTCACGTGAGACCAATTTTTGCTTCATTTCATTTCTCTTGCACAGACAGCGAGCTATTTTTACTCATGTTATGATTCTTTTCTGTTCAAATGAACCTCCGGTTTTCTCGGCCTGTCACAGCTGCTGCAGCAGAACATTGGTTAGCTGTATACACCAGAGATGAAAGTGAACCATATATACAGCACCTAATTGCAATCAGGACTTAAAAGGCTGCAGCTCAGAGTAGATGTTGGAATATATGATGTGATGAGCGCATAAATCAGAGATAGAGAAAATATATTATGCATAGTTCAGATAAGATGGACATCATTTGTCTACTTCCATTCGGAGTCCAGGCACTCAAGGCAATTTCACCGCAGTGTTTCTCTTCAGACGAGATCCATTAGTTATTGGCAGAATAGTTCAAGGCCAATAAAACACATTGACTTCCACCTTTACATCCTATTTCCTCTCCTGTCTGAGCCCTTTCATGGTTAAAGTTATCCCATTACATTTCAGGAGACACATTTTATTTCCACGATAGATGTGTTCGGCGGGGGTTTTGGTAGTCTGTAAAGCAAACACACGCCACGTTTGAGAGTAAGCGTTGAATGGCTTTTGAAAGGTAAAAAAAAATAATAATGTGACGTGTCACCTTGGAGATGGCAGCTGACAGCTGTTCCGTGCACAAGCCGGGCTTAATTGGTGGGGAAATTAGCCTGACCTTGACTGCGGCGGCGCGGCCGATGAGCCGCCGCCGCCGCCGCTGCCTGCCACTTGAAATGACATTGTTGTAATTTTCAAAAGCATCCAGCAAACACTCTGAGCATTAATTATACGGGGGAATGTGCCTTGGTGCAACAGACGCACACAGTGAATACTTATGTAAGCTGTCGCTCCAGTCTCCATAGTAACCTGCAGCATTCTAGCACATGCCTCCTCCGATCTACCTCCCCTGAAGTGGGCTGTTTCCATGGAAACCAGGCAGCTG
This sequence comes from Brachyistius frenatus, assembly GCF_029030835.1. Taxonomy (NCBI): domain Eukaryota; kingdom Metazoa; phylum Chordata; class Actinopteri; family Embiotocidae; genus Brachyistius; species Brachyistius frenatus. The sequence goes on from NW_027210607.1 coordinate 5,950,044, forward strand.
CCTTTGATGATAGCTCTCATGAAATGACACCCGCTGATAACGCTGGCTCCTCCGAGTCTCCGAGAGGGAGGATGGATGGATGGATGGATGGGTGGACGGGTGGACGGGTGGCGGTGGAGGGGTTGCAGACAGAAATTATGGAGAAAGAGAAAGCGAAAGGCAATTATTCCTCGCAGAAACTGAGTCATGCATCTTTTCCCAGCTGCAGTGGTTTACCTGGCGCCAAAACAGGTAGCGACAGGAACATTGTGAACCAGATGAGGCGTAGTGGAGACGGCTCTCAGCCACATCAGGTCCGGCATGATTCACATGCCTCATGTTGATTCATGTGTCATAAAAAAAAAAAGTGTCATCAAATTTGTGTGCCTTGGCAGCGAGGGTAAGAGAAATGTTGAGGAGAGGTTCATGATCCACCATCTGCCGCACTCTTTTATCTACTTCTTCAAACAGAAAAGTGTCAAAGTGTCAGAATATTTCCATTTTCTCATCTGCATTCGTGCATCTCTTTCAGCGACCATTTCGTGGTGGCAAGTTGTATTTTCCACTGCAACTCTCTGTGTCAGCTCTTTGACCTTCCTCTCATATCAGAGCACCTATCACGTGTAAGATCCTGTTGCATCAGGAGCAAACTGTTTGTGGTTAGAAGCAACTGTTATTCATTGCTGTTGTGCAACATCCTCAAATAACCAGATACCGGTCTTGGCAATCCTAACTGAAATTGGCTCTGAGTCGACTGCCGCCTCCTGCTAGCTGTAAGGCGGCGTGCAGCGAGGGGGGGGGTTGTTTAGTAGATGCATTGTGGGTGTCAGTAGGCAGATCTAACCTGAATGTGTGTCTCCTGTCTGTGGGCTAATGCAGCCTGCACAGATGCTGGATGGAGAAAATAGCTTTGGCACTGGCAAGCAGATCAAAGTGATCAGACAAGTAATCCCCCATGAGTCAGAAGGGAACCAGCAGCTGGGGGTAGGAGAAGTATGTGTGTGTGTGTCTGTGCGAATGTGTGGGGGGAAGGCCAGAGCAGCTTTATATTTCATCACTCTCCCTTATTTACATAGATACTATACATAGGTATGTGTGTGTGTTTGTCTGTGAAAGGGTTCAAACACGAGGTCCTCCTCCAGTGTTTCAATTCGATCTTCCTGTAAGGTAACTGAAGTTAAAGGGTATTTTCGCTCTGACTGAATCAGAAAATCACCCTCTGAACACTGTAATTTCCCCTTGTGAGTAGATCCAGCTGGGGCATATTTAGCAAGTAAGTTACGCTTTTGCATCAGACACATATCTAATCCCCCAATGGCTTTGTTTCTGAAACTGAGATGCATCACTCTCACAAGCCAAATGATCTAACCGCAGTGACACAGACGTTGCCAGTTTGTGGTAATGCATCACAATGGGGATCGAATGTACAGAGCATGAAGGGGAAAAAAAAAAAAATCTAAGGATGTAACAAGAGCATCCACTCACAGAAAGAAAAGATGTGATTTATGTTTAGGCTGGGCTCGTCGGTCAGTCCAACTTTCATTAACGGCTTCCGGTTGACAGCAGCACTCAGCGCTTCCCTCTCGCCTGATATTTAAGATGTCGAGCCTCTCGGCACAGAAATGATTATAAAGTTGGGAAGTTTTTATAGTGAGGCTGAGACACTTTATAAAAATTAAAAAATGCTTCCTTGGAGCCCTCTGTCATGCCTTTGTGTCTGGATTAGCTGGTAATGGAGAAATGTCATTAGTCAGTCCACTCACTGGGAGTTTCACAGAGTGTGTGTGTGTGTGTGTGTGTGTGTGTGTGTGTGTGTGTGTGTGTGTGTGTGTGTGTGTGTGTGTGTGTGTGTGTGTGTGTGTGTGTGTGTGTGTGTGTGTGTGTGTGTGTGTGTGTGTGTGTGTGTCTTCAGGTTTTAGCATTTTGAGGGAAGTGTTTTGATGAACTGTATGACTTTCGTTTCCCTCAATATATCACACTTGGTAGGTGTACATGCCTTCCCTCAGCAACAGACAGTCAGACAGTTAGAGCGGTTTAAAGCACAGGTGCAAGTGAAAGTATTATCCAGGCAGAGGCAGAACCACTCAGGGTAGGATGATGTTTGTTGGGGCTTTGTGCCAAAGAGGAAGTTACTCTGCTCTAGCAGCCATGGTTGTGAAAATACAGTACACTCACACAGATGGCCATGATGAGTCACGTCACAAGGCTTCCTCCTTTTCTGCTGGATAATCCTCATCAATTAGCTCTATTGTCAGCTGGCTTTTCACACTAGTGGAATTGATGCCTGAATGCTCGATGGCAGAGAATCTGGGCCTCTTTTTCCTTTGAACAGTGACTCACCCGTTGGAGAAGAAAAATCTTTTATTGTTGGAGCTTTTCTATTCAGTGACTTTGGATGATTTATTTACGAAGCCGGAGGCATTCGCAGCTAAACCCTCCCACTGTGTACTGTCATGAATAAAGACACAGTTGCATCATAGTGGTTTTTCATCAGTTGACTCCAAAGGCACACCCAAAGGGGTATAAAAACTGCACTTGTGGGAAAAACGGTGAACAAGCTCTTACCTGTCCTTGTCTCGCTTTTAGTATCTGAATGAGGTTTTGTTATCTCTGCAATTGCTTTCATGGTATCAGTGACAGGAACGGGATACAGCCACAGGAGAGTTTCAGAGGCAGACGTACCACTGGAAACGTTACACCTTTCTCTAGCGCACACAAAGACATACACACACAGTTAACACTGAAAAGGAATGTCAGAGGTCAGTGAACAAAGACTGAGCAGGGAGACAGTATATCACTTCCTGTGTTGAACTTGACCTTTGAACCCAAGGTGTACTGATACTGCTGACAGGGGCGGCGGTAGGAAAAGGGCAGAACAAAGATTTAGACAGTGTGCCAGGACTGAATGACAAATGTGTTGTCACAAGATTTCTCACACATTATCATTTCCCTGTGCTGATAAGATGAAAGAGTAGAGTGGCCAAATGTTTATTGATATCACAATTTATTTTCAAGTATTCAGAAACATGCAAATTTTGCAAATCAGTCTAAAAACAGCTGCTTACGAGTAAGTAGGAGTTTGTCAACTTGACTGAACCATTTTGAGGAAACTGAAATGAGGTTTGGGAGGGTGGAGCTACTGCACTTCCTTTCTCTTTGCTCATGGCCAGAGTGCACCATATTAGTAATTATTCATGCACGAGGAGGTGTGTGACTTATAGTCTGTCTCGATGAGCGACTGTAATGGAATCTGTGAATGGTACAAGCGCATGTGTTGTCGTGGCGTGAACAACACTTACATCATGATGTAGGTGTGACAGAGAAGAGCTTCGCTACACAAGAAATGAGGACACTTCATCTGTTCACCGCTGAAAGTGGGACAGCTTCAGTAACTTGCTGCATACGTGATGTCAATCCATGTTTTTCTCCTCAGGCGGTACAGAAATGTTGTTTTTTGAGCAAGCTTCCCCTTTTGCTACACTTTGTACAGAAGCCTTGAAATAATATTGCAGGGCAGTGGCACGATGTTGAATTTCTGTGGGCTGTTTCTGTTTATTCAGGGGAAAATCCATTTTACAACATGTGCAGCCAGCCAAGTGTCCAATTAGTGCTGTAAAGAAAAAAATCCTCATCGAGGCAGAATTGGAATTACATTCTGTGAATTCTGGAGCCGTCCTTGCCAAGGTCTGACACAAGGGAATCAATGAGTTCAGTGAAATATCAAACTGTGTCATAAATTATAGTGTTTCATTGCCTACAACCTTGATCCGCCGGAGTGAGGCAATTTCATCGTCTTTGCTGTTGAAGATGAGCCACAGCACTCCAGCTGCACTCCTGCGGATATTCAAATAATTGCCCTCTGCGCTGTGTGAGAGAGAGAATGAATTTGAATAATGTATTGCAACGGGAGTGAGGCCACAAGGCTTCGGAGGTCGTAAATTCTGCTGCTACATCAGCTCAGCCCACGAGAAAGGGAGGCACACAGGGTTGTTTATAAAATGCCCTTGGAAAAATGAGTCTAATCCCCAGCCAAACCGTAAGCCATGGGGAGAGCATTAGATAACCCACAAGCTGCAGAGTAATGAGAGTAATGAGGGAGATGGAGAAGCAGCGCCAGGACAGAGAGAATGCATCCATTTATTGGCTGTACGCTCTGATTGCCCAGACCATTTGAGACAAACTGGAGCCTGACACAGTGCTGGAGTCCATTTCGTCTGATCAGCAGCAATAAGCGCTTTCCACAGCCAGTGAGTGCTCCAGGCTGGCCGCAGCCATACATCATGCACTTTGTTCAACCGCTCACATTATGTCGGTTTATCTGGTATCAACATCAGCGACCCTCTGTGACTGCAAGCATAGATGTATTGACTTTCAAACGTAACAATCCTGAACCATAAAGATCAAATTCTTTTGGAGGGATATAATAGCACCAAGAGTCAAAACATGCCTTTCAACAGAAACACCCCCGTCTGATTTTTATCGGACTATTGAATAAGTAGTTATCGTCTCACATCTGTCCCAAATAAATAGGCTATTAGGGGCTTTAACCTACCTGCGACCTCTAGCGGCTGTGGTACTTATGATGGGAGCAAAGGAGGAAGGCAGGTGACGTAGTATAAAGACAGACAAAGTCCTTGTAAGGGGGTAGGTTGGAGGTAGCCTGGTATTTCCCGTCGTTGCATCCTAATGGGCGTAGACCTTGGATTCATTTTGATAGTATGGGAGCAGCTATTAACCAATCGGCATCGACCACCATTTGACATTGTTCACAAAAACTCTACCACTCTGCCATCGTTGGAACTATTTCAACATCCTTGCACTAACCACCCAACTGGTCTCTGATTGGTCCGTTCATCAGAGTGTCTGTAAACAGGGTTTCCATCTATAATCACAGCGAGGACTGAAAACTATGAGCAACAGTTGGGCAGAGCCAGGGTAGGTTGGGTAAGTTAACGCAGGCCTACGGAACTTTTTATAGGTAAGCTTATGTTTTTCCCAAGTTTAATAGTTCTGGTGCCTGACCCAACCAAACTGTGATCATGTCACAATGTTGACAGTGTGTTTATTATTGTTACTGTGACTAACAAAGGTTCACTGCGCCTGTCGCTGGTACTGTCCAATGGTCATACACGGGATGTTGTTGATTGTATGAGTAGGTTTAGTGGGCCCTTACTGGCCCATATATTTGGAACAGATGAGTGATAATAACCCCCTTTGTCAATACTGTGATAACAGTCCAAATGGATAACAGAAAGGTCTTATTTGTGGGAATAAAAAAACAACAATTGCCTGCTGCCCAAAATGTGTCTCATGTCATCGCCCCACCTGTTTGCACACTGCTAAACAATTCTATCACCTCCCTACATGAACACCAGCTGCAATGCAAATGATGCTGCCGTGATCCCTTTCACATCTAACAGTGTTAGAGCGTGAGGGCGATGACACAACACAAGTTCAGCTGCTTTCAGCCGAGTTTTCTGTTCAAACCCAACATTTTTCGAGATATACAAGATGAATGCATTTGCAGCATAATTTATCGCATGTTGCTTGTTGTGTAAATCATGATCCCACTTCATCACAAGAGAGTAGAGAAAAGCAAACGCAAGCTTTTTGCTCACACACATGAACAGCATGACAGACCAGACTACCAGACCCAGAACACAGATTCCCCCGCTCCCCTTGATGTCTCATTAGCAGCAAAAGCAGGTTTCCTCCTGTTCAGCCAAAAAACAAGAGAGGTGGGTGGATATTTTGTGTGTGTGTGTGTGTGTGCTTTGTTGGGGGTGTCCTAAAGGGTACATTCACAGAGTGTAGGTGAGCAGTGGGGCTGCCTGGCTGGATGGCTGGATGACTGGCTGGCTGGCTGGATGACTGGCTGGATGACTGGCTGGATGGCTGGATGACTGGATGGCTGGCTGGATGGCTGGATGACTGGATGGCTGGCTGGCTGGCTGGATGGCTGGCTGGCTGGATGGCTGCAGTGTTATTGCCTCCAGAAGGGTTCCTGTAAATGAGGGCTGCCTGCCCGCCTGCATCCCCCAGCCTTCCTCCTCCAGTCCACCCCATAAAGCCTGGGTGACGGAGCAGGTAATAAAGGGCCTGAACACAATGAGTCAGCACTTTAGCCTCAATTTAATTTCATCTGAATGCAGCGCTGACACCCCCCCACCCCACCCCACCCTTACTCCTTCTGTCTCCCCATATCTCCATTCCTCTCTCTTCTCTCTCCGCAGTAGACTTAACCCATTCCTGCCTCTTCTGTCAGAGCTTTAAAACCTGCAGAACAAACACTGTCTCATGGCCATGTGTGTGTGTGTGTGTGTGTGTGTGTGTGTGTGTGTGTGTGTGTGTGTGTGTGTGTGTGTGTGTGTGTGTGTGTGTGTGTGTGTGTGTGTGTGTGTGTGTGTGTTGTTGTTTTTTTTTTAAAAACTGCATCACTGTCACCGCCTGGAAAAAACGGTAAATCAGAACCGTGTGCTTCGAATGTACTCGTCCTTTGTTGTTTTCGGTATGCAGCCTCTTAAACTTCGTTGTGCTGACAGTGAGTGTTGGTGCTGGAGAAGCGGAGGCGGGGGCTAAGAGAGGGAATGTAGGCCACACATTCCTTTCCTAGGAGCTGTCTGAGCACAAGCAAACAGTGCTGCACAATCAGACCAGGATTTCCGCCATTCCACAGCATGGGCCAGACTCTTTGAGTTTTCCTCTCACTTTGCACGAATCCCCAGCTCTGATCCCCGCTGCTGATGCTTGCAGCTCCCAGTCTTTCATGACGGGCAATTTTCCATCACTGAAACAGATCCATCTCTCTCCTTTAGGATTTTGTTTTGCCTCGCTCTTTGTTTCTGCATCTGAATGAGGATCTTTCTAGACTTACTGTCAAAATGTGTGTGTTTTTACGAACATTGTGCACCTACAGTTTGAAGATGTTTTCATAATGTGGATTTGATCTCGTTCCAATTTTAACTCTACACGAGTATAACAGTACCTCCTTAGTCATCCAGTACCTAATTATGGCACGTCCCTGCACTGTTCCTTCTCTGCACCGCTGAGCTCTCTCATTTTTACTTATTGTTTGTGCAGTTTCCTGGGAAGGCTGGATGACATTGTCCAGACCTCCTCTCTCCTTTCTCTCCTCCCGGTTCTCCCCCTCCCACCACAACTCTCTCTTTCTCTTTCTGTCTCCCTCTCTTCTTCCTCCTCCATATTTCCAGCTGTCTGCCTTTGTGTCTCATGCAGCTGCGGTACAATAACAGTGTTTGAGTGCAATAGTCCAGACAGGACTTTGGTTTAAATAAGCACCCCTGAGGCCATGTAATAACCCAGCAACCCCCCTGTCCCAGTCTCCTAGTCAGTCCCTCAGCTCTGAGGCCCAGTCCACAGCACATTCCTCCTCATACACACTGCCAGCCGCTTAGCCAGCCAGCCAAACCACCAAAGGAAAAATACAGAGCATGGAACTGTGATTCACTGCCCTGATATAGAATATCACCTCCTCCCTGCTCCCAAGTCCAACAGCTGGTTTCCTGGAAGCAGACTTGTGTGGTGAAAGTCTGGGGTCGGGAGGGGGGTGGGGGTGGAGTCAAGGAGGCCCTGACTCTGCTCCTTCAAAGGCCTCTCTGCTCACATTTGCAACCACCCAGCTTCACTGTTGCAACATCATTATGAGCAGCGTTTGTTTCTGTGAAGGGTAAAACATTCCGTGTAGCAAAACAGGATTTGACGTAATGCAACTTATCTCATGATGACATCAGTTAAGGTCATGGTTTTCACATGGCGAAAGTCCCTGAGTGTCTGGAAGTGAAAAGGTGAAGTGGAGGTGAGATTGTTTCTTTCTCCAGCTGTCAGAGATCAATTGGGTTGCACATTGTAAGATGTCTGTATTGTTGATGGCTGAAGAATTATTAGCTCAATACTGAATAAGATCTGCCACTAAATGTGTAAAATGTCAAAGTAATTGTTCGTGTCTGAGCGTGACAATACATCCATCTGCACAATAAACCTCAATTTATCCAAATCCCTCAGGGGTTGATGTCATCGATGATGGTAGAGAAACCACTTGGCTCAAACATAACACAAAGTCATTTTTCCTCAGATGCAGAGTTTAAAAAGTGTTCCTCTGCATTTTTTACATTTGCAAATAGAGTGCCCTTAACCTACTTTAGAAAGCATGTCAAGTCATATGTCTCTGTGGCCTTTCCTGTCTACACAATGACCCTGGAGTAGAGGAGAAGAATAGGAGCAGGGCTCACTTCCCTCCTGTGCATGAACAGCCTAATTTTGGAAAGCGTGTCAGTGTGAACCTTTGTCACATTGCCGGGCTCAGAATACCCATTGTTCCCTTGATAGAGTCTTTCCACTTTGAAAAGGCTTTTAAGAAAGCGGAGAATATCCTGCATCCTGCACCCGTACAGACACATCTGCATTTGTATGCACGCACCCTGTGAATTAGCAGGCAAATAATGGCGGACCGCTCACATGCACCCGCACACATGTGCAAGATATAGGGAGATTAAGAATGGAAGTAGGCTTGCATGAGATCATGCATGCTCTGGCTCATTAGGTACATTTAATATAGTCTGCCTGAAAAGCCATCTGTTCCAGGCGGATGGTGCCAGATATGATGTGATACTGGCAGCCATAGTTTTTCCTGTTTACCATTTTGAAAGATGGTTATGTTGTGAGGCTAGACTGTAGTCTTAAAATACGCTCATAAAAACGTTCAATAAGGGCTTCTCTCTCTAATCCACGAAACAGGAAACTTTTTGCCATAAAACAGGTTGAATATTAACTGCAGAAAAATGTGTTTTTACATTAAGAACACTTCAAAAAAAATTTGGGCCATATGCATATTACTTGCATACATACTGGCTGAGAGTTAGATAAGAAGAGCCTGTCGTATAAAGCTTCGCATAAAGACTGGAAACAGGGGTTTTCTGGCTGTGTCCAAAGGCAACAAAATGCCACTAAATAATAGATAATATTTCACTTAATGCGTACAGAAGCCTTTTTTTTTTTAAGAAAAATAAATACTCTGTAGGTAGGCGAGCCATGTCCGTTTCCAATCTTTGTACTAAAATAAGTCGAACAGCTTCTACTACTATTTCAGAGACTGCAGAGAGCACTCTGAAATATTTAGACATTTTTCAGGCTCTGCTTCTTCAGCAGGAGCACTACAAAAAAAAAGAAGAAGAAGATATGTGAGTTAGTGCTGCCTTTAAATGGGGTCATGTTTACCGTGTTCACGATAAGAGTCCCTATGTGGTATTTCTAATCTTAGACTTTGGACTTTTTTTTCTTTTTTTTTTTAAACCTGGAGTTCAGCTACCTGATGTTATATTGTCATTTTACTCACATAGATGTTCTTAACTTATTACGTGTTCTCACGTTGCAACGTCCTCATATTTCCCTTTTGTCATCATGCCTTTTGCATTTCTTGCATATGTTACTCACCTCCAAGCTTGCTCAATTGTTAGCCTGCAACTTTTAGACGTTGTCCTCCACGACTTCCCGATTTGTAACCATGAGTTTCACCTGAAGGCATCATAGGTTGAAACATTTCAGTCAAATTTAATTTAAGGCTAACTGTTACCCAGTTAGTTCATCCCTGAACTCTCAGCTGAAAATGTAAAGCTTCTTGTAATTGTAACCAAGTAGAAAGGAAAAAAAAAAAAACTGCATGCTTTGTAAGATGTTTCTTTGATTGTTTTCTATTTGCTGAACAATGTGTCCATCCTGGTGATTTTGCATCAGGCAATGCAGATTTCTGACTTCGGGTCGGAGGGTCTGCTTCCTTTGGGTTTCTGCCCACGTGTCGATAAAAGGCAATGAAAGGGTTGACAAATTGGTTAAGCAAATTACTCAAATTACAGACAATAGACTTACAAATATCCCTCAGTGAGAGTGAAGTCAAAGTCTCATAAATAAATATGCACACAAAGTCTGACAAGAATACTGGGATGGACGTGAATCCAGAAGACATTTATATCACATACAGCAAAAAAAAAAAAAAATCAGCACGGTACAAACAACGAACAGGAACAGAAAGGAAGATACCCTATTTACACGTCTTCAAATAGGACATACAAGACTCAACTATACCCTTTACAGAATTTTTTAAAAAGCGACAGGTTTATGTGGGCAGCCAGACAGTTCAGCACGTCTTGCTGGAGTGCATTAAATACAGTAATGAAAGGAAAAAAAAACTCATCACAGCTCTAAAAACAGCATTTACCCTGGAAAACATGCAAGTATATCAACATATTGTGGAATTTATCAAAGAAACAGGTTTAATTAACAGAATTGAGTTGTTGTTTTTTCGCTTGCCAATCTTTTGCTCCACACTCCAGTCCACCAGGTGGCGGTAATGAAAATATTCCCTTTTTTTTTTTTTTTTGCTAAAGCCTATTACAATCGCAGCGGAACATATTCGCTGCGGCTCCGTTTGTTTACAGTGTCTGTTAATCTCTTTCCAATCTCAGACACTGATCTTCAGTATTTCCAGTATTCCGTGAACCCTGGCTGGATGACCTCATGTTTCATCGAACAGCATCGACTTCATAAGACATCGAAAGTTTTAGCTCAGCGTTATTTCTCGTTTTCACTAACGTCATCGTTTCATTAAAAAAATTAAAAAAATAAAAAGAGGTTTGAACTCAAACATGCACTTTTTAGACTATAAACGCGAGGTAAACAAATAACTGGCTGCAGTTGATTGTAGCACGTCGTTTAGGCCTGTGAACCATATTTTAAAAAGAAAGTACCTAAAATGTCCATCTGAGCTTAGTCAGCGTATCAGGAGGTGTTTCATATCCTCATATGTCTGTGTACAGTCAGTAGTATAGTTTTCTGTTGCTTTGTGGCTGAACTCCTGTGTGTGTGTGTGTGTGTGTGTGTGTGTGTGTGTGTGTGTGTGTGTGTGTGTGTGTGTGTGTGTGTGTGTGTGTGTCACTGCGGCAGGATGTGTGTGCCTGCATGTGAATCTGTAGAGACAGAGAGCCCCGTGTTTCTTTGCAGTTGCCAGCAGCCCCCCTCTTCGTGTCTCTGGCTGGGAGGGTCTTGGGGATTAACTTTCCACTTCTCTGATCCACTTTTCCACAGAGCCAATAGCTACGCAGGCCTGGAAATGTGTTATGTGGATGTGCGAGACAAAAAAAAAAAAATCAAGGCCATTTCCAAAATAATTTACGACCCCTGTCTCAAGGTTATTTCTGTTCTTTACCTTTGCAGCCTATTTATTTCAATGACCTCATCTCCATTATGAATCTTCCCGCAAACAAGGACATCATTTGCATCCACAGGATGTTTATAATTGTAAAGCCTCATAAATACAGTCATCCAATATATTTCTGAGTTCCTCACTGTTGCTAGCATTAAATTTAATCTCCTATTTATTACATAAGCTTGTTTTGCATATTTCCATTAGGTTTTTGTATTCACGCTGCATTCCAAATCACAGTAATTGCTTCCTCTTCTTGCCTTTTTGAGTGCGAGGAGATTACGCTCTGCAGCTGCAAATGATTTTGTTTTACAATTGGACAGGGAATCCAAAATTAGAATGGGTGAATGCATAGTGACAGAACTGAAGTTTCATACTATAATTTCACCTCCAGGTACCACAGCTCTTAATGCGCTGTGGTTTATTAGCGCGGTATATCTCGGATTTCAGGGAGCACTGTAAGATTTCAGCAGAGCGTCATTCAAACCGCAGGGTAGAGATATAAAATGGGTGAGTCCTTCAGGAGAAGGGATTGAAAGCCTCCATCAAGGCAGCCAGAGAGGAGGGAGCTGAGGTATTCCTTTGAAGTGGGTGGCTCAGATATTAAATAATTGAGTTGTAGGAGATTAAAGTTTCAGAAGCTAATTTGGTCCCCTCCACGGCCTGTCACTCTGGGGCTCGAAGAGTCTGCAGCCTGCAGACGACTGGTGAATAAGTATGACTCACTTCCTGTGTGTGGCTCGGCTGGAGAAACCCTATATCTGTGGCAGACTGAAACAGGAAGTTCATCCAGGGCAAGCTATGTCTCTGACTCACAGCAAGGGTGATGCCATATTTGCTGTCCGAGTTTTCAGGAATCCAATCCTCCATGTGCTCTAGCAACAAAGAGGCACAGAGAGGTTTCACTTCCCCTCTTTTTTTGCCCCATAAACACTCAGCATAGTTGCTGACAGCTCAACTGTTATGTGGAAAGAAGTTCATTTGCTGATGCAAGAAGAATACATTGCTTGTGTAAGCCTGGATTTCAATGTTATTTAGATGGGCGGGTTTTGGGTTCAGTCATCATGGGGAGGCTGAACAGCCTGGAGGTGAAAGCTTTGTTATTTTTGTCTGGAAAGTGCCTCTCAGCTGACATTGAAACCTAATTTTCAAACACCTTCAGGATGACACTACCCAAGTTGTAAGTAATTGATATGTATGAGGGCATATAAACACAGCACATTGTCTTTGAGGACAAACAACAGACTGTTGAAGGAGGTGTGAGGACATGGTGGTAAATTACCTTTCCTGCTTTCTCTTCTGCATCTTATACCTACCTGTGACTTATGCTGGAGCAGCAGTGCCGCAGCGGGCCACAAGTCTTCAGCAATGACTCAAACCCCTGAGGCGATAATGGAAAAGAACAACTCCATCCTCCTGCGGCTAAAGATTGGCTGGATAAGGCCCGGGTGTGAGGGGCTGTAGATTTGTTTTCCCGAGCTTTTAACCTTGCAAAGATGAATCAGGCTTACAGTAGATGTGGCTGAGGCCTGAGCTGTCTCTGTGGCTTTGAAATATGAGACTCCAACGTCTGGTTCTGCAGCTCTCCTCGTGGCCCCGAGCTCACACTCTGAGCTCCCCGGAAAATTGTTATTTAACAAAGCAAATATGACGTATCTGCTCACCTTGTGCATTCAAATCTCCTCCAATGACATGTTAGTTCAACAGTCGGTATGAGCACTTACAGCGTCCTACCCCTGGAGTATTTACATTGCTTAGTGTAAAGCTCCTGTCACCCGGGCCAATAATATGTTTTGACTGTCAAGGGTCAGAGTTAGCTCCGGGCAGTGTTGCTATGTTGCAGGGAAAAGCAGGCTGCCTGTTGTCATGCAGGCCAGAGGGCTGCTGGGATGGAGAGCCAAAGCCCTGCGGTGAAATCAGTTTATGGAGGAGGACTATGTTTAAGAATGAGCCCCTGTGGGCTGTTTACACCATGCTGAAGCAGCATTACTCTAATCTAGCTGGAGGAAAAACAAATAAAGCTTTTAAACTGAAACTAAAAAACACATTATTACCGCTGCCCTGCTGTATTATTATGAGTTGCTGTCGGTTGCATCATACACTAAACAAACTTTTTCCAACAAGTGCATTTGCGATCTGACAGGATGAAATATGCTGCAAAATGGACGTGTTAACGCCTTTATTGGAGATTTTATTTTTGTTTGATTGTTTCGTGCAACATTCTGTCAACATTTCACCACAATCCACGAAAGAAAATCTATCTGAAGAAGTCAGATGGTCTCATACTGAACCCTAAAGACACATTTTTTTGGACATGTTTTCTTGAGCTAATTTGACTTAATTGCAGTTTAGTTTGCTTCAGGAAATCTCTAGAAATTGATCGGGCGTTCACCACTCTGTTTGGACCTTTTCTAATATATTAGAGTCAAATAAAAAAAATGGTTTTGAATTTTAATTTGTTTTTATATGTTAACAATCAACTTCCTCTGATATTTAACATTTAGGAGCTAGAATCAGTGCAATAAAAATTGTGTATTTAACATAAAATAAAATAGGATTTAAAAAAAAAAAATACACTCAAACACAAGGATTTGGCAAATTGTCCCAGACATTTATTCATTTTCTGTCCTAAATATTACAGCAGCCGCTGATGAAACAGCAGAACATTCATCACCAAGGGAACGTCAGCATCATCTCCAGATAAACACACAATATTATGACTAAAACAACAACTCCGACAACCAACACAGGGGCAGCCTTCAGCAGGGAGCCGCGGCTCCTCACCTGCATCCCCTTTCTGTTCATTTTAATTCAACCTGAAAACTTTACTGTGCCTCACAAGGAAAAAAAACAACAACAGCCAAAGGGCTTCTTTGGTGTTTTCAGCAAGGCACTTAAGACTATACCTCTGTCACTTTACCTCTTGCTTTTACTCCACTGAGGTAATGTCTTCACTGCCTCCAGGGATGATCTCTGTAGGATGAACCCTACAGATGAAAGAGAGCAGTGTGACAACAGGTGGGGGAAAAAAAAAAAGAGAAGAGCAAACACTACCTAGTGGGGAATTTTTAGTGGTGGCAGCTAAACAAAAGGCCCACAGCCACGTAGATCCCTCCCTCCTCTGGTATGGTGGCAAGGCATGCTGGAGCTCTGTCTGCTTCTGGGCTCCTGTGCCGACTAGCTCTAATTTAGCTGCAGGCTATGGGAGGGAGGAACTGTGGCCAGGGTGTGTCTGCTTACCGTGGAAGCAGGTGGGCAGATTGCAGTCAGAGGTAGGAGGGAGGGAGGGAGGCAGCGCAGGTGTTGTGGTGCCAACGGCACCCAGCAGCCATGCAGCGCTGGGATCTGTTCCTATGTGTGGCAGGCTCCTGCTTTGTACTCATTTGTGTAGCCATCTGAACCCTTATCTTTAATATAGATCGGTGGTCCCACAGTGAAAGCGATACAAAATACAAGTACGGTAAAATGTCACCATTATTTATGCAGAAAAAACCCAACGTTAGATATATTATTGTACTGTAAATGATCTGTTATCTGTGATATTTTAAGTATAATTGCATCAAAGACTTTTAATGTTGTTGCTAGTCGAGAGGGAGCTCGTTTTACTAAACTGATTTAATGTTAAATGTATTCAATTCATAAACTTGTGCAATGTTTTGTTTTTGAGTAAACTACACAAAGTGCATTGAAGTTGGACTTAAATATGGTGCTTCAGTAAAAGTACTGAGTCTATTTTCATCACATCGTCTAAATGTTTACAGACTTAAGGACGTTTCTTGCATTTGAGGCAAAGCTTCCCGCTTGGTCACTTTTACGGAACATTATTTTCTCCCTTTTTTTTTTTTCTGGTGGATGTCCCAGATATCTGGTGATGTTTGATGTAGGCCAGCTCCACAGCAGGGTAGCCAAGGGGAAACCAAGGAGCCAAGTTAACTAGTTCATGTCACTCATCAACTTATTTTAACAGATATAGGTTGCATTTACTTAAAAGAAAAAAAAAAAAGAAAAAAAAACTACAGCTACATCCATAAAGAGTTTCTCCTTAAAGACACGTATGACCTGTTTTCAGTCACATGTTTTGACACCCCAGAACATTTTCTCTGACACTAAGCAGCTTACTTTGTATATATTCATTCATGTTCACTTTTACATTGCGTTTGCCAGTGCACGGAAAAGAAGGATAGTGAAGTTCAGGCTCGGGCTAAACAAAGCAGCCGCTGTCATAAGCCATTAAAATCTAATAAGGCATAACCTAGTCCTGGGTGGGCGAGGGAAGCCTCTGTTTTTCTGCTATTTCCATTTATAGACTGCACCAACGAGCCCCCTGGGAGATTGCTTGCCATGACTCATGTCTCCAGTGCTTCTGGTCCAGACTGCCCCCCCCCCTTCCCATCTCTGAGCATCACTGCCTTTTTAAAAAAAAATTCTTATTATTATTTTTTTTTTACCCTGTATCTAGCCTTTCTTATTTTCACTGTTTGCTGTGTATTTTTCTGCCTGTTTTCATTCATGCAACATAAAGCCCCGTAAAGCCTCAACACAGTGAGGGAAAAAAAACAACAACACAGCAGGAGAGGAGGGAATCGATGGGAGGAGGGAAGCATGAGGGTCAGCTCAGCCTCTGTAGCTGATGATGAAAGCGATAAGCGAGGCCGAATCAGTCCCACCATGTAAATAGCAGCTACAGTACAGATGGCGGCCATTTCCCAGAACTGTTGTTGTGGTGAAACGGCAGCGTCAATATGGGGGGATGTCTCTGTCTGCCTTTCCCAGCACAGCAGCCTGCAGGCTTTTCACTGTCACGTGGTCTTGCCTGTCCTCTCCCTCCCCCTTCCTCCCTCTCTCTCTCTCTCTTTCCTTATATTCCAGTCACGGCAACCTCCTCCACCCCCACGCCCCCCCCCCCCCACACACACACACACCCGCCTCTCCATCCTCCTCCCCTGCCCGCCCCTCTGTGCTCTGTCAGGTCACCCTCCTTGTTTGTTCAGATGGAACAGAAGAGGAAATGAAAGCTGAGAGTCCACTGTTAACCCATCCCTGAGACAGTGCATATTGTGTGCATTCCTGCTATTTTTCACCATGTTGTTCCTTTGCTTTGATGAGGGTTTGCATCTAAATCCGGACGCAGTAGCCATGTTTGTTCTTTTCTCAGGGGGGGGGGAGAAGATCTGCATAAAGGATTCAGCTAAAAATACAGGCAGATCTCAGCTGCTCCAAATACATATGGTATTGTCCCAGCTGAAGATAATAACTGTGGTCTACTTAATGTGCACCTTGGGATATTCACGAGTGTATGACTTCACTGGAAAAGTGCTGTGTCAGTGTCTCGCTGGAGACAAAGACGTCGTCGTATCCCTCCTTTATTCTGCTTGTGAAGTTTCACACTGTATTAAACACATACGACCTGCTGTGTTTGTACACTGTACAAACAACAATGTGTGGGTGCATATGTGAGCTTGCACTCATGCTCTTGTTTATCCTCCAGTCTGCCACGTTCTCGCTTGGTTACTATGCAACCGGGTCAGAACAACATGGACACCACAGTAGCTGAATGGCCATTTTGGGTAAAAGCACTCTGCAATAATAAACAGCCTCTGGCACGGAGAAGTTGTTTCCCAGCTGCAGATTGGTGCCAAAATACAGAATTAACTGCAATACCATTTACTGCTGTGGAAAAACATCAGCCGTCCAAACCCACATACCTTCAGAGGCTTTGAACAGCTTGTAATCCCTCAGCAGCTAGATGACTCTCAGAAACACGCCAGCTCAGGCTGCTGCCAAAGAAATTACTGCACAGTTATAGTGTTACATTTGTATAAACTAAAGTGTTCTCTCTCCACTCTGCTGGAGAGAGTTTTTCAGGGGGCAGGAAAGTAATTTTGAGAGCTTAAAAATGCTGCTTTTTTATCTCGACTTGGCCACAGCTGGCTATTGTGTTCGCTGGGAGCGCGGAGATGTCTTTACATGGGGAAGATAAGCCTTAAAAGCACAAAACAGCTGCCTTGGATTTTTACAATGTTGGAGCAGGACTGCTTCATGCTTGTTTTGAAGTGGTTCCAAAGATATTTGGAGCGATTTGAGGGGAGATCAAGTGAACTTTACCCTCTCTCAGAGGAAAGGAAGAGAAACAGAGACACTGCCGCTGCCAGAATCTGTGAGGCTCAAATAAATTTAGAAATAGACAAAGTGAGGCTAAAATACTTCACCATCCTGTGGGTTCATCTTAATGCAGCTGTTCCGCTCTGCCAGTTATCTCTTATTGACACGAATCTGTGAAAGCACATGCGAGTACATTTTGTGCAAACTTTCAAGGCTGCAGTTGAGTTGTGACTATAAGAGCCGTGCTGTGTTGGCCTTGTGCTGACATGTCATCATCATGGCCTCCATGACCACTACGCCAGGTTTCTTGGAATCGCCGGGGACATGACTTTTTCCCTTGGTAGTGAGCCACGTTAAACAGATCATTCACAGAGTGTGTTTTGTAATTGAATCAAAAAAAACAAAAACAGGATGACATGGACAGTAAACAGTGGAAGGAGGGCAGGGCGTCGCAGGAGATCTCGGGCGTCTCAGGTGCTGCTCCACCCAGGCCGTGAGGCGGAGGGTTTGTGGGGGGGGTCTAACACCCTGCTGTCAGCAGCCCCGTACACGAGCTGAACAGGCAGCATGGTGTTACACTTTCATACACGTCTCTGGGAAGGAGCAGACATGCTGTATCCCTTTGACAGACTTCTGGCCAGTAATTCTGTCGTGAGATCGAGAACGAGAGCCGGAGAGTTTCAGACACTAGCAACAGTTTTATAACCAAAACAAAATGCTTTCTGTTTTGCTAAATGTTGTTGAGATATCACTCTGATGAAGTCCAGAGCTGGAGTCCAGAGACATTAGTCTTAAAAACATAGTTTTTAAACTTCCGTTTGCTTATGTATTAAACAAATTAGGTTTAACATGCTGAGTAATGAGCTTTACAAACATTAGTAGGCATGTTTTTTTTCTTTAAAGACCTTTGTTTTCAGTCTTTTGTTTTACCAAATGCTCCGCCATTACTTAATAGTTTGTCTTATTCTATAGCTGATTATTGTAAAGTTAGAATGTGTGTATCCTGTGGTGGATTTGCAAAAAAAGAAAACAACATTGGTTTGGCCCATACTGTACGTTATAGCTTGTTTGGTTCCTATATATATACAGGACCACAGCAGCAAGGATTAAAACACTATATAAACTGAATTTATTTGCAATGGTTTCGTTTGAGTTTAAAGGTCCGTTTTGAATTATCCAAACAAGGTCAGTATGCCTGGTTTATTTGCTACATAACATTGCCTCAGTTTCATAGATAGCTAGAGGGCAAGCCGGTTGAGCTCGTCACATAAAACTACTCAGACTCGTCTAGACTGCGTATCAACAAACGGCAAACTAAACATATTTACACTGAATAACACACACAGAGACAGTCCACCGCCCCACAGATGTGGCAGCCCATGGGGATTTGTCCCTGCATGCCCAATGGTCAGTATAAACCTGACATTAATTAGCCGGCTGCCTATAAAATGTCACTGTTAGGTTTAAAGCAACACACATTTTAACACTTTCAGCCATTGTTGTTTACCTGTTCCTTTTATCATAACAAGAAGCCAGAATACACGACTTCTTCTTCTTCGTCTCCTGTTGGACTGAGGGCAGACTTCATGTTACAGTGACTCACTATCGCCTCCTGAGGTGCAGGTTGGTATTATGAGACAGAGTGGGCCGGGGGGGTAGCTGGTGAGCATTAATGTAAGTACCTATCTCTGCATAGACACCTTCAACAAAACCTATACACCGCTATTTCTAATAATTTTAGTCAATTCTAGAATGTTTTAAACTAAATATCTTCCATATTGCTCCTTGAATAAAATGGGGGAAGAGAAGAAGATATTTCTGAATGCAAAACTGTAATTGTTGATTGTCCTGTCATTTTTACAGTGCTGTATAGCCCATTGTGAGCTTTACTACAGAACACAGCCCACATACATTTTGCCCTTTTCCTGTTGTTTACGGTACATGTGGATTTATATAGTATTTCTTCCCAGTTGTAGGCCATTTCATTTGCCTCACTTAAACAGCATGATCGCATGCATGATAATCAGCTGCTAATTTTCAAATTCCTAACAGCCTATCCTTGTAAACATCTTGAAGAGGGATTATCAAAGAGGATGTTGAGCTCCAGGTCAGTATGATTTGTCTTTAAGGTCTATTCAGATCTTTGTAATTGTTGGTGAGTATTTTCAATTGAACCCCAGCTTGTAAGGGTCTGTTTTAGTGTAAAATGTAGATCTTATTATTACTGTTTTTGAGGTGGAAGCTGCTGACTTTTAAGTTGGTCGACAGCATTAAACAAGAGGTTTTGAGAAGTGAAATGCTGTACAGAATGGATGGGGTCAAAGGTCATGATCCTGCCTGAGAACATAGAGAAGGTCACCTTTGTGATTTGTGGATAAATACATGATGCTATTGTGCCCTGGGCTGTGTGCAGGCAGGACTTCAATCTGCAGCACTCCCTCCCTCCTCTGTGATCAGTGGGCCTGGGCTGTTGTGACTGGGCCAGTCTGACAGATAGACCATGATGAGAGTCAAGGCTGAAAGCCAGGCTCTGTGACTGCAGGGCCAGGCCAGGCCATGGATGACGCAGGCTCAGGGAAACAGAGAGCACTGTGGACAGTGTTGGCCCCGGCTCTGGGGCCCCCCAGTCCCTCCTGTGCCTCGAAGCACTTCCTGCCTCTGTCATTCTACCAGCAAATCCAATCCCTGATCAAAGGCCAAGGAGAAAAAAGGGGAAGAGAAGAGAGAGGAGACAGAGAAGTGAAAAGGGCGACGGAGATTGACGTGTATGTTGGGGGGAAAAAGGGAGAAAACAACAAACCGCTCTTTATCTGACAGGGGAGGCAGCTGCTCAGGCCGGGGCACCTGTGTGCCTGCTGCCTCCCAGGCCGACGCCAAGCTCCACCCCATTGCTTGCTGGTGCCAGACCCATGAAAGGTTGCCGAGGCAACACCCCCAGCCCACAGTCTCAAATAAACAACCTTTCAACCTCATCTGAGGAGGGTAACCTTTAGATGATCTGTGGCCAGGCTGAGGTTGTGCTGGCACCATCGACAGGACTAATTACACCTCTGCCAGGTTGACATTGTACCAGTTTTATGTGCAAGTGTCTGTTAATGGAAAAATAAAATTATAAGTGCTCAGTTTCTGAAGGCAAAAGAACAAACCCACCTGTTCCTACACTTGCCCGAGGCTACACCAAAATCTATACAAATTTAGGCAGCACCATTGTTTCGGAGCAATTACTGAGGCCAGATTAAAAATCAACTATCTTGGCTCTTTCTCCCAACACGGTGGGGGAAATCTTATTACATCTCACCAGGCGGGCTACAGACAGTGCAACCCTTTCCTTGGGATTGGATGTGTCCTGTCTGTTTAGAGTCTATAGACACACACACACACACACACACATATATATACACACACACACACACACACACACACACACACACACACACACACACACGCTCACCGGTGTAGAGGACAAGGATTGTGCTTCTAAGCAGAAGTGACATCCCATTCATTTGAGCTGGTCAGGGTCTGATGTCCCCCATCTTATCTTACAAGGCTTAGTGCTGTGAAATGACATTGGCCCAGCTCCAGCAAAGACCAGTGCAGTGGCTAGCATCCCTGAACCTGCCTCACACACACACACACACACACACACACACACACACACACACACACACACACACACACACACACACACACACACACACACACACACACACACACACACACACACACACACACACACACACACACACACACACACACACACACACACACACACACACACACACACACACACACACACACACACACACACAGCAACGCTCTGCTGTCTGTCTGCAGCTTAGTACTGTGTTATGGTTAAATGCTGCCATTCAGTATCATTTCACAGCCTTTATTGTTGAGAAGCGGTCACCGTCTGTCAGTGCTAAAAATACCTCTGACAAGAGCTCACTAATTGATGTCAAATGTGAAGCTGAACTTGTCAAGTAGTATGAGCTGATTGCTTCATAGATTGGTGCTATGAAATTGGATGAGTACTCTTCAGATGTTGACTTGATCAAGTCTGCATTGTGAATGCTAAACAGGCTGACACTGTATGAAAAATATTTTCCCACAATTCCCCAATCAAATTGATCTGAATGTATTCTCTGGTTTGTTTTCTCAGCTCTTGTTGTCAGTGGTCACTTGCTGGCAGTGATGCAGCAGGATGAGACGACAGTTGCCATGGTAAACACACTCGGGAGGAGAAAACCTTTGTGTGCAGGACTGGTGATATAAAGGCCTTCATTAATTTTCTTGTTTTGGAACAATAGAAGATGTGAAAATGTATACAGACAAACAATTAACTCCTGAAGGCATCGCAGAAGCAGAATGATATATATGCTGTCGTATCGTACTGTACACATGTACGATAAACACAATCACATTGACTCATGTATTTGTTATGTGTGCACATATTGAATAGATTGCAGACCATGAAACCGTAAACACAGATGACATTTGAACAATATGTTGTGTGTTCAGTCATCACCAGCATCACACCGTGTTTATTGGCTGGAGGGAACAAATGAAATCCTGTCAACACAGCTGTACTTTAGCCTGCTATCCATGTCAGTAGTGTCATTTGTCCGGCTTGTCCGTGTCGGTTCTTTTGAAGGTTTTACTCTTTCATCCCCCTTCACTTAATCTCGCCCGTCATGACAGGTAGCGGTCCTGTCCCTGAGTTTCCAGGCAGGGTGGGGTCACGGGGATGTGTGGGAGGGTGGATGATTGATACCGGCGGGCCGGCGGCTCTGATACAGCGTGGATCAGCGAGCGTGACGCGCAGCGAGATGATAAAGGCGGCATATGATAACCGAACAGGTGATGAAACAAAGCCTTTGAAGAGAAACTATTTACTATACATTTCAGGTTCATTGTTTACTTTGTGTTATTGCGTTTCTGTTAAAGCCATAACATTCTTCAAATGGTATAGGACTGTCAGGAATAAGTCAAATTTCTCATTTGGTGCTTTACATTTTCTAAACTTGAAGTAAAAGCTGGAAAAAGATACTGGGAAAAAAACAACAACTCGTTTTACTAGTCTAAACATCACAAACAACAGTGTTTGACTTATTTTGCATTCATCCTCTTGATTGCTGAATAAATCTGGCTGGGCATTGCTTGTGCTTTGCTCTGCGCAGGCCATTAATATTCCAATCATCTCCTATATCAGATAAAGGGGAGAGACAGACTCCTCTTCATCTCTCAAAACACCAGCTGTGCAGAGTTGTGAGACATCAACACATGTACGCTGAGCTGTAAACAGAGCACTGCAGACACACTAATAGATTCATACATGCAGGAAAACTTATATAATTGAGGAGCTTGCAGGCAGCTGCATCAATATTGCATGGCGTTCATCCTGCATGATTCATCGCATGCACAGCCTCTTGTTCTTTCCTTGGAAGAATTCACCAATTTCAAATTGAGGCACCTGGACACGATTAGAGAGGAGAAAAAGTGGGGAGGAAGGGAGCACCTACATGGGCAGATATCACCTTGTGCAGTCAGGTGGGTGTTGATATGTTGCTGGCACCCCAAACAGTCCCTCCTTTCATACTCATCTCCCCCCCCATCCTCCTGCCAACCCTTCATCTCTGAGAGCCGCTCTGTCACTCATGCTCCACACTATCCTTGTGTTCCCCCCCATCTCAGCCTAGAGAACGGCAGTAAAGCGCTAGTTTTACCGTGTGCCCCTGGGCTTTGCTGGTTCCCGGTCCTCTAAAGCGATTAGTCACTCAGGCATCGAGTGGACCAAGAGTCTGGAAGCCTCTGATAGAGAACCGCTCGCAGCCCAAGTGGCAAACTCAAGGACGTTTTAGTGTTGTTGTTGCTGTTTGTTGCAGTTGTTTATGGGGACGGCTGCGTGAGAGTGTCCGGCTCCTGTGGGTCCGAGCCGAGGCAGTGAGCCATGGTAATTACATGCCACTTGTCACAGTGCTTTCTCTCTCTGCCCTGACCAACGCCAACGAAAAGCTAACAGTTTGTGTGTTATCTTCGTAATGATTCACCCATCAGTTCACATGGACACAGCACTCTTCTGTCTCCCTGCACACAAACACTCAGCCCTATGCTCATGCACGAATTCACCCACTGCACAGCTAAATTTAAATACATGGATGTGGCCTTGCATTTCTACTCAGTGTTACAAATATCAGGCTCCATTTCCCCCCCTGAATTTAGATTTTCTACACTCCAGTGCCTCATTTAGTTATATTTAGGATCAGCTTGAGAAATCTGAAATACAAACCCATCAGCGTGCATCTCTAACACACACAGGGTAAATTGGTAAGGTTGCTGAGCAATACGGTGGGTTACCTTGTTTCCCAGGAAACAACAAAATCCAATTAAAGGAGCCCATGAACCATAGCAACATGTAGTAAACACAACATAGCATCGCTGCGAGGTTGTTATTCAATCATCAGAAGTAAAACAAATAATTACTGCAGAATGACCCTAATGCTGGAACAAATGAGAATTTATGCATGAGGAAGCGTGGGTTGGGATTGGAAGTGATTCATCCCTCATACACGTCGGCAAGAGACTGCCCGAGATCCTTATTCACAAGAATAATGATAATGCTGATGAGACAAGCATTGTGGGAAATTTATTATTTTGCTGTCTAAATGTCTTTCATGTTCAGGACAAAGCATTTCCAGAGGTTTTGCATTTCAAAGAGACTTTGCGGTATTGTTGCCATTAGGATTGATGCAAGAATGTTACCATTGCTAATTAACCAGTGCTAATTGTGTGATTGAATAAATTATAATCAGAAGGGCGGCCTTTTGGATTTGATTAATATTTCATAATGGCTCATCTGTTTTTTTGTTCTATGATGTTTTATTTTTAAATGCTGGGAACATCTGAGGAAGGACTGCTGGCTGTCGCCGGACTAAAGACGCTCCAGCTGCAACTGAGTAAAACACAGACACTCGGATGATTAGCTGATAAGAACTCGCACATCCCCACGTCTTGTATCACACCCTCAATATAGATCAGCCCGACCGATGGATGTGTATTCTTGTCACATGCTGTGGTGGTGACGAACAATCCATATGAATAGGATTCATTGTAATTTTATGGAGGAATCACATTTCGTAGCTGGTTCACGCTCCTCCTAGTTGCCATGGCAACAGTCTTAACAGAAATTAGAGTAAGACGAATGGCTGAGTGGACAGACAGACCAATGCAGGGAGCATTTACTGCAGATGTTTGTAACACTTTCTTTTAATCTCCTGAGCTGTATGTAAACAATAAATGGTCAGTTAACACGTCATAATGTTGGAGTTGTAAGCACATATACGGAGCCATTTGTCTAATGTAGCTGTAGGATAATGCATCTTGACATGGTTCCCTGGCCCATGACACCACATGTCACATCTGAAACAGGATATTGTGATGTTAATCGCTACGAACAGACATCTGGAGTTAAATGCAGAATCTGCAGTCAACGGGACGTCGGCGCCGGATGTGCTCGGGTTTCCGAATGTAGTTGGTTTGTAGTCTTATTGATACCGAACAGTCATGTTTGAGTGGGCTTTGGTTACATGCAGTTAAATAGTCCTTGTGGAGAGCAAAAAAAAATAATCCCCAAAACATTCAACTCCATGACACACCCTCTTCGCAGGACTTTAAGTGCTTTGATGATGAGATGAAAAGTTGAAGAGCCATGGTGGCTGAAAATGAAGTTATTTTTTGTTAATAAAGCCAGTTTTGTTATGAAAGGCTGTAATACCGTCAGCAGAACAATCATAGGACCTTTTTTTTTTTGCCTGAAAAAACCCCCAGGAATTTGGCCAAATTGTAAGCTCATGCAATTTGGCAGAAATTGCTTGAATTTGTGATCATTATTGCGATCGCAATATTGCAATTTTCTGGAGAGACGAAGTGAAATTTCCACAAGAAAATGCATTAAAATACTACAGATTTACAGATTTAAATTATTTTATATCTCTACAGCAACACCATTGTGTGCTTAAAAAAAAAAAAAAAAAGGTATTTGTATGATTCATAGCCATGCTAAACATGGGGACTTGAAGTACATTGCTACTTATGAGAAAGTCCGGACCATTTGTAGATAAAAGATTACCATGGATGAAAACGGATTAAATAGCATTGGTGAGCCAATATCTCGCATCATGTTATGACGACCCTTTACATATTTTCCTTTTTTGGCTGATAAGCATCACTGGTGAGTCAGCAGCCAGATGGCCTGTGAGCATCTACAGCTGACTCACAGTAACTGGTGGCTGAGGCTTTGCTCTCCACTACAGGCTGTTAATCATGCTATTCTGAGCCACGGTCAGGCGTTTCTCCTTTTCCCCTGATATACTGCATTTAGCAGAATGGCAGCGAGATGATTAAATCTTGTGCTGCAGAAGTGTTGCACAAAGAAGGAGATTGCCTGTGTGCAGCCAAGCCAGCGCTGGATGGGATTGAGTCGTCCTCTGTGATTGGGGCCCGGCCTCCCGGTCCTCACGCCCTCTGTCTTGAGACTGGTTGTGGCTTGTAACCATGGCGACAGCTGGTCCCATTACCTGCTCAGTAGGGGGAAGGAGGGGAGCTCGTGACTTTGAAGCTTGGGTTTCTAGCCGGATGGAGTGAGGGAGGGAGGAGGGGGGAGGACTTCAGACAAAGACCATACTGTTCTCTTCACATCCATTCACTGCTCCAGCAGCCAGAGAGGGAAACAAGATCAATAGCATGAAGTAGTTGATTAGTGTAACTCAATATGATGAGTTAAGTTTCCAGAGATGCTTTTAGAGAAGCCATATCAGGCCCTTTCTGTCTATCTGGTGCAAGCAGACAGAAACATTACCAAGTTCCACCAACCATGAATAAACTCCTAAACGTAGGGCTGACTTCATCACTCCCATTAGGAATCATGGTGACACATATTTACCTTGGGTCCATGCTGCAATCACATAGCTTACACTGAAAGAGAGCAGCGGAGTTTAATTTCTCCCTGGAGATCTGAAGCAGGTTTCATTAATTGTACACAGAGAAATGTGTCGCAGCCGTCAAACAAACCACCTCTGAATTGCTTTGGCGCAAGTTTTTTCTCATTAGGCTCAGTAATTTGTCACTCATCCTTTGGTGGATCTGCAGTGTGCACCTCGCCCCGACTAGTCTGACTTCAAGGCCCCCTTCAGTCTTTATTTACACACTGACTTATTACTGAGAGGCTGCTTTACACAGAGAAGTAATTAATTTTTGACTAATGATGTGCCAGTTGCTCGACAACAGCAATTACATCTTAATGAGTGAAAAGCTTAGTGTCAAATGATTGAGATGCAGCTGGATTGGTGCTAAATAGCTTTTAAGCCCATAGAAAAGCCAATATGACAACATGTGTGGGCTAAATACAATTTTTTTTAATTTTTTTTTATCTTCAAACATTATCCTGCGGAGTGTGATTTATGTGGGGGCAGTGAAGTCTCGCTGCACTGAAGTATGGATTTTTATAAATGATTGAAGAGTTACACTTAAAACCTGAAGACTGAAGGGCAACAGACAGAGTGAAATCTTTTCAAATCTGCCAGTGAGGCTGTGAGAGGCTTCGTCCTTTGTGCTCCTCTGTGTGGTTTACTTTCAGCAGAGTGGGGTGAAGTCAACACTGCACACTGTACATTCACTCAGCTGAGCAGCTGTGCAAATGGCCTCAGGTCTCCCCTGGAAACAGGCCGACGCATTCCAGAGACACATCAATGGGATTTGTTGTTTTGATGGAGAGAGGCAGGCAGTGGCCAGATTTGGTAGGACTGTTGCTATGGAGACCACTCCAAGGGCCAAAAGCAGCTGTAGACAGTCAGCTGATGCCCTTTGGGTAAATCCTTTTAAACACGATTTGCTTACTTCTTTATTTATTTATTCCACTTTCTGTGAGGAGAGGAGAGAGAGCCTCTCAGGATGCACAAATTGCTACGGCCATTTTGTATCCAGTGAGCTGCATGTAGGTGGAAAGCTGCTCTCTCATACCTTCATGTAGATGTATAATTTGGGCACTGAAAAGTCCTGTAGAGGTGAAACAACTACTCAAATACTTGATTTTAACAAAAAGATAATGAGCAACTAACTTTTTGGATAAGAAATAAATAGTTTGAGTCACCTTTCAAACCAAAATAACAGGTTTGCTCTGTTGTGTATCTAAATTTAAAATCTTTGGGTTTGAACTATTGCTTTGCCAACAACATACATACTGATGAAGATGTCTGATTTGGCTCTAGAGGACTTCTGTTACCCTCCATATTAATGCATTCGGCATGTCACCATGTAAGTCACATGTTGTGTGTGTTCTGCTTCTCTGTTGAACAGGCGGACAGTTTGAACAGATAATACTGCCCAGCACGTCAAAGAGGACAATGTGATCTCTGCTGGTCCGGAAGAGAGCTTGTAACACTATCCACAGCTTAAATGGAGCGAGATAAAGAGTCATGTATCACTACTGTCCTGCAGGAGACAACAGTGGGTGTGGGTCATCGCTCAGTTTCCAGTTGCTGTTTTTGTGCAAGTCATGAATGATATTCTGACATCATGTGATCCCACCTCGCTTTATTACCGGGGAATATAATATGCTGCAGCCCAGACGGGAGCAATGTTAGGAAGCCCTACAACTCACTGGCACTTTAGTTCAGGGCTCGTCAGGCATAGCCAGAGTAATGTGGCTTCATGTCGTCACTGCAAGTGATTAAACTAGACAAAGCAAAGATCTTGCTGAGCTTGTTGAGCTTGGGGGACTTTACACAATTGCTTAAAGCCATGACACTCAGGTCAGTCAGGGTGAGACATACCTTATCTGCCTTCATCACTGTGCACTCTTTAAACAGCCCGAGGAACAGCTGTGTCAGTGTGTAACTTCAGATTTGGGTTGGTATAGTTTAAAATGCCAGGTACTGTGGTTTATTCAGAAGTTTATTGGGATTCAGTTACTACATTTTCACCACATAATTAATGGCCAACTCATAGCACGAGGACTACAGTAGTGAAAGGTTGATGTGGGTTTGTTTTTGTGTGTGCACGATGGTGTTTGTTTGCTCGGCTCACCTTACCTTGCTCTACCAGTAATCGTGGGAAAGAATGCAGCTCCTCCACTGTACTTGTTTTCCTTTGTGTCATTGTGTGAAGCGCTGCCACTGCTTCTCATGACAGCAATGCCTCCCAGGTGTCACCTTTCCAGATCGTCATGTAGATACTGTAATGGGGAAAGACTAAACAAACCGGAGCTGTTGTGACCTCATCTGCCTCAGGAGGTTCACAGCACAAAGCCGCGGGTTTCAATTTACATTCATCTCTGTGCTCTGAAACTATAATTAGTGTGAAAGATAGATTTGGAAGGACTGAGAAGGTTCATATTCAGGAAATGATTTCATGATGTAGATTGTTACACAGCATCCAACATATAAACAACCAGCCGTAGTGCATGAAATTGGTAATTCTGCTTGGAAGTATGTCAACAGCACTTTCACACTGGTTTACTGCATTTCAGTTTGCTGTTCTTGTAAACACAACACACAGAGTTAACAGTATAGAGCCCTTTTTGAGGCCCAGAATTTAAATACGGTTTTAGTATGTCTTTAGCAATGTCTTTCACAACTTCTTCTTCAGTTCTCCTCTGTACACATAAGCAAAAGGCCCCAGAAGGGTAAATGCTGGCCACTTGGCTGAGGTTTGGTAGGGCTCCGCCACATTTGGGCCCATTTAAAGCAATGTTTCCCAGCCGTCAGCAGCTGCTTTCCATCTAGTGGCATTTTCCTTGTCTACCCCCTCCAACACTATCCCCCCTCTCCTCCACCACCGCCGCCATCCCCTCTTTCTTCACGTCAAACTTGGCAGGAAAGTTTACACTCCGATTTTCAAAGCCGCCCTGTTCTCTGTCAAATGTTGCGTGGCAACATCAAACGCTCTGCCGGACAGAGCCTTCCTGGGATTCCAGCGTGGTGGGCGGATAATTGGAGGCAGGCCTCAGCGGATCTGGCAGATGTGTGATGAGTTTTTACTGGAGCGTTTTTTGTGTGCATGTGTGTGTGTGTGTGTGTGTGTTTGGAGTGGTGAGTATATGTGCATGAAGGGGGGGTGAGAGATGGTGTTTAGAGGGAAAACATAAGGGATTTCTTTGTTGTCATCCCCTGCTCCCTCCCTAAATCTGGCCACAGGGGCGTCTTATTGGCCAAGTAAGGACTGATTGTGGCTGTAAACATTGCATACAGACACGATATCTGAACCCAGCATGTGGAATTTGATGTCTTAGGTCTGACTCACAAAGCCTTTAAGCCTCCACATGTCCTGTTCTTCTTTTTCTCGTTTTCACTTTTTCTGGATGCTGGATTTTGTTGCTTTTGCAAGAAACACCCAGATAATTACGGGCCACTCTTGTCTGGGGTTGACCACAGTTTTGGATGAAGGTCACTGCAGTTGCTGTCAAACATGTAGTGATTACAAAGACATGCACGAATTCCCCTTTTTTCCCTCCACCCGCACATCCCACTGTAAAAGCAGGAATGCAGGACTTGGATTCTTAGATTTCCTGTCCATCCATCATTGAGCAAGCATAACAGGGATCCAGACCAGCTCCTCCCAAGCCAAGGGTGGGCTTCCATTGAAAGTGCAAGAGGCCAGGACTCTGTGGAGGGCTGTGGAGAGGGAAGAGTGTGTGTGGGGGTGGGTGGGGGAGGAGGAGGAGGGGAGAGAGGAGAGGGGTCATTGGGCTCGGGAAATTGTTAGACAGAGAGGGAAATGGACAAAGGGAAAAAAAAGTCATGCAGACAGAGTTCCAAGAAAAAAAAGAATGAAACACAGCCCTCATGTTTTTGTTAAGTCCCCTGGGCTCATGCAGACAGTATTAGGTTTAACTTTTTTCTTTTTACACAGGAAGGCGGTGCAGATGTTCCTGAGAGCAGGCCTGCGGTTTCCCTGTTTTCCTTTTGCTAGTCTGTTCCTGGCTCTCCAGCGTTGCCAAGGCGCTCCCTTACTCGGTGCTGGCGTTTTTGTTTTTCCTGAGAGTGGGGCTCCAACAGGAGGGTCATCTCCAGGCCAGCTCCAAATGAGAAATAGTTGGCTGACTGCCCTGGCGGCCGCTCAAATCCGCCCTTTTGAAAAGATTACTGTGCTGCTGCTGCCGCCGCCTCCTGTGGGGCATGCCAGATCTGCTGAGGGGAGAGGAATGTGCAGGAGGGCTGGAGGAGGGAGGGTGAGAGCAGAGGGGGGCACCGGGGGGCCACATTTCATTCGACCTCTTTCAGAAAGTTTTTCTCATTACTTTTCTTCTCCCTCTCCTCCTCAAATGTTTCAATTTCTGCAGCACAGAACAGGCCCTGGACTGTTCACAAACAAAACCTGACAGGGTTTTTCCACTCAGCCAAGAGCTGTGTGACACAGTCCAGTTCAGCCGCCTCCCTCCCCTGGTTGTCTTTTGGCTGCTTGTTTTTGTTTCTAAGGGACTGGTGATGAATGATCGATTGATAGCGTTAAGGCCCACTGTGGGACTGCCGCAGGCTATTGCCGCTAAGCTGCTTTGCCCGATAGGCTGCTGACGGTGGAGACTCCAAAGCCGGAGCAATAAAAGT
Source organism: Brachyistius frenatus (assembly GCF_029030835.1). NCBI lineage: Eukaryota > Metazoa > Chordata > Actinopteri > Embiotocidae > Brachyistius > Brachyistius frenatus. Next base: position 5,980,938 of record NW_027210607.1, read on the forward strand.
TGATTTGTAGGGGCATTGTGAGAAGCCCCAGACACTTAAGAGAGGTGTGCATGTCTCCTCTGGCCTGTCACAATCAATACTACCCTACCACCGCTGGGCCTCCCTGTCTCCACTGTGTTTACTCTTAAATAATGCATCACACTCTCACACAAATACCTTCCATTCACACTGGCGATGGAGACCATTAGCCGTGGCCATGTGGAACAATGACATACAGCTTCTGGTCTCCGTTCTTTTTATATACAACCAGCAGAGTGCTTCTGAGAGGCATCATTGTCATGCCTCAGCATCCAATCTTTTCAGGCTCAGATTACACACCCACCTCGTTTCAGCTGGGATTAACCTCTGAAAATAACTCTACAACAATTAGCGAAACAATGAAGATAAAAGGCCTTACCTGAGCTAGGTTGTCTGAACCTGGCATATTTTGCCCCTCTTAACAACATGCCCTGAGGAGACACATGCCTCCGTGATGTATTTATGAAAAGGGTTACCACAGTAGATAAAATGGTATGTTAACAAGGCGTCGAGCAAAAGAAAACACTTTCCCTCGTTTATGTATTTCTGTTCATGATTTTCTTAGTGATCATTTTACTGGAGACTTTGATAAATGCTGAGTAATTACATCACTCCTCTGCCATAAGTATGCTGGAGCCTCCCCGGGGATCATTAACTGCTGACGGATTTGGAGTGATGAGCCTTTGGTGGGTGGTCCTTATCTGAGAGTCAGGAAACAGCACCAGACCCATAAACATCCACTCACCACAGAGGAAGCACCCGTGGATGGAGACCACACCCTATGTTGCTGTAAACCTCAAAAGTGCCTGAAATATAAGTAAAAAGGGGCCTAAATCTTCTTCGTCCAAATTTTCTCCTCTCACAGCAAAAAAACCAACAACCCAGCTTGATTTAATTTGTAAGACTGGCCTGTTCCAGTAAACATCACTGTGCATGCAGGCAGAGTCAGATCATTGCTATCAGTGTGTCTGCTCTACGCTGACACATTAAGAATTGCAGTGTGTGTTCCTGAGTCACATCATCTGCTTAGCAACATGCACGCTGGGGAGAGCAGGACAGAGCGATGTGATTGGGGGACACCGGGACCCTCAGGACACAGAGCACTAATTGCAAAGCTGTTTTTCCTCCTCCATTTTTAACAGATGCAATACGCCAGCCACAGAAAAGGGGTTGCATAACAGGATTTTACAGCCGATACCTCCTTGTCCTCTGTGGTTCTCCCTCCGTTTCCATCCTTTTATGCGCTAACCCCCACCCTCCACGAGCAACTCCATCTCTTCCTCTCCATCCTCTCATACGTAACAGCTGGGGCTGAGCCAGATGGTTCGGATGCTATTTTATAGATTACAGAAGGACAAAAGAGTGAAAGATCCTGTATTTTTACATGTTTTTTTTGCAACCAGTGTAGAAAATGCTGTCTTGTATGTGTGTACTTGGGACACAAGTGAAAAATCCTTTGTTAATTGCTTTGGAGGGAGTGTTGTTGACCTGAATGGGGTCTTTGGCAGTCCTGACAAAAGGCTCAGTGTGGCCAGCCTTTGTGCTGGAGAGCTGGAAGAGCGGTTTCCATATTGGGACAATATGCACTGTGACCTCCGACCCTGCTCAGAGGCGGCAGCTAGAGAGCACTCAGGGAATCGCTCTCCAGAAACATGAAGCTTTCCAGGCTCACACACATCTTACCAATAAGAGAGAGAATAATAAAAAAAAAAACACGTTGGCATGAGGAGACGACGCACACATGCACACCAACTGTTACTTTTCGTTCATCAACCCGCCGGGCCAAAAATTACACATGCAAGCGTTTTGCTGTCTGACAGGGGCAGGGCAGACTTGGCTGGGGGAGCTGAGAATATTTGCAACACACACACACACACACACACACACACACACACACACACACACACACACACACACACACACACACACACACACACACACACACACACACACACACACACACACACACACACACAGTGGTGATCTCACTCTGTAAGGGAAGGCGAACATGAAGTATTTGTTGCCACGGGGCCAAGAGAGCAAGAGAGAGCGGGGTGGGGGTGATGGGGGTGGGGATTTGTTGTGCTTTGTGGGAGATGGGAGGGAATTAAACATAGCTGTTATATGACTTTTTGTTCAGTACAGTTTCCACATCGGTCCCAGAGAAAACAAAGAGGAATTACACAACGCTTAATGTTACTCAACCCTGATTACAGTCTTACCAGGAAAAGGACGGCGGTGTGTGTGTCAGGGAGTGCACACATGGACGCCGAATATACAAAATATATGGGATGTCTGCTTTTGCTTCTGCACTCTTTCCACGTGTGGATGACTGCATCTGCCAGCCACGATCACTGTCAGGGTGACGTCCGGTGTGCTGAGTATGTTGTGATGTTTGTGTGCTTGGGTAGTGAGGGTGATCGGAGGATAGTCCAGAAATAGAAATGTTTCATGAAAACATCAGAATGGAGAATCATTTCACTGTAAAGACTAGTTTCATAATCGCCCTGGAGGAACTGAGGCTTGTCTGTTCCATTTGAGCTCCCTTTTTTTTTTTTTTTTTATGTGTTTAACCCAATGTCAGCTCTGACTACCCTCGCTCCCTTGTCCCAGCCTTTTCTCCTGTCAGGTCATGTTTGTTACGAAAGAGTTTTTTTCCCCCTCGTTTATCTGGGAAGTGCTGTTAACATCAGAGCCGTGATGATGACTGAGTTACAGTATGTGCGGAAGCAATTATCTTCCCTCTGAATGCCCATCAGCAGAGAGTAGAGAGCACATCCATGAGTAAACAAGGTGTGGCCCCGTTGAGATGATTTTCAGATAAATTTATCTCCCTGACCAATCAGTCTCTTAGTCATTGTGTTTTTGAGGATTCTCTCGGGATTTGTGTGCAGCACTGACAGCAGCCCAGTCTCACAGTCTTCTCTGGCAGCATGCTGTAAAATAGACTTGTCAGGGCTCAGGGCACAACAGGGAGTGTTTATGTAAGAGGTTGAAAATAGGCAGCACATTTTGTCATGTTTAGCGTTCGCCATGAGTTCACCAACTCTCCCGGCAGAGTATCAACAGGCCATTCAATGAGGCCTCCGCTTTTCGTTTTTTTTTTACAACAACACCAGTAAGAAACGGCCATGCTAGCAGCTCTGTGAGGTACGGAAGCATATTGCTGCCAAAAAAGAAAAACAGGTCAATATCAAGTTCTCACAAGAAACTATTCTTGTTATAACAATGTACTATTTATAAAGTTATAACGTGACGTATTAGATTGTTTTGACATAAAACGTTCCTACTTATAACTTGATAATTGATATTGTTCTAACCTGAAATGTTTCACGTTACAATATGTATGTATGGGGCTTAAGAAAAGGAAGAATGAGGCTCTGGAGGTAACGTCATTTTTTTTTTATTGTTCAACTGGAGGGACATACCACGTCCACCCGAGACCAACTTGTACGTACGTTATAACGTGGAACGTTTCACGTTCTAACCAAATAAATGGCACGCCGTCATAACAAAAGGAGTTTATTGTAATTATGTGCTACATTTGTATTTGTATCTTAATCATGTGCAAATATCTGGTTATAACAGAAAAATATGTTGTTTAAACATGAAAATATCTTGTTTTCACCTTAAATGTGATACTTTGTCACTTTCTTTTTCTGGTGTGTCAGCAATACACTTCAGTAATGAGGCTATACTCTCTGCTAAGTGCTAAAATATAATATTCACTAGGACCATGCTATCATGCTGATGTTCACCAAGAATGATCTCACCGTGTCCACTATCTTAGTTGGGTGTGCATCGTGCTAATATTGGCTAAATAGCAGAAAGCACAACTGAGGCGAGACTGATGGACAAACTCAAATATTTTAACAGACCATGTCACCCTATGACATTTTCAAAGTTATAGTGGTTTATCCTGAGGAGGACATGAGTTGTGGCTCAGTCCAAAAGTTGCTCTGACATTTCACATAAAATCACGCAAGAAGTCAACGTCACCGGTCTGTAAGATTTATCCTCTGGGGATGAATGTTTCTCCCAAATTTCATGGCAATCTGTTGAGCTGTTGTAGAGAAATTTCCGGCTGGATAAAATAACCAACCAGCACAACACTCGCCAGTCCATTCATGACGTCCCATATGACTTACTAAACATTATGGTGCATGCTGTAGCTGTCAAGCACAAAATTGAGTCACATATTTCATATCATGAATGAACAGCAGCGTCTGACAAACTCAGCATTTCACACGCTGCTTTATTATTGCAGAGCCAGCCAGTAAATTCCCCAGAGGTGTCTGTGCTGACCTAACATAATGCCCCTTTCATCATATATTGAATATGTAAACTGTCCCACGCCTACAATCCTCAGCATCTTCAATAATTTTAAAGCCATACGCTGAGAACTGTAAATCTGATGCCCTCTCTTGCATTGGGAGACAGGTACAATGACACGGACACAAGGCCTCGCATATAAAGTTAATATTGGTGATGTCTAGTGTTTGTATGGACTATTGGGCCCATATTAAGCAGCTAGTGAAGAAAACTCTGTGCTTTGTTCCCTGGAAATAGCCTATATACCAACTCCAATCTCCAAAAAAGAAAAGCCTGATTGTCAAATAGTAAACCCATCTCCCCTCACCATTTACCAACACAACCTGCTAACCCAGCCCGGCTCCAGGCTGCATACTGGATCAATGTGGATCCAGATCAATAGGCTTATTAGAGCTGCAGTTGAGTGCTGAACAAAGCCGATTAGCTGAGTCTCCACAGCATGTCCCCTCAGGTTGAAGAGAAACACAGAAAAGGTCACCAGTCACAAGGTCATTATGCCCCATGGAGCTGCTGGTTGTACACACTGAGGCGACCCTCAGCCTCTCGGCACATATGACGAACAGAATTAGACTCTGGGAAACATTGATCAGCACTCTCCGTGCTTGCTCTGATCCGTGCAGAAATCCCATTGATTTTTAATCATGTTTAGCTCCCTTTTGGAGCGATGCTTGGGCTGTTGCTAATGCTAATGTGTGAATGAACCACTTAAACCCCGAGATTTGAAGTTATAAAGATGTAGACTCAAATAGAGGTTTGCCACAAGCTTGCTTCAAAGATTTGCTGCCAGCGTTTTAAAGGTCAGTGAGTGCAATAAGCCTGCTTTTGAGACTATTTCTGCAGACGCCTGAGGCTGATCAGTGAGGTGTGAGCTGATGGCGAGTCTATGACACTCAAAGAAAGCAATGTTCTGCAGTCAAAGGATATGACATGAATGTCATGAAAGTCACAGCTAAGCTCATTTTTGTTACCAAAGAACATGCTTGAAAACCTGCCAAAAGACACTTAGGACTTTGAGTTCCTCCTCTGTAGGTGGTATGAAACTGCATACATAGAGGCAGTGAAAGAGATGCATTCATGCTTTCAGGGTAATTTCATCATGATGGGAACCAGAGGCTTATAAACCTTTTCAATCAACAACTTAATGGGCTTTCAGTAACTAACATGCGCATTCGGTGGTGTGTACATTGCAATACTTCCAGTTGAATGCATTAACTGATAAGACTGAGTCAGGTATAAAATATATGGACTAAAAGCTGAATACGTAATTTGTTCGATGGGTAGCGTTTGAAAAAAAAACAAGACAAAATAAACACTGTGGGTTTCGTGTAAAAACAGAGATGACTGCTTAATTGGAAAAGCAACTTTGACAGACCTTCACGCGTGTTACTGCCATGTGTGACCGAAGATGAATAGGCTGCTCTTTCTCCGTTTCCACAGAGATATGGGTTTTGACCCCGGCTTTGTGAATAAGCTCTCTGCACTACACTCTATATCCTGAAACTAATAAGGAGAGTAGGACTGTCTTCTTTGACCCCCCTCCCCTCCAATCCCCCATCCACCTCGCACAAAGGCTACCTTTGACTGGGAGGCCTGTAATAAGTTGGAGGCAGCAGTAGAGTGGAGACCAGGGGAATATCTGATGACTAAGAGGCTGCAAATGCCACTGTACAAACTGATTAATGAATGCAGCATCATCACAGATTGGACTTCAACCGAATCTCTGAGATCATCCCCTTCACTCCTTCCTCAGCCCAGATTAATGTGAATAAAGGATGTGTTTACTTGAACTTGAAGATTATTTCCTTCCAGTGAAGTAAACTTGCATGTCATTTGGGTGTTTTTTTTTTTTTTATTATATAGTCCAGAGAGGTGTGCTGCATGTGTGCGGATATTGATCCGGAGCCTTATGTGTTGTGTGCTGGCTCATGGTTTATTTGCAGCTGCTGTTACTGGAAATGGATCCCTGGAGCGATCTGGATTCAGCTGATCCAATTAAACGCTGTGAATAATTGATCTGACAGTGAAACTGAGCCCTGTCACATGGGAGCGGTGACATCATCATGTAAGGGTTGAAACGGTACTCCTGTGCAGCTGGACTGCCCCGGGTCGTTTGTTCCACAATCAGTTCACTGTATCTGATTACCACATGTGAAGGACACAAAGCAGACCATGAGGACAGAAGGGGAGGTTACACCGGCATTATAACGCTCTCAGCAAGACTGTACGAAGACAACAGACCCACTTGATGGCTGCTGCCTGGAAGCTCATGAGATTGTCATATGTTGCACTCTGCAAACCTGAACCCGCTGTGCTGAGAGAAATGCAGTTCTGATTTCATCTGGTGACATTGCTGAATTTGAACTTTCTGGTAAAGAAAACAACGATTCTTCTTTGTTTCCTTTCTCACAGTCGTTGTTTGCCTCTCATCTAAGATCTGTGCGAGCTGTTCTGCATAGCGTGCCGCTAAGGACATTCCAAAAGAAGACCTCCACATGAACCAGATGGACTCAGTGTGGGTCGATTATCTTCCTGGCCATGAAATAAGGTGCAAATAGGAGCCATCTTTGGCCCTGGCCTTGGAGGAAGCTTAGATTGTAATATCTAATGAAACCCCTCCAGAGAGGTCGGCTCCTACCGCTCCCCGCTTTTTCATCTAGAGCTGCACCACAAATGAGAAAAGGAGGCTGTTGAACATCTAACATCTTGTCTGAATTAGACTCTAACCCTTGGGCAGGAGCGGGAGGTGGAGGAGGTGCTCTCCATGTCTCTCTTTGGTTTCTCACAGAGGGAGGAAAGGGTGTGGGGTCCCACTTACAGCTGACTCTCATGCTGAAAACATTTTGCTGGGTTGGCACTTCTGATCTGGTCATAATGAACTCACAGGCCTGACGAAATCATCCAGACTGTTTCTCCCCACGTGGTCACACAGTCATCCTGCATCATTGTGTAATGTCCATTTTTGTAAAGTGGCATTATTGCTGTCTGGCTGTGGAAAGTCTGGAAAATCACCTACTGACAATGATCCAGGCTACGTCAACAGCAATATGTTTTTGTTTTAAAAAGCATAACTTTTGCTACTTCTACGCCTCGTGTTCAGACTAGGGCAATTTAAAACTACTAAAACTTGTGAAAATGCTGCTGGCCATGTTTTAGTTTGAAAACCTCTGGGCAGCTTTGCAGCCTGGACGGGGAAAAAATGCATTTGAATAAGGTAACACCGACACCCAATTTGAAAGGCTTGAAATGCCCATCCCTACTTTGTATTTAATGACAGAAATGGAATTGGAGTCTCTGGAGCCAGAGGCTTTTTTGGAGCCAGCCCCTAGTGGCCCTCAGTGGTATTGCAGTTTTCGACACTTCCACATTGGCCTCAATTGTCAGACCCGGAAGCTACGTCCACTTTTGTGGTCTATTGAGTTGTAGCAGCAATATTCTGAAACACATGTTAGGATAAAGTCACATTTAATATTTGTTTAATGCAAATAAATAGCCACATCCACAACTAAAGCTACAAAACGAATATTAACTTGTAGTGATTTTGTATAAAATCGTCTAGGTCTTCAATATTAACATCCAAACCATCTCAAGTGAAGATAAACTTGATTCAAATATGCTCCCCCCCCCCGGTTTGGAGAAGGCTGGCAAAATCAAATGGCCACACATTTCCCCTTGAATCGAGTCATTGGGACTTCACAATGAGGGGGACCCTGTCAGTTAATTACACAAAGGTGGTGACGGCTCCATCCATCACCTTACGCTTTCTTTACCCCCAACATCAAGTCCAGTTGGAGGATTTCCCTCATCCGTCAAATCGGAGAACATTTCCAACTGCAGAGACCACAAATGAGTAGTGAGCTGGAATTTAATCTTTCGACCAACACGCTGACATGAGCTCGACCTCCCAGAAAAGGTCATGCGGTGTTACCATGGCAATGGAGAACACCACCAGTATGCTAAAAAGGTAACGCGGAGGAGTGCAGCGTCTAAACTGAATCCACGGCTGAGGAATTTCAGTGGGTGGGTGCGGATGCATGTTGCATATTAAAATATCCTCTCTAAATGAAGTCAGAGTGGCTGTGGCTCTATTCATTATACCACTCTGATGTTCCATAACCATTAACATCTGTTAAAGCCCAGTACGCACCACGACACATCTAGCTCTCTGGACAAGGAGGGTATTTTTAGACCTGTACTCATTAAGGCTGAGGGATCATTTGTAATGAAGGATGGGAGGGGAGAAGGAGGCCAATAACACTGTGAAAGATGGTATCCATATTCAAATACCTGAGGAACGAGTGGATTTAACTGCTAGTGAAAAGAGCGGAGGTGAGATGTGAGGGGCAGGCCAATCAAAGATTCTGCAGAGGGCATTACAATAAAATAGTCAGGGCAAGGTCAAGAAAATTATACAGCACATTATGGAATATGTGAATGCTTTCAGCTCTGCCTCTTAAATATAGACAACACATGTAACCTCTAACTAATTACATATGCTTATAACACTGCCATGTTCTCTGGACTGAATCTATTGTTCTCGCCGGATCAACATTCCTCCGGTAATTCAGCCATAATTCAAATGAGCTCGTCAGTTCTATTAGCAGAGCGGCTATCATTCAGGATCAGGCGTGGTATTGATTAAAAGACTCCCTTCATTGACCACTGCTCCATTATTCCGCTCTGAAATGATATATATCCTGCAGTCAACATGTGCCATATTTCCTGTGTTGGTCACACAATGGTGGTATTGAATCGTAGAAGGGTTATCTGTTTTTCTATAATGGCAATCTGATTTAATTTGCTGCAGGAGGCAAAGTGCCGTGCAATTCGTCTCTTTTCTCCAGGTAGGGTTTAGATTGGATAAGAATATAGGGCCATTGTCTTACAAAGTGAGGACACAAACACGGATAGGGTGGTAGACATCCCTCGTGCTCTGGCTCTTTCGGTGGGATGTAGCCTGATGCAACAGTGCCCCCTGGCGGACACAGTGGAGTTACTCAAAGTGTCAATGAACTTAAAACAAGCAGAGGAAAATCCAGGTGTTTTCACAGACTGAAAATTATTCAGACTATCATGTTTGTGTAATGTAATTAGCATGGAGCCCTTAACTGAACATTTTTCTAATTACCAGATGCTCCACTGAATGCTAAATCTGACAAACTGACATCTAACCAAGCCAAAAGGGGGGGAAACGAGAAGCCAGGCAGTCCAAATATGCTTTTGCAGGCCCCACCAGGCAGCCGCTGTCACTGGCAAAACAGGAAAACACAATGGAGTGTTGGAGGGACTCGTTTGCCAGAGCGACCTTCGCTACCGCACAATTAGCAGCAGGACAGCGAGCACACCAAATATCCGAGTGCCACTCAACAGGGAGGCCAAGTTGGGTCTGTGGCTCCAAATGGAGTTGGCCAATTTGGCCGGTGACTTCATTGGCATGTGAGGCCACTCATTGTCCTCTCAGGCAGCCGGCAGATGGGTGAGAAATGAGGCCAGGTGCTGAGAAGTCACTGATGGAGTAATAATGTAATAGTATTAATATTTATTCATGATAGGAAATAATAGCATCTGATGAAACCCAGCTGCATCACTACTGCTGTGTTGTGGATTCAGCCAAGTCAGATATGGTGTTTTGTCTTTATAAAGGAACATTTCACTCTATTTTTAAGTGTTGGAATGGTTTTGTATATGAAGGTCCAATTGTCTTACAAAAATGAGACAATGAATATAAATATATAAATATGAAGGTTAGGATCAGTCTAAGTATATATACAGTGCCATATTCACAATAGTTTATTACCCACAGTTAAGGGACCATTATCAGTCTTATCAAGTGATTATATCAAAAATCTGCTACAACGTAATATAAGGTGATTTTCTCTGGTGCCATATGTTAAGCATATTAGCTTTAAAGAAATAGTTCATTTTGGGAAATGCGCCTCTGCGCTGTTTTGCCGGTTCAATAAGAAGATGAACACTACACTCATGACTGTACAGTAAATAGGTAAATGGATCAAATAGCGCGTCAGCTTAGCATCAAGACTTGAGCGAGGGAAACCGCTAACTTGGCTCTTGGCAGCAAAGTCCTGCTGCTACCAACTCTAAAGTAAGCCTATTTTCAAAAGTGTTAAACAATTAAAAAATCCTGGAGTTTGTATTTGTTTCATCAGCTTAAAACATGTATTAGTTTGAGCTCATGAATACCAACTCATGAGTCTTTGAATCCTAAAACATTTGACCTGATATAAAACTGTAAATGAAAGTGACAAACGCTTCAGTGTGTAAATATCTAAAGGAGTGACGCCTCACCTTTCCACAACTTCAGCCACCCAAACATCTGTGACCCACACCTAAAGAATGTTGAGGTTTCATCAAGAGGCTGCTAAAAGACAATACAGATGCTGTGGTCCTTGAAATATTTTAAAGAAATAGATGCGATGTCAGCGATCAATAGGCTAACATTGATCGCTGCATAAAACAAGGTACCACTCACACCGCCGGATGTCATTCACTGGAGACAATTTACAGCACAAAAAGGCTCTAAGGGACGGCATGATGTTCTCTGCAGAGGGACATTTCTGTCATGACCAAGCACAGCAGGCGCTCATAGGGGGGAAATAAAGCGCTCACAGACCTCGATGGGAAAAAAAAATGCAGATGACAGGATGGGGAGTGTGATTCAGACCACAGGGTGTTGATTTCTGGGAAAGTGGCTCCGGAGGCTGGAAGTACGAAGACAGATGGCAACATGGTGCACCGATTCCCCTATGAGGCTTCACACACAACAAGAAACCCATTTATGAGATGGCTCTCTGAGTCTAATGCCACTAATTTGGGTCTGATGAAGAACACAGGAGCCGAGTGCCAGCTATGGGGACTTTCAACCATCTCTAAAAGGATTTTTGAGAGGCCAGATGTGCCGTGCCGTGAATTTGATTCAACAGTGTTTATCCCTACAGGAGATTTTATAAGGACTTCTTATCAGGTTACATAGACTGTCTTATAGGAGTGATTCTGTTAATGCATCAGCTGCATGAATACAAGCTTAATAAACACTCAAATGTTCATGACATCAACCAAATATGTGAACAGAATTAAAGAGATATAAGAACCATGGTGGAACATGGAAAATATATCTTCTCAAATATTGAATTTAAATGCCATTTTGAAATACTTGTACCATCCCAGGAAAAGAAAATCACAAGTACTCTGCAATATGGAGAATGATATCAAACAGGACCCACCGGAATCAAATGCATCCTTAAATAGTTGTACACAGTAATGCATCAATAATTATAATCCACTAATATAGAATATTCTGAAGTAACCATTTTGAGTACTTTTAGTTTTATAAGTATGTTTTGATGCTAAAACTTTCATTTTTCTACCTTTACATTAGTAAGGCCATAGTTAGTCTTCCCTCGTCGATGATGAATGGAATCTGATTTCCTGTCTGTTTATTTGCCGGCACACTGAATTTTGCCTGACAAAAGGGAGCACCAACTTTGACTGGTATTGATTGTTTGGAGGCACCAGACAGAAGAGGCCTCCTTCCAATTAGGATCAATACAGATGTCTAGCAGCATTGTCTGTGAGTGGATCTGTGTTAAACCCCGCTCCCCAACATTTGTAAAGAATTAGTTCATTTCTTTGCATTTTTAGTCATAGTAGATGCATGGCTCCCTTCCAGTCAGTCCACTTAAATCCAGACTGAATCTCAGCAGCTATAAAATGAACTATCAAGATATGATGTGATACGAGCGTAGTGTCCTCAGGCTCTCAGTCAGATCCATCCTTTGTTCCTCCCTAGCCCGTCCAAATACGGTCCCTTCTGACTGCAAAATAGCGAGATGTCTACAGCTGAAATACCAAACTCTAGGCTTCAGTGCAACAGTTCACAAAGTAATGGGTTACATCATGGTTGGTTGCCACTTGATCGTGACTTTGCCTCGTGACATAAAAAAACAACAACCATGTGGCTTAGGACAAAACAAATCTCATGGTTAGGGTTGTGTACCAAAATACCCCAAGTCCTGCATGCAAGTGGGTAATATGACTGCCATTGTACTTCATCTCATCACCTCCATTACATGATGTCCATGACTCAGGTGTCTTTTCACGCCAAGGCAACGTCATGCGCTACACAGACATGCTACCATCTAGTGAACACTGCTGTGCCGTGATACTGGCCTGCAGTGCTAAAAAAGAAAATGTTATGACATGCTAACACACTAAACTAAGATTGTTTTAATGCGTCTAAAAGATTATATCTCCTTGGGTTATGTCAGCGTTGTAATTTGAGCATGTTAACATGACTGGAGAGAGGGTTTTTACCCTTCAACAAAAGGTTTGGGCAAATGTATGTAAAAGAAAGAAAATGTTAGTAAATGGTTAAAAAAAAAAGCTTCAGAGGAGAGGAAAAGTGTTTCAGTATGTGCCTGTATGAATGAAACTGCTAGTGGTTTCACCCCCTCCATCAAATCCCACCGATTGTGGTGGGCTCCTTTATTCATGGACTATGATATGCTGAACATGTGTAAGTAAGACATGATTTGCACTGCTGAATGTTTTCATAAGAGACTCCCTCCAAGAAAAGGAAACTATAGATAAAAAAAGATGAAAAGTATATTTTAAATTCATCTTTGAAACGCATAACCTGGAGGGACCTTTCACTTAAATGCGAGCAAACCCACTCAGGCAGAAAAGAGGTTTAACCGCTCTCAAGCACAAGACAGGCGGGCTGATTGCAGAGAAGCAGGCAGAGTGTGTCTGCTTTTAGAGGCTGTGTTGGCTCGAGTGAAGCCAAACTGGACACAAATCATCTGGAGCACCATCCAGAGGGGTGGGCGTGTGGGTGGGTGGGAAGGCAGAGCAGATAAAACGAATCCTAAAAAGCTCCTGGCAGCTGAATAAAACAGCCCCAAAGGCTGTCTGTCATGGCATGGTGTTCAAGCGTTGGCCCCCTCTTTCTGTTTCTAGCTTTGTTCATGTCCTGGTTTCACAGAGCTTTCATCTACCTCCCTGGCTCTCCCATAGGTGCCTGCGTAATTACTACTGACTCAAAGAGAAAGAGGCAAACATGAATCTGCAAACATTACAAAAGTAATTCATTCCTGTCGATTCACTCTATCTTTCAATCCATCTGCCAGCTTGATGAGCTTGCTTATTTCTCTGCAACCTTGTTAAATTAACAAAATGCTATGGGCACAATTAATCACCACTGTCCTCAAACTACCTAAATTTAGTGTCACTTACCATTTGATCACTCACTGAAGTCACCTTGCTTGATCCCTCCAGGTCTAAATGTTCTAATTTGTAGACTACATAAATTCTTCACTACAATGCAGCCTTTAATAGCACAAGCAGCATGAATCCTATCTCTTAGCTACAGTCTGCAGGTGTAGACTGAGGCTATGAGAGGTAGGTACTTCCCTCTGAATCATTTATGAGCAAATAAAATTGTAACTTCACAGTTTTTTCGAGAAGTGCCAGTTGCCTGGTATTTACCGCGGTTATGATATATTTATGACAGCAGTGAGGAGGATGTTCAAATGTCTTTCTACTTGATTTGGAAAGAATCCTTCAAGCAGTAAACAACATCAGCGTTGGTGGTAGCAGTGGGTGCATATTGTAAACTTCAGCTCTAACACTGTCACGGATAAAGACACAAACTCTGACACTTGTCTGCCGTTTATTTCTTCAGCACCGCGGTACTTATTTAAGTGAAACAATTTTTTTTTTGGTCTCTTTATTCTCTTTTTTTTGTTGTTGTTGCATTCTCCTCCTGAGAAATCTACACTAACATCATGGTTGCATCATTTCACACATGTCTTTCTTGCTGGCTTGAAACCGGCACAACAGCTGGGCTGTCAGAAGGTGTCATTTTTGCAAAAGCAAACAGGGTAATAACTGGCTGCACCAGCTTTCTGAGGATCCACCTGACACACTGCCGCCTCCCCTGCTGCTCTGCAACGAACTGCTGAACTCCAGATGGGGCTGACTCTTTGACTTATTAAAGATTTACCAGGTGAAGCTGCAGTCGTGCCCTTGACCTTCAAAGCTGCGAGGAGGAGCTGTGACTGCACTAAGATAGTGAGCATTTGGGAATGCGAGGGGGCAGAAAGTTGACAAACGACTCAGCTGGCTTTGCCAGTCAACAGCGTTGGCAGGCTGTCAACGGAGAGAATGCAATATCATTTGTAGTAAATTGCATCCCACACGACGTACACGCAAGTCTAGTTGTTCTGACAGCTCCTTCTCACCTGTCAACAAAAGAGCACACACACGCCCACACACATCTTTCTTTTACCCACATGTGCCAATAAAACTAACAAGGAAACACACACCAACAGAGCAACATCAAGTTCACAATAACTCCAACAGCACGGATATAAAAATACTGTTTTCAAAATTTACACTACAGCTAAAATTTTCCAGACAATTTGATTTTTGATTTACAGTTGAATTTAAGTGAATCAAGCGAAAGCATATTGAATTAACTGGAGCATCTTCCCTGGCTGGGAGAACATTACGTTAGAGAAATTTAAGAGGAGTAAATATGTCTTACTGTAAAGGGACATTTGTTTACATTAAATTGACAAGACAAACCAGGACAGTAGAAGAAAAGACACAGAGGCAGCCACTGCCAGAGTCTACAGTGGTGTGAAAAAGTGTTTGCCCCTTTCCTGATTTCCAATTTTTTTGCATGTCTGTCACACTTAAATGTTTCAGATCATCAAGCAAATTTAAATATTAGTCAAAGATAACACAAGTAAAGAAAAAGAGCAGTTTTTAAATGAAGGTTTTTATTATTAAGGGAGAAAAAAAAAATCCAAACCCACATGGCCCTGTGTGAAAAAGTGTTTGCCCCTCCTGTTAAAACATAACTTAACTGTGGTTTATCACCTGAGTTCAATTTCTCTTGCCACACCCAGGCCTGATTACTGCCACACCTGTTCCCAATCAAGAAATCACTTAAATAGGACCTGCCTGACAAAGTGAAGTAGACCAAAAGATCCTCAAAAGCTAGACATCATGCCGAGATCCAAAGAAATTCAGGAACAAATGAGAAAGAAAGTAATTGAGATCTATCAGTCTGGAAAAGGTCATAAAGCCATTTCTAAAGCTTTGGGACTCCAGCGAACCACAGTGAGAGCCATTATCCACAAATGGAGAAAACATGGAACAGTGGTGAACCTTCCCAGGAGTGGCCGGCCGAACAAAATTACCCCAAGAGCGCAGCGACGACTCATCCGAGAGGTCACAAAAGACCCCACAACAACATCCAAAGAACTGCAGGCCTCACTTGCCTCAGTTAAGGTCAGTGTTCATGACTCCACCATAAGAAAGAGACTGGGCAGAAATGGCTGCATGGCAGAGTTCCAAGACCAAAACCACCGCTGAGCAAAAAGAACATGAAGGCTCGTCTCATTTTTGCCAGAAAACATCTTGATGATCCCCAAGACTTTTGGGAAAATACTCTGTGGACTGACGAGACAAAAGTTGAACTTTTTGGAAGGTGTGTGTCCCGTTACATCTGGCGTAAAAGTAACACCGCATTTCAGAATAAGAACATCATAGCAACAGTAAAACGTGGTGGGAGTGTGATGGTCTGGGGCTGTTTTGCTGCTTCAGGACCTGGAAGACTTGCTGTGATAAATGGAACCATGAATTCTACTGTCTACCAAAAAAATCCTGAAGGAGAATGTCCGGCCGTCTGTTCGTGACCTCAAGCTGAAGCCGACTTGGGTTCTGCAGCAGGACAATGATCCAAAACACACCAGCAAGTCCACCTCTGAATGGATGAAGAAAAACCAAATGAAGACTTTGGAGTGGCCTCGTCAAAGTCCTGACCTGAATCCTATTGAGATGCTGTGGCGTGACCTTAAAAAGGTGGTTCGTGCTAGAAAACCCTCCAATGTGGCTGAATTACAACAACTCTGTAAAGACGAGTGGGACAAAATTCCTCCACAGCTGTAAAAGACTCATTGCAAGTTATCGCAAACACTTGATTGCAGTTGTTGCTGCTAAGGGTGGCCCAACCAGTTATTAGGTTTAGGGGGCAAACACTTTTTCACACAGGGCCATGTGGGTTTGGATTTTTTTTCTCCCTTAATAATAAAAACCTTCATTTAAAAACTGCATTTTGTGTTTAGATAGGTAGGTAGTTACTTTATTAATCCCCAAGGGGAATTTTTTTTTACTACAGCAGCATTTATAGATACAGGAAAACAATAAAATAACAGTACAAATATTAAATATAAAAATGCACAGTATATACAGTGTATATATATATATATATTTTATATTTAAACAAACAAGAAAACAGACAACAGTGTTATTGTTGTGTGATGGATTTAACCAGAGGTGAGTTATTGTTAAGTCTGATTGCAGTGGGCAGGAATGATCTCCTGTATCTGTCCTTGTGACAGCGGAGCTGGAGGAGTCTGTTGGAGAACGTGCTCTGCTGTCCCTGCAGCAGGTGGTTGAGAGGGTGGTCAGGATTATCCAATATGGATAATAGTTTGTTAAGTGTCCTCCTCTCCACCACCTTTTCCAGGCTGTCCAGTTTGCAGCCAATGATGGAGCCAGCCTTCTTAACCTTGTGTTATCTTTGACTAATATTTCAATTTGTTTGATGATCTGAAACATTTAAGTGTGACAAACATGCAAAAAAAATAAGAAATCAGGAAGGGGGCAAACACTTTTTCACACCACTGTATGTGATAAACAGCAACATCTAAAAAAAAAAAAATTCCTGTGATGTGTAATATTCCTTCTGACAGGCCTGCTCTCAGGAGGCAGTGGGCTGGTATTTTTGAGGCATGAATATAAGAAGTGAGAATGGACGAATATCTCCACTGAATATTTGGCTGACGTGGAGCAAAGTGTGTGAAGTCTCTGATTTACAGTGCATTTAACACAGACCAGCTGGGGGTTTTCGTGTGAAATGAGTTTTATGTAACCAGAGAACAGGAGTGGGGGAGGATGTGCTGTAGCTGATGTGGAGAGGATCAGATCTCCTCTGCTGATTGGAGCTGAATCAGGTGGATCTGAGTGAACAGGGTGTTTTTCTTTAAGATGACAGCTCGGTTATGGCTTGAAAAGAGAAGTGACAGCAGACCTTTCATGTCCTGTATTCAGTACAATCACTGGATTCTGCTGTAGTTTAACCTGGCATACCTGGCTTACTGTCCTTTTGATACTATCCACTGACAGTTGTCATGATGTATATTTTTTTGTGAATTTAATTTTTTTTTTCATCCTCCATAAGAAAAGTGTGTTGCCATTTATATATTTACCGACATTTAGCATTTTGAAAACACTGAGTTTTAATCACTTGAACGTGTTGATTCGCAACATTTAATTAGGGTGCATTGAAGCAGGATGCATTGAAAATATCTAGAGTACATAACATCACCCAGACATTTTAGAAATCCTAAAGTCATGAGTCCAAAACCCAAAACAGACCGAATCTTACATAATTTGTACATCTAATATTGTTCATTTTTTGTGGAAATACTGAATACTGTTCAGGAGTCAACTTTTGCATCTAAAACGACTTGAATTACCCTAAAAATGTGAATCGTGTTGGATTTCTTTAAGACGACAGAATTAAACCCTCAAATTCCCAGAAATATGCTGAGGACAAGGCCTCAGTGTCCCCACTGGTAGCCATGTCCCTGTTTGACATCTACAATGTAGTTAAATGGTCTGCAACTTTAAAGGACCACCAGAGGGACTTTCTATTTTTAACCCATTTACTGCAACTCATGAATTCATAAGTAGAAATGTTAAGTCTAGTGGTGTAAGGATACAGGGTGTCGTACAGAAGTGTGGTTGGTTTATCAAAGGCTTTTTTCTGCTGAAAATATCTGCCTGCCATTTAAAAATAATTATCCTACGAGAGCATAGTGAACTAAAACAGCAAAGTGGGCAGTAAAACCAAAACAATGAGCCGTAAGAACCGACAACAATCTGTACAGCCGAGGGGAAGTCAAGAGAAGGGTGCTAATTCTCAATGGGTTCACCACCCTTCACACTTTTCATGTCGTCACATAATCCACTGTAAATTTAAGGTGATTGATTGGAGCATCTTTAAATTAGCCGACTGCATAATCCAGGGAAATAAAATGGATGTTTATATTTAGGAGAGACTGGTAAAGAGATTTGTCGTTCCACATCTTAGTTGTTCATCATTAAAAAATTAAAAGAACACACAGAGGGCGTTTAATTCCTGGCAAAACCGCTCTACTTGACTACACCAGCGTCACTTTCACAACTGCAAGCCCCGACGTCCACCACTGTGTGCATTGCATGCAGATGTGAAAATGATGGAATAGGTCAGTTTGTAATTGAAGTAGTCGCCGACGGACTTTGGAGGTGCTTTGAGTTGTACGTGCTCTCCATCGATGGCACCCAAACAAAGCTGGAAGCTTTTCTAAATGATTTCAAAATTGTATTGAAATGAATAGAAAATTCTAAATGGTTGATATGGCCCTTTACACAGCACTGGCAGTGTTCCTTAAGTGGAGTGGACAGCGGCAGGATGCGGTTCTGGAGAGGTCCACAGTAAAAGCCAAGCGGAGCCTGAAGCGAGGCGTAGCACGTGGTCATGCTCCAGTTAACTGGAGTTCACTAGAGGTTAAGTGAGCTGTAACTTAACAGAAACTTCTGCAATATACGTTCAGGCAGGGGAGATGACAACACTATCTGACAGCTCACGTATTCGAAACTGTCATCTTGATTTTGATGTCTGCTGGTGGGCAATAGTTTTGTCTTTGCAGCGAGGCTGATTCCTAAAACACACAGAGCCAAACCAGCTCTGGCTGCTGCTTCTGAAATGAGGCTACGCACAGAGTAATCGTTTGCTCCGACCCCTGGGACTGTGGGGAGACACTCGGAGTCCTTGCGAGTCCATTTTACCCCTGGCTACATGGTTCAGGCCACTGACTAAGAGCGCTGCTTCAGTGCCCGCACTACTCTGAGGAAGTGACCTCAATACATCCAATAACCCTGCTCGCAGAAGCGCGACAGCTGCAGAAGATTGGAAACACACCAGGTTTCTTATCTTAGATACTGCTAAAATGAGAGAGTACATTGTTTTGGTGGTGTAAATGTCAAGGGAAGAATGGTTGCAAGTTTTCTCATATCTAAATTACATCTTCAAATAAAAAAAGGAAAAACTCAGCACAACTGTCTGGTGATTTTTGGGGGAGTAAAATAATATTCAATAAAAAGAATTCAGACTATTACAAAAAGGTAACAACAAAGGCTCTACATGATGGTTAAACACAGAAAAACGGCAGTGATTGTATTCTGTTCTCACTAGCGTACAGCTGTATCAATCAATATTTATATCACATTCACAAAAAGGTTACCTGACCTGACCAGTGAGCAAGTCCGAGTGGAGCAGATAAAAAGCCAAATATTTCCCCCGGGAGTTGGTGAATATTGAACTTTCATTGATCAGATTGACAAGAACACAACTCCAGATAATGCGCACATCGCTCTATGTCTGATGTATATATAAAAAAAACCTATATATTCTTCATATCTGATGTATGTCATGGTTGTGTTGTCAGTTGGCTCTGCTGCATCCAAGTGGCCATAAAAAAAAAATCTATTAATGTTGTGATGTTATTGACACTTATCGATGAACTAGGAAAGCTGCAAATTTAATCTTTAAATCTGAGGATTTTAGTATAAAAGTTCCAACAATCTGAGCGTAATATTAGTGAGCAAAGTGCAAGATGTCCCGCATTCACATTATTCTCCAGGATCTGGATCTGTAAGGTCTTTATTTCACCAGGAGCTGTGGACTGAAAAGATAAATCAACCCGATTATTTCATCTACATTAAGCCAGTCCGTCCATCTTACGCCTCTTTAAGTAAATGTTTGTCTCTTTGCAGTGTGCTGATTGTTGAGGTAACAGTGAGCTGCAGGAGCTGATTTGTGCTGATTACTGAGGCCGATGTGACTGTGTGCACCACGTCCAGGTGATTGTGTGGGATCCAGCATTTGGCACTTGTTACTGTTGTTTTCCACAGAGATGCTAATCATCCAGCATGCGCTGGAGGCATGATTAAATGTCAGACAGCTCCGCTCAGCTTTGGCCCTCTCACTGTGAATAAACCTTTCTCACCCACAGGCTGAGGAGGCCTGCAGTCTGCAGCCACGCAGAGCCACAGCTCCCCCTACAGCTCACACAACAAAAGACAACCAGGTCAGAGTGCCATCCCTTTGCGTCATACCAAACTCAGCTATTACACACTGTAAATGACCAAAACAAAGAACTCTTTGTCCTTTTTAAGTAGTCTCTGGTTTCTCGAATAAAGTTAATCAAAACACAACAATCATGTGATAGCAGTCCTGGAAAAGAGGACATTTTGTGATATAAATTATGATAAACTAAAAAGGAAAGACCTCCATCATATAGTACATCCAGATCTGAACTATAAGGATCTCTTGCTCATGGGAAACCTGCCAGCAATAGACAAACATTTAGCATTTCCTTTTCCTCAGTTTGAACATTTCCCCAGTAAATCTATGCAGCCGTCTAGGTGGGTGTAACTCAAACCATTAAAATCTTTTTTGAAAACTGTTTGGTTGCAATACGATTATTATATAGCAAATATAGGGGGGCAGACCACCAGTATGGGAGTTTAAAATATTTAAAGTATAAGAAATATTTAGTCATTTACACAAACTAAGGGGTATAATCTGTTTTCCAACTTTTTTAGCAACAAATTAAAATGATCTTTATCTGGCTGGGTTCATATTTGATATATTAAAATTAAATCCCAGGTAGCATTTACATTGTTTTGCTGATTTTTAGAACTGTTAGAAAAATTCACGTCACCCAGAGTGGACTTGAACATTAGTTAAATAGGTATGAATACAGAAAGAGCTGAGTGACAAGATTAATGATGATCTAGATTTTTTTTTTTTTTAAACAGCTGCATTGTCTTTGTAAGGTATAACACTCAGTCTTTCATGTTGTGCTCTAAAATCATGTTTTATTATGACACCGAGTTGGATTTTGTATTCTGTCCTTTAGTAAAGTGACACGATAACATTAGCATTGATGTCATTTTTATCTTGACATAACAGTCACAAAAATCTGAGGAACAAAGGTCATGAATAACGAAAGCAGTGGCTGGACATCGGTGGAGATTTGTTTCATAGGAAGCCTCTCTGAAAATCAATAGACTGAGACACACACACACACACACACACACACACACACACACACACACACACACACACACACACACACACACACACACACACACACACACACACACTCTATCTATTTATACTCAGCCTATAAAAACATTGTAAGAATAGTTTAAATGAAAAACAACCAGATGAACATTTGTCATAATCATTTTATTAAAGAATGGGACAAAGGGTGCCCATGTTACCATTACAACATTTAAAAAAATAGTTTTGTTTAATTCTCAACCACAGCATCAGTGTTGACGGTAGCAAAGAAAGCACGTGTATTGTTATTGTTTTTGGTAATTATGTCAAAGAAGGACTGCCTTGCATTTCTCAGTTCCAGATTATAACTGCGAAGTCTCTCTTTATAGATGTCACAGTGAACCTGGAGATTTGTTTTTTTCCAGCTGCGTTCAGCTTTTGGAGACTCTCTTTTCTCTATTCTGACCAGCATGGCATTTATCCAAGGAGACTTTTGCTTACCAGAGACAACCTTCACTTTAGTGGGTGCAATGGGATCAATAACATTTTTAACTTTAGAATTGAAGTTATCTGCAAGCTCATTGACTGAGATGCAAGAGAGGGCTGGTGTGGAGGAGAACTTCTGAATAAATAGTTCACTGGTGTTTTCAGAGATGCAAGGCTTTGTCACAACCTCGATTTTGACACTTGTGTGAAAAGAGATAATAAAGAAAGAAAGAAAGAAAGAAAGAAAGAAAGAAAGAAAGAAAGAAAGAAAGAAAGAAAGAAAGAAAGAAAGAAAGAAAGAAAGAAAGAAAGAAAGAAAGAAAGAAAACAGAAATAATCAGAGAGTGCAACATCAGTCACAACAACCTTGGAAATGTTTAGACCTTTGGTGATTAGATCCAGAGGGGGCCTTCTGTTGTGTCACATGCGGAGTCAGACCATAATAATCAAGAACTGCTACTCATTTAGTACAACAACCACGACGTTTAATTTCTTCAGTGTCGAATCTGCAAGCATACTCTTCCAGGTCTGCCTTCACCTTACTTGCTTCAGGTCGATCTTCTGGCTTCGCACTCAGCATGGACTTTATATAGATGTACTGGAGCAAAAACAAAAAGAAACAATAAAACAGCAGCTAAAAATTTCATTACGTGGCATTGTTTAAGATGTCAACCAATCAAACCATTTCTGAAGCTCTAGTCTGTAGTATTTCCCAATAAAAGGTAAATAATTTAAATACTGAGAGGTATATCCTCAAATACTGTCATCTGTCCTTCCTGATGTTGTTCATTATCCACATCAATCTTGTAGGCTCTTTGAAACTTGGCAAATGGCCTACTGCAGTGACACTGATATGTCAGCCTTCCACCTCCTCAAGGGATAAAACGATTCAGTAAACCAGCACAAGTAGAAAATACTGACACATAAAAATCCACTGAGAAAATGTTGACGTACCTCTTTAATAAAGTGTTTAAATCGAAGAGGAAGTTCCTGTTTTCTGATGTTTTCCCAAATCTGAAATTCATGCCGTGATAAAAAGAGAATGTAACTGGCTTGGCACACCTGGCATGTTGCTCAATTATGGTCTGAGCATTTTGATCAATATTTAAAAACACCTGAGGTTATTAACAGCCATTGTTGAAACCACTGACAAAACAACTCACCTTCTCTTTTTCATGATATGTGTACATTTCCCAGAGAAGCTCAAAGTAGATCAAACCCAAAGGAAATATGTCAACATTTCTGTCGTAGTTCTTCTCGCTCTCCTGTTGTAAAATAAGAAAACAGAATCAACTTGGGAATGAGTCACTTTAATGTCTGGTTTTAATCAACATGATTAACTAAAATATAACCAGTTACGTCATGAAGTCACTATGCAACTCATTCAATCATTAAAGCCTCTTTCACTTCTATTCAGTGGGAAAACTATGAAGCACTGAAGCAAGATAATACACTGAGTTATGACATTGTGCTCTGAACAATACGATTTCATTCAATACAATAACAATAAACCATTAATCAACACTTTTCACATTTTGGTAAATCAAGACTTTAAAAAGCAAAAATATAGGTTTAAGGTTCCCAAACTTTTCAGATCATGTGCCACTATGTACCAGACCAAATTTCCCAAGTACCACCTCCATCTGCAAATACCAACAGTTCCTGATGGCGTCAAGCTAATGAAGCCTTATGTTGTACATGGCTAAGCAAAAGCAACTTTTATTTCTAAATGTTTGTCTGTAATAGAATTAAATTAAATGACCATCTATTGGACTTGGGCTAGTTGGAGTGCAATTATTAGGCCTGTTAGGCACTGACATAGAAGACTGGAAAGTTAATGTCAACACAGCTGACCTCACCTGCTCAGGTGCCATGTAAGATGGTGTTCCCTTCACAGTTCTCTCCATCGGCTTTGTGTCATCATTGTCAGCAATGACCAGACCAAAGTCTCCAATCTTTACTTTTCCGTCCTGGCCAAGCATGATGTTGGAAGGCTAACCACATAAAACAAACAAACAAACATGTGGCTCCATGAATAATGTGCAGTAAAATATATTTCAGGGTTTCTACAGGTACTTCAATAAGTAAATTTAGGACTTTTTATAACATATACAATAGTGTTAAACAACCTGTTTATACACAGGCCTGTGTGCTGCCTCCAGAGAGCTTGTTATCTCACCTTCAGGTCCCTGTGGATCAACTTCTTGGAGTGAATGTACTCGACTCCACTGACTATTTGCTGCATGATGATCAGACTTTCTTTGATTCTAATGAAGTATGGCTGAGATTTTTTCATATTCTTCTCATCTATCCAGTCACTCAGTGTTTTGTCACAAAACTCCATCTGAATATGGAGCCACTGATAAGGTGAATCACTGGAAGACCTAGAACAGATAGAAAAGATAAAATGGTCAAATTCTATACCTTTGGTAAATAATATTTTAATAAGGGGATGAGTCTTACTGCGAAGAGCTGGAGTTGTTATCTGAACTGTCCGGCTGATATCCTGAATCCTCAATCCAACACGAGTAGTATCGAACAATGTTAAGGTGTTCCAAATCCGATAATGCCTTCGCCTCTCGTAGAGCTTTTCCGATCCTGAAGGAAAGAAAATGAATCAATTAAAACTTTCAGCTTGTTTTGGATTATTTCTATGCCAAATAGACTATGAAATGCATGCTGAAAACAAGAAACATTCGTGAACACATAACTTACTCTCTGCAGCGGACAATCTTCATTGCGTAATACTTGTTCAGCAGTTTATGTTTCACCTTGAGGACTCGACCGTAGCCTCCTTCACCGAGGAGACATACGCTTTCAAATTGTGACTTGTTACTGTTGAAGGAAATGTCTTTCTTATTGAATAATTTTTTTTAAAGCAGACAAAACATAAAACATCATAAGAAATATTATTAAGTGACAATGTTGCAGTTTTTCCATACCTGAAGATTTCAGTATCATTTAAAGTCATCTCACTTGGAGTGTTTCCCGTATTTATTTCTTCAGAAAGCGGATCCTTAATAAATAAAAAAAAGAAACAGAAATCATGATTTCGAACTTAAATGGCAAAATAAACGCTCAATTTATGTATCAAAATGATTCAAATCTCCATCACACTCACAATAAATCACTGCTGTTTTGCAAAATATTTTCAAAATTTGCTACGATTCCAACATGATATAAAAAAATGTTTAGCTGCATTTCTGATGAAATATCATGTACTTTAGGTTCAGACTAAGTCTGAATAAAATGTATGCTCTTTTGGGAAAGGGATTTTGTTCCCTGCTAAATTGGAAAAATTATAGAAAAAACTAGCAGGCAAATTTAAGCAACATTTTAGAGACATATCAAATTACTTGAAAACGGTGAAGGTGAGAAGATTAGTGGAAGTGAATACTGTAGTCATAAAATTCTCATGTTGGGTTCCCAGTATTCCCTCTGGACCCATGAGCCCGACAAACGTTTTTACAATATCTCAGTACTTTACCTTTTTGAAGGCTGCAATTGTACATCTTGATTCCACACAGTCATGAACATGAGGCTTTTTTTTAGAGGCGCAACTCAAAAGAGGATTAGAGAGTGGATTTTTCTTTCTAGTATTAGATAGATTGAAAGGTAAGAACAAACCTGAACTTTGGGATGGTTCGATAAAGTCCTTGCCACACTTTTTGATTCAATGTTACAGACATCCCTCGGAAAATACAAAGGGAGATATTAGTAAACATTTTGACAGATGAAATACCATCGGTCAGTGAGTTACAGTGAGGTTTGTTGTGTGTACCACCTGGCTGATGCACCATCATCACATAAAGCTGAGCTGGAAGACACCTGAAACACAAATAAGAAGTCATAATGTAGCATCTTTCACAGTCATTAGCAACTTAGCTGGAGTTTTCAGGATAATAGTTTATGGCCAGGACTTTCAAAATAATAAACTGGTTATCAGTATAGTTCTGTAGAGCAACAGATTTAGTGACCCTCTTAAAGCTTAACAAAAAATGTCCATTGAGCATGGAGACAGATTACTATTTTTACTTATGAAAACCTTTTTTGAATATATTCAAAAAACATTTTGTTTGGTTCCATTGACACCAACTCTCACATTCAATGTACATTTTTTGAAATGTTACAAATTAGAATGAAGCCTGTAAATCTTTGATAGATTTCCTTATTTTCAAAAAGATACCTTGATTGTTTGCAACATAATCCAATTTCCATACTTTATAACAAGCACCTCAGTGTATCTTTTGGAGCCAGGAGTTACTGGCGTGTATCATGACTTCCGTGTTTTTATTGCCACATATTTCTTCATTTACCAGCTTGGCTGCTTCCTCCTTAGCTTCCCTCTTTGTTGTCCCAGAGGAAGCTGGGTACTCTTTATCATCAAACACGAATCTAAAATTACAAAAACTTTATTTCACACATTTAAAATGGTGACCAAACAACTACAAATGGATGATAATGGATTGTGGAGACTTACAGGTCAGAATTATTTGGTTCAAATCTGGTTGACCTCGAGGGCTTAGTGGGTGCCCTATTCTTCTGACCATGTTCATTGAGGCATGACCTAAAGTTAAGTTTAGAGATATTTTGCTGACAAACTGGCCCTGCTGCCTTTTTTTCCTGAAAGAAAAACACAAGAATTATTTGCAGCTTCTGCCATCATTCAGAATAAACCAACTAAACATGTTCTGTATATGGTCACATTTGCACCATTTTAACAAGGACGAGTCTTACCGCTGGTCCTTGATTTTCTTTGGTGTTCAAAATCATCATGGCACTTTTAGCTGCATTCTGCTTGGCTTTCTTCACGCTAACCCCCACACCCACAGTCAAGCCTTCACCATTCAACACAGCCCTCATGGTGACACTGATGAAGAATTAAAAACCTTTAGTAAACATTATGAATTTATTTAGGATTTAATTTTTTTCAGAAAAAGAGCCTTCAGGTTTGGTAATAAGGATGAGCTGTAAAGGGCGGTCCGACTGGAGTTTATGATGCAACAGGATGCTGGAGATCTTCCAACAGTCTGTTGTCAGTCACAAAAGCTGCACTTCCGTCAGTGCCAGAGGTGTGAAAGTGTTTAATAACCCAATCCATGTTACTACAAAAACCACACACACCACTGACTTATATATACAATATAATATTATGAAGTATGATTTAAAAAAAAACCCAACATATTAAATATGGAACCACATACACAATGTGAACAAATACTATGTACAAAATGTAAGTAGGAAGTCTGCTCTTTATGCTGGCTTCTCTTGTAGCACACCGTATCCTTGGACAGGTTCATGTGAGCTGATCTTCCCAAGGAGAACCAGATGTTTTTCATCTACAAAATGGCATTGCATAAAATGAAAATTCAAGTAATCACAAAGATTTTAGGTTGGCAAATCATGTTGAATTATTGTTAAATGAGGTCTGATCATTTCTACACCAATACAGTCCCTATTTAAAAAAACAAAAAACGATATTCACTGTGTGATATCAAAAGATTTTACAGCTTATACTTTTACTGTATGTTAGCCTATTTTCTGGCTATATTTAAAATGAATGATGTTACTTTTTATGTCTATCACAGTCACCCTGTCTCCTAGAAATTACACTTATAGGCTATTTCAAAACTATACTCAAAATTACATTGTAGTGACAAAGTAATCACTGGCTGGATGATGTTCAGTAAGATTCTTTTAGTGAATGAACCACGACACACACAAAAAACAACTCTATCTCATTAAACATCACACACCTGACTTACACAGGGCAACCTGCAGTTGCTGGCCTACACTTAGACTCCAGTTGCATATGCACAATATATTAGCCTCTTAACCCGCTCCAGTGATTGTTAAAATCTTTTACAAACAGAAAAATAAAAAGATATTGCAGCTAACATTTACCATTTGTCATGTCTTTCATTTGATCCCGTCTTCTCACCACCTCCTCCTGCTTGTGACAAGCGCCGCCGTTGTGGAGTCTACAGCTACACCTGTATTCCCGGGCTGCATCTTTGAGAATATCCTCATTTATATAACAATAATCCGACATATTGTGGGCTATTATCGGGTCCGTCATGAGTGGGATATCTTCCTCCTCCAACTAACTTTCCTCGCCATGATTTGCGCTGAATCGGTAAGGAACTCGAGGTGCCGTCACCTCCCGGGACGGTCATATATTCCGAAACGAGCTCGGTCCAATCAATGAATTTAAAAGCCGTGCGATGTCTTCCTCACGGAAACTCATTGATCCGAGCAGGCGATCCTCCTCTGTCAACCACAGCTGTCATTCAGCCTCGTCAATGAACAGGTGTTTGGGGAAAACTTTCCGTCCTCGCATGATGTTTACGAGCTTCAAAACTGTACTTATCATTTAAATTTTGATTTAATGACGACATCGTTTTAAAACGGAGACTTGATTTATTTAGATCATTTTGATGCCTCACTACACTGTTTTAATCATACATATACAGTGTATTGTATATATCATTCATTGCCATTTGTTCACATGTGCACTTTCACTTTTATTTAATTGATTTATTTATATTACTGATGTACATATTGTTCAAATCTTTATTTAACATTCAGTGTTATCTATCTGTCTGTCTGTCTATCTATCTACCTATCTATCTACATATCTATGTACATATCTATCTATGTACATATCTATCTACATATCTATGTACATTTCTACCTACATATATATCTACTTATCTATCTATGTACATATCTATCTACCCATCTATCTACATATCTATCTATCTATCTATCTACATATCTATGTACATATCTATCTACATATCTATGTACATTTCTACCTACATATATATCTACTTATCTATCTATGTACATATCTATCTACCCATCTATCTACATATCTATGTACATATCTATCTACATATCTATGTACATTTCTACCTACATATATATCTACTTATCTATCTATGTACATATCTATCTACCCATCTATCTACATATCTATCTATCTACATATCTATGTACATATCTATCTACCTACCTACATATCTACCTATCTATGCACATATCTATCTACCCATCTATCTATCTATCTATCTATCTATCTATCTATCTATCTATCTATCTATCTATCTATCTATCTATCTATCTATCTATCTATGTACATATCTATCTATGTACATATCTATCTATCTATCTATCTATCTATCTATCTATCTATCTATCTATCTATCTATCTATCTATCTATCTATCTATGTACATATCTATCTATCTATCTATCTATCTATCTATATATCTATGTACATATCTATCTATCTACATATCTATCTATCTATCTATCTACATATCTATCTATCTATCTATCTATCTATCTATCTATCTATCTATCTATCTATCTATGTACATATCTATCTATCTATCTATCTATCTATCTATCTATCTATCTATCTATCTATCTATCTATCTATCTATCTATCTATCTATCTATGTACATATCTATCTATCTACATATCTATCTATCTATCTATCTACATATCTATCTATCTATCTATCCCCCCCCCCCCCCCCCCCCCCCCCCCCCCACACACACACACACACACACACACACACACACACACACACACACACACACACACACACACACACACACACACACACACACACACACTATCTATCTATCTATCTATCTATCTATCTATCTATCTATCTATCTATCTATCTATCTATCATATCTATCTATCTATCTATCTATCTATCTATCTATCTATCTATCTATCTATCTATCTATCTATCTATCTATCTATCTATCTATCTATCTATCTATCTATCTATCTATCTATCTATCTATCTATCTATCTATCTATCTATCTATTAGAAAGTTCAGTTGTTACTTACAAGTTTTGGGGTTGTGGTGTTATTCATGCGTTACTGGGACATTCAAATAAAACAGTACGAGTTCACATTATTATGCTTTTGCCACATTAGTGTCACAAAGGTGATCATGTTTTAAAGAAAGTGTTATCGGTGCCACGGCACAGAAGACTTAAAACATCAGGACGTCGTTGTGGTGTTAGCAGTTGCATGTTGCAGTGCTTTCTACGGAAAGGCTCAGGGGCCGCCGTGCAATGAAAATGCCGTCTTTGCTCACCTTTTTTGAACGTCGTCAGGTCCCGCGGAGACGAGCTCAAACTTCAACTCCGAGCCGGTCCTCTGTGCGTACATCTTTAGTTGTGCTACGTACTTTTTCTTCCCCATCTCAACTTTAAAAAATAAATAAATAAAAAAACCCGAGTGGGTGCACAGATGCTGAGTTGGACGATGAACGGTGTTGTTACGACGCAATCAAATTGTGCGCACAACTTTTTTTTTTTGGTTAATTTAAAGTTCCCTCACATTTCTATTGGTCATGATTGGTCCACGCGTGACGACGACTTCTTCTTTCCAAGTTTGTACTGGATACAGTTGAGGTATCACCGCGTTACCGCCACCTGCTGGAGTAGGAAGTAGTGCCCCATAGAAATACATAAATAAAAGTATTTCTATAAAGTGCACGGTTACAGCCCTCTACTCCAGGGGTGGGCGATTAACTTTCCCAAGGGGCCTCATGAGAAACTGGGACTGCTGTGGAGGGCCGGACCAATAGGCTGAACTCAATTCTGCTCAATATTAATTTGATCTCTATAAAAAGCAGTAAATTGTATGGTTTTTATTAGCTGCTACTGGTAGTAGTAGATGTTATAATTGGACTATTAAAATGTGGTGCAAGCATTGTAAAAATGTCAACATTATATCACTATTCAATCAACCTTCACAAAAAGATTTTGAAAATTAGCATATTTCTGCAGTATTTCAAAGGCCAGCATTAAATTAACTTTATAGAAAAATGTAATAAGTGCTACTGATATTTTGTTTGTAGTGTAATTACCTCATTTGCTGTTTTTCAGTTATTAGTTTTTGTTCAGTGAGAGAAGGGTTTGGTATTTTCGGGTGTTTGTTTGAATCCCAAAAAAACTCTGAGATCTCAGAAAACAAAGTGCAAATAAAATTGGATCCTTTAAGTTCCTCGGATTTTGTTCCTACCGCCCATTGACAGGTCTCATTTAGCCTCAATTTCAAACAATACACTTGGCAATCAACATACTTTTATAACATATACAGTAACTTAAAAAAAAATTCAGCACACACACACACACACTGTTATGTGCTTCCCTCGCGCGAGGTCAGCAGCGATAACTGTGCTTCCGTCAGTTTCATGGCTTCATCAGCCGCCAGCGGTGGAGGCTAAACAGCTCCTAACAATGACCATAATTCATTCACATCATACAAAACGTTGTTATCCTGACTCGTTTTTACTTTGCTATGTTCCTTAATGTAAATTACACACAGTTCTCGGACACAACTTGGTTAACAACACTCGATATCTCTTGGGAATCTCAAAATGTCGTACTTTGCTCCAAATCTTGTCTGCCTCATGCACCAGCCTCAGCTGTCTCACCTGGTCTCCGGCAGGTGAGTGCGTGATTCACAGAGTGGGAGGGGCGGATAAGGGCTCTCATGATGTACACTTATTTACGTTTGATTCCTAATTTACCATTGACCTCACGTGGGCCGGTCAGGGACAGCCAAAGGGCCGGATGTGGCCCGGGGGCCGTACAATGCCCAGGTCTGCTCTACTCCATTATTGATTATGTATTTGAAACTGAAATTAGTCTAACTCCTCTGATGCTGCATCATAAACACTGACATAAAGCATGATTCCTCAGCCTGTTATTTAGTCTTGTCCCAATCTAAACATTATTATTATGTTTTCCTCTTCGGTGTTTCTTCCAGTTCTTTACATTATATTGTATTGCATAAATATGTCTCCGTTTTGGCCTTATCACAGTTATATTGCCTCTCATGATGTTGCTTCTGATTATTTCCTTTTTTCCTGCTTTGGTGAATGAACTTCCTGTTCCAAGACCTCTTTTGGAAGTATATCTGCCATTTTATTCCCTTTAATTCCTCTGTGAGCTGGAACTTGGCATCATTAGCCAGCTAATACAGAGAACCATCACTGAGCATCCATCAACAATTTGGTCCAGTTTCTTTTTATTCTGTTTGTTACATTAGAACAACATGTTTATTCGTCTGGTTTACACACTGTACACAGCATAAACCCAACACACTATTTATGGCCCTTCTTCCATTGTTGGATGTATCTGATTCATATTGCAGTTAAAATGAAAATAGAAGTGCACATATTGTTTCTCTCCGGGGGGAAATCATTCCTGATATTGTCCCCGTATAGTTGGCTTTTTATCACTGGCATTCAACATGTAATTGTCGCGATATAAGCTGCGATGACATCTCATGATACTTTGTTTTATCTTACATTAAAAAAATATGTCTATTCATTATCAACTGCTCCCTCCTCTTTCTTCAACATCAGGGATGAAGCAACAATCTAAATAAAGAGATACACTTCCTGTATTATGCTAAATGTGCTCGGTTCCTCTTCACTTAGACTCTTATAATCTCAGTTGCATGCTGCAAGGTAAAAGCTATGAATAAATGACCAATATGCCCCATTTCCAACACAACACAGTCAGTAAAAAGCAAAGGCTGTAACATAACATCACTTAAACT
This sequence comes from Brachyistius frenatus, assembly GCF_029030835.1. Classification (NCBI taxonomy): domain Eukaryota; kingdom Metazoa; phylum Chordata; class Actinopteri; family Embiotocidae; genus Brachyistius; species Brachyistius frenatus. The sequence goes on from NW_027210607.1 coordinate 6,013,580, forward strand.
ACGTTTAGGCATTCTCAGTTCAGAATAAAATGTCCGGAGTTGAAATTACATGATTATTGAGAGCATTAGCTGCAGAGCAAAGTGAAGTCATGTAAAAATTACTTTTTAAAATCATGATAGAGTTTGATTTCATGTGTAATTCCCTATTCTCATGTGACAGTCCATTAAATACAGGGTTGTACTTTCCGATATAAGACTATATTAAACTCATGTCATTAAATCACAGTAATCAGAAGACAGAATCTTCTGCTTCTATGACTGTTCATGAGCTCTTTCTTGTGAAAATCAGACGGTTCGATTTTCCTGGCGCATTTGTTTTGATGCGATGAATGTCTGCGTGTACTTCTCCAGCTCTGCCTTCAGTGCACTTGCTCCATGTCGTTCTTTTGGATTCTCGCACAGCAATGACTTGATTATCAGGTACTGCGAAAAAACAAACAAATAAAACCACAACAAATCGATTCAAAATCTCTGCACAAACTATAAGAAATGCAACATTTGTTCAGATAATTGACCATTCAATGAAAATCTTTTTAAACTGACCAAATCGCTGTATATGAACCCCAATACTGCTCTTATGGAGACCGTCATGACAAAGTGCTATCCTGTGCAAAATATTGTTCCATGTTTCAATTAAATTAATTAGTATAGTAAGAATGTGGTAATTACCTCTCGGTGAAAAGTCTGTGAAAAGCTGTCGGGAAACTTCTGGCTTCTGATGCCGTTCCAAATCTGGTATTCATGCAGTGATAAAAGGACACAAAAACATGTTAGCTTGTCTGTAATAAACTAATCATCCAAACTACGCTCAGTGTAATATTACAAATAAATACAAAAAAGATTTAAGACGAGTTAAAAGATGTTCTGTCGTATCAAGAAATCAACATCTTGCGTCTCGTTACTACCTGCACTCTAATTTGTATAAAATAAACTTAGACCTACGTAATATGGTGTCATTGTCATGGCAAGTAATTTTCAGAAACTTTACTAGTAACACAGTGTTAACTTTTGTTTATGAAACTCACGTGTGCTCTTTCAGTGCCAGTAGAGAGTTTCCAAAGGAGCTCGAAGAATATCAACCCCAAAGCAAACATGTCCACTTCCTGGTTATAGGTCTTCTCACTCTTCTGTAATTAAAACAATTTTAAGTTTAAAAAAAAAAAGTAAAGTGCGTGTCCCTGCTTACATATGAGGTAAGATTTGTGAAATTTAAATCTACAGCCCGGAAAGCTGTAAACAATGCAACCACCACTGAAATGACGAGGTTAATGGAGAAGGGAAAAAAGTTAATAAGAGAATTTATGACCGGCAAAGCAGCAGAGGAGAGTGTTGGATACTGGACGGTTTCAGGAAACCTAGGAGAAGTGGTATGGTGGGCACATGTAGTAGTTGTACAAGGAGTAGTAAATAGAACGTTTAGCTGAGCTTGTAAAAATATAAAGAAATAGATGCACTTGACACAATAATAAAGAGGAATCTAATGCCATGCTGTGTGCCAAATGGGCCACTTCCCTCATTACATTCACATACAGTAGCCTTCTCTCACAAATGGCCGTTCTTCACTTACTGGAAAAAACCATAGCATCCGAATGCATCAGCCAGCATTTTGTGTCTTTGGTTTAAGGCATACAATGAACATACTGATGGCTTCTATTGAACAGCAGTATAGGAACTAAGTGAAAAATAAACACTTAGCAGTGTTCAGCAAAAGCAGCAGCTTCCTCAGACACCACTGCTAAAAAATACCTTTGGGACGGTGGTTCCCTCCCTTTACGCTACGTAGCCATTATGGCAACGTTTGAGGGTGAAAATGTCCATCTTTCACACTGTCTGTTTTGAGTCCATCTTCGTTGTACTTATAGAGCACTGCATGTTTCTATACTTATGCACTCAAAAATAGTGAGCTTTCTAACCCTAACACAGCGAAGAACGTCTCACTTGTTCAGGGGCCATGTAGGATTTGGTTCCTGTTCGTTTGGTTCTCTCCATCAGGTTTTGGTCATTGTCACAGGTCTCAGCAGTGACCAGACCGAAGTCCCCAATCTTTACTTCTTCATCATGTCCAAACATGATGTTGGCAGGCTAAACATTGGAAAGCAAAAGCGGCAATTAAAACAAATTAATGTCAAGCTCCAATAAGTGATCTGGTTAACTTAGTAGTTGTTGGAAAAAATGTGCAAGCCTTCTGCAGCAGCTGTTTTATTAGCTTTAAATCAATAAATGACCAAATAACAGGCTTAAGTTGTTACTATTTTAATTCATAAAGAATTAAATAAATTATCAGTGATCTCAGAGATTTGAATTAAAGATGGTAAAGTTGATCGTCCCGGCCATCCCTTTGTTGCCAGAGTGAAATATGTTGACAACTATTGTCATCAAAATCTGTCGGCTTTACTGAGGTTGCCACTTCCAACCTCAGTGAATTCAACCACTACTGCAACCACTAGTCATTGCTGTCCCCGCAGTAGTGGTTGAATTCACTGAGGTTGGAAGTGGCAACCTCAGTAAAGCCGACAGATTTTGATGACAATAGTTGTCAACATATTTCAGTGGCCAAACGCCGTAACACATAAACAAATGTATTACAAGTAACAGCCCAAGACTCACCTTAAGGTCTCTATGGATGAGGTTTTTGGAGTGAATGTACTCAACTCCACTGACTATTTGTTGAACAATGCGCAGACTTTCTCCTCTTCTCTTGGAGTCTTGAGGAGATTTCTCGTTCTCAACCTGGATCCAGTCTTTAAGGGTTTTGTCTTGACATAATTCCATCTTAATATAGAGGTACTCTTTAGATGAATCACTGTTAGATCTAAGACAAGAAAGAGAAAAGAAAATAGCAACATGGCACACCTTCATTTTTAGTAAATAAGTATACAACATTTTATGAGAGGACGAGACTTACTCAAAATCAGTGGAGCTGCTATCTGTCTGGTCGTCTTCGTATTCCAAATCCACCCAACAACTGTAGTACCTAATGATGTTTCTGTTTTGGAGGTCTGATAATACCGTCACCTCTCGCAGAGCTTTTCTGATCAAACAATGACATGGAAATTGTTGAAATAAACTATCAAGCTATCCTGTGATGAATCTGTTACTGAAATGTGAATGTGCTTGCAGACTAAATAGAACTATATACTTCACTTACTTATTATAGCTGACAATCTTTACAGCATGAAACTTGTCCAACAGTCGATCTCTTGCTTCATAGACACGACCAAAACCTCCTTTGCCAAGACGCTTTATGGAATCAAATTCCGATGTAAATCTGCAGACATTCACAAAACTGTTTAGGCATGTCGGTGAAATGCAGTGTATAGTACATGATTGTACAATTACATGCTTCATACCTTAATTGGGTTGATGTATTGTTTTTGACAGCATTCTAAGGGAATAAAATATAAGGATTTTAACAGTCGAACAGCCACAACTCAGTAAATGAGAATCATTCAAATGGGTTGTAGTCTGAAGCTCTTCTATGTTGCTACAGCTTCAGTCTTTGAAAGCAGCATCTCTCAATGAATGAGGTGCGATCACAAGGATCATTAGTGTTGGCTGTACAGCAACTTGAAGATCTCTATTTTTCTTCACTAGAAAAACTTATAAACTTTTATTATGTTACTATTGTTATACAGATTGTACAGGGATGAACCTTTATTTTAAAAGATCAGTGTGTAGGGTTTCAGGGATCGATTGGCAGAAATGTAAAATAATGTTAATTATTATGTTTTTATTAGTTTATAATCACTAAGAATTTGAGCTGCGTCTTTATTACCTAAGAAAAAACCTTTCATATCTACAGGAGCAGGTTCACATCCATGGAGCCTGACATGGTGCACGTTGCTTTCTACAGTAGCCCAGGACAGACAAACCAAACTATGCCTCTGCAGTACCTTTTGTATTTTTACATTAACTGAAGGGTTCTCCTTCATGCTTGGAAGCAGAAGGGTGAAGGAAGCTGGTTGCAACCTGCAACTTAAGATGCCACAAAATCCTGCACACTGCTCCTCTAAGTATCACATTTTTAGATAATTATATGAGAAATAACGAACCTGATCATTGGAGGAGTTTGATGAATCTGTTGCCATGCTCTGCGGTGATGACTCAAAAGACCGTCTTCGAGAAAACAATGAGAGACATTAGTGGCCTACAATGTTCATAGTAATACTTTACACTTTTAAACACTGGTTTAGTACTCGTGTCATTAAAGAGACCTACGATGACACTGATTTGGAGAAGTTGGTTGATGGATTATTTTCAGACTCGGTTGACCCGAGGGACACCTGAAACACACAAAAAAGTGTTTGGTTGCTACAATGTAAACAGTATGTTTCGATCTGACCAAATGATGTACCCTATTAGATTTCAGGCAATAATTCATGATTTAGTGGAACCATCAATATTTTTCATTAAAGTAAATCACAGACATGCTCCTGTCACCATTAGTGTGAGTCAGTATCATTACAGCCTTTTAGACACACTGGCTGCAGAGCAGAGAAGCTAAAGCACTGCCCGGCTTGAAAATATTATAATGATAGTTTTTCAAAATAAAAGCATTTTGTGGTGACTGTGCTCAGACACTTACACACGGGACTAACTGCAGACAGAAAGCCTGTCTGATCAACGCAGACACAAATTTACCTTTCTTTTGTCTTACAATGTGACTTACAGTCAGATTATTGCTTTATCGACTACAAATGTGTGCTTTTAACAGACCTGGGCCTGGGAAGAGTTTGATGAATCAGCAAATACTATTGAGTCACTTGTGCTGCTTGGCATGTTTTGTGATGATGCTGCATTGGAGTCCCTAGAAAAAGATAACAACAGAAATAAGTATCGCTTCCTCATTGCGAAGTAGTGATAATATTATTATAGAGTTATAATAATAAACTCTACAATCTGCTGTCCAGCTAATGTGAGTAAGTGCCTTACTGTGTAGTTGCTGACAATACAGATGGTGCACAATCTTCAGATTCTGTTGACTTGAAGGACACCTAAAGTGGACAGAAAAGGGTGTTTGGAATAATGTTACTCATAATTCCACCTCAGTGAAACTATTTCATAAAAAAAAAAGAAGCTGGTTTTGCGATTGGCTGCCACCACTATAAATCCACTATAACCTACTGTACAAAGATCTGAAACCAACCATGTAGTATTCTGCCAGTTTATATTTGATGCTAGAAAGGGAGCAGATCATTAACTACCTGACTGTCCCAGTCCGACTGTTCCTGAAGAGCAGACCAGGCCAGCTGGGCTGCATTTTGTTGGGCTTCCTTGATACTGTTTCCTTCACCCTCAGGGTATTCCTTGTTGTTGATTACTAATTTGTAGAAAAATCTGTGTTGTGAAAAAGTGGAAATGGTTTAGCTTATTATATTACCAGTCCCATATTTTTGAACATCAATCAAGAGTTAGCATAGCACGGCTGTATTGTGTATTCAGGTTGAAGAGGTTCAGTCATACTCACTTGAGGCTATGAGGTGGGCCACATCTCCTCTCTTCAATATATTTATGAGAACGATTTGTTTTCTGACAGTAATGGTTGACAAGTCCTTTGTAATTTGTTTCTTCAAAGCTGTGGTCTTTCACACTCAGGCTGCTTGTCTCATTACTGTTACAAACAACATTTTACACTGATGAAGATGCCAAAATTAAACAATTCATTGCCACTGTGATTTTACTCACCAGAAATCTACAACATTTTGGTTAATGTCCTCATTGTGTTGAGCGGACGCATCGTTGTAATTCTCATCATCAGTCTTAAAAATATAAAAGTACAATTTTAAGATGGTTGACACGGGATTGTGGCCTGTTGATTGTGTTTTAGGCCTATGATCAAGAAACAAACTGGTGTGTATCACTACTCACCTCTGTAGTTTTACTCCCATAGATCTCCTCATGCACCAGCTTGGCTGCATTCTCCTTAGCTTCCCTCTTTGTTTTCCCCGAGACTGCTGGATACTCTTTATCACCAACTTTGACGCTACAGAATCTGAAATCAAAATCTTTTATTTATTGCATTTTTCAATGGTGACAAAATCCAGTGGCTAATAATTAGGATGCAGTAAGGAGGCTTACGGGACGGCATTAATTGGTCCAGGCCTTGTTGTCTCCACATACGTTATTTCCACCCTATTCTTCTGACCATGTTGATTGAGCCAACATATGTAGTTGATACTCGCCTGGTGAACTGGTGCAGCAGAAGCTCCTGCATGTTCTGTCTGTTAAGATAATAACATATACATCAAGAAGGTGTGTGCCATGGATTGGTGTTTTATCTATCTCCTATATGCTTTAGTTAAGCAAAGAGGAACAATGATCTTACTGAGTCAGCTGAGTCTTGATGTTCACCTCCAATCAAGTAACTCAGGGCGTTTTTAGCTGCATTCTGCTTGGCATCCTTCTTGGACTTTCCCACACCTTGGGGATAATCATTACCACCCAGGACCACCCTCAGGGTGAATCTGTAGAGTCATTGTAAGAGTTTTGTTGCATGAGTCGACCTGAGAGGAACTAGTTGAGTAACAATAAATGACATGTATTTGTACACTACCATTTTCAGACTCTGGGAGGCAATATTTGAACTCATCATTTCTGCTGACTACTTTGAGGCTCCAGGAAATTCTAACACTTATACCTTGTTCAGCTGTGTTTGTATTTACAGGCTGAAACTGCAGAATGTTGTGTTCAATGTTTAACACTGAAAAACTTTTCTGCTTAACCAGGTAAAAGTGGAAAGTTTCTCTGAGCTCTCACCTAAAATCTGAGTTTAAGGCGTCAATATGATTTATGACTTTACCACTGGTTTCAAGGCCAATCCCGGTCCAGCGGGTACCTTACAACTTGAAGCATCTGTTTTTCTTTGAGTTCACTACATTTGTGCTTTTTAAAACAATGACCTCATCATAAAAAAAAGTATTAGATTCACAAATTAGGAATTTACAGAGCAAAGGGCAAATTTAGAGCTAGAGCAGGTTATTCCAGCCTTTTCCTCTGCTACAATCGGAAATATGAACATATCGCCATATTAGTTGTGTAAGTAGCCTGCGGAGTTGTGACAAGCCCTTTTGACTACGTGCGTCGTTTTGGTTCCATTTGTTTTTCTGATACCTCAGAAAAAAGATTTTCCTAAAATGTCCTTTCTGCGTGTACAACTGATAATGAAGCCCTACCTCACCCATCACATCCCACCCTATAAAAGAGCCCCTCGCCTCAAAGTGCTGCCAGACAGATTATTGTCCAAAAGCACATAAAACTGCAGGTACCAGAAATGTGTTAAACTCACGTTTTGTTATGGTCATCACCATCAGAGCCAAGATCCTCATAGTGCAGCTGAAGGCGATGTTTCTGTGCATACTCGTTTAGTTTGGCAACGTAGTTTCCAATATCCATCGTAAATAAAACGAGAGAAGACGGTGCGGAGCTCACAGTACTCCTCCCTCCATCGCTTTTCTGTTCCCAAAAATCGCGTACGTCCGTGATCTCCTCCGACTGCGTCGTCTTCAGTCTGGAAGTTTCGATTCCTACGTATCAAGTTGCTTAAAAGGTGGAATAATCGAAACTGAAACCGGCGGACAGCGTCGCCCCCTACGTGGCATGATCAGTAACTGTATTGCTGTTTTGTTGATCATCTCTGCAGAATGAATCCATGTGTCCAGCGGGGAGCCCAGAAGGTGTCAGGGTGGTGGGCAACATTTTCAGAAGACGTTCATGTGGGGTGCTTTCACAGCTGCTTCTCTGTACCGTAGTCGAGTGTGTTTGAGGCCAAAGTCTGATAAGTCTAAACTTGCACATCATACTTAGGCAAGGTATGAGTCAGAGAGGAAGTTTGGGAGGAGTAGATTTGACACCAAATGTGGAAACAAATAAGCTCCTCTCGAGAACTGTGTGACCTCATTCAGTGGATCTACCTGCTGAGTGTAGTTTTCATTAACAGGTTCTTTAAAAGCCACACCCAAGTCCATCTGCTAGAGCTAAACAATCCCCGATCACAAGAGGTGGAGGAGCAGCAGCGGGACCTGAAATAGTTCCTGTTGATATTCCTCAAAATTAGATTTTGTTCCCTTCCTGGCTCCTGACATTCCTTAAAACTGCATTTATTGAAGCGAGTCACTACTAGTAAACTTAGTAGGTAGATTTCACTGCTTTTCCTAAGAGCTTAAACCTGAATCTTATTCTGAGTCTCTGAAGTTTATCAATCATAAACTTCACTTCCAAAGGCAATTACAGACTAAGTTTTGTTTTATGGAAACTGTTTTGTAAAGTAAACAAGCAAAGGTTTGCTCGCATTGCTCTGAGGTAAAGTAATAACTAAGAAATACTTGTATATAAAGTCCTATATATCACAAAAGCTGAATCTTCACATCTGAACATGGTTGTCAATGCCATTTTCATTTACTACATGCATTTGGTAAAGATAATTTTTTTTGGATCAAGTACATAAACTGAGGGCTGATTAAATTCCCCTACAGACTCATCTGAATGTAAAGACAGAAAGTAGGCCATTAGTAAAGAACCATAAAGCACCCACTAAAATCCCCAAATTGTAAACAAAAGTACAACAGTGCGTAACGTATAGAAACTGTATGGACGATGATCTTTAAAACCCTTGTTTCCAATTTTTTTTATCTTCCAGTTCAGCCTTTCATTACAAAAAAAGTGTAGAAGCACATTTAAACATTTCATACAGCGCATGATTTCATGCCAGTTGACAGAACATGGTTATTTGTTAAAAATGAATAATGTAATTCATGTTCCATTCACTGATTCTAAAATACTTTCTGAGTCTTTTTCCTTTCAGTATAGTAACGGACATTACATAACCATGATAAATTATGTCATATCAGTGCATGAAAGCAGTAATTAAAAAAGACACTTCCTTTAGCATCCAAGCCCTCCATGTATTACGGAATATGAAGCTGCATTTACAGTCATGCCTGTACGAGTATTTCCTTGTCAGACACTCTGACTGTCATGCAGCATATTTTTAAGCATTGTAAGTGAACATTTTATCTCTTCCAAGTCCGTCTTTAGTTTACTTGCTTCTGGTCGGTCTTCTGGGTTCACACACAGCATTGACTTTATAATTTGGCCCTGCAACCAAAAAAAAACAGGAAAAAGAAGAGTTAATTGGATCTCAACAATAGTCATGACTGTTGGAAGTGTTTCCAGTTAACTGTATTTCCCTCCAGCTGACTTTCCCCCAAACCTTCACCTGTACTGCTTCACATTTGACACTTTTATGCACACATCAACACATTAAGTTTGATCTTTTGAGGCTTAACAGATGAATTGTTGTATCTCAGCCTGAAGTTCTGGCCTTTTGGAGAAAATTACATATGACTGTCACCCAGTGGAAATACTGCTTCATGTGTCAAGTAAATTGAAAGAATGTTGACGTACCTCTTGGTGAAAATGATGGTAAAATCTTTGAGGAAGTTTCTGGTTTCTGGCATCATCCCACATCTGTAATTAATGCAGTGCAAAAAGGGGAGAGGAGGAACATTTTATTGGTGTGATACAAAGTAAAAAGATGTCCAACAAACCTTTTGTAACATAACAGATCCTTTGACGAGCCCAAGGGTCCTGGTCTGATGCCTGCTGGCTCACTGTAATGACTGACTGGGAAACTTGACTCAAACGGAGTCACTGATAATGATATTAATAAAACCTGTGTTTTCCTACTATGATAAATCAAAAGGAAATATGCACATTTTGTTCTGTGCAGTGTTTCCATAAATAAACTTTACTTGAGCAAGCTGCCCAGGTAAATGGACAGCCGCCTGAGTATATTTGGTGATCTGGACAAGAGGACAACGCTCTCAGTGCGAGATCTGTGTCAAAGTTTGTGTGTCAGTGCAGCAGTATGAAAGCAGCCTGCAGACACACAGGACTGACTAAATATGAACATGGATTAACAATTCAAACTAACCATTAACGAGCTGATAGTTATTTCAGCCTGAAAAGGTCATAGTGTCATCTGAACTGTCAGTCAGAAACTCACAGTTTCAGTTTGACATCAGTCAGAGCAGCGGTGGATCATTAGTGATGAGGGAGCTGCAGGTAAACTGCTGTACAGTAAAAAATACTGTCAAAGAAAAAGTCCTGTTTAAAATAATGCTGCTGCAGTTTGCTACTCAAGAGTGGTCATTTATATACAGTACGTGCTGTGGTGTCTTTTTAGAGTATCATTAGAGTATTGAATCAATAAGTGGTACAAGTAAGAGCAGCTGTATCATAAAAATTATAACAATATCCATCCCGGTTCCTCACTTACGGGAAACTGAAGAAGCAATTAAAATTGTTTCAGGCAAAAAAAGTAATAAAAAAAAAAAAAATAGTTGAATCTTTTCACATCCTTATTTTATATCTGTATTTTTTGTACTAAATCATGAAGAGAAGTATTGATCAGAGTATCAACATGTATCAGTGCCAATAAACGGTATCAGTGTTGGTATACGCCCCGAGGTGTGCGCTGCTACCCACCACCAAAACTAAAATCTCAACCAATGGAAAACACTGCTGTGGTAATGTCAGGATCAAACATTTGATGTCTGTAATCAGATAAATGGTACTTTACCTGTTTTGGGAATAAATTCAAAGCAATTTATAATCAGTTAATATTGAGAAGAAATATAAAAAGTAGATATTATTTGGGATTTTGTCTTTGAAAAACTCACCGCTTTCCTTTCACTGTCAGTAGAGAGGTTCCAAAGGAGCTCAAAATATATCAGCCCCAAAGCAAATATGTCAACTTTTCGGTCGTAAGGACTCCTTCTCTTCTGTCATAGAACAAGATCACAGTATTAATAGAAGACACTTCAGCTGTACAGCAACACTAGTGGTTAAAATCTCCACAGGCCAGCTGTCATTTAACATTTAACTATACAGAAAAATCTAAAGTTAATGTCAGTATAGCTGATCTCACCTGCTCAGGAGCCATGTAAGATGGAGTTCCTTTGAACACAGTTCTCTCGATTGCATTCTCAGCATCGTCCTCAATCTCAGCTGTGACCAGACCAAAGTCTCCAATCTTCACATTTCCATCTCGCCCAAACATGATGTTGGCAGGCTAACCGTGGGAAAGAAAGAACGAAAGAAACATGTGGTTTCATGACTGATTTGATTTAATCAATGATTTTACCCACTTTGTCTCACCTTCAGGTCCCTGTGGATCAACTTCTTGGAGTGAATGTACTCTACTCCGCTGACTATTTGCTGCATGATGATCAGACTTCCTTCTCTTCTCTTGGAGTCTTGCAGAGATTTCCTCACGTTCTGGGTGTTCTTCTCGTCTATCCACACTCTCAGTGTTTTTGTGTCACATAACTCCATCTGAATATAGAGGTACTTTACAGATGAATCACTGGAAGACCTTGAACAGAAAGAACAGACCAATGCTGAAATAACCTTTGTGTTTAGAAAATAAGAAAATTGCACAATTGGTTTTAATAAGTGTATGGGACCTACTGCGAAGTGCTGCAGCTGTCGTCTATGCTCTCCGACTGGTATCCTGAATCCTCAATCCAACAGTAGTAGTATCGAACAATGTTACTGTGGTTGAGGTCTGACAACGCCTTCACCTCACGAAGAGCTTTTCTGATTCACAGAAGTACAACAAAAGGACTCAAGCTGATAAAACCATCAACTTATTTTACATAGCATGCGTCATTTCTTTTATAAACACACCATACATCGCTCAGAAAACTTATTTAATACTTGACTTACTCTCTGCAGCGAACAATCTTTATCGCATAATATTTCTCCAGCAGTTTTTGTTTTGCCTTGAAAACACGTCCAAAGGCTCCTTTACCGAGGCGCTCTATGGAGTCAAATTCTGATGTGAACCCCCTGAAATTCACACAAATATTGTTGAGGCAAAAATGATTTCCTTCCCATTTTTCATCAGGTATAAACCTGTCTATATACCTGTCTGTATAAACACAATAGATTTATTTCTAGTTTGTTCAAATCTGTGTTAGTGTCCGCTTCACCTTTGTCAAGTTCATATGTCCACCGGACCAGTGTGGCACATCGACATACTGAGTTAACAGCATGATTATTGCACGGGTGTAATGCAACACAATGCCATAGATGTCACAAGATTTGAGAGCGCAAGCAATCTGCATGATAACTTCAGGAATGTCCACCATGTACATGAATGTTCATTTCACTCCTGCGAGCTGTCTTTTATGTCGTTTCTGTAGTTTTGGCAGCACTTCCGACCGCCTCACAAGCACAAAGGCACAGGTGTGCATGCGACTTGGACACAATAAAAGACACGTCTAAAATGCAGTTTTATCTCTTATTTTTCTTTCCGAACTAGGCACAATTACACATATCTACAGATGTGCATTTTTTTCAGTCAGTATCTGGTGTGACCACCATTTTCCTCATACAGTGTTACACATCTTCTTCACGTAGAGTTGATCAGGTTTCTGATTGTGGCCGGTAGAGTGCTCCTCCACTCCTCTGTGTAAAGTTGCTGGATATTAGCAGGAATTGAAACATGCTGTCTTTTACGCGGTTGCAGAGCATCCCAAACAGGCTCAGTTGGTGACATGTCTGGTAACGATAATAAGCACTCAGATAAGCTTCACTGAGACTCTGTCTGATAGTTTGAGCTGGAATTCTTCATTCGTGCCAACCAACTGCTGCATCAGCTGTCTGTCTGGGTGGCTGGTCTCAGATTATCTTGCTGGTGAAGCCAACATATGTTCCTGGGCTGGCGTGGTCACACGTGGTCTGCCTTGGTTGCATGTACTGCCAAATTATCCAAATAGATGTTGGAGATAGTTTATGGTTGTGAAATGAACATTCAAATCACAGACAACTGCTCTGGTGGACATTCCTGCAGTCATAATGTTAGTTGCATGCTCTCTCAAAACTCGTGACAGCTGTGCCTTTGTGTTGTGTTATAAAACTGCACATTTCAGAGTGACCTTTTATTGTGACCATTCCAAGGCAGATCTGTGCAGTAATCATGCTGGTTAATCAGTATGTTGATGTGGCACAGCTGTCGGGTTGATGGATTATCTTGGCAAAGTTGAGGTGCTCACTAATATGAATTGAAACAAACCTTTTGTGGGCATAGAAGAAGTCTTAGACCTTTTACTTCAATTAATGAAAAATGGGAACAAAAACAAAAGGGTTGTATTTATATTTTTGTTCAGCGTATATGTGTAAACAAACAAGACGCATATTGTAATCTAATGTTTTAACTTTCCATACCTTGACATTACTAACTGGCTTGGTATTTTCTCACTCCGACATTTTCTTGTGTTCTTGCGTTTGAAATCGGGCATTAAATCCTAAATGAAAGTCATAATATAGAAGTTAAAATATTAAACAAGGACCACCAAGATAAACTATCATTATTAATATATTCTAACTTTACCTCTTTGCTGTTTTTGCGTACATTTGGGAATATTGCAGCAATTCTAACAAGAAAAATTATAATGAGAAATAATATCCATTAAATTATCATGTGGATTTACTGTAAATCTCAAAAGATGCTTACCTTATTTTAGGCCTCACATCAGGACTTTTAACCTTTTAATGGGAAGTGGAAAAACAAGAATTACATTTATGCATACAACCATTCAAAATCAATTGAAGGAGGAAAATGACCTCCTTTACTTTCCAGTAATCTGAGGAGCTCAAGGTGCAATGCAAAAAAAAAGTAACTTGATTAAGAGGTGTGCTGAAAACTAGACTAACTACCAAGAATTACCGATAAACTCGTAGAACCTGTTCACAGACGCATGAAATGCCAGGTGGAAACAGACGACTTAAACCTGGCCACTTGTGATCCGATCTCGCCAGAAGGCATGTTGATGCAAGGTGAAAACAGCCGCTTAGTCTTTTAACATTATTTCTTACTTGTTTATTCCACCAAATACGTGTGTAATATTCAGGAATTACCAATCTGATCACGTTTTATGTCATCTTCTGGCACTATAGTAATTAAGGCCACTTTAATCAAACTGATTTCACTTAAAAGGTAAATTAGAGCAACTACATTAAACTTCTACACAAGCCAGAGCATTTTAAACTGATGAACTATGGCAGTATTAGATACATAATGTTTATAGGAGATAACAGACCTGATCCTTGGTAGGGTGAGATGAATTAGTGAAAACAACCGAGTCCTTTGTAGTTGTGGTCACGCCTCCTGACTTTGCATGACCGGAGTCCCTTTGAGAGACACAATGACACACATTAGTGGAGTATTATCAACATTATACTTTACGGTCTGTTATACTGCTCAATCGGGGCCTCACAGAGTGCTTGGTGATGTGAACAGCTTGGCTGGCGAACCATCATCAGACAAAGCTGAATGAAGAGTTATCTGAAAACCAAAGGAAGAGGTTGGGCTGTGACAAACGGTGGTACCCATCGCAGTAACTGATGCTCTCTGACAGGGTGCAACATTACTTTAATGAGATTTTATGTTGGGTGAAACATCTGCCGCTGCCTCTGTATGACTGGATTAAGGAATTCCCCCTTTAAAAAGAGCAACGTTTTTTCAACCTGGTCTTTAATTTTGTAACTTTCTTACCACTATATGGTAACATGTTACTGGTAACAGTAGCAGTAGTAGACATATCTGAAGTCCTTCACATCTTTCAAACTTAATTTCTGTATCATTGCTATTAAAAGAAAATACATTTTTCATTCATCTATATAGAGATTATTGTCATGGACATTTTATGCCTTTACTTGAAAGCGGAAGTGCAGATTGAGGAAAAGCAATGACATTTAGCAAAGGTCCGGACGGGCAGGACCCCAACTGGAGACTGGCTGCTCACAAGGGCATATGTACCCATGTGACATGCATGCTAATAATGTGACTATCAGGTCGCCCTGCAAACACCTTTTTTTTTTTAACTCTTTTATACAAAGTGGGATGTAACGTCAGCTCTATGCAGAATAAAATGCAAAGGTTTGTTGTCATTTCAAAACCGGATCAGTAAAAAATGGTTGAAAGAATTGGTGGGAATGCCGAGTCACTTTGCGTCCGTTGGATTCGAAGGGTTAAAAGGTGATTTTGATATTTATTGCTTTTTTCTTAACCTATGTTTAAAATGTAAAATACAAGATGTAGTTTATGTAAATTTTGCCAAGTTTTTAATGTTAAAAACATATAATAAGTTGACTTATGGCTGCAATAAAAGACAAGCCGGGGTTCAGCCAATCTAACAACACCTTGTAAAAAGTACATTTTGGGTCACAGATTTTCAGAACAACAGGGAGAAAATATTGCTTTGAAATAATGACACAAAAGTTTGCCGCTTTACATGCAACTCTTCTCAGAACCAGCAAAGTAAAGGTCTGGCAGATAATACTGAAGAAACATCTGAAATGGCTCCAGCTCTAGTTACAAGGGATCTAAAGCATCCATGATAACCTTGGACATGGTAGAAGTGAGGAAGAGGATGGAGTCCCTAAATGAGACACTTAAGGAATTATGAAGCAGAATCACAAAGGCTGAATCACAAATCTCTGGATAATGGGGAAGCAAAAAAAGGCCCGATACAACATGATCTTTACAAGCAAAATACTGTCCAATGACAGAAAGAGGGACTCGCTCACTTAACAATCCACTAGATGGTAGACATATTAAACATCAAAACAACAGAAACTACGAAATACCTTGCTGTCCCAGTCCGACTGTTCCTGAAGAGCAGACCAGGTCAGCTGGGCTGCATTTTGTTTGGCTTCCTTGATACTCTTTCCTTCACCAACAGGGTATTCCTTGTTGTTGATTACTAATTTGTAGAAAAATCTGCATTAGGCAGAGAAGAAACAAGATTATGCTCTCATAACTACCAAGAGTTTCCATACGGTGTATTTAATGTCTATTCAGGTTACAGAGGTTCAGTCATTCTCACTCAGGGTTATGAGATGGGCCAGATCTCCTCTCTTCAATAAATGCATTAGAGCGGTTGGTTTTCTGACAGTAGTGGTTGACAAGTCCTATGAAATTTGACCCTTGAGCCAACATGTCTTCAGTCCTCACAGTCAAGTTCTTTGTCTGATCACTGCAACAACAAAGACAAAATATGTATGAAAGTAAACATTTAACAGCCAAACAGAGTGAAAACTTAACATTAGTTTACACATTTTTTTTTCAGTCATGAAGAATCTAAATTAAACAACGTTTTGCTAATGTTTGTGCTCACCAGATGTCTGTCATATTTTGATTCGATCCCACATTTTGTTTACTTGATGTGCCACTGTGTTTTTCATCACTAGTCTTGGAAAACAACAAAAAAAAGTGACATCATCAGTACAATTAATTACGAGCATTTCAATTTCTTCCTAGAATTTCTGATATCTTCTGGGTCTCCAGCTAAGTCAGGATAGACTGGTGTGTATCACTACTCACCTCTGTAGTTTTACTGCCATATAACTCATGATACACCAGCTTGGCTGCTTCCTCCTTAGCTTCCTTCCTTGTTTTCCCAGAGACAGCTGGATACTCTTTATCACCAACCACAAAGCTACAGCATCTAATATTACACAAACTTTATTTAATGTACTTTTGAATGTTGAATACACAACTGCAAATGAAAGTGGATACTGTGTGGAAACTTACGGAGTTGCACCATGTTTCCCCAGTCTGGTTGTCTCCACATGCCTTATCATCAACTTGTTCTTATGACCATATTCATTGAGCCAACATATAAAGTTGATATCAGTGATACCTGTCTGACGAGCTGGTGCAGTAGAAGCTTGGGCTGTATTTTCAGTCTGTTGAGAAAAACAACAAAAATAACAGTACATCAAATAAAATATCCACACATACAGTAAGTAAATAAAGTGGTGTAATACTCATACAGCATCAGCTGTTTCCTCCATCAAGCCTTCCCAGGCACTTTTGGCTGCGTTCTGTTTGGCCTCCTTCTTGTTCTTCCCCACCCCATCAGGGTAGACTTTCCCATTTAAGACAGCTCGTAGTGTAAACCTGCAGATTAATTGATAGGAATGATTTAACATGCAAGTTGTTGTGGTTCTATAACAAAGACGTGAATCTGCACACTTCATTAACATAGTGTTGGATCCCTAGAGAGACGAATGCAAGTACAAAGTCATGTATTTGATTACATGTGAATAATGCTGTGTGATACGTGTATTCCTGTTAATAGGTGTTAAAAGTAGTTCACATCAGGCCTTATTTTTTAACATCCTACTGATTTTTTTTCACCACAGAAACCAATACATAATATTTCAATTCAAAGTTGAAGGATACAATCTAACCTTAATGTTGCATGTCGTTGATTTGTGTAAACAAAAAAAACAAAAACATACTGAACGCAAATCAACATCATAGGGGGCAGTGAATGACCTAAAGTAACATGCAGGATCCACCTACTGTGGAGAAACGTGAGCAGTTTGGCAGATCATCGTCTGCAACTTCTAAATGTGGATGCTGCCATCCATGTGATGTGTTTTAACCCTCCCATTCAAAAAGACTGTCCCTCTACAGTCCCAAATGTCTTGACAGGTGAACATGACTTTGCAGGTCTCAGATCGGACCAGTTCAACTCACGTTTTAATGTGATCTGGACCAGCAGACCCGACGTCCTCATAGCTCAGCACCGAGCGGTTCCGCTGCGAGTACTCGTTCAGTTTAGCGACGTAGTTTTCCGTATCCATTTTAAATCATATAGCAGTCTTAGTACCTCTTCAAATGACATTAGAGAACAGGACAAAAAAACACACAATCAAACATCTTTTTACGTTTTCATTTGAATTCCACGTCCATGTCAGCGCAAGTTTCGTTTTCTCAGTAAACGTCACATGGTACATTCAAATGTTGTCTGGATTTTCTAGCACTGTTGTGTTTAATAAAGTCTTCACTATTAAAAAAATAAAAATCTGAAAAAGCCTTCTCAAACATAAACTAAGAAGAAGCTAACGCCATAGCTTGCCTGTATGGAAAACCATTTCCATTTCTATTTATGTTTTAACTAACGTGTGCTTTGAAGTTTTGTAACTTCCTTTAAATATATGCCGACCTGATACTCACTTTAACATAAACAGGTCCCACTCAGAGGAAGTCTTCCTGCCGCTCCCGCAGCGCCGGCTCATGGGAACTGTAGTTGTTAATGCCTAAATAATTGTTGAGGAGCTTTACTGTCCAGCAAGCAGTGGTAGAAGAGGTATTCATATCCGTACTTACATACCGATATAGTAATATAAAAAATATATACTCCATGACAAGCAAAAGTCCTGCATGAAAAAAAAAATCTTATTTAAGCAAAAGTACAGAAATATGAGCAGCAAAATGTAGCTGAGGTATCAAAGTAAAAATTCTGGTTTGGTCCCTCTGACTGATTTGATTATATATGACATCATCAGAAATAGTAATGGTGAAGCATCAGTGTGTCCGCAGCATGTTACTGCTGTAGCTGCTGCAGGTGGAGCTAGTTTGAATTTCTTTATATCCAGTTTTATATCCAGGGACAGCAGATAAATCTGATAGGTCATCAGATAATTACTGGGAAAGGAAAAAACAAAGTTCACTTTTCAGTGTTTGCACTGTTTCTCTGATCTTTACTTTTTGGTGAGATATCGGATCACTTCAACATCTATTGGAATGAAATCATGAGAGGCTCAGAGGGAAAACAATTCCCTCTGAGGTAAAGCTGAAATGTGTCCTCAACTGCACAGTGCTTGTAAGACGCCAGGGAAACAAAA
Source organism: Brachyistius frenatus (assembly GCF_029030835.1). Classification (NCBI taxonomy): domain Eukaryota; kingdom Metazoa; phylum Chordata; class Actinopteri; family Embiotocidae; genus Brachyistius; species Brachyistius frenatus. The sequence goes on from NW_027210607.1 coordinate 6,032,285, forward strand.
AGGTTGGAAAACTTTGGTTTAATCGTTGATGATGTTTTGAATTTTAATAGCTTGTAAAATTTTCCTTTGTGTCAAATCTTCATTTTAAAGTAACTAAAGCAGTCAAATAATTGTAGTGGAGTATAAAGTCTAATATTTCCCACATGTGGTGGAGTTGAAGTATAAAGTAGCATCAGTGGAGAGTACAAGTACCTAAACATTGGACTTAAGTATAGTACTTGAGTAGATGTGCTCAGTTACTTTCAGCACTGCCAACAAGTTGCAGACGTCCTTTTATCTTAGATGGGTTGTAAAAAAAAATAATCTTGAAATTAAAAAAAGCTCAGATTGAGGTGTTATCTAATGTGCGCAGTCAAAGAAAGGTCCCGTTCAGAAAGCAATGTTATCATCAATCAATATCCCGAATATCTGATTTCTGATTAAAAAAACAAAAACATGAACAATAATAATAATAATTATTGCAAGATCCGTATAACTGTACAACTGAAAGCCCCATACACGCAAAGGCAAATTGCAACAGAAAGTATAATAACAACTTTTCAAGTAACTCAAACCCAAAGTAAATTAAAACTGCAAGCAGTGGTACGCGGACCCTCGCAGCTGCACGTCGAGGATCCAGCGGGTCGGATCTCAAGATCTGAAGGAGTTCGTTAAAGTACAACATGTGAGAATCGCCAAAAATGGTGACTAAATTCAAAATGGCGGACTTCCTGTTGAGTTGACGTAATGATGCAATGTTATTTTTTTTGTACAGTGTGATACACGTCGACCGAGTTTTGTGCATGTAAGTAAATGAAGCCACTCCAGCATCTGTTTAGGGGGTGCTGGCGAGCCATTTGGCCACGCCCACTAAAAAAAAAAAAAAAAAAAATGCAAATTTGTTTTTGAGCTTTTGAATATGATAAAGCCTAAAAAAATGCAGTTGTTTACGGAGAATAATAATAACGCAGAATAATAATTCATTGAAGAACAATAGGGCTTTCACATCATCGGTGCTCTGGCCCTAATTATTCTATTTTAGGTTGATAGAACGAAATAAAATGAAGGTGAAAAGGTAGAATTTTTCCAACATTTAATGAAAACACAAGTATGCAACTTCTATTGAAACATATTACAACTTTTGTACAGCTTTTCAAAACATAAATATTAAAACGTATCCAAGTTTCCCAAATTTTTATATGTAAAGAAAACATCAAGACCGCAATCCACAAACAAACAAGCAGTGGACAGCAGATTCAAATAGGATGATCAAAAATGATTTGATTCAGATCACTTTATTGCCTTGTCTGCTTATAATAGCAAAGTGTGATGAGCCTAAAAGTTTTTATGCACTCACTCACATAATATTTCCAGGATAAACAATTTGTAGCTGATTTTTCCCCTCTGACCTGCTGCTCATTGTATTTTTTTAAAACCATGTTCATTCGTGGTCTGCTGCTGTGTCCCCGGGACAGTTCGAGCACAAGTCCTCTTCATCTGTAAAAAAAAAAAAAGAAACGTGTCAGCGAAGGCAATAAAAAAAAGATAAAACTACAGGCATGTCGTCATCACTCTTACCATTGTAGGTGGTCCCGCACCAAATGCAGTAAAAATGGATTCCTCTCAAATAGGATGTCAAAATTTGCAGTTTATCAAAGGACTATGAAAGAGAAGAAGCACATAATCAATATTGGATTAATCAGCATGGAATCCTTTGAGATGTATTTATTGCGGCATATACCAAAAAAAAAGAACTGTTTACACGGCAAATGACATATAACATTCCTTAAGTTAATTTAATTGTTCATGAATTAGGGCTGCACATTATATCCCCAAATAAACTGAAGATAGAAAGATAAACTGAATACTGACTGTTAGTTCAATAATCTCCTCCTCTTCCTCCTTCTCCTCCTCTTCCTCCTCCTCTTCCTCTTCCTCCTCTTCCTCCTTAGGATCATCTTCCTCGTCATCAGCGCCTGCTTTAGGCCAGTACCAGTCTTCTCTTGGGACAGTTATACCCTGAAAAGAAAAGACACCTCAGCTGAAGGATTGTCACACAGAAAATGACTGTTTCTTTACTGATGTAGAGGGAACAGTAAAAACATGGGATGCAAAGTTTTCTCTGTGTGGTTTTATTCTCTTCTCACGGCGGTGAGACTGATTACAGATCTGTGGAAACGGCATTAGTTCTTTGATGTGCGTCATAAGTCTTCCAACCTTCTGACTGTCAAGCTGCTCACAAGACCGCTGACTACTCCTGAGGTCGCCTTCGATCTTTCGCTCCTCCCTCTCCGTCCTTACTCTTGACCTGAAATGAAAAAGTAGAGGATCACATACAGGGACGACGTAACATCTGTATTATATGAGGGGACAATATTTAGAGGCCTTGTGCATTTCAAAGGCAGCTACAAACTTCACCTAAAATCCTCCAGAGATTTGGTCTCATTCTGTTGTTTGGCTCGTACTTTCTGCCGATAATGTTCAAGTTCCTCCTCAGCTTTTCTTTTCTTCACCTCTTCGAGTCCAATGCCTCCCCTGTCTGATTAATTAGAGACAAAAACAGTGTAATCCATCCGCAGGATCTCAACCGCCGTCACTTAAATATGCTTTGAATTTTGTAAAAAAAATAAATAAACCAGTGTATTGCCCACCTGTTTTGATATTTAGAGGGATTGGATCAACCCTCCCTGCTCCTGAAGATTTAAAACAAATTCAAATTAGCACTCTTAATAAATGCAAACCTGAGCATTACGTTATTTAGTGAAGAACAAACGTACCCTGCTTCCCGAGGCCTTGACCGGTTTTATAACCCATTTTCTGCAGAAGTGCAAATCCCTTGTTGTGGTTGCCGATGGAGCTGTGCAAAGCTGCCTCTCGGCTTTCCTTCTCCTGCTCCTTGTAGGTCTTCTGACGGTTCTGAATGTTCTTCTCTTTCTGCTGTGTCTCCTTTTTCATGGCTTCTTTGACTCGCCTCACCATGCTGACACCTGGTTTCACATCTGGACTAACAGACGAGAACAACACACAATAAGTTACCAGGATAAATACAAAAAACAACCAACTATGATAGTGATTCTGAAAGCAGTAACTATCACTATGTATATTTCTATATAGCTGACACTTTCCTGACTGTGTCTGTTAATATTCAGACGCTGCAGATCAATTTAACTACATGATTGTTCCTCATATAACAACGTCGACGTCTCCGTTTTATTACAAAAAGTAGACCCACAAAACGCTTACATTTTACGAAGAAATGCGTCAGACATGTAGTCCTCTTCCTCGTCGGACATTGTGGACGCACACAAGAGGTCAAAAGTGTACAAAGAGCAGAAACTGCCAAAATAATTATCCGTTTAGGCGTTTGTATTTGCTCCTCTGATGTTTGGTTCGTTCACATTTGCTTTCCGTCTAGCTACAAGGTATATGGTAAGGCGAACGTTCCGTTCAGCTCGACCTTTAATTTGGACAAAAGTATTTACGCTGATTGAACATAAACAACTGAAAAAAAATACAATAATGTGACACAATCTTTGTGTACGAGACAAATTCTTATTACTTAGTTACGTTAGTTGTTTGGTTTCACCCCGGACACACTTTAGTGCGACACCGCCGATACTCGTCGTCATTCATCCTGGGTCATCGAAACAGGTAGGATGAACAATTTGGTTTTATTTACATCCCGCGTTTCAGGAAAATGTCGTCGGTAAGGTTTTTTTTTTTTTTTTTTGGATAGCGGGATGTTTTAAAAGATGGTAACAGATCACTGACGTCCCGTTTGGGTGGAGGTGTTTGGGTGGAGGTTAGTTGTTCCTTGGTAGGAAACAGCTAGCTTAAGCTGCTAACCAGCTCGTCTGTTGACAGCTGGAGGCTGACAGCTGTCACTCACACTCAGCAGCCAGCTGTTCACATCATGCAGCTTTGAGATTTTATTTAACGGAACATAAGGTCGACTTTAAAAAAAAAATGCATAAAGCGGCTGTATCTGGCAAAACCTCTTGAAGACATTACAAGGACGCTGGACTCTGGAGGACAGACTGATTGTTAGTGAGGAGACATTTCTGAAGACCCCTCGTATGTCATTGCAGAGACGAGGACGTGCAGCACTGTGCTCAGAGGTCCTCGCCATGGAGCTGGCTCACAGTCTGCTGCTCAATGAAGACGCTTTGTCCCAGATCACTGAAGCAAAGAGGCCCGTCTTCATCTTTGAGTGGCTCCGCTTCCTGGACAAAGTGCTCGTGGCAGCAAATAAGGTGACGACTCCGACTGTGGCGCTGCTTTGTTCTGAGTGTTGTTCTTCAGAGGCCGTCTGTGACTTCATTTTGTGTTTGAGTGACAGGTGGATGTGAAGGAGAAGCAGAAGAAGCTGGTGGAGCAGCTGACAGGACTGATCAGCAGTGCCCCCGGACCGCCAACAAGAAAACTGCTGGCCAAAAACCTCGCTACCCTCTACAGCATCGGTGACACGTTCACCGTTTTCCAGACTCTGGATAAATGCAATGAAATCATCAAAAGCAAGGATGACACACCTGCGTACCTGCCAACAAAACTGTAAGTTCTCATTTAGTCACAGCAGCGTGGATCAAAAGGTTCAGAGCGTTTTCCCGTTGGATGTAAACGGAGCAGAGCAGCAGACGCTTTAACTTTTGTGACGAAGTATTCAAAGTTACATCGCTTGATCAACATCAGCACCAGAGTTACACACATTTTGTGACCACTGGAACGCAGTTGTTATTTTAACAAGGACTTGAAACTTGAGCAGAGAGCGTCAAAGTTTGTGTCAGAAGAAGTTGGGGTTCAGTAGGAGGGGTGCGGAGGGACGTCGGTCTTGTTGCAGATGAGAAACTTGTGCGTTTCTAAACACGCTGTGAATGGACGCGGTGTCATTTTGGGGAACCAAAGTTCAGGTTGTTTGCGACAACGGTCGCGGACATCACTGGAACTCGGTGTTGACTGTCTGATCTTTGGGGGATGAATTCACAAATCTGGTTGCACTTCTGACCCGATGCACCTTTTTTGGTCTTGGACAGTCACGCTCGGCCCGTCTTAAAACACGACTGCCACTCTGAACACCTCACCAGTGCTTCATTGCTTTTCAAGGCTTTCTGAAGAATTTCATGGGTCTCGTTTGCTGATTTCCTGGATTTGACACAAAATTTTGACGCGTGCTCTCTGCTCAACTCAACTCATGTTGAAATCACAAATGTGCACCTACGAGTGGTCACAAAAACACCTGTAACCCAACTGTTGATGTTAATCAAGCCTCATAACTTGGAATAATTGCTGATGAAGGTTATAGCTTCCTCCTGCTCCGTTTGTGCACAACAGTAGCGGTCTTTGATCCCCCTTCGTACAGTTACTCTGCACATTAATATTCTGTTTGAGCTCAAACACATTTGCATGAAGATATAAGCACTTCAGCACTGCTTTCAGAGATTCAGGAATATACTGCAGAACCTCCGTCGAGGGTATTAGCACTTAAGCCAAACATTAATCCGCAGAATGACATTTCACATTTAAAAGGGTGGATTAAGTGTTCATGATCAGACATTGTGCCGTGTTTCTTGTTTGCTTTAATGGACTCCAACCATGGATGGGGCTGCATCAGTGGTGTCCTGCAGGGTTTTATGCATCATTCATTCATACAGACTTGTTTCTGTACAGATTCAGAGGTGATGTTGGTACACGAGGGTCAGAACCTCCTAACTACCCACGAAACCACTGTGCTCGTCCTGCAGTGTTTTAGAATAGATTATAATGAGGTTATATTTATATTATGCCAGTAACAGCAGTTATTTCATATTTTCATTCAAATAATTCTGAATTTTCCCGATGATTGTGTTGCAGTGGTTGATGAAATAATTATAAGGGATTTCTAATTCTGTGTTGATGTTTATGCTTTTCTTGCAGTGCTGCAGTTGCATGTGTCGGGGCTTTTTATGAGAAGATGGGCAGGATGTTGGGAAGCTCCTTTCCAGACACCATTAATAATCTTTTGAAGGCATTAAAGAGTGCAGAGGTACGACTTTTCAGAGCACAAAATTCGGGAATTTTTTTTACACACCATTCAATTCATTGGGTCAAATTGTATTTTGGAATATAGGAACAGTAATGAATAAATAGTAATTAAAGAGATTTATCATTGAGAAACTGTGACATCTATTTTAATCCTTTTATTTCCACCTTTACTTCACTGATCTAGTCCCAAGGCAGAGGAGAGATCCTTCTCAGCCTGCAGAAGGTGCTCAGTGGACTCGGTGGAGCTGCAGCTTCATGTCACAGAGATATCTACAAGAACGCCCGGTCTCTCCTCACAGACAGGTCCATGGCTGTACGCTGTGCAGTAGCAAAGGTTAGTCTCAGAAAAAGTGGAGCCTGTTTAGTGTTCACTGTCTATTGTCATCATATGTATAACTCAGCGTCCGTAATGAATGGGATATTCCCTGCACATGAATATTGTAGCTATTTCTAAAAGCTCTCCATCTTCGTTCCTCTTGCCTGATCAGTGCCTACTGGAGCTGCAGAATGAGGCCGTATTCATGTGGACCACTGAACTGGAGAACATGGCCACTTTGTGTTTCAAAGCCTTGGAAGGGTCCAATTATGGTGTTCGGGTAGCGGTAGCCAAACTGCTGGGGACGGTCATGGCCACTGCCCTGATGCCCAAACAGGCAGCTGGTAGGTTAAAGTGTTGATCTATGTGGCTCATGTTTGGCTGCTTTTATGTGAAATATAGAAGCTCCCCACTTTCAGGATCTCGACCCTTTTTTAAAAAAAAAATTCCGTCCACAGTGATGCGTCAGAATGTGAAGCGGGCCACTCTGGAGGAGGTGCTGGAGCTAATGGCGACAGGCTTTCTGCGTGGTGGATCTGGCTTCCTCAAAAGTGGCGGGGAGATGTTGAAGGGTGGAGGCTCTGTCAGCAGGGAGGTGCGGGTGGGCGTCACACAGGTGAGGTGAATTCTGCAATTGGATAATAACTGGAACCTGCACCGGCTGATCAACCCACCTCACACATGACCCTCCTTTGTCGTCTTCAGGCTTACGTTGTGTTTGTGACAACACTTGGTGGTCAGTGGATGGAGCGCAACTTCGCCACGTTCCTGTCCCACGTTTTGGATCTCGTGTCTCACCCGCGGGCCACGCAGACGCACGTTGAGGCCGTGTACTCGCGCCGCTGCGTCTCCTTCATGCTACGCGCCACCCTTGGCGGCTTGCTCGGAGAGAAAGCACAAATTGCAGCCGGCAAAGAAATCTGCCAAGCCATCAGCAAGCAGATAAGGGCTGTGGGTAAGGAGGATGGGGGGGAAATATCACGGTTCAGAGCATTACAGAGTAAGTACTCATCCATTATTATCACCATTAATTCCCCCTTCATTTGCTTTTTAAAACTCTTGCATGGTTTGTGCTTCCATTGTGTACAGATATGGCTTTTCTTTTCTTTATTGAGTTGTGTGCGCAGATGGCTTTCCCTACTTTGGCTTTCTGCCTTTTGGATTACTCTCCCCCTTCTTTACATCCATTTTAACCACAATCTGCATCATAATGTCAGGAACATTGTACATTGCCTGCTCAGCTTATGAATTACTCATGCCTGCATTATTGCATAGCCTTCATGGCTTTTTGCCTGTGAATTTACACTTACAACCCCTAAGGAGCAGATAGCATAACTTTTTTCTGGCTCCCCCTCCCACAGCAACAAGACATACAGTAGTCTTTGCTCCACCAAACCTCTTTTTTTCTGCTTGACATCATCACATTAATCATTTTTAAAATCACCTTTATCTCATTTGAAAAGGATGATTCTTACTCTGATTTGCTTTGCAACCTTTAAACTGATGTTAAACTATCTCAAAACGACATTCTTCTGTTCTTTTTGATGTTGAGACAGGATTTAAAAAAAAGACGTTGTTGAATGTTGGTGTCTCTCAAGGCGTCGTCCTGGGCTCCTTAGTGTTCACTCTGTACTCGCTGCTGTAGCTTTTCCAACCAACCGGATCTGTGAGACTTCTTGAAATGAAACTAATCTAATGACAAATATCTGTGCTAAACGATTCCTGGGAAAATGTTACCCGGAAGCCACGATGGAAGTGGGACCTCCTAGTCTTTGTCCACCTTTGTATCCCAAGTTGTTTGGAGCGCAGTGACCGCCACAGTTCCAGAAGCAGCTTTAAATCTTCTCTTTGATTCAGTTGATTGACTTTTTTTCTTACGAGTGATCTCTCTTCACTGTTGCCTATTTAGAGCTCAGAGGATTTTAGTTCTTGCTTAATGACCATCAGATGACAAGCCAGATGAGTTACAATGTGACTTAATGTCACTGTTTTGCACTTTTGTAACATTTATCTTTGGATACGACTATAACCATAGTTTCCTGTTTTCATTTTTTTTGTATCAAATAAATCCTCAGAGCTCTGAGTTTGTGGCAAATACAGCAGTTCTGTAGTTTCTGATTATTACAGATTAATGTGTGACAGCAATGCATGGCCTAATGTGGTCTATTACGCTATTCCAATCTACAGTAAATTTATATAAAAGTGCCAGAGGATTTTAAGTATCTTGTTATTGAGAAAATAGCAGTGTAAATTGTTCTTGATTTCGAGACACCTTATCCATCAGTGCTTCACACAGTCTGAATTAGTTTCTACTGAATGTTATTCTTTTTTTGAATGTTTTCGTAGTGACTTGTTTGAAATTTGAAAACACTTATACTGACTCACCTTTCTTGCTCATCTCTCTTTCTCGGCCGTATGTTTTTCCAGAGGCAGTAGTGAATGACATCAGCGGAGAGAACAAGGCAGCGGCTGACGTCTCTGCCAGTCAGCATGTTATGGTGTGCGCCCTGAAAGAGCTGGGCAGTTTAGTTCAGAGCTTGAGTGCCACGGCTTCACCGCTCATCCAGGAGCCTTCTATAGGTGAGACACACAAGACATGAATGACTGAAGGAAGGTAAACAAAATTCCCGTGCCTGCGTTTTGGCTACAAGTCTTCACTGTCGTACCCCAAATATTCATTGCTGATGGCCATTATCCAAGGAAATTAGATGATTCAATGATAGGATTGGCAGTATCAGCGCTGTAGTGAACATGCTGCCAATGTGCAAACACACACAATTGAGCAAGCTGCAGGTGTGCAGTGAGGTAAAGGTAATACAGACGCCATGCAGCCAGTGTTTCGGGCCTTAAGTTTCTATAAACACTAGCTGGTTTTACATAGATCATAATGTGTGCCACTGGCCAGTATCCTCTGTAGCTTTGGTGACATGTTAGCAATGTAAATCTTACATCCACTTCTGTGCAATGTTGCATTTTACTCGTAATGAATATTAGTTAATTAAATAAGGTGGAATCAAAAGTCAGAAGGAATTCATTTACACTGAATTCATTAACTACTTAAAACGTCTTCGATGTCCTCTTTTACAGGGCTTCTCGAAACCGTGACCTCAGTGCTGCTGCACCCGAGCATGGCAGCGCGTCTGGCGGCTGCGTGGTGCCTGCGTTGTGTTGCTGTGGCGCTGCCCTATCAGCTGACCCCACTGCTGGACCGCTGTGCAGAGAGAATCAACAACCTGAAGAGTTCACCCGAGGCTGTGAGCGGCTACAGCTTTGCGATGGCTGCTCTGCTGGGCGGCGTACACCAATGTCCACTGGGCATCCCCCACTCCAAGGGCAAGGTGTGTCTCCTTAGAATGCAACCTCATGAGTTTTCACTCTTTTATGTGTCATGTTGGTCTTTCTTCATGTGTTATTCTTGACTGCCCTTTTGCACTAGCCTTATTGATTTCCTGATTTAAAGATCGATTCGTTTTCCGTCCCTTTAGCTGGTTGTGAGTATAGCTGAAGACCTCCTGCGGACAGCTGCTCAGAATAGTCGTCTGTCCCTGCAGCGCACACAGGCCGGATGGCTCCTGCTGGGGGCCCTCATGACTTTGGGTGAGTCTCCCAGACATCGCTTACTCCTTAGCGATATCTCAGCAATCCCGTCTCCCTCTCGCCTCCAACTCGGCCACCTCATTGTGTTCATACTTTTTCCCAGGTCCCTCGCTTGTGCGCTATCACCTCCCCAAAATGCTGCTGCTGTGGAGGAACGTGTTTCCTCGCTCCCAGAAGGAGCTGGAGGCAGAAAAGGCCAGAGGAGACTCCTTCTCCTGGCAGGTCACCTTGGAGGGCCGAGCTGGAGCACTTTGTGGTAAAGAAACACACCTGCACTGTGTACCTGTCTATAATATCAGCAGACATAGTTCTGACCAGCACTGTTCCTTTCTTCTGTAGCCATGCGTAGCTTTGTGGCACACTGTCCCGAGCTTCTTACAGAAGACGTAATCCGGAGACTGATGACTCCCATTGAATGTGCCATGACCATGATGTCTCAGTGAGTGTGATGCTTTTAAATCTAATTGTCTGTTGAAGATGCGAAGACAGAGAAGATTTTTTTTCTTTGTTCCTTACACTGTTCATTAACACTTTAATGTGTGATAGCTATTTATTTTATTGTTTCCTGATCAAATATGTAATGATTGTAATATTCTGACCTTTTCTCAGTGTCCCTGCCATCATTAAGGTCCACGGTGCTCACCTGAAAGCGAGTGCAGCGATGGTGAGGCTCAGGCTGTACGACATCTTGGCTCTCTTGCCTCCTAAGACTTACGAAGGTAAAGCAGTCACATCTGTAATATTTTTCACACAGGTTCAAAATCATTTACAGGTGTTTTAAAATAAGATATCTCCTTGTACAGGCAGCTTCAACGCCCTCCTGAGGGAGCTGGTGGCAGAGTTTACTCTGACTGACAACTCAGCCAACACCACCACCTCTTTGCTGCGCTCGCTGTGTCACTATGATGACAGTGTGCTCATGGGCTCCTGGCTACAGGAGACGGACCACAAGTCCATAGAAGATCAGGTTAGTTGTAATTCCAGGTATATGAAAAAAAAAAAAACTAAATAAATACAGTACATACAAAAGATAGTTGGACAGAGATTTATTATCTTATTTTTTGGCCACAATTTAAGTTTCGGTGTGTTAAATTGGTGTTAATATTACTGTATCATGATTCCTGAACAGCTGCAGCCGAACAGCGCTTCAGGCAGCGGAGCTCTGGAACACGATCCCTCCTCCATCTATCTGCGTGTCCCTGTCGGCGAGGCCATCCCTGGGCCTCTCCCTTTGGGTGTGTCGGTCATCGATGCTTCAGTGGCCTTGTTTGGTGTCGTTTTTCCCCACGTCTCCTTCAAACACAGGTAAGCAGTTTAGTCATTGCTTATTGCTGCTGTGGTTTTAATACTTGCAACATGTAAACATGTTTCATTATTAAATCTTTTTGTTATACAATCGTTTTGGGGTATTTTTCTCCTGTATTTGTATTCGCTACTGCATTATTGGAGAGCTCTTTGTGTCATTCTAGTTTGTAACATATTCCACCTGGCTTTGTGTACAATTCAGGCTGCAGATGCTCGACCACTTTGCAGAGTGTATAAAGCAGGCTAAAGGAGTTCGACAGCAGGCGGTCCAGCTGAACATCTTTACTGCGGTGCTTAGTGCCCTCAAGGTAAGAAAACATGCTTTATGTCATCTTAAGACAGGAATGTCATGTTTAATCATTCAGATAACATCAACAGTGAGATATAATGTACCTCTTCCTTCCTGACTGAAGGGTTTGGCTGAGAACAAGAGCACTCTGGGGCCTGAAGAGGTGCGTAAATCGGCACTGGCCCTGGTGATGGGAGCTTTGGACAATCCCAATCCCATCCTGCGCTGTGCTGCTGGAGAGGCCCTGGGCAGGATGGCTCAGGTGGTTGGAGAGGCGACCTTCATCGCCAGAATGGCGCAGACCAGCTTTGACAAGTAAGCATATCATATCTGTTTTGTCTGGGTTTTCTTTCTGTCTGTTTATGCTGTTATTTATCCTGTGAAGTAGAATGGACACAGGTCAACACACCAGCGATATAACCAATTACACAGAATGAAACCGTTTGAATATTTTATTGTTAGCCAAAGATGTCCTTGATTGTTGTTAATCTGTGTCTGAACTGAATCTATTTTATTTCTTTATTCTTTGACTTTATTCATGTGATCCATATCTCTTTTCCTCCTCTATTTATAGACTGAAGTCAGCCCGTGATGTCGTTTCGAGGACGGGCCATTCACTGGCTCTCGGCTGTCTCCATCGATATGTTGGAGGAATTGGCTCTGGCCAGCACTTAAAGACTAGTGTCAGCATCCTGTTGGCTCTGGCCCAGGACGGGTCCTCTCACGAGGTCCAGGTACAGTAAATTGCTCATCACCTTTTTTGTAGTTTGTAACAGATGATGTATTGTTTTGTTCTCTTGTATGTTATTTCAAAACAGAATTTAGATGCAAGTACATCCAGCTTCATTGTTCTTTGCACCCCTTAGTTGTTGACCTACTTTTTTTTCCCCAGACGTGGGCTCTGCACTCGCTGGCTCTGATTGTGGATTCTAGTGGTCCCATGTACAGAGGCTACGTGGAGCCCACATTGTCCCTGGTGCTCACCTTGCTCCTCACTGTGCCCCCGTCCCACACAGAGGTGCACCAGTGTTTGGGCCGCTGCCTGGGAGCTCTCATCACCACCGTGGGACCAGAGTTACAGGGTAACTGTAGCAGGAACCAAATCACATTACTTCACCTCATTGTGTAACTGATTTGACGTCTGACTTCTTCAAAAGCCATGTAACATAACGTTTTCTAGCCAGCAGGTGGCAGCGTAGTCTACTTTAAGTCTCTGCAGTCCATTTAAGCACACTGGAGGACATGCAGTATGTCCTCTACCCACTAAAAATGCTGTTATTCTGGGTGTCTGTCTTTATAATCAATATCATTGGGTTTGCTAGGAAATGGAGCCACTATTTCCACCATCCGCTCGTCCTGCCTGGTCGGTTGCGCCATAATGCAGGACCACTCTGACTCCCTTGTGCAGGCAGCTGCCATCTCATGTTTGCAGCAGCTGCACATGTTTGCTCCACGACATGTCAACCTGTCCAGCCTGGTGCCCTGTCTCTGTGTAAGACATCACAAGTTTCAGAACGCAACTGCAATACCTGTAGTTTGTGTTCATCTTGATCACGATTTCTCCCTGTACCATGGGATACCTGCAGGTCCACCTATGCAGTTCTCACCTGTTGCTGCGACGTGCTGCCGTGGCCTGCCTGAGACAGCTCGCCCAGAGAGAAGCTGCGGAGGTCTGTGAGTATGCAATGAGCCTGGCGAAGAGAGCAGGAGACAACAAAGACAACGCTACAATCAGTGAGTATAAATCCTTACCCTGATGATTCTGTTTGAGTTACATATCTCAGTGAGACACTGTGTCTCTTGCTGTGTTGAATTTGTCCTTGGTTCAGATCTGAACATCACAGAGACGGGTCTGGAGGGCGTTCTGTTTGGCATGCTGGACCGGGAGACAGACAGGAAGCTGTGCTCTGACATCCATGACACGCTGGGTCACATGCTGTCTTCTCTTGCTGTGGAAAAACTTTCTCATTGGCTGAAACTCTGCAAAGATGTCCTTGCAGCAACTACAGGTAAATCTACAGGACAACAAAATCTAAATCTTCTCCTTTTTTAAATCCTTGCATCATGAATGTGTCCATCTCATTTTACAGATGTAGGGGGAGCCGTTGTTTTCGAGGTGGAAAAGGACGAGGAAGACTCCGAGAAAAAAGACGAGATGGATGATGACACCATGTTCACAGGCCTGGGCGATGATGACAAGTCCAAGCCTTCCGTGGCTCCACGCTGGGTGACGCGGGTGTTTGCCGCAGACTGCTTGTGCCGCATCATTCTGCTATGTGAGAACGCAGACAAGGTGCACTTTGACCTGGCAGCTGCCCGCTCTGCACAGGCCAAGAACCCCAAAGGTACCACTCATCAGGCTGCTAACTCAGGGGACACTGAAAGATTTGTGACTGATTTATGCCTCCCGAGCTAAATTTCAGGTTCTTTTTTTTTTAGTACTTACATGGGCAGTTCTTGAGTCAGCTTCTGGAAAAAGCTAATTCATGTTCTGTTATGTAAAGGTGGAACAAAGCTAGAGATGAGTAAGCAAAAGTAGGAGTATTTTGGGACTGTGACAGACAGAGGAGCCAGTATTTTTTATAAGCTTCTCCGTAATAAGGAAGCAGGCTTGATAGTAATAGCACAATGTAGTGATTTTGCAGCTCCGAAACCAGCCAAGCCAAATTTAGTGAGTGGGATTGAGTGGATGGTGGGTGTGCATGTCGGTGTGTCCAACTAATCCCTTCAAAGGTATACTCAATTAAATCTCAGCCTCAGATTCAATATCTGGTTTCTTTTGAGTCGCTGCAAGCACATGATGAAACTCTAAAAATTGATTTGTTGTGTGAAACTGTATTTATACTTCAAGTGGAGGGTGTTAAAAAGCAAAGACCTTGAAGGATGCAATAAATGCAGCTTCGTGCTCGTGTGTGAGCTATCATTACTAAATCACATATTAAACTATGACAAATGTGTAAATAATATTTTCTGATTATTTATCCTCACAGTCCTTTTTCTTCCTGTCTCTGTCCATTCAGGAGATATGTTGGTGCTCCATTTGTCTGACCTTATCCGCATGGCCTTCATGGCGGCCACAGACCACAGTAACCAGCTGAGGATGGCTGGCTTGCAGGCCCTGGAGGACATTATTAAAAAGTTTGCGTCCGTACCAGAGCCCGAGTTCCCAGGGCACGTTATCCTGGAACAGTACCAGGCCAATGTGAGTTGAAAAACACATTCAACTGCATTACCATGCAAAAATCCCTAAAATGAAAATGACAGAAATTGTACAACACGATAGAACGAGTGAACTTTATGCAACTTGTGTGCATTTAGGTCGGTGCCGCCCTCAGACCTGCATTTTCACCTGACACACCCTCTGACATAACAGCGAAGGCATGCCAGGTAAGACACAAGACATCAATTTCCTGGATGAATGTCAATAAATATCCCTGTTTGAGGTTTGCACATATGCCAGAGGCATTTAGCGTCCAGCCCTGTTTGTACTGCAACATTTGTTCCAGTCACAGGCCTTACAGCACATATATTGTGATTATCAGCACTGTGAAGGCAGAAGCAGTTAATTACCACTGCAAAGAGGGTCATCATACCCGGAGGACTCGGCAGTGTCAAACTTTCTGGCTTAATGCTCTTTGACTGATTTGACTGTGAAAAAATGATTGACAGGGGCAAATAACAAACATGCCTGTCAGCAGAGTATTATTAAAAAATAATAATGACTTCCCCACTTCTGGTCGGGAGTCATTCTGAAGACCAGAAAGTAGGATTAACTCAGAACTGCATGGAAAACAGAACTACAAAGTATTTAATATGTACCGTCTGAACCTATGGAATGACAGACAGTTAAAATAATCGCACAAGTAGGAAGGTGTCTCATTAAGTATGTTTGCATCATAGCACATTTATAACTCTCCTTAAAGAAAGACTCTGGCCCTTAGTCACCTGACACTTTCCTCAGAAGGATTGAATCCATTGTGTGCTCCACTTTTACAGCCCTAACACGTCAGTCCTATTAACATTTCTTTTACATCGCCTGCCCCTTTAATGGCTAATCAACCTTGACTGCTCTGTTATGTAATACAGGTTTTATAAGAGGAGTAATTTATACACACCACAGGTGCTGTAAACCTTGACCATTTATTACTTTGGCCCCCCTCACACTTCCACAGGTGTGTAGTACGTGGATTGGCAGTGGCGTTGTCAGTGACCTCAATGACCTGCGGCGAGTCCACAACCTGCTGGTTTCATCGCTGGACAAGGTGCAGGCTGGGAAAGGCTCGTCCAGTCAGCTGTACAGTGAGAGTGCCACCACCATGGAGAAACTGGCTGTGCTGAAGGCATGGGCCGAGGTGAGACTGAGGATGATCTGAGCACTGCCGTGTTTTTATATGGCAAACTGTCTACATGACAAATCTGACCATGCACACTGGCCTTTCCTGCTCAGGTGTATGTGGTGGCGATGAAGATCAAGAAAGAGGCTGAGTCCAAGCCCGCAAAACCGGTCCGGAGCGGAGATGATGATGAGGACGAGGACGATCTGGGTGCCGACGTGCTTCCGCCTGACAGTCTTATCACTTTGGTGCAGCCAGAGCTGCCGTCGCTGAGCCGCCTGTGGCTGGCCATGCTGCGGGACTACGCTCTGCTCACTCTGCCGGCTGAGTTCTCCAGTCAGCTGCCTCCCGATGGTACAAGACAGATTCTTGTCTACCAAATGCTGAATATAACATTGAAGTGTGTGATCTTAAATGAGACATTTTCTACTTGACCTCATTTTATTTGATGTCTCGTTGTAGATTTATGATATTTCTCATAGAACATTTCAATACTGCTTCCTTCAACCACTAGGTTTACAGTCCTTTCCTGTAGTTTTTGGTCCATACCATGTGATTTCAAATTTAATAAACATTTAAGTTGACATGGATATTTTGCAATGCAGTAAAACATATTTGTACAAAATGCAGATTAAAGTAGTGTGATTTGGTGTAAACAAATGTTTTCCCTCTGATGTGTATCCGTGTACAGGTGGAGCATTTTATACCCCTGAGACTATAGACACAGCACGGCTCCACTACCGCAGCTCTTGGGCTCCTGTCCTGCATGCGGTGGCCCTGTGGCTGAACAGCACCGGGTTCGGACTGGGTTCGGATCAAGAGGAGATCTTGTCAGCTCCCTCCAAAGCTCCTGGCCTGCTTCAGGGAGGCTCCTCCACAACAAAGACCTTTGATGAGTCGGTCAAAGACCGGATGCATCTAATGTTGGGTAAAGAAACACGTGGCTATCATCGGTGGTTTGACGCATTACCATATTTTGTGTGTTTTTCCTCAATGTGTAGCTGATACACAGAAGTTTGACATTAAAAAAGAAGAAAAGACAAACTGCTTGTTAATCTTACTGCCACTGGATAAACAGAAAAAAAAACCCAGACGGACACACCCTGAGTGCATTTTTCTGTTGTTTGTCTCTCAGGTGTCAGTATAGAGTTTCTTTGCTTCCCCCGGCCCGAGGAGCCCATTGAGCATGTGATGTCCTGCCTGCAGGCCCTGTACACTCTGCTAGAATCTCCCTGTGCAAAGACCCACATCGCAGAAGACCAGGTAAAGAAAGAGGGCAGAAATTACACAAAAATAGCGTGTAACATTTACATGACAGTTTACAATTGTATCACAATTGGATTCTTTAAACTGCATACAAAATTACATATTCATACAATATGTATAATATAAATGTTTTATATATAAATGATTAAAACAGTATGCATTATTTGCTTATTGGCATTGTGGAAGCTGTTTGTTAAAAGCCTCTTTTATTTACACCTCACAGCTCAGGTAATAAATTTACCACAAATATCTGGTAAAAAGAAGATTGTATCTCGGCTGTATGTGGCTGAGCCCTTGAAATGGGACAGGTCTCTGCCGGCACATTTCAAAGTTTGGATTTCAGAGGATCCAGACGCTGAATTGGGACACAGCAACTTAGATCATTCTCGCTTTGGGTCTGTTTTCTATACTGATAAAGCTTTCTCTTCTTTAAAAAGCAAAATTAAAACTGTAGTTGAATTTCTGTTTACACATAGTGTAGTTATTTGAAGAAATTTGAGTAACATCAACAATTACAGGATAACTTTTTTTTAATTAAGGGTTATGCTGTGTGCTTTTAATAACTTGCCTCTGATAAAAACTACTTCTTGTGCATCTGTTGACAAAACCGCAGAAGTGCAGTGCTTGTCTGAATACCAATATTCACGTTCCTCATGTTTCACAGTGACATTACTGTAACTGTGTTTTATCTTCTGTTATAGCTGCTGGCGGTGGAGCTCCTGAACGTGCTTCACAGGCTGCTGTTGACCCGGGATCCTCCTGCTGTCCAGCTCCAGGTCACTGCTGTCGTACAGGAGACCCTGAGGGCTGCACAGGACCATCTGCAGCAACAGAGAAACAACAAGGGTCAGGAACATCACATCACATCTAAGCGCTGTCATATCCTGCTTGGCTTCATCTCGACTATGACTGAACAAGAGCTTTAATATCAATATTCAGTTTGGTATTCATAGGAAAGCTGTTTAAACTATGTGGTGGCTTGAGTGATTTAGTTCACCGTGTTATTTTGCTCAGGCAAAGAGGAAGAAAGCGAGAAAGACTCTGGGCCCAGCTTCGGGGAAGGCGGAGACACAGGGGAGCTCGTCCCCGGCAAGTCTCTGGTGTTTGCAGCCATGGAGCTGCTAGTGTTCATTCTAGTCCGCCACTTACCGCAACTCAACACACGTGTGAAAGAGTCACCCAGCCACGCGCCACTCAGGCCTCAGCGACTTCCCGAAGAGAGCGCACGCCTGGTGGCGAACACAGTTTCCATCCTGGCAGAACTGCCCTCGCTCTGCTCTCCTGCTGGTGAGGCCCGAGGCAAACTGCAACAACACACACACACACACACACACACACACACACACACACACACACACACACACACACACACACACACACACACACACACACACACACACACACACACACACACACACACACACACACACACACACACACACACACCATGTAAAATATGAAAGGAAAACACATACAAAAGCATTGACAGTGTACATTGATACCAAGTCTCTGCTTTGGATGATATTTGGAGCTATTAGCCAGCTCTTGGCCTGCTTTAATCAGGTCAGTGTATAATTATACTCTCTGACAAGGCTGTCCACAGATGGTATTAAAAACTGCTATATGGATTTCTGAGACAAAGAGTAAATGTGAATATTGTTAGCATAGCAATCTGAGCAATGAGCTGTCCACTATGACATGAAATTTCTCACAGTTGCTTTTTGCCTCTACAGGAAGCATGACCATCCTACCTACAGCGCTCTTCCTTATCACCGGCATCCTGAGGGAAACTGCGGTTAAGACTGCTGACAACTCGGTGCCTGTGACTGTGTCAGCTGCCCTGCAGGGCATCAAGACCATCATCACCTCCCCAAAGGCTCGGGCAGAGAGCATGCAGACTCAGTGGACCGGCCTGGTGAGGAGCAGCCTGGCATCTGTACTCGAATACTCACAGCCAGGTAAGCAAACACACACATATTTGGCCTCTGGCCTTTCTGCGGAGGGATCACGATTAAATTATGACATCGTTATTCATTAAAATCATGCTTGCTTGTTTGTGTATGATTTTAAGATGAGTCCAGGCCCGACATGGATGAGGTCAGCATGCTGACGGCGATCACACTTTTCCTGCTGTCAGCCAGCAGTGAACTTGTTGGAGTGACCGTCCTGCAGAAGGGCTGCATGGACCGCTTCCGAAATGGTCTCAACTCTAGCGACCCCTGGGTAAGCACCTCTGTATGCAAACACCGGAGAAGTTGCAAACTATTAACGCCTGACAAAAAAGGCGTATTAGACTTTCCAGGTGGGTGTGGTGCTGCTTGGTGACAGATTTATATTTGTGCTGCCACAGGTTCAGGCCCGGTGTTACCAGCTGCTGCTGTCAGTGTTTCAACACTCCAGCCGCGCTCTCGCTATTCCTTACATCCACTCTCTGGCTCCACTCATGGTGGAGAAGCTGAAGGCGGTGGAGCGCAGTCGGCCAGGGACCGCTGCCGAGCTGCAGGCTGTGCAGGAGGGCATCCGGGTCCTGGAGAATCTGGTCGGTATGGGTGAAGAGCAGAACCGTAAGTATGCTTCTGCGTAATGTACCGCTGAAGTGCTGTATTTGTCCCGTTAAAGTGTTTCGATCTCTTAAAGTAGGTCTCTGAAAGTATTTAGCTCTGTACCAATAAAGCATTAAAAGCTAAATTTAGAATCCAAGCACTGCTTTACTGTCTATTTTAGCATTGATTTCAACATTATCCTCTATTGTCCAGTTTATTCTAATGCATATTGAATAATATATATATATTTTTTTTTTTTACCATCATATGTAAATATAATATATATATATATATATTGCATTATATTTACATATGATGTAAAAAAGTTGCTGACTATCAGTCCATGTGTGGAGCTTCTTTAAAGGATAATTTGAGATGCAGCTTGTGTTGTTTACCACATAATGGTCATTTTGATTCTTGTTTATTTAACGTGTTTAGAGCTGCAACACATGATTATATTCATTAGAGATTTATCTGCTCATTGTTTTCATGATTAATCATATAATCACTCTGTTTATAAAATCGGTTAACAGTAAAAAGTATCTGTTTCCCAGAAGGCACGATGACGTCTTAAGAAGTCTTGTTTTGCCACATCAATTAGCTCCTCAACAGTTTTCTGCCGAGCAGCTAATTGATTAATCACTGCAGGTCCAACTGTGTTTATTTTTTAACTTGTTATTTATAATTAAGCTTTGTTCTGCTTTGAGATCTTTCATATTGCATTTTATGACCCATTTTATTTCTAGTCCAACGAGACAACAGCAACAGTTTCTCATTTTACTCCAATACACGCTTGTATGAATCGGGCACATTTTGTCCACCATGAATAAATAATTTGAACACGTAGCGTTACTCAGTGAACTTGATATGTATGGAGACTATTACAGATAGTCATATTCTGGGTTACTTTGTTGTTACTGGTTATCTTTTTTTTTTTAATGTATCATTGATTTATGTGTTCAACAGGGGTGCAGCTGCTGGCTCTTCTCGTACCGACTCTTGTCTCTTACCTTTTGGATGAAAATGACTTCTCCTCTGCGCCCCAAGTCTCCAAAGGTCTGCATGATTTTGCCCTTCAGAACTTAATGCGAATTGGTCCCCTGTATCCAGCTGCCTTCAAGATAGTGATTGGTGCAGCACCTGAGCTCAAAACCCGTCTGGAGTCTGCCATACGGGCCAACCAGGCCAGCAGCAAAGCCAAAGCTGCAGCCAGACAAGCTCAGCCGACTGTGCAGGCTGCACCAACCATCAAACTCAAGACGAGCTTCTTCTGAGCACTCCAAAAATGCACTGTACACTCTCACAGCCTAATTTAATATGCTCTTTTTTTTTGTTGCTTTATTTAGTTTTTGGTCAAGTGTACCACATGCCATGTCTGTATCTATCAATTACAGTTTATTAAATGTATTTATTTATTCTACAACTCATCTTTGTTTTGACGGATTCGTCTTCAAGTCAGAGTCAATTATGTAAATATCATTAAAAAGCATTTGAATGTTCACTTTGAAAAGATTGCTGTAGGAACTTTTGTTTGCGTGAATGTATCATTTCCAGACTTGATGCACATGGACACGATGTTTTTTTCAACCCCCACTATCCAAAAGTTGATGATTGTTATGACATTATCTCTGTGATTTTGCATCACCCTGAAAATGGCAGTTATTTTTGTTCCTTTACATTCCAATCATCTGTGTTGATTTTAATGGAGCGAGTTTACTACGTGGCCTCCGGGTCTGCTGATTGTTACTGATGGATGTTTCTTCATTTTCTTTTTTGAGAATGTGTTTTGCTTGTAAATGATGTTGTAAACATTCCTACTACTTGGTCTAAATTTTTTTTTTTTTAGAAACTATTATTATCACTATATTGAGCCAAGAATGAGATTTTATCAGAACCAATGGATTAATGAATGCTTTGTGGTTCTTACAGACTCTTGATTGATCAGCCGATAACTGGGGATATACAACATCATTTAATGTATGTGCTGCATATCATAATACTTATTATGCTTATAAGTGATTTTGATCCATCACTGTCCATGTGTAATGGCTTCATGAGTAAGTGAGCATCAATTGTCATTATCAATTGAAAGATTTGTTGAAATGTAATATTCCACCCTAATTTTTTCGTAAGGTGAATAAAGTTGCTTTGACCTCACTGATATTTGAGCTGTTATTTTTTTTTAAGGTTTGGGGAGAAAACATATGAATGCAGGATTAAAATTTTTTTTTTTTTTATTTACAAATGGTGTTTCTGGAATAAAGAGTATAGTCCTCCGGGCAGTCCCGATGTGCTGAATCGAGCGCTCCCAGCCAAACATGTTGTGGGCGTGGCCGCGTAGCTGACGTCACTCGGTGACAGCGAGCTGTCAGAAAGTCGAGTTCGTTCCCCCGAGCCGAGGAGACGGACCGCCGTCAAAAGGTCTCTGCCCTTCCGTTGGTATCTAAAGCACATCGAGTCAGCGAGACGACGGATCGACCTTTTCACCGAGTCCGGCCATGGACGAGCAGGCGGGGCCCGGCGTGTTCTTCAACAACAACAACAACTCCGTTTTACCCGGCGGTGGCAAAGGACCGCTGCCCGATGGCGACGCTGGGGAGGCGGCCAGGGCGCAGTACAGCATCCCGGGGATCTTGCACTTCCTGCAGCACGAATGGGCCCGTTTCGAAGTGGAGAGAGCACAATGGGAGGTGGAGCGGGCCGAATTACAGGTACAAAAACCACAAAACAACCAAACCCCGCCGCAGTTAACGAGTACACGGTCGCTTGTGAGCTGCCGCTTCTTTCTTAGTCGCTCGTGGACTTTCTGTGTTTGATTGTTCTGGGGACCGAGCTAGCTGGTAGCTGTAGCTCCGGAGCTAAAGCAGCTTTGCGGCGTCTCGGTGCACGACGGCTGTTTACGACCTCTTTACTGAGACTGAAACCACGAAACGTGCCTTTATAGGTTTGGAAAACAGACCCGAGTGGACACTCGTATGTCAATTGATCTAATTAACAGACCTACACTTACTTGCAAAGTAGTTGTGTAGCTGCTGTCTGCTTACAGCTAAATGTGCAGCAACCCCGCCTACATTTGTTCTGCAGTTTATCTCCAAACTCTGAAAAAAAAATGATGTTGGGGAAAAAAAAAAGAAAAGGTAGTAGATGTGTTGTTGATGGTTTTTTTTTTGGAGCTCACAGACACCACACGAGACGGTCCGGAGTCAGGACGTGTTGTTTATGACCCTATCTGCCATGTCACTGACTCTCTTCATCAGAATAATAAATACCTTAAATCATCTGTTATCAATAGACACGAGCTGGGAAGTCTGATGTTTAGTTTGCTTCAACTGGAAGATCATTTATTTTAGTTTTCCAGTCAAACTATACATTTTCACTGTCTGCATGTTTACAGGTGAATAAACTGACCCATGTCTTTTTCTGTCTTTGTTCACGGGAGGAGGAACTGTTGTTTTAGCCCTTAGTCTTGGTGTGTTTGTGGCTTTGTTAACAACGACTTTGTCTGGACACCATGTGTCAGACTATTCTTTTATCTGGGAGATGAATGGGGAGCTTATTACAGTTTAACTGTCACCATGTTTAACAGAAGTGTGTGAATGTTTTTGGTTTTTTTCCCCCTTGCATCATTTTTAAACCGGTTGTGGGTCTTCAGCCGCTGGATCACCGACAGAAGCCAAAACGGACTTTTGTGGTTTTAAAAGCAGACATCCCGATGGATGGATAGACTGACCTCAGCTATCAGAGTGACCAGAGGGAGACACTGCATTGTTTCTGGGTTGGGTGACGTATACCCCCGATCAGTGTAGTAAGGGCTTTGACTCATCAGCCTCATGCAGCACTTTCAGACTGGCTGGTGTATGAAGCTTCCTGTCTGCTGTCATGAAGCAAGATTATCAGCGAAGAAGCTGCAGCGACTGCGACTACGGCACGGGGAGGTTGCTAAATGGCCTTTTGGGTGGTTTGGTTGTGGCGGGAAAACAGTGAGCGCTCAGTTAGAGGTCTTGTTTTTGTTGCTCCTCACCTCAAATGTGAGGCTGGTGGGTATGTTTTGAATACGATTTGACCTGCAGGAGACTATTTATAACTTCTAGCGTACTCCAGATTGTGCTCTGATCACAGTATGCACCTGAATAGATGTCTGCTACTCTAAAGAATGTACTATGAATATTACTGTTGTTCATAGTTTTATATCTTTTCCAGAGCAATAATGACGACTCATGCTGGAAAAACGTCCACAACAACAATAATGTAACCTTGTTGTGCCCTTGAGGAATTCCCACATATTGCAAACATTACACAGTACTTTCACTCATAGAAGATGTCGGTGGTTAACGTTAAGTGAAAGAACCACAGAGAGGAAGTAAAAGATAACAAGTCACTTAAATGACACGTTTGAATAATGAAAGGCTCCAGTGGGCGCAGAGCCTTAATGGAAGACACCATGCAGCATCTCCTGCTCAGTCTTTGGATCCACTTCATCGCTCTCCAACATACTCGCAGCATTCACCGTCATGTCCACACACTCAGCATTAAAACTGATGTTATCTTACTTGTTATCAGGTAGAAGCCCCTTAAAAATAAAGCGATTTCACCTCCCAGCGACTGGTCTCCTGCAAGGAATTCTTTTCATTTTTTTATTTTTTTATTGCTGTTTGTGAATGACAGTTGAAGCTCTGTCTTGTGTCACTGTTTGGGAGGAAGGCAAACCCTGGTGCTTGTAGGAATGTTGTCCAGCCAGCCTGTTAGTCCTGCTCAGAGCCGCTCCTCTTCACTGAAACTGTACATGTCCGACTTGTCCTGCTGCTGTGTCATGTCTGTGTAATA
Source organism: Brachyistius frenatus (assembly GCF_029030835.1). Taxonomy (NCBI): domain Eukaryota; kingdom Metazoa; phylum Chordata; class Actinopteri; family Embiotocidae; genus Brachyistius; species Brachyistius frenatus. Next base: position 6,056,756 of record NW_027210607.1, read on the forward strand.
CATGGGCTGCTGTCATTCATGGTTAGACTCCAGCCGAGTGGTCTTTGATAATCAGTTGACTGACTCTGTCAAGCCAATTTGCAGAGGAAGTAATAAATTGCGGCTGTGGTTCGTCTGCAGTATCTTGTTAATGATAATGAGGCTTTAGAAAATGATTTTTTTTTTCCAGTATCGGTCAATAAATTCTTTTCAATTTGCAGTTTCACATCACTAACAAAAATCTCCCCGTTTTACATGAAAGAACTATCAGGAATTTTTGTTTATAAAATGATGATCATTTATAAGTACTGCATGTAACAACCATTTTCCTTACTGATTACTTGATTTAACATTTGAATCAAAAAAATTTGGAAAAATGTCCTCCACAATTTCCACGGTGGCCTCTTCAAATGTTTTGTTTCGTCTGACCAACAGTTTACAAGGAATTCAAACTGAGGAAACCTGCAAGTGTTCACGTCACGGCCTGAATCAACACAGTAAATGACTACTTGATAGTCAAAATACCTTAACTGCAACTGTAGAGAATAGCTGATTGATTTCCTTTAACTTGAATAATCAACTGGCTGTTTCAGCGTCCCATTTATTGATTATCAGAATCGAATCGTTCCGGCTTACTTTTCCTGTTGAACGACTGAACAATTATTTGACCAATCGTTTGAGCACTTAGAGTAACTTTCCTGTTGGCACTGAAACTGGATGATGGGTTTGTCCATTCGAATGGGTTTAGAGATAGATTAATGGCACACGCCAGTCAAGTGCATCTGTTATTTGTTTTTAATTAGAGCGATGAGGAGACAGAAGGGAGCAGTTCATTTGTATTGAACTGAACTTTGTTTATTTTACGAGTGATCTTTCGTACATTTATCATTTCGTAATCAAGATTTATCAGAAAAAACTATTCTCATTCATATTGTGATACTGATTTAATTGAGATCACCTTGCTGCATTGATTAGTGCAGATCTTCTCCGGGCCTGATGTTTGAGGTTGAATCGAGTTACATCCTGTACAGGCCAGGCGGTGCTCCAGCGTGCCTCATCCGCTCTCCAGTTATGGGGAAACCCCTGCTCCATAGAGTATCTCCTTGCCAAAAGTATCTTGTCAGCGGCCATAATTTGACACCAGGAGAAGGTTGAAGGTGACTCAGGGTGTAAGGTGGCTTTATGCGGGTGCAGACCGAAACGTGGACCCACTTTTCTTCACTGGATAGAAGCGGCTCTATTGTTTCTAAAGCAAAGGCTTTTACTGTGAGCACGGTCATTATGTGTCCTATGCTATTCGATGACTTCTTTCTGTGCGGACTGCAGCCTAGAATTACCCTGCCTCCGTTGGATGACTTATTACTGAGATCTTGTGTTTGCTTTCACTAATGGCAAAGCCTGAGGCTTATTTTGCTCGATGGTGCGGCAATACGAAGAGCTAAACCGTGCACAAACACACACACACACACACACACACACACACACACACACACACACACACACACACACACACACACACACACACACACACACACACACACACACGTACATACCGTGGCATTCAGAAATTCAGAAATGGGAGTCACCGTCATTCCTCAGTCGATACTATGTCCACCCCTGAGCTGCAGTTATTTTTGCCCTCTCCGTGTGTGCGCCTCAGAGTGGGAAAGTGCAATAAAGCACGTTTCCTCACCAACAATAAGGTCGTCTAGGGACTGTTTATTTTTTTATTTTTTTATATCTTTGCCCTCAGATATTGACAATGAAATTTAAGGCTCTACAAATGGTTAAAAAAATACAGTTCACTTAGAAAGTAGTGTCACACAGTGCCTCACATCTTTTCTTACTTAACCAGGGTGTACACAGGTTTAAGACGGACTACAGTAATATTCACCACAGATGCAGTAATTGCAGCTCATATCACATATTGTCTGTGTGAAGATAATACTAAGCTGTTTAAAAGGGTTTGTGTCTATCCTGTGAGAAAGCCCGAAGGGGACGTGTGTTTATTAACTAAAGCCCGTGAGCTTTGCTCCTCGGTCTCCTGTTGGAATCACACCAGAGCCTTCGTTTGTGCCTCGCCGGCCTGTGAACTCCTCTCCTTCCTCCACTCGCACTCACAGTCTTCATTTGTCTACGTGGGTGTGCGGGACAGCTGCCTGGTTGTGCCACAAAGTCGCCTGCTTTTACAGTAAATCTGAAGCCGCCAGTCTGTCAGGGTTGTGTTCTCACCAGATCAAATTGCCTTTGATGTGGGGGTGATGTGATGTGATGTGATGTGATAGCCGGGTTTGTCGTTTTCTCACTTCCTGATGACAATTTTTTTTTTTCTGCATTTAAAAGAATTTACAGCAGTAGTTTTCTTTATTTATGCGTGTTTATGTATTTACAAATAAAAATAGAATTTCACTGTTTTGTGCAACTTGGCTTTTTGTTTATACAATATATTTTATTTAGTTATTTTTTTTACTTTTTATGTGAAAGAACATCATTTCACAGTTACACCATTTTACATACAAAGCCGATTGAAGTTATGCATTTTTATTCTCTATTCTTTTTTGCGTCATTTAAAAATGTCAAGAACGAATTTACAACCTTGAAGGTTATTTCTGCTCTTCTGTGAGAGTGTGCATGATAAAATGTGAAAATATTCTTAAAGAAGTTTTGAAGAAGAAATGACAGCCGCCTTAAGCTAAAAAAAAAACTGAGGACAGAGTTGTGTCCGACAGGCATTAGATGCCAGAGCTATTGAAAATGGAGATGATACTGAGTGAGCTTTTCTGTCTTGCGGTAGCGTTCACTCAGGCTCGGCCACTCAGACGGGCCAAAGGGCTTCAGCTGCCTCCTTGATTCCCGCCTCTCAGAAATAAAGCACTTTACTTGTTAGTCTGACCATCTGCAGACTTTGTTTATCATCAGACTCATCATCCTTGTTATCATTTTTCTCCCATTTTTAATCTTCTTCCCTGCGCAAATGCGTTTTTAGTCTCCAGATTGTTGAGCTGTTGTTTCTCTGTGATTCTTCCCCGACCACACCTCAGTCATACAACCTATTCGTCAGAGAAAATGCTGATGTTGAAAAATGCATTTCTCCACCTGCATGTGTCCACGTGAGGTTTATGTAATATTAATGCAGCTACATGGGACGCAGCACCCTTAGTGCCCAACATTAGAAGCCCAACATGGTGCCTTTGTTTGCACCCCCTGCGAGGTAGCACTGCAGTGTCAACTTGACATGAGCTTTGTGACGGCAAAGTGTAAAGTGAAGCTCAAGTAGAAACTCGTGATTGGATGAAAACAACAAATCCGTGTCTGTGTGAAAGTTTAGGGAAAGAGAGGACATGTGTTTTTGACTGTGAGCAATGCGAGGATTTTCTTTTGCAATAGAGGTAAAAGGCAACGCTTGTTCCAGATAACTGAGCAGAAGTCTAAATCCCACTTTGAGAGGCTCAGTGTCTCAGCCTCCCCTCAGAGCAACCCTGAGTCTGTTCCCACGGACATGAGCAGCGTGGATCAATGTGCCGTCTGCGTTTGAAGGCTTCAGCGCTGATCACAGCTCCTCTGTTTCACATCGTAACTCACCGTTTTTATGGCACGGGGGGAGCAAAATGGACCAGTGGATGAAACTAAGCAGTTCGTGATGCCCACATCCGAACGTCAGAGGATTTTATAATACGTCTGCATACAGTCAGCATGTAGCCTTTTTTTTACAGATGCTTTAAGAGACCGAATGCAGTTGTGGTAAAACAACCAGTTTTAGTGTAAACACTTAAATTACCCCTCACCACCTTGAGCAGAGAGAAGACGGCTGGATGTTAAACTGGAGTTACTGAAGTTTCTTTGGGAGGGTTAAAAGGATAATCCACCTGAACTCAACCTTAATTCTACAAACCTGTTTTTATCACAATAAAGAATCGGTCATTGCAACAAAAGGTGGACGGAGTGACGTTTTATCCTGTAAGACGGCATCAAGTTGTCTCCTGTCATAAATATTGCCTCATATTTATGCTGTGGTTGACACCCCTTTTAAAATCTCCGGCTGTATTAGGTCATTGTGGGCAATGCTGCAAACCACTGAACACTGAGTTTGCTTTATGGCAGCGATGGATTTTATGATTTTTGCATCATTGAGATGATGACCTTTGGTTTCTCAGATACTTTATACGTGCTACATTTTCCAAAAGATCATCTATGTATATCCAAGGTGCCAGCAACACAACACCGTCATACTTTTATACTTTGACTGTGAAAACTATATCAAATTTCTTTCAATGTGGTATTGCAAAGAGCTTAAAAACGTCCTTTTCTCTCAGAAAACTTTGCCTGACATGATCGATATTGGGATGAATTTTAACAGTCACCCACCTGTCCAAATAATGCTCTCCAAAATCAATATCTTGAGACGCCCATGTGTGGAATTACGTCGAAAGGTGTCTTTGAATTCCTTATTTAAATTGACACCATTGTATTTGAGGACTCAATCAATAAGATCATTACAAAAGAAATGACACTGGACAATCTACAATGATCACAATTCCTCAAACAGACAAATATTGTGAAGGAAATAGATCTCGCTTATCAGGATCTTCCTGACCAGAAATGATCTATTTAAACTAAACAGTAGATACAATTTTAGATACATTTCTTATCAGTTACTGATGACAAATATCAGTGTTTTAGCACTTTTATTCTCAAGATAGAACCTATTTGAGGTTGAACTGTTTGAGACATAAAGAGGTGATGTTTTTTTGCTTTAGCCACATTACAGTAGTTCCCAGCTCGTCTGCCTTGCTTCTGTTGTTTTGCTGCTTTTTTTTTTTCTGTTGCTACTGGTGTAATGGCATGCGTGGAATGTACTTGGCTAGTTATCAGGTCGGCCATCGTGGTGCTCATTGGTTTGCTGTATCTGTGAGAGTAAACCCAGTGTCCACTGAAAGAAAGGTTGTTTGCATTGCAAATGTGGGATTTACACCAGCCCGTTTCCTCTATTGAGCTCGGACTGCGGCCGAAGGGCCAGCGTGTGTGACCATTTTGTTTGTGTGTGAGCTCCGAGGTTGCATGAGTATCCGCTGCATTTCTTTTACAAATGGAGTGAGCTCAGTCTTGCCGCACTGGATTTTTCACAGTGTTCACTCTGTCTAGATTAAATGGACTCATTGTGTCGTCGATGTCTTAGACGATGACGCAGAGCAAGTCTGGAGGAAAACATGTCTGGTATTCACAAATCTCAGACTTTATAAGGCCTTCTATTTATTATAAATAGCAGGAGTAGCAGGGATGTGCTCGCTTTATAATCGTCACACATTCAGTGACTGACAATTAAGTTGAAAACCAAAATAACATTCGGTGGAATTGTTTTCTATTGTCAATAAGTCACTGCCATCAGTGTGTGATTAAATTATCTCCTCGATAACACATGCCAGTGTAGTGACCCTAAAAATAAGGAAACAAAATGTGTGAATAGTTGTAAAACAGCCAACGTTGACATCAAACTAATTGGCTCTGCATGGGAAACACATTTGTGACTTGTTACTTGTAAAAGCTGAACTATATGTTTAAGATATTTGTTTGTTTGTTTGTTTGATCTATTTCATAATATAATTAGGTCTCAATGGAAGCTGCTATCAGTCCATTTCTTCTCGTTTTACTAATTTAACTAAGAGTAGATATTTCACTCCCACACTACGATTGACTACATGCCAAAGCAGGAGGTATTGTAGCCAACTTCCTTACCAACTTAGCTTACCAAAATGTCGAGGTTCGTGGCTGCTGTTTATTTTCCTCGCTTGCCATTAGCCTATCTCTTCTGCCTCCTTTTCCTGTCTCTGAAAAGCCCAGCGCTCGCGATGGATGCCCCATTCTACATGTCTCTCACTCAGACAGACTGAGGAGCCCTTATCCTGCGGCGCAATAATGCAGTCAGTGTGAGGCCGGGAATTAAATGCTTCCTGTGTCTCTTCATGGCCAGAGTTGACTCATTGCATTCCTCCCAAGGTTAATGTTTGATGGAGGAGAGATGGCGAGCCAGAGATTCACAGAGCCGCACTCTTCTCTATCTCTGGCACGGCGGGACGCCAGGCGTCCCCGGGCCAGCGCTTCATGTGGATAAGGAAGTGAGCGGGCACTTGCTATCTTAATCAGCGCAGATGTACAGTTTCATCTACAGTGGAAAATGTGTGGATGTGCAATCTCGTGTCAGGTAACGTGTCGAGTTCAACCAAAATAACAACCCGACAAGCTGAACGAAGTTCTTCCCCTTTTATCGTTTTTGGATATGATTTTATTAAAGGTTGAGCTTTGCTGTTTGGCCATGCTTTTGCTCTCCCTGTTGAAATCAAGGCACATTAATTGTATATATATATATATTTTTTTTTCCCTGAGCAGTGAGCACTCTGCATTGTTTTGAGATTTGAGAGAGATCGACTGTTCAGCTGAACATCAAGAGACATTTAATGGAAAATCACTGCAATTAGCCTAGTGAGGCTGAAGGTAGGCCCAGTTACTTGTGATAAAGTTTCAATGCCCCGAGGCTGTCGTCCCCACTGATAATTGGAGTGGAGCCACTTTAGCCAGAGTAAGTTATTTTGAGAGGGAGACAGGCTGGCCTAATCCAAACAGTGATAATTTTCCTAATGCCTTATTTGTGCCTCCTCCAGGGCTGCCTCTCCCATCCTCCCAAGACAGTGATTTACTGAATACAAGCAAGTTATTCATTAGCTGTCACTGTCACCACTTTTATTTTTCTCCTGTCATATCTGAAAACTCTTAATTTGAATCCACCCACCACGACTAATCAATACTTTTCATCAGGTAGAAAATGAATGACTACATCGTCGAAGTCATCCGTGACTTCTTGGGCTTTGCTGTCATTTAGTCTATTCAGTATGTGACCTCCTCCTCCTCACATCCCTGAAACTGACCTTAGAAATCCACCAGAAGCCTTTTCGTTATGTTCAACCCAATTTTTTTTAACATTTTTTTTGCTGCTTTTTTTTTGTATTTCTGTGTTGACAACACGCAGTGATACTGGCTGGAGGATGTGGAAAATCAGCTCCATGCTAAACCTTATTATCCGTATTATAATACATTAGTATAGATCCACCTGACGATAGAAGTGCATAAAAGCGAGTGAATAAAGAACTGCTGATGTTATAGGTAGAGTGTTGTAAGTGCTGTGCATCTGTGCAGCCTGTTATCATGTGACTGGTGCCAGCTAAACTCTGCCCTGTTTACACTGTCCAACCGGTACTATATATCCTAGTGGCGTTGGAGCCATAGCAGACACGTTGCTGTGAGTTGCTCTGCGGAGAACTGTGCCGATGGTAAGAAAATGTTCACATTAATACGAGGCAGATTGAAGTGCTGTCATGACTCATTGTTGCAGGCAGCAGCAACGCCGCTTGCTATCCGTGTGAAACTGTGATCCAGCCCACTCAAACTCGCACCATCCTCTGCATGTAGAGGGAAATGCAGGGAATCACGTCTGAATTTGTTCCCGTTAAGATGTTAACCTGTGCTTTTAGGGGAAAGTGAAGTCTGTTTTTAAAGTTAGTCAAGAGCCGTTTGGCTCCTCGTTCTGTTCTCCATCCTTGTTTGCAACAGATCTACCACTTTGCTGACGCTCTTCTGCGCTAATGATTTACTGTTTCAGAGTTGATTTGTCATTTGTGTCTAAAATATGATTCAAACATTGCAGCTTTTCTGTCCTCTTGTCTTTCAGAGTGGCACTTAAACCCACCTCTCACTCTCTTTGTCTTGCTGGTGATTTTCTGAGATGGACTCTTAAAGCGAGTTTGATTGCGATGAGGTGCTGAAATGAAAAACAACACTGTGCTTATCCTCTTTTCTGGAAACAACACAGTCTTTATAGACTTCAGCAGAGTTGTTGGCAGTCTTCGCCTTGTTGTGACCCCAATAATACTGGATGGACTGTGTCCTGCTGGTTATATTTTTTCTTTGGTCCTCAGGCTGTGTCTAGTGAATGACAACTTCATAAGGATCCAATACACTTGACGCAAGAACGTAAAGCTTTAAGCATAAAATCAGAAAATGATTTAAAAGTGCATGAACAAAGATGATTAATAAATATTAAGAGGCATTTTTTTCTTTTATTTATAGACATTCATAACAGCACTGTTATACAAATCCAGAATGCAGTAACTTCATATCTCATAATCATTGAGTTGTGACCAGAATTTGAATTTACCACAGTAAAATTATTGGACTGTAGAAACCTCACCGTTTCAACTGCACTAGTTAAGGCTAAAACTAGCTGGAGTGAAGTTACCTATACCTACCTTTAATTAAATATAATTGATGGACTTTAAATTAGTGTTGACGCTCTCTTAAAAATGTAGTTTGTTATCGCACATAAATAAGACGGTGAATACATCTTATCAAAACGGAGGAAAAAAGTAAGTCTAAAGTAGTCTGCTCAAAACTAATTAAGTTACCATTGATGCTCTTTAGACAGAAAGTATCATCTGACCTCATTTGACTGTTTTCCTTTTTTTTTTTTGCCAGGCAGACGACGTGTCATTTGATTATTTTGTGATGATCACGATCATACAGTATCTGATCCTGCTGGAAGAGAGACTGTTCTGTTCGATATGAGATCTGCTCCGTTTCATCTATTGGCTGCAGCTCTTGTAACGTTTGCTACAGTGTGCGCTGGTCTCTGCCACTCTCATAACGAGTATGTTTGTGCACGCGCTCGTGTGTGTGGTAATGTAATGTAATGTAATGCTGACTCAGACTAAGTGCGTCAACAGCTGCTGCCTGTTACTGAAAAGAGACAGTGGTGTGCGGAGGGAGAGGGGGAGGGGGGCGGCCGGTGTGTGGGGGAGTGAGGAGGTTAGATTAAAATAGAATAACACGGATTGGCTTTATATTTCCCATTATGCCACGCATATTGATTTGACATCATCCTATTTCAGTCTCTGACAGAAGAAGTTGTTTTCAGATGTTTCCTTGGAGGTTGTCTTTTGAAGTCAAGTCTTTGTTGGTAGCTCACTAATATCCGAGATGCCAAAACAGCGGAGAAAAAAATCAACTCTATTTTTAAAAACAACGACTGTAAATCTCTTAGTGCTTAAAAATGTGACCTGACAATCCTATTTTTGTGTTTTCAGGCCCAGATCGCCTTCCTACAGGGGGAGAGGAAAGGTCAGGAGAACTTAAAGAAGGACCTTGTCAGGAGGATCAAAATGCTGGAGTACGCGCTTAAGCAAGAGAGGTGAGTACCTTACCTCCCACTGCTGCTTCAGCCCGCCCACAACACACAAATACCACCGTTAGTCTGCAACAACTGCAGTGTTTTCAGGTTTTATATGTTCATAAAATAAGTTCCTGCCTCTCAGAAATAAGGAAAAGGATACTAGTTAGATTCTCACTGGTCAACAAATCAACATCCGCGGCACCTGCACTGAGCAACAAAAGGCCAGAGTGCAGCTCTCTGCACGTCTTTACTACAGGATTTCACTGATAATATATAGCGCTTTAAAAGAAGTTGCGGTTTCCTCTTGTTCTCTGCGTAGCAGTCTGATGTTTCAGCTGGTGTAAGCAGAAGCAGAATGCCAGAGAGATTCCCCCGAGTCCAGCTGGTGTTATGTCGGGTGCGTGTGTTGGCTTTGTTCGCTGTCGGATGCTGATGACTTTGCTGCGTCCTCAGCAGAAGGACGGGACGGAGCAGGAAAGAGGAATCCTCTCTCTTCCCAAGACAAGGTCATCGTCACGGCTTTCTTTCAGTGGGATTGCATTGTTCTCATTTTGCAGCATCCCGTCACCACACAAAAGGTCCCTGTGGTAGCAGTAGTGATAACGCTTTGCATTTCCCTTCCTCTTTCACACACGGCTGCACCCTGGAAGAGATATGTAGGTGATTTCAACACGTCCAAATTAATGTGACTCGGGGTCATTGAGCATATCGTTCAAGCAGAGGTTGAAGCGCCGGCCCTCTGCACAACTGAGCAAATAGTCCTCAGAGTATCTGTTAGGTGTGATTTAACGCCGTCTTTGTGAAGCCAGACAATCTGCTCACCGGCTCAACAACCACACGGGATGTATGTAACTGTATTGATGCAGGACTCTGATTCTATTCGACAACTGTGAGATTATTTGGAGTTCTATGAATGCAAATCATTGCTAAAGTGTGTGCAGGAAATCAGCAAAGTCCTCCCAGGAAATGTAAAGGTTAAGCTTGAGGAAATGAAAAGTGTGATCGATAACAACTGAAACGATTGGCTGCGCGTATTTTAATTAGATCTCGGATCAGGCAGGTTGTGTAAGCTAATGAAAGCTTACACAATCTTTCTCGAGTTAAACGGGTGTCAAAATGGGTTAGATCTCCGTCGTCCTCTCGTTCAGTTCAGAGGGTTTTTTTTTGCGTACCTGTTCTGTGAGGAACCTCATCTCAGGTTTATTAGGAACCTGTTTGTAGGGTATATTTATGTACTTTTCTCCAGTGAGATCACAGCAGACCCTGCCTCAGGAGCAACACTTAACCCAGGAATTACTACCACTTCCCCCCGTTGCTAAGCAACAGGTCACGTCTCCGAGGGTATCTGAAAGCAGTGGCAGAAATGGCTTTGTGGATGTGGGATGTACCCAATTTAAAATGAATTTGATTTTTGATGGGGGTTGCTTCCTCCACAGCACAGGAGAGTAGTGCGGTGGGGGCTGTGTGAGCTGAAAGGTGTGATTGCTCTCCCTGTGTTGACTCTTCACCAATGTTGGTGATGTGTGTGATGTCACTGGAGGAAACATAATCTCAATATTTCAAAGGCCGAAACGGATGAAAGCCTCACAATACTGTTTGACAAATTCTATCGCCTTTCATTGGAATCATATTGTGATGATATTTCTGAATTGTATTCATGTTTTTACAGTTTCTTTATAAAAACTGACAATGCCAAGCAAATTGGGTATTTAAAAGTTCTTCTTTCTCAAGCGTCTGATGTTAAACGTTTATTGCGTGAATTTGCATGCATTCGCTTCTACACCTGAAATGATTAGTCAATTAATTGGTCAGTCAATCACAGAAAATGTATGTTTGTCCATTTGTTGTAATTTTTTTCAGTACTGTAAAGCAAACACAACTTTCACTGGTTCCAGCTGCCCAAATGTGAATATTTTTTAGTTTTCATATGAAGAAAAAAAAAGGTAATTTCTCATTTGATCATCAGACAAAACACTTAATTTGTCAGGATCATGGGAATTATGTTTAGTCTTTTCCACTATTTATTGACATGTAATAGACCAAAATGATGAAAAATTAATGGACATTTTTGCAGGTCTGTTTTCTATATCATCATCGCCATCCAAAAATGTTCCTTTTAATGATTTGATATTCATTTCCATGACGCTACCCTACATCCTAATATAAAAGTGTGTCTCTGACAAGCTAACGTGTTTGTGAGAAGTAGAGCAAGTTGCATTTGGGATGACTTTCAAAGGCTGAAACGACGCATAGAGTTTTTTTTAAATAGCTTCTTCTCAGGCCTTTTTGATCAACACTGTTTGCTTATTTATCTGCCTCCCTTTTTTTTTCTTCTTCTTTTTTTTCAGAGCAAAGTACCATAAGTTAAAATATGGGACAGAGTTAAATCAAGGCGACATGAAGCCTCCGAGCTACGACTCTGGTAAGTCCATGGAGTGTGGAACAGCCAACTCCACCTCTTCATACTAAATCACTGTGATAGTTGAGTCCACATACCTCAAGTGACAGGACTGTTATGAATGTGAAGGCTGCATTCATGTCGAATCTTGTTTGTCTCGATAGATTTCCTCACAGTGTCCTCATCTGAATAGTGAAAGAGAACTTGTTGTTACAGACAGACTGTACGAACATTAAGCTGATTGAAAATGAACAAATAACAAATGTGATCACATTTCTTGAGAATAAATACAGCCTGAGAGGACTGATGATGATGATATGTTTAGAACAGAAGACTTCGGACGAATAAATCACACTTTCATCTTTCTAACAAACACCAGGAAATCGTGATCTTGCGATCGCATAATTAATTACACATAATTAATGCAAGTACAACCAATATGCACAATGTTTCTGTCAGCTTGCAATTTAGCAAAATTCCCACAATTTCTCTGCAATAAAGGTACTCAAAAGAAACGTTGCTTTATCAACAACAAGCACTCCTTATACACAGTCAGCAAGGCTCTTCAACCTCTCCTCACATTATCATAACAAAGTGCACGCGGTTTGACTGGAAAAACTGGAAGTAACGGGTTTTATGGGAAATGTGGTCTTATCATCTGAATAAGTCAAGAATATTAAAATGCTGCTATCTAGCCACACAGATATTATATTATACAGATATATTTGTCTCAGCTTTCTTTCTCCACTGAAAAATACATTGGAAGTAATTTGAATTTGATTTGTGGTGCTCAAAACATCTGAATTTAAGAAACTTCAAGATCGTTGTACCGTAACCGTGTCCCTGATATTCTGTATAATCCACAGAACTTTCAAACGTTTTATTTCTTTAGAAGAAATCAATCCACGTGGGAGCTTGTTAACAGTGTGTTCTGTGGATTATTCAGATTAACAGGGACATTGTTTTTGAAAACAGATATTATTGAATTTTTTTCATGTAATTAGAGCTGAAACAGCAAATCAAATAATATATCAGTTGATCAACAGAAAATTAACAATCAGAGTTTTCATACAAAACAAATATTTGCAGCCTCTCAGTTGTGAGAATGTACTTATTTCCTTTTTCTTACAAATCTTTGGGGTTGTGCCAGGTTAGGGATTTTTCACAGTTTTCTGGCAATTAATCTGCAGATTTAGAGGAATTGAAAATAATTAAAACTGTAAAATTAAGGGGTTTTTTTGGTTTGTTTTTTTATGTAGTGAACATTGCAAGTTTCATTCTGAACAATCAAAATGATTTAGTCCACACTCTGAAAGCTGCCAGTGCAAAAAACAGTCCTTTTTTTAGCCAACAAGGAGAAAGAGACTCTTAAGATCTTAGAAATGTAGAAATTTGAGCATCTGTAATTCAAAGACAAATCCACCTGCTGATGACGAGCGACTGGAAAAACCTCCTCGGACAGAAACTCAATAGTTGTTGTGGTAATATTGTCTTAGCAACTGAGTGAGGTTTGAACCACATTGATCTTTGATCAGATATCTGAAAACTCAGACAAATACAAGCAAATCTCTCTGCATGACTAAATAGCACCACAGGTATGTCACATAAATTCACTCAGTCAACATGAACAAAGCTCAAACTTCTTTATCCACACAAATCTTAAACATCTAAAATGTGCTCTGCCTTTCCATTACAGTACCTTGTTTTACCCCGGTAGCACTCCTACATCAGCACGCTACCTGTTTCTTGTTGTGTTATTGTATTTTAATTGGCCTCTCATGTTCGAGTCCTCTGCCATCATTAAGTCAGATTGCGATATTTCCTGTCCTCATCTCTATTCATGAGGGCGCCGTTCAAAGCGCCCGAGCCCTTGAAGTGTTGATGAATGAGGGGAGGTGAAGGGGAGAGGTGTTGGGTGAAGGGGGAGGAAGAAGAAAGAGGGGGAGGGCGAAAAGCGAGAGGTGTTGCTGGTGTGGTGGCGCACCTGCCCGCACATCATCCCCCTGAATATGACCCACTTTTTGAGGCACCCTCGTCTCTTCGCTCTGCCAAATCACCTCGACACGCACACAGAACACACGTTCTCGCCCCATCTGAATCTTATTATCACGTCTCTCTGCGCCACATGAAATTCCCAGCTGACTCACGAGCTTAGAGCTGACGTTAAATATCAAAGTGAGCTCTGAATCCCATCATTGTTTGTTTTGTTGTCGGAGCCAATAACTGTATTGTTTCTGGACGCTGCAGGCACTGACACAAATCGCTGCTCTTTTTCATATGTCATGGGACAGGTGGAGCAGGAAGCAGCCATTTAAAATGAGTCAGAATACTTAATTAAATACCAAATGTATTGTTAAAGCATCAAGGAACAAACTGTTATTAATGAGTTTTTAAATCTCCTAGCTGCTATTGTTTACACCGTTTTATTAAAGTAACACTAATCTATTCTGAGGTAAATATATTAGTTAAAGTCATCAAAGTTTGGTTAGTTTTGCACTAAACATTAAAGTGTTTACTCTCGGGCACAATTTAAAAAGAAGCAACACCCTTTTCTCTTTAACTGTATTTGAGTATTTACTTACTGAGAGCCACTAAGTACGTGTGCAGTTGCCAGGATGCTGTGATACAGGAATGCTCTGGTCGTGTTTACAGAGTGGAAATAGTGTCAGCGGGTGTGCTGTTTGTGGAGCGCTGATTTGTGTCGCTCTCCTCTCCTCCAGATGAGGCCAATGAGAACGAGACTTCTGGATCGCTCAACAATCAGCTGTCCTGGAAGCAAGGCCGGCAGCTCCTCCGACAGTGAGTGCACACGCTTTTATCCTCCCGCCCAGAAATCTGTCTTCCACCCAGAAACCTTCCAAACCCACTGAAGGGAACTGTATTGAAATACCAGGGTGTCAACAGGCCTCCAGTTACATTTCTCTGCAGTGGTATTATCACTTGTGGCAGACTAACAGGTTTTGCGAGTGCGAGTGCGAGTGTGAGTGTGAGTGTGAGTGACTGCCAGCAGTGCCGTGAGTCAAAAACTGTGGAGAAGAGCTCCCTCACATGGGCAGCAGCGGTCATTGCCTGCTCTGTCTGTTTTTATTTTCTATTTTTTCCAGTTGTCTCAGGAGTGTGGTTATGATATCATCCTACTGTCCAGTCAGTCTGTGTAAATAAACTGGTCTCCGGCCGTTATACCAAACACCATCAGGCAGCCTCACACATCATCTGTCCCAACATGCCGGGTGATAAAGCAGCCTGTTTATTCACGGATCAATAACGTGCTAAACCACCCCTCCATTTCAGTCAGTCGCCCGCTCAGATTGCTAGAGCTAGAGGTGTCATATTTGATGAGTAGCTCATCCTGCTTCAGAGCTGATACTGTTCACTGGACCATTGCCAGAGGACATGACTCTTTTAACACTAACAAGTACTCTTTCTCATCTTTGATCACATTGAAGTCTTGACAATAAATTTAATGCAGTAATTTAATCACCCTTGCCTTTGTATCTTTCTGCACTCTTGTCACACAACATCACATAGCTCACAATTTACATTTTGTGTAAAACCAAATACAACCAGATCTAAGTTCATTTACTTCCTTCCAGGTACCTGCAGGAGGTGGGCTACACAGACACCATCTTAGATGTGAAGTCCCAGCGAGTCCGAGCACTGCTAGGACTAGCCGGGGATGGAGGCGGGAGGACAGGCGAACGTAGTACTGAGCCCTTGGTCAATGGGACGGACACAACGACAAAGGGCATGGGCACCAGAGGGTGAGTATGCTCCTCTGAAGGCACCCACAGACTGTGCATTAACAACACACAAGTTCACTGCATCTCACACTGCAAAATAGGTTGAATAAAGTGGCGGTAACAGTCTGTAATTACACTGTAAGATATCACTTTTGAGACGTGTCAGATTATGCGATAGTAGTTTGTTGCTCTACAATATAAGAAGGGAAAAATTAGAGACAGTTCATCATCTCCTCTTTAAGCTGTTTTTGAAAATGTGGAAAAATAAAAACTTAAGCCAAAATTAGTGGGGGAGAGTGTAACCCTGCTCACATTTAGACTATTAAAAGATGCTACAATTTACCAATGCTCCCTTAACACCTCACATACACAGAGAAGCCTTTTCCCACTCAGTTACTGTAGCACGAATATTAATTTATTATAGTTGAGCCCCAAGTATGGAAAAATTCTTTGGCTCACTAATGCTGATGAGATTTACTTCTGCCTAAACATTGCAAAAACTATGCATTTGAAAACAAAAATGTGCTGATGTGGATGCAGCCTGTGTATTGAAATCTGATTGCGAATGAAAAGGTTTTTTTTTTTTTTTTATACTAAATAGCATTTGAAGCAGTTTGGTAGGTGCCATAAAAATGTAATAAAGTTCTGTACCCAGCCTGATCTGGGACACCCCAAAGTGTTCAGTGGCCTGTATCGTTAATTAAGGTAATTCATTGATTAATGCTGTTACCTGCTGATATATAGGTGGAAATAAAAAGACAACATGAAAATGACTGTGATAATTGCAGTCACACATTGTCGGTGCAACTGTGTATTAACGCATTCGTCACTGTCCCTCAACAGGAAAGCTGAGCTCTCTGAGACGAGCGCTGTGCTGGAGGCCTTCAAGTTCATTGAGAATGCAGCAGCTGAGTTCAGTGATGAAGATGACGAAGACGACAGCGAGGGGAAGGACAGGACCCATGTGGAATCTCGGACGGTAAGAGACCAGTGTGCCCTCACCGTCTGGACCCACACAGTAAAGAAGAAGCTGTTCAATTCAAAACGACCGTCGATATTTCCCTCCAGATCTTGAGGAAGAAGCCTTCATCGTCAACGTTGCCGGCCAATATGGACACCAGTGAGGACCCTGACACAGAGGAGGCACTGAAGGGCTTTGACTTCCTGTCCAGCCCTGACGAGATGGACACCTCGCCGGAGTCCAGAGGCACAGGGGACGGCACAGACTGGGGTGAGTCATGGATCATGTCAAGAAGAAAGTGCAGAGCTGGAACTGGATCAAAGTACTATCTCAACACCACAGACGTAGTAACTTTACCTACAATATCTAAATGATAAAAGTGATGATCTACAAGTACAATATATAAGATTGAGGCACTGAAAAGAACACTGATTATTTTATGCTGTAATACTTATAATTTTCCTGTTTGTCTAATTTTCAGCTCATAGTTTGGTGATCGTTCATGGCGTACTCGTCATTCATATATCATGCTGTGGTCACGAGTCATGTTGTTGGGAGTTTCTCTGTTTAACCCATAGTTTGTGATCTCTTCCACTGTGTGTTCCCATAGCCAGCCTGTGACCACAATGTGTCTTCCACTCCTCTGTGTCGTCAAGCCAACCTGATTCCCGTTTTTAGTTTGATATTTAGACCAAATCCAGAGAGAAAAAAAATGGACTGATGTCATGCGGAGGTCTTTTTCTTTGCAAGGTCCCATTTGAGTCATGTGTGTAAAATAATGTGATTATTAAGACTTCATGTGTGATGAATTTCTGATTACATTTGGCATGACTCCCAGATGTCCAAAGCAAAGAATTCCCCACATGGCATGAGCGTCCCTCCTGCCTCTCTTCACTGATAGAAAAGAAATCAAAAGAGAAGCCTGTAAATGCTGCTCCCTATTATTTAACATCACTGAGGTGGTAGTGGCCAGTAGCCCTTTTCAGCTCACACTCTCCTGGAGGCCTCAGAAACCTCCAGGAGAGTGTCAACCTGCGAGGGGTCTGCGCTCCTCACCCACCCTGCCAGGCCGCTCGGGCCTCGACCAGGGCAGTTCCTCAACAGCCTCTCGGTCTGGTTTTGTTCCCCCTGTGTAGAGAAGAACGAGCAAGGTCCCATTTCTGAGGCCTGGGACGTGGATCCGGGCATGATAACCAAACTCAAGGAGCAGTACAGAAAGGAGCGCAAGGGGAAAAAGGGGGTGAAGAGTAAGTCCTGTCGGGCGTTGCTGCCTCCCTCCCTCTCCTCTCTTTGTAGAGCCTGACTTTCAGCCAAAAAGCCTCAAATCAAAAACAAAACATCTTCATTGATTCTCACCTCCCTCTCCAGCTGCTCCTTATTCTGCCTCTGTCCTCTTGTCATTTCATACTGAAGACTCTTCTGTCTTCTAGTGAATGACATTCAACATCTGTCATCATTGTTTTCCCACCCAAACAACCTGTGATGCTTGATGCACGTTTGTCTGTCCTGTTCAAGTCTTCGTTTTTTTTTTTTTACCTTTTATATTCACATATACGTCATCATCTTGTCCACACTGTTGAATATCAGAGATTAATATGACACTCGGGCGGGATGAAAAGTCCATCTGTGTCCCATCTGGGGTAGCGGTGGGCCCCTCTGTCATCTGTTTCTGTATCATCTCCAGTCATAATAACATAATTATCACCATCTTTATCCTCATCTGTCAGCCATGTTGATGCTACAGTAACCAGGAATTTTGCTGCTGCTGTAAATTGATAGCAATTAAAAGCTTTTTCAGTGACTCAGTGAAGTGACCCAGCTGAATACTACCGCTCTCATGATAACAGCCCACTTCAGACTCATCCAGCTGACTGAGCTCTTAGATTTGACATTTTACGAGCCCCTCTGCTTTTCCTGCTGCTGTGATTGAATCACGAGATCTACACCTCAGTTCGTCTCGCTTTCCTCCTCACTCGACTGCAACAGCACGTTTTACACTTTGCTTTTTTTCTCCTCTGGTTTTTGCAGAGATGTATTTATGTTCTTCATACTGTGTTGGTGCTTTATCACTTCAGTGGGCGTGTGGAGGAGATCATCTGAGCGCCACTAAGGATTTTAAAGGAATAGTTTGACATTTGGGGAAATATGTACATCCTGTTACTAGTAGAGTTGGATTAAAAGATCAATACCAATCACATATATCTGTCTGGTCAATACAAGCAATAAACAGCATGGAAACATACATGGAAGTGATATTTGAATCAAGTTGCTCTTTTACTGTTGGTTATGTGCCAAACTGTTGTTTTTTTTAGCTGGCCCAGTAACTCCCTGACGTCTCCATTGTTTGCTCGGCAGCTGCTCTCAGCAGCTAAGTTGTTACCCCTCGTTTCCAGACTCTATGCTAAGCTACACGACGCTAATTTCCAGTCAGAAAGAGGCTTTTAAGAATGTCAAACTATTCCTTTAGCCAGGGTGTGATTCCTTTGGGTATATGCTTGCGTTGGAATAGATAAACATTCATAATTGGTTTACCTAATATTTCTGACTGGCCCTCACAAAATCCGTCTCCATCTGATATTCTTCTCTCTACACAGCCCACATTTAAGGATAAATGTGCCTCAACACCTTTTCTACCTCTTCATTTAACAAGGACTCTGCTGGTGGCTTCTCTTCATTTTCTCTTCTTTTACATATTCATTAATTTATTTTCTTCCCTTTCAGTGCTGCTTTCTTTTCATACGTGTGCGTTCTTTCTTTCAGCTCGTACTCACAGTTTTCTGATAAATTACTTTGTTGTTGTTGGGTTATTGTTTTATTTATTTTAATCTACGCTCCAGCACTGTATTTTTGTTAACTGTTGACCTGACTCGTTAAACAGGGCCGAACCGGTCCAAGCTGCAGGACATGCTGGCTAACCTGAGAGATGCAGAGGACTTGTCCCACATGCAGCCTCCATCCACCCCTCAATCCAGGCCCAACGTGGCCCGATTCAACGAGCATGAAGGCAACCGAACAGATGAAGGTGCTCAAAAAACAAAACAAAAAAGCAGTCAAGTACCAACTCTTTGTTAAATTGAATTAAACTCCCTTTACCGCTTTCTAACGTGTGTTTTTTGTTCTTTCTCCAGTCGAGGCTTTGACCTTCCCGCCCACTTCAGGGAAGTCGTTCATTATGGGCACAGACGAGGCCATGGAGAGCGAGCTGGGCCTGGGGGAGCTGGCTGGACTCACGGTGGCCAACGAGGCCGACAGTCTGGGATATGATGTGAGCAGGAAGAGGCCGAATGCATTTTAAGAGCAAAGACTCCCATTTCTCAGGGGAAAACTATTTCTGTTCACGTTGTCATCCGAGCCTTATGAAGAACAGCCCTCACCTTCCTCCTCTAATGCACAACACATTTCCCTCCGTCACGTGATGAAAACTCTCAAGCAGCTATTTTTTACAGACGGTGTCAGAGAAGCTTTGATGTGAAGTGCAGTGATGATCTAATTTACTGCAGTAGTGTCACACATCTAATGAGAACACACCAGAGGAGGTTGTAGTGGGCTTTTTTTTTTTTTTTTAAATAAAACTAGGTTGGACTCTATTATGATAACCGGTGTTTACACGCAGGCAAAACACCAGCAACACCAGAAGTATCTGGAACACGGTGTTTTGGTGTTTTGGCCTGTGGCCTTCATTGTGGTCAGGGACGCTGGAGTTTGAATCGCTTGTTGAGGTTGTTTTTTTTTCCTTCTCCATGCACCTCGTCAGGAGATGGATGACGTTCTGCCAGAAACTTCTATTTTGCTCCAGCAGGCATTTACACAAGAATTATGTTCATAAAAATACACAAAACCTTATCATTAATGAATAAATGACTTTAAAGAAAAGTGCTTTTTAATCACAAACAACAGTACTGACTATAATTTAATCCACTCTTCAATTACCGATAAATTACAAACCTTTAGTTTTTTTTAAATCCCACTTTTCACTGCATTTTTTTTAATCCATGAATGTGTTATGTTTGACTGCTCTGCTAGTAAACTTACTGAGTACTAAACATGCCAGGTGTAGCTCAGTTCAGGACTAGAGATCATTACATTTTGATGAGTGGATGTTAAGTTCTGATGTCCTCTCCTCAGATTGGCAACAACAAGGATGCCATGAGAAAAACATGGAACCCCAAATTTACTCTGCGGAGTCACTTTGACGGGATTCGTGCTCTGACCTTCCACCCTGTGGAGCCCGTCCTGGTCACCGCCTCAGAGGATCACACACTCAAGCTGTGGAACCTGCAGAAAACTGCTCCCGCCAAAAAGTAAGAATGTCTTCACTCACTATGAACACCACCACCTCTTTGGTTTTATGCTTTTCTTATCAAAAATGAACAGTCGGCCCTCCCTTATCAGCTCTGTTAGAGACACTCAGACCTCCGTGTGTTTCATAAACTTATCTTGTACCTGAAGCAGCAGAGCGAGTGTCATTAAAAATAAAGAATGGCTCGTCCTTGTTGCAGATCTGTCACATGATTCAGTGACGGGAAACTGTGTGACAAAGAACTGACGACACTTTGCTCCACAGCTCTCATTATGTCATGCTTCCACTGTGCAGCCCACACAGCTCTAGTAATACCGAGTGTCTATTTTTAGACACTGAAGTCATCTTAATGTCAAGGGTATTGTGAAGAAGACAATAAAAACATGGTGCAACTGATGGATCACTCATACGGCAGCAAATTGTACTTCCATTTACGGCTTTCTCAGGGGGCTAAAAGAGTGACAAGCTCGGCATTGAAAATAAGATTTGGCCTTGAAAAACAAAACCTGAAACGGAAAAAGAATCACTGGCGTTAAAGCACTTGCGTTGGGAAAAAAACTGTATTGGTTCTGTGTGGAAAAACCAACGTCGGAAAGAAACAGACTTACCTGCAGTTTGGGAGCTGCAGGTGAAAGAAATCTCCAAGATACGTGGTCGTGGTCATCAGTCTTCTGACCGGAGGGCAGCTTCAGGAAGACGCTCCTCATTAGTGTTCAAATTAAATGCCAGTTATGTGCAAGTCCCGTGCTGCTTACCTCCTAAAACCCCTCCTCCCTACACAAAACACTGACAGAGATTTGAAACTGAAAAACGAAAGTTTGGCATCGAAACCTGACATTGAAAAAATTGTGTCAAAAAAAACTGTCACTGACAAAAATCGGAAGATTGACAGACAAAAAATATCCAAATATAAAAAGATGTTGAGATTGTAAGATTATACTTTTTACACAGAACTGCTTCATTTTTCAGGGAAATACTTTTCAGTGCCAAACAACCTTTTTCTAATGCAAGTGTTTCAGGTCCAAGAATTATTTTTTCAGTTTTGGGTTTTTGTTTTTCAATACCAAACTTTGACGTGATATTTAGCACCAATAATTTTGAGTCATATCACTGTCACATCCTGTATTGCACATGTTAGAGTAATAAACACATTGTTTGTCCGTAGGAGTACATCTCTAGATGTGGAACCCATCTACACGTTCAGAGCTCACAGGTAAAAACCACATGAATAAAAAAAAAAATTTAAAAACAGTTTTTGTAAGTGTTGGTTTAGTGCATAAGAAATAACTCATCATTATTGAAACCCCAGGGGGGCTGTGCTGAGTGTGGTGATGAGCAGCACAGGGGAGCAGTGTTTCAGTGGAGGGGTTGACGGCACCATACAGTGCTGGAACACCCCCAACCCCAACATCGACCCCTACGACTCCTACGGTAACGGCCTCGAGTGTTTTCTTTGAATCGGAGGATTCTCCGATGACGTGCTTGGATCACTGACTGGTGTTTTCTGTGACAGACCCGTCGGTGCTGCGGGGAGCGCTGAGCGGACACACCGACTCAGTTTGGGGTTTGGTGTACAGCAGCGCACACCAGCGCCTCCTTTCCTGCTCTGCAGACGGGACCGTGAGACTGTGGGATGCCAACACCACCTCCCCCGCCCTCGCAGTGTTCAACGAAAACAAATGTACTGACCCGATTTGTGTCGTAGTTTTTGATTTCTCAAAATCTTCTTAATTGAATGGTTCAAACGTATTTCTGTGTTTGTTTTTTTTCCCCTCTGCACCAGCGATGGGAGTTCCCTCCTCGGTCGACCTGGTGTGCAGTGAACCGGCTCATCTGGTCACATCCTTCACAAACGGGCAGATTGGCCTCTTCAACATGGAGACCCGTCAGCTGGTCCTCAGTCTGGAGTCCAGTTTGGAGCCAGGTACTTTAGGAGCTGCGTTGAACCTGAAGCGCTGTGTGATAGAGATGGAAGTAAACACGAGAAGGTTTATCACCCAACTGTGGTTTTTAGGGGTTCCACTGGAGTGTTTTCGTCCTACTTGAAGCAGCATTAAGACAGCGGAAGACCCAGATTCTTTATTGGTTTCCAGGTTAATGACAGTAATGACAAAATGCATCCCTGTTGTACGGCCTAATGAATTCAGTTACAATGTTGAAATCAAGACGAGTGAAAGAGCTGTTAGAAGAAGGGCTCTCTACTGACACCTGGTGGCAGCTGCAGGAAGCAGAAACACAGGATTGTGGAAAATATATGTTTGCTGATTAACACATTTTTCGTCTTTAGTGCCTTTTAGGTAACTGATACAGAACTTGATACATGAATTACACCCGGGGATGCATTTTATAATAACGCTGAGTATGTACTGTGGATCTAACGTCACAAAATGTGACACCGGTGGGGACTTATTGCACGAGCTAAGAGTAAAACCGAACGTTTACGCGCTCTAACCGAAAACATGCACCTCAGCGTAAATATGTAAACCTGCTTTAATGAAACTTACTTTTGTGTTGCATGAGGTTTGATGGCACACAACGATGCCTTGAAGCCTCCTTCGTATATTTGCCTGGAATGATTCTTTTACCTCCAGTTGCTCTACCGTCTGACTCCTGCTGTGTGAGGACTAACGTGCCCGTCTTGTTTTTAACCAGGCACTCCCTGTCAGATCAATAAGGTGCTGAGCCACCCCACCCTTCCTATCACCATCACAGCACAGGAGGACAGACACATCAAGTTCTTTGACAACAACAGCGGGAAGCTGATTCACTCCATGGTGGCCCACCTGGACGCTGTCACCAGCTTAGCTGTGGACCCCAACGGACTTTATCTCATGTCAGGCAGTAAGTACCTTTTGAAGCAACTTCTCTCACTTCACTGCGAAATCGAATTTAGTATCGCCGTTCCTCTTTACACATCCATCACCTATGGCCAAAATGAAACCTGTTGTCCACAACCGAATCTTTCGTAACGATTTTCAGATCCAGATGTGCATTTTTCTCTGGAACCCTGTTGATACAAATTAAAACCATTTGATAATGACTCACCCTTAAGTCGCAAGTGTCGAACAGGTTCCTCCACACACCATACTGTCCTCGTATGTACCACAAATATATGAGCCCTGTTTCCAGGTTTTTTTTTTTAAGAAAGTGGTTCACACTCGTAGGTGCTTTTTGCACCTTGAATATCACAACAAGTTAAGTCACTTGTAACTCACCTCTTCTCCTCAGGTCATGACTGCTCCATCCGTCTGTGGAACCTGGACAGTAAAACCTGCATCCAGGAGTTCACGGCTCACAGAAAGAAGTTCGAGGAGTCGATCCACGATGTTGCGTTTCATCCGTCTAAATGCTACATCGCAAGCGCCGGCGCAGACGCTCTCGCCAAGGTGTTTGTATGACGCGGAGCTGCGTCTCTCCCCACAGCCCCGCTCTCTGACTCAGCCTCCCATGATCAGGGACCAATAGAGACACAGCAGGGGAAGGACCTTCAGGCGGGGGTCCAGGCCCACCTCACACAGCCCACTGGTCTCCTGGCAGACTGGCAGACTATATAGCTGCTAGCCTCTCGCAGGGTGCGACTTTCCATAGAAAGGGTCCGCAGGGAGGCCCATCAGGAGGGGAACTGCTCTCTGGTCCCCCATCCCCCATCCAGGCAGGCCTGGGTGTGACCGGCCACAGCGCCCCCACAGGCAGACTAAAACTTAACCTCCATAGCTAGGAGGCTCAGGACAAGTGTTAAGAGTGTGCAGTGGAGAAATGAGGTTTCAAGCCCCTTCTTCTTCTTCTTCTTCTTCATCTTCTTCTTCTTCTTCTTCTGCCCCCGTGGCTTCACGCTCACCCCACATCCCTCAGGCCCTCGACCTCCCCTCTCAGACCAACCAGGTCCAGGCCCCTTTACTCCAAGTCAGGTTTTGTGTTGTGTCGTTCAGAAACATGGGGTACTGAAGGCCCGCTGGAGCTGTCGTGGAAGCCTCTCACTTCCTCTCCTCTGCTTCGCAGACTGACTGTGCTTGCTGGCCTGCCTTTATTTTTCCTTTTTAAACCATGTATTGACAAATGTGCCTTTGCTTTAAAAAGGTCTTGAAAATGTTATTTTAACGAGCTCGTTTCGGGGAACAGGGAAAGAGAGGGGACGGCAGAGAACTGGAGCTGGTTGTCACAATGTTGTCGATTTTAACATTGGATGTAAAATTACAAATGCTTATAATAAACAAAATATATATTCAGTCTTAAAATTTACTGTGCAGCGTGAGTTTGAGTGCTCCTTTTTGATAAGTGTGGTTGGGGAATCAGTTTTGTGCATTTCAAGGCAAAGCTGGTAGAGTGATACAGACCATTAAATATATTGCCTGTTTGTTAGATTCAAGTAATTGTACACTTCAGAAGTAAGATTACAAACGTGTGTCCAAAATAAACCACCTTGGTTATATAATTACAATTCAAACTTGGTTCTAGATGTCAATTTTAGGAAGAATTAACTGATTTTGGCCAGTTTGCTCTTGTTTGAATTGAATGGCTTGTACTGTATGTAGTTTTCCCCAGTCGTGTGGACATGCTTGACTACAATGTGATGTATCATGTCCGGGTATTTTACAGTAGCCCAGTGTTTAGCCGGAAATTAGTGCAGTACTTTAGGACTATTTGAAATAATGAGTTAACCATCCGACACTGAGGGGAAGAGAATTGTCCTGCAATTCCAGTTCACTGTAAAATGAGGAGGTGAAACAGAAAAAAAAAAAAAAAGAATCAATCAAGACGTTGTACATGTAGAGTACAGCTTCAAATGAGCCATTTTCTCAGTCACTGGTTTGTTTATGAAAGTATGTTCAAAATAAAACCTGCTGTAAAATGTTGACTGGGTTCTGATGGTGGTTATTTTACAGGAAAATAATGTGATAATCTGAGGCAACCGCCTTGGATGCAAGGAGTTGCATGGGGTGCTACAACTTGTGTTTTTGGCAAATTAACACCATTTAAATTATGCCGAAATAGTTGGCAGGACTTCCTGTTTACAATGTACCACAGACGTGAAGACAACTGACGCTGCATGACTTTGATACTGAACACGAACCCTAAAATGTAACAAATCTGAAGCTGGTTCAGTTTATAAGTAGATATACTGATATTTATCCTGATGACGTCTGAGATGAGAATATCTTCAGAAATACAGGTCACCAAAATGTACATGTTTTGTGTCCTTGAGTTCAGATTTGATTGAGTTAACCCGAGGAGTGTGTGTTTGAAAATAAATAAAAAAAATCTGAAATCACATCAAAAAAATCCAGGAGAAAACCACCACTAAATTCTCTTCATTTTCTTTATTTTATTAAAAATTGCGGGGAAAAAATATTGATCAATTATCTGAACATTATTAGCGAAAGGCTTTTAATATGCATATGTACAAACAGGGCAAAAGAGGGATAAAATCATAAATACTCTTTTTAAAAAAAACCGAGAAATGCCTGCAATGTTAGAAGACACCACTGTTAGAAAACAAAGAGTGACCAGATGGATCGCTTTCATTCCAGTCATTATTTTTTTTTTTTTTTCAATCTGCCGTCACTATACGAAGAAACACAAGCTCACTTCTCCCACATGTCCGCGTCCTTGTTCCATGTTGTTGATTTTGCATTTTGCATCCACGTTTTTGGCTGCACGCAAGACTCGTGTCGACAGAAATATCAGCACCATAGTCTCTGACAGGAACTTCAACAATGTCCCTACTATCAAATCTCTCCTATTAGGAAGATCAAAATGCACCAAATCTAATAAAGGACATCCTCTTCACAGACAATTGTACAAAAGCACCATATTATTAAGTTTATGAAGTATGTTTAAGCTGTAAGAGGAAGTGCTAGACATGCTTTAAATCTATAGTTCTCTGCAAGTACCATATCCCAGTAAGGTAACTTCATGTTTCTTATCATTTTGGTGCCATATCTGAGTAAGACACCCTTTATAAAGGTGATATAAGTTGTTATTAAGTACTTTAATAATGTTAATAAATCATTTACTAAGACTTTATTAAAGAACAACTTTAGGGTTGCCAAGTGTTGAAAATGATCTTTGGCTCCTTCTGCATGTCACTTATATATATATAATATTAAAGGCTTGTAGTTGCAAATTTAATTAATCAAATCTTCAGTCAAAGGTGATTTACGGAAAATTAACAAATGCATTTTAGTTCAAATGGTGTGCAGCTGTTTTCCAACCTTAAAAAAAACCATGCTATCACAATCTAGAAGGATATTTCACAACCTGGCAACCCAAAGGTTCATAAATTATTCTTAACTGATCTGCAAAGAAACAGTACATTTTTTGTTAAAAATAATAAAACAAGTTACGACTTATAAAGCCTTCATACAGGATGAAGTACTGGCACTGTTAGTTTAAAAGATTAGGACGATACAGTTCTCTTTGTGGGACCAACAGAGAACATCTGGCACTGCTGCACAGATGTGGCATATGCAAATCCTCTCTCATCAGCACCATCTGTATATTTGGGACCGAACGCTGATACACTTTATTTGTTTTGTCCAAACCCACAATCCTCACCTAAATTCAAACCCCCCTCCCTCTCCACTGCAGCCAATCCAGCACCGACATCCGGGCCGCAGGGAGTCAATTTACAATCAGTGTTCCATAAGACGGCCCAGATTCAACACGTCCCTCTCTACACCTCCCCCTCCCCCTCTCCCCTCAAAGACACACACACACACACACACACACACACACACACACACACACACACACACACACACACACACACACACACACACACACACACACACACACACACACACACACACACACACACACACACACGTCTGTCCTCAGTTTCTGGGCTGCGAGTTGAACTCCTGGCAGATGTTGTGGATGATCTTGGGTACAAATTTGTAGAGGTTGTCGAACTCGTCCACGAAGAAGGAGTGCTCCTTGTCGGGGTCTGTGGCGATGTATTCCAGCTCGTCCTGGGCGGCCCAGGCGATGCCGATGGAGTAGGCGATCACACCTGGATCAGGGGAGGGACAGCAGGTTACACACACACACACACACACACACACACACACACACACACACACACACACACACACACACACACACACACACACACACACACACACACACACACACACGTGTTTGTCACAGTAAACACACACTGCATGACGCCTCACTGTGAACCAGCACCCTCCAACTCTTATTGAGTTTTAACAAAGTTTTCAGTGAGGTGATAATCACTGCTGGACTTGATCTATATGTTTTCATGACCTCTCACCTTGGCGATGAACAGCTAGTGCAGGTGCCCTGACGTCATCATAGGAGCGCCCATCTGTAATGACAATCATGATCTTGCGCTTGTTGGGTTTGGACTTGCTGAAAAGCTGCTCTGCCGCGTAGGTGATGGCGGCGCCGGTGCTGGTGCCGCCGCTCCAGTAGTTGATGCGTTTGATGGCGTTCAGCAGCTCTCCCTTGTTGTTGTGTTGGCCGAAGGCGAACTCCAGCCTCTGCTCGTAGGTGTACTGCACGGCTCCGACCCGTGTGTCCGTGTCCGAGATCTCAAACTCTCGCGTGACGTTGGCCACAAACTGCAGCACCGTGCGGAAGTTGCCGGTCCCGACGCTGCTGGAGCCGTCAATCACGAAGGCGATGTCGTTGGCGTTGAGGCAGGTTTTGCTGCACAGCAGGCGGTCTGTGTCGCACACTCGCTTCACCAGGGGCTGCACGGCCTTCCTCAGGGCAAACCAGCTGTTCACGGGGAGGGAGTAGAAGCCGTTTGTCCGGCACACAGCCTGCGGGATGACATGACACGGTGGGGTTCAAACTGCTTTCACTTCAGTCATTAAGCACTGACACACCTCTGGGACTTTACTCCACCTTCTCAACGAAGTTGGCCTCAACCAGGTTTTGCTTCTCACTGTCATCCGGACCCTCGATGGTGACAAAGAAGATGTTGATGCCGGACTCGCGGGCGAGCCGAGAGGCCTCCTCCACCTTGTCTGTTGGCCAGCCGTCCACCAGCACCACGGCCACGTTGGGGGCTCCTCCTCGGTTTCCGTTGGCATCACTGAAGTACTGCTTGTTGATGTAGGAGAGGGCCTTTCCTGTGCAGGACACCAGGGGGCGACAGAGAGACGGTTAAATGATGCTACATCCACGTTATACACAAGGCTGCGGTGCAATGCAGGAATGCATTTGGGCAAAAATAATTCACAAAGTTGTTACTCAAGCTATGATTTTAGAAAAAATGGACAGTAGAATATGAACTGCAGAAAGGACACTTGACATTTTTTATTTCTCATCTACATTTAAAGGACAGATTTTTGTTTTGTTTTGATTTTCTTCACCAATGTGTACAGACCAACCCTAAAAAAATACTTTAAGCCATATAAACATTTTACATAGTACTGCAATTAATATTTTGTACACAAAACACATTTCTGTTCATACAGAGACATAATGCATTTTATATTTTCTGTATATCAAAACTAAAATAATAATATCCTATCATGAAGTGTGCCATAATCTTGTTGGTGGTCTTAACAAAAGCAGTTGAGGCTCCGCTGGGGACTTTACAACCCCCCACACGATTGTATGATTACAGAGCATTTCTGGGCAAACACAAACACTATTTGTATCAGTATGCAAAATTTAGCAAGTCATAAAGACACATGTGGCAGTGGATGCATGCTGACGCACCAACCAGATCAGAAATACAGCAGTGATCCCCACAGGCTGGTATAAAACCAAATGCTTTATGGTCAGAGCCGAAGAAAAACACGGCTCACAGAGGCAGGACTGTAATTTAGCAAACAGTGTCTTGCAACAAATTTAGATTTAATTCCATCCTTGCATGTGAAAATGTGCCATGGGCAGTAAACCATGCGATAATTGCACCCCTTTCCCTTTCACACTTGTGTTTGTAGGCTTTTGCTGTATAGCTGGCAGCTTGCGGCGGCTCACTCACCCACATTGGAGAGGCCGCCCTTCTGCACAATCTTATCTATGGTGGACTTCACCTCTCTGGAGCTGGAGTGAGTCTTCAGGCTGATCTCTGTCACAGGGTCGTCTCTTCAGAAAACACAACAAGCAATCACGTTATCTCTTTGTATGTACGACTGGTTCACAGGAACATAAGCAGAACGGGGAGGTTACCCATATTGGATGATGCCCATCATGGGTCCAGCCACACCCACGTTGATGGCCTGAGCCACATCAGACAGGAAGTCCTTCTGGATCTTAAAACGCCTCTTCCCAATGCTCCAGCTCCCATCCATCAGGAAGGCCAGGTCCACCTTACAGTCTGCACAAACCGGACACACCACAGGCTTACAGCAGATTATAAACACACTGTATGTTGTTAGTTAAAGCCACGATGAGCCAACAAAAATATATGTAAACAATGTAATTAACACCTCAAGAGAAAAAAGATTTCTATTTCACAAAACCAACAAAATTAATCAAAAAGAATTCTACAAGTGTAAGGCCATACTGAACAATGTTGGGCTCTGTGGAGGAGAGACACTGTCTTAGAATAATCTCTGTTCCCATCAACAGCCCAAAGCAAGATCTGGAAAAGCTTAATTTTCTTTTATAATTTTTGTACTTCTGGCTAATCAAAATTCTTAAATAAAGACTGAATAACAGTCCTTTCATGATGAGTCAATAAGCACTGATGTTATAGAAACAGTTTTTAAAATTCTCAGCTGCACCTCTACCCAGTTTGATGCAGCAGAAATGAAACACAACAAAGGCTATACATCAATTTTAGTCATATTAGCCAACTACAACCCAATACAGGGACCAACAGCCTAGTTCATTTAAAAAAAGATTTGAAATTGTTTTATGAGGAAAGAAATCCTTTCAACATATGTGCTCGCCCTCAAGAATATACGCATACATACTGTCGTGTGTTTTGGTGAGAAAGAAATGAATGTAAACATGACAATGTTTCTTAGCAGGATGAATTCAGTCTAACAAAGATATACAGTCCAACAAGAATAGTTTCAAAGACGTTATGAATCCTACAGATTGTAGCTATAAAAAAAAGTACTGAGAGAAACATACTTGGGTCTCCCTGTGAAACCGGCTCTGGTGCTCTGGGGACCGGGTCTTGCTCTCTCACTTTGAAGCCTGGAAATTAAGAAACAAGTGTTTAAAGCCGAAAGTCAACTAAAAATCTACTCTTTAGGCATCGAGTGAAGAATATATTTTTATACATTTTACTGGAAATTTGATTATCTGATCAACATACACATTATGAAAATTGTAGAAAACTCTATCTTATGAGGGATGCTAGAAAAACACCTTTTCATCATCCGAGGCAATGCAATCGAGCTTTGTCATGAAAATATATTCTCTGCTCTCTAACTCCAAAGTGCAAGTAAATGTCTGGTTTTGAAACCTGAAAGCTTGTTTGGTCAAATTTCCAGCTGTCCACTTTCCAGAGATCTGAAATGTTAGCCAGTATTTGTTGTGGCAAACATTACGGCAAACAGGAACAGATTTTTATCCTCAAGCAACCATGGCATTTGACTCGTCCTCCAAATCCCTGCAATTACAGGCTGAGCAGAAACCCAGAAACCTTTCTGTGGACAGCCTCGGTTTGGTTTGTACTTACAGTCAGAGCTGAGGGTTTACTGGTAAAGCGGCTCTTTTGGGAGGGCAGAACGAGGAGCGAGTGCAGGATATCGTACCTGATTCATAAAGGTTTGCTTCCGGCTTCCAGGTGTCCACTGGCTCCACTGCATAGATAATATCATACAAGCTCAGCGTTAGCACCACAAAGCAGCATTTCACAGCACTCACCGTATTGCAATATTGTGTCTTTTTGGTTAGAAAATCATAAAGTAATTAGAAAGCAGCAGCAGCAGCAGTTAAGGAACATCTCGCGACTTAATGAATAGCTAATTGGGAATGCTGTATCGATAAGATGATGGCTCCCTGGATACAAGCAGGTGTTTGCAGCCACGGTAATCACTTCTCACCTTTAGTATGGGATGTGTCCATTCTGCCATCTGAGTCAGGGGATCGGGGCGCTAAAAGTAAAAGCATCATCAGTGAGAAACTACGACACGTGAAACATAAACACACCATGGCATTACAGCGGCCCGCTCCCATTGGCTCCATGCTCCATTTGGATGGATGTGTGGTGGTGTTTGTGTGGTGCACGCAGGAAATGGCTCAGCCACTCGGTTTTCCAAACCATGTCCTTTAGATCCAGAGGCTTGGGTGAGTCTTCAGACAGATGAAACCGCGGCCTGTAATCTGAAAGTGAGAGCTTTTTGTGTGTCCTTATCAGTGGGCCATACAGTAAGTGGTTTAGATTTAGTTTTTTGTGTGAAGGCTGTGACAGAAAACAAATCAAATGTGTTTTTATTTTGGGGAATCTGCTTATTTGTTCTCTTGCCCAGAATTAGAGGAGAAAATTGATGCCTTTCTTATGTCTGTGTTGAGTAGGAAGCTAGAGCCAGGAGGCAATTAGCCTAGCTTAGCATAAAGAGTAGAAGCAGGGGGAAACAGCTAGCCGGGTTCTGTCTGAAGGGAACAAATTCATTTAAAATCAACACATTACAACATAGTAGTGTGGTCATGTCTGGGAAGTTGTGTTGTGTGTTCTGTCAATGAGCGGAAACAAGCAGGTGTTCCCTCCAATATAACAATGTAAAACCTGAAGACTTGTTAGTTCCCAGTAAATAGAAATAGAAAAACACTTACGGTACGGTCCAAAGTTATAAAACCAGCGCTCAAACTCTGAGATATCAGGCCTGTGATCCCGAGCTAGAGGAGGATGTTTTGAGACCCGTTAGTTTGGACAGAACTTCAGAGGGGAAAAGGACACATTTCCATGGTTGTGATTGGTCACTTATTTCCCCCCCAACCAATCCCAGACCAGTGAAAACAAGGGCTTTGTGCAGAATTATCACCTCACAAGTATCTCCATCTCGCATGCAAAATAAACCTGCCCAATGCGCTTCTCTTCCACACTTCAAAGAATCTCTCATATGGCAGGCAGATGGCACGTAAACACCATGTCCTCAGAGACACATTGCATGTACTTACACGTGGACTCAATTCAACACATACATGGTCAGCAGATGCAACACCGTATCAGTCACGCGAGCATGCTGTGTTTGCACATGCAACACCACCGGATACAAAGTGTGGTGACCCGCCACAGTGAAGGGGGGAGGGTGGGGGGGGGGCAGTACAAACCGAACCATCGTGTGTGTGTGTGTGTGGTAGAGACTTACCTGTAATCTCAGGTGTGTCCGTCTCACTCCACGTGTATCCTGAGTCTGGAACTGCATAACTAACATCTGAATGTGTAGCAGGGAAGGCGGAAGCATCAGCGACTACAGGGGTTACATTCAGGGCGCTGAGACTAATGACATTCACATCAGTCTCAGCCGCACGATGTATTTAGTGCCAATAAGCAAACCAAGATGGTGAACATGGTCAACATTAAATTGATCTGTTACCATTGTCTTTGTGAGCCATGGATATACAATGTACTATTCAAAAAAGAATCTGGACATGTTGGCATTCACCTCAAAGCACCTACATTAAAGTATTGGTAACAAAGTCAAAGCCACCCATGGTTAACACATACTCTGATGGTTGGATGCAACATGCTGGAGACTGTGAACGACCAGAAATGAGATAACTTCTCATATTCTGTCTTTTTCATCAAAAACTTTCATCAAAAATTGATTTTCAAAGTAACTTTTTCCCTTTATTTATCCGCATTAATAAACATCCAAAATAGTTTCTGACCTTAAATGACAGGTCTAAAAATGTGTAATTTATAAGTTATCGTAATTGGCAACAGATTCCTAAATTGAAAACGTGGCGATTGTAAAAGTGGCTTTAAAAGAGAAATTATTAAACATATTGCAACCATAGTTTTAACCAGTGTTGGGGCGTAACTAGTTACATGTAATTATACCACAATATAAATGTAATTGAATATATATAACTTTTGTTAATAAGCATACATGTAGATTATTATATTCATTCTAATGCTTTCCATCTTTCTGCTGCACAGAAATCTTTTCTGTCTACTTCATTCATTTGAAAGTATGCACTCAAATTTTGAGCCTTGTTTTTGATTGGTAGTCTTTTGTCTCTTGATTGCCAATCAAATGCATTGATTTAAGCATCCACGCCAAGGCGGTTAGCGATGTCGTTGGACAAGATGAAGATATATTTAAAGAGAGTCATTCAAGGAACCAGAGTTAAAAACACTATCATCACTCAGCAAGGAGTCGACCTGAATGTAAACCTGGTTTGAGGTTCTGGGAATATTTTTTATTCCACTGCAGTCAGTTGTGATCGATATACTTGTAGTTTGTTTTAGTATTTGTGCTTTAAAATCAAAGCATTTCAATCGTAATTCAAGTAATATTGAAGAACATTAAAATTCGATTTGACAGTAGTGTTGAGTTCTGTTATAAAGGTTTACACTGACTTATTTAAAAAAAATAAAAAAAAAAAAAAAAATTTTTAGGACTTTTTAGCTTCACAGCCTAGTTTAAAACATTTGTTAGAAAAGTTAATAAATATAATAAGTCAGATTACTTCAATAATGTCATTCAATTATTCACGATTTAATATATTTTTGAAAGAGTAACTCATAATCTGTAATTTATTACATAAAAGTAACCTTCCCAACACCAGTCTTACCTCAGTTAGTTTACACATTAATCAAAACATTAACATTAAATTAGAATATATTTCTGAGTTGTTGATGAAGGATGATTTGTTGCTGCTGTGTTTGGTACCTGCTGGTCGTCGAGCCCCCGGGAACCAATCAGGACGAGGAAAAGAAGGGGGCGGCCAATCCCTTCTGGGAAAAGCTGTCCAGGGGAAGATTAGAAAGCTGCGTTCAGGACAAGCATCAGGGAGGAGCATACTTGTGACTTCCACTAAACCGACCAGGTTATTTAGTGAAGTATGCACAAGATGCTCAGCCTTGAGTCAGACACTAAACATACAGTAGTCACTCAGACTCCTGCCGAGTAGAGCGACAGAGGAAGACCTGACCGCTGAGAGAACTGTCTGCTGCTTCTGCTGCTTTGTTCACACAAAGTTTCACCTTATGAAGCGGCAATCAGCCACACTCTTGCGCGGCTGCAGGTTAATTGAAATGTGATTGAACACCAGAGGCCCAAACAGCTGAGCAAAAACCATAAGAGTGCATCCCATTTGTCTAAACTGGCTAAACCATGACAACACACTTCAGTTAACCCCTCTCTGTGGTGGATGGGTAGCTTACACAAACACACAGCCCGGGCTTTGAGGTTCCCATCCAGTGGCAGCTAGTGAGCAGGCCTTTGTTGATTAGGACGGGCTTGGAGAGCCCGGCCTGCCGCCCAGTGAAGCATGAGAGTATTATTCTAGAGTTGGTGTCAAACCAGGGACAGTGTAGATAGTAGGACGCAGAGATTAGCCTAATCTGCTGCTGGTCAAAGGCTCAGCCCTATACAGCAGACAGTGGTGTTATTTTTTCTAATGAAACAGGTGCTTTAAAAGGATTGAGTTTAACTCTCTCGATCATAGCCACTTCAGTGATCACTGCGGCCACAAGGTCAGAGCAAGATCGGAGATACTGATCCTCACCTTCGTTTGGAGCTCACTGCAAAATGTCTGCTCTTTATAAGTGAGACGTAATTTTACTGAAAGCCGTGAACTAAAACTGATGTAACACCAGCACAGACCTCCGCTGAACACCTTTAGGAGGTTTATCGTCAAGCTTTGTGGCCGTCGAGCGGGCAGGTCTCGTAACAACTGCCAGGCAGTTCTGGATCGTAACATTTCCAGCAATCTTAGCAGTAAATTCAAACATCTGTTTGGGGCAGCCAGGTGGCAAAGTGACTGGGAAGAAAATCCTTCAACTCATAAATCAGAGTTCAAAAGGACAACGTCGGCAAGCATCCATCCTGAAAGAGTGTCCTTGAGAAAGACTCTCCAGGGGCGCTGCTGTGTGGCTGATCCTGACCACTGACCTCTGACCTCCAGCCAGAAGAATTTCCCTCAGGGGATCAATCAATTTAAAAAAAAAAAATCACATCAATCGATCTAATTACCAGTTTTCTGCTCTGATCAACATCTCGGGAGCAAAAGGTTAGTCAAATAAAGCATGCAGCTTTCACTGCATTTTAGAAATCCAATCATATGATCAGCCATCATTTAAACAGATATAGGCCTGTCTAACTTTAGAGATCCATGGTTTTGCATTCCACAGGAGAAAAAACAGAAGCACGTTCCTCGGTGAGCCAAACCTCGCCTGGTTTGAATGGCCAAAAGCTTTCTATTCTTGAAAAACTCAAAAGCGGACTGGGTCATACGTCTCTATGAGAGCAGCACCGGGCCACTTGGTGTTGCAGCTTTCATCTCGCTCTCCCTCGCTGCAAGCATTTACAAAGGAGGGGAAGAGGCCAGACCAGATGGGATCTGTCATAGGATGTTATTACAGTACTGACAGAGCACATTGCTCATCGTGGTCTTATCTAAAAAGAGAAAGTTATCTCAGACAGAGTGAAGATATGGCACACAAGATGAATTCAGGACAGTGGTATCACATCGTCTCTCACCTTTAAGGCCTATTGACACACAGTTCATGTTCATAGTGACAGTTGAGTATGTGCTTGTATTTTCGCACGTCGTTTATAGAAAACTGGCCATGCACTGAACCACAGCATCCCACAGAGGGTAAACATTAGTGCTGCTTTATAAAACATTTCAGCCGGGGGTTTTATTGTCCTCGTTATTCCACTGTTTGATCAGACCTGTCTACTTTCTACGTCAATGACTGTCTGCAAGTGCAGTTGGAGGACTCCCGCTCAGAGTCTGGAGATACTTACCAGGGTTGGACTGGCTCATGGTTGGAGTCCGCTCGGGTGGGGCAGGCTGAACCCTGTTAAAAGCTGTTTGTAGCAATGAGAAACAGGCAGATTGAATGAGAGGAAAGAGGGAAGAAGAGAAGAAGTAGAGGAGAGCTTCAGTTGTGGCACTCCATCCACAAATGCAGCCCAGCTGTTTTGCTTTGAATGAAGCTGAAGGCATTTTCTCCGCAGCATGATATCAAAAACAAAAAGGATATATGCTGGGCGTATTTACAAGCCTTCATTTGCTTCTTTTCATCTTGGAAATGAAAATACGAGTGAGAGGATGTGCCTGATGACAGAAAACAGCAGTTATGGTGAAAGGAATGTTAGCTGAGATGCTTGATGGAGCGGATTAATGGTGACCCCGGGGTGAAGATCACAGGGGCTCATGGGTGTGAACACTAGGGTCAGACTTACAGCGGTTTACGTCTCCTGGATTCTTGTTCCAAGAAAGACATCTGTCCCTCCTGCTGCCCTTGACCCGCATTCCCTGTCTGCCCCGCCAGCCCTACTTGTTTATAACTCTGTGTGTGTGTGTGTGTGTGTGTGTGTGTGTGTGTGTGTGTGTGTGTGTGTGTGTGTGTGTGTGTGTGTGTGTGTGTGTGTGTGTGTGTGTGTGTGTGTGTGTGTGTGTGTGTGTGTGTGTGTGTTCACAATGAGGCTGACCTGGCCCGACTGGAGAGGATGGCTGCCTCCTGATAGCCGACCCCGCCTCTGGTCTGCGCAGACCTGGGACCAAGATTGAGAGACAAACATATTACAATATAAAATGAAATAAAAATGAATCACTGGCACATCAAAAAAAATTATCTATTGTATGGTGACCTTAGCAAATTTAACAATTATATATGATTTGTTAAAATGTGTTCTTTTTTTAACAGAGGATAGAGAAACAGATACTACATCGTCCTGGAAGATGGAGGAGACAATTCGCTTTAGTAATGATGAATATGAGCATCTGTAGGACAAAACTATAAATCAGATCTGTGCAGCAAAGAAGGCCGACTAGCGGGAGATTCTCCCTCAAGAAATATTGTATAGATAGATTTGGTGACTCTGCAGCAAGGCAGTTGCAGTCACTGAGAATAAAAATGCAATAAAGCCAAAGACTTATTGCCGTTGCTGGTTTTAAGCCTTTATTTGTCCAAGGAAGTTCTGCTGAGAGCAATGTTTTTCTTTTTCAGGAATGCCCTATAATTACAGCAGCAATGATAGTTCTGAAGAAGAAAATATTCCCATATGTATTGAAAAGTGTCTTGGATTGTCAGATTGTCGGTCTGTCAGTCCACGGCCTTGGTCAAGACTGGATCTCAACTACTGGAGTCATGGTCCCTGAAGGATGATCCTAATGACTTTAGGGATCCCCTGACTTTACCTCTAGCACCACAAGCAGGTTGACAATATTTTATTAAACTTTTGTTTTGATTGTCATTAAATCTGGTTCAGAAATAAATGGTTTCCTGAGGAAGTATCCTAAATACTTTTAGTTATCCCTTGATTTTCATTGAGCACCACCATTAAGTCAAATTTGCATACTTTATAATAAGATACTTACTACTGATATGTACAAATAAAGTACTAGTAGCATCCCCATCAGCTTCAGTTATCATTTGTCTTTTATTCTAATTAATGAACTTTACCATGCTCTGGTGAAATGGTGAACTGGGTGCACAACATTGACTGCATATAAAAGTGGACGTAGCTTCAGGTCTGAAAAGTGAGGTTAATGCATAAAACTGGGTTAACTTTACCCAGTACTCATGGGTTGTTTTGATCTGGTGCATCTGTGCTACAGAATATGGCATAGTGTGTAAACATTACCTGCAAAACACCAGCATATCAGCATTATCATTATCATAATGTTGTCATTTAGCTAAATGTACTTAAGTACTAAACACAGTACGCCCTCATAGAGCCGCAACTGTAGCACGGCTGTATATTGTTAAAGAGACATTCTCCCTGAAATATTACATTTCTTTCCAAGAAAAAAGATACCAAATGCTTGCAAACATAATATAGTATGAATATAGTTGAATCCTTTGTTCAAACAGTTCAGTTCTGTTTCTACTTGAAAGACAACAGAACGAGAAGACTGCGGTGCGGTTCAGTGTTACAAAAAACAGTAAAAGTCATTTGAAGCATCTGCGCACATACAGAACAGAGACACCATGCAGAGTTTATGTATATCAGTACAAAAGAAAAGACAAAAGCAAAGGAAGAGAGAGGAAGTATAAAGACAGTTTCTGACAATCCAAAAGACAGAATGAAAGAAGACACACGGAGATGAAAAGCGTGGTTTACCTGCACCGGCACGTTGTGGAAATCTATTCGGATAGGAACCTCCTCTGAATACTTTGAAGAAATGCCAGGGTTTAGTTCAACTTGATATTGCTGCATGTGGCAGAAAGGACTGAGAGGACTGACATACTGTACCTTGGCTGGGGATCTTTCCTTGAACATTCTGTGACTGTCCTATACCAATAACACAATGTGGGCAAATTTAGACAAAAAAGCTTTGATTACATGTAAATTATCAACAAGTAAAGCAAATTGTGTATAATTTTAGCCCAAACGCCCAGTCATGGCTTTACTGTTTTAAGTTTTTAGCTTAAAACAAGTGAACTGAACTGATTTCTACTTCTTAAATACAGAAGTTGTGCCATTACCAATGACAAACTTGCCGATACCTTTAATACCGAATTCATGCCGAATCCTGATGCACACCGTACTCAGAGGACTGATGTGAAGAAAATAGTCCAGTAAACACATATCCCTGCACACCCCAGTGTTGCGCTACACCACCTCACACCACCACCACCACCCCAAAAAAGAGAGAAAGCATCAATCCCTCTTGCTTCACTTACTTGAACTTGCGGCTGCCACATGGGCAAGGTACGGGTGACTGCTGCCTGGATAGAAGAAAGACAAATGGGGTGCCGATATGGAGAGAAGAGAGGTAATGTTACAGAAAATGAAGGGGAGATAAACGGGCGGGAGCTCGTCTGGCACACGGCCCATCTCATTTGCACACATACCTGAAGATACTGTAGCATTGTCTACTCACTGTAGCTGCATTTCTATCCAGAATGAGGCAGATGACTCGCAGTGATTACCGTCTGATAATGTTTTCATTTAATGAGCGATGAAAGGTCTGCTGATCATATATACTGTTAATAGTCAGTCAAGCATGGCACTGTATTAACTTCATCACAGACCTGCTGTAATTTGTCATGATTGCAGTTGCGATGTGTAATTACCAGCTGCAATCATCGATCGTCATTACTCAGTTTCACACAAATGAGGGCTTGTTCTGGCAAACAGCATTTCTAGTTACAAACTGCTGAATGTGGTTAGTTAGACGTCGACTAGGCAGCACGCTGGCTGCAGAGGATTTCACTTCTTGTTCACGTATGCGACGATTTAAGTTGTTTTCATTCACCTGCATCTCTGACTTTATGGACAGCAGCTCGGGGCTTGGCAGTCGAGGGTGGTGGTGGAGGTGTAGTAGTGGTGGTGGTAGTGGTGGTGGGAGCCTGTGTGGTGGTGGTGGTGGTGGTGGTGGTAATGGTGGTCGGTTCAGGAGTCGTGGTGGTGGCTTCGGGTGCTGTTGTTGCAGGCAGCGCCGTGGTGACGGCAGGTGATTTGGCCTCCTTCTGACCTGAAGGGAGACGACAGATGAAGGCAGTCGCGTACGAGACGGATGAATGGGGAGGAAGAGCGTCTACAGTAGCCGCTGTGTTGTAATGCATTCTTGACATTCTTCAGCAGACTGCAGCGCTCCGACTCCTCATTCAACCTGAGCGGAGTTCAACATGCCAGAGTCAAGCGCAGGAGCGTCTATCTGGTAACCTGATCTGGTGATTTGTAGCCCAAAACACATCTCGAAAGTTCAGTTACAGGTGAAAATTTAGATGCCTGGAGTGCAACATCCTTTGTTCAATAAGTATGCCTATAATTCAGTGTAATATCCTACCTATATATGCTCAAATACAGGGAATTAAAGACTGTTAAAATACCATATGAATTAATGGATCGTCTTGATTCATCTGAAAATGTTTCAGTTTTTACCAACTTTTGTTTTGTTTGAACTGAGATCTCTTCTGAATAGCTGACTGGATCCTGATCAGATTGTCTTGTGGTTGTGAAACGCTGCACGTCTGTCAGTCTGCTCAACGACAAACTGAATGTAAAGCACCAAAATGAATAGATTCACATCACAAATGCATGATAGGAGTGTAAAAATAACCCTCCTCTCACTTGTTTTCACGTAGGTTGGTCTTGAAGGGACGTAGTCCAGAGTAGATGGGTAGATGACTCCTTTCTTGGGCTTCCCCACTGAAACGCCACAGAGACCACTGTCGGAGGGCTTTTTTTTGTAAAAAATAATGTCGGCTTCACATTTTTAACTTTGTCATTAATACCTGAGACAACAAACGACTCCCTCCACTTAGGCAAAGACAGAGAGCGCACCCCGTTGGAGTTGCTGCCTTTGTAGATGTTCTGCCCGGCCATCTTCCTCACTATCACCTTTCCTCCGGAGTTAGTGATGACGCCACTGTGGACACAAAACGTTCATCAGAAACAACTGTTGCAGGACTCACCATAAAGACGTCTCACATGAGCTTGATTTCCCTCCACCGTTCACCTGTGGATGGCCGCGTTGCAGATGCTGGAGATGGAGGCGAACACGCCGGTGCCATAGACCTGCTGCTTGGTTTCCTTACAGTGTGCAGGACATTTCACTATGAACTCTGGGAGATTGATTTTTCCTGCTCTGACGTCACACTCTATATCTGGGACAACTGTGGAGGGAAGTAGTGCAAGATAGTTCAAGACAGGATTATAGACGAGTCGAGATCACTTTTTTCCTGAAGATGAGGAGGGTACATATGACATATTTTATGTTTTACATTTTAGGGTTAGATGTTTTGACAGTGCTGCAATTAGAGGTGAAG
This sequence comes from Brachyistius frenatus, assembly GCF_029030835.1. Taxonomy (NCBI): domain Eukaryota; kingdom Metazoa; phylum Chordata; class Actinopteri; family Embiotocidae; genus Brachyistius; species Brachyistius frenatus. The sequence continues at coordinate 6,098,193 of NW_027210607.1, forward strand.
AAATTAATCAATTAATTGATCAGTTAACTGATGAAAACCATGTTGATGATCAAATAATAGTTTTTTTTCCAAGCAAAAATGCCAATCATTTCTCAATTTATTTATCTGTGATCTTAAGCATAAAATAATTCAGAAACATCACTTTAGAAATTAGAAATTTATTTTGGTAATTGTATTAGTTAATCTAGAAAGGAATTGTCATGTGCATCCATAATAGCATCAACTATATTCCATCAATCCATTATCTAAACTCGCTTTATCCTGAACAGGGTCACAGGATCAACTATATTTCAACATGTAATTAGGAAATGCCTTAACCCTAAAATATAACCACTAAAATGCTGTTGACTGTTAACTGGGATAAATGGATTCTTTTTGCTCTCAGGCATTATTAAGGGATTGTTTTTTTTTTCCTTTTTGAGTGAGTGAAGTGAAAGACGTCATGCGACTGCAGTGTAGACAATAACACAGGACTGATGGAGATTACAGGGTTGTTTGTGGATGATGTCTACCTTGCTTTGGTTTCTTGTTCTTTGATCCGTTAGGCTTGGCCCAGCACGCACAGGACAAGAGGAGCGCTGCGGGAGTTTCAAATAATAGCAGACAAAGTAACATAATCATCAGTGTGTTTTCTGTACACACAAGAGGACATTATGCTTTGATGGTGTGTGTCCAGGAAACTGATTCTGATGGAGATATGAAACATTAAAGTCCAAAATGCTGATTTTAAAACCAGTATACTCCTGCGGAGACACACACAGGGTTGCTCACCGAGGCAGATGGCGGTGAGTGATGCTCTGATCATGATGGCTGCTTCAGCAGGTCAGCCAGATGTCCTTGTACAACCTCACAACCTTGAAGAGACAGGAGAAGCAGCAGGATTTATACTTTGAAACACCATTTTCTGCTCGCTGCATCCTCACTGAGAGCATCTTTGGAGGCTTAAGTCAACATTCCTGACAAGTGTTGACACTTTTAGAAACATAATGGAGTAAACTTTTGCTACTGAGATACATTTTCTAGAATTTTTTTCTCGATAAATAGCAGGTCAACGTTGGACTGGAACAAAAAGCTGAATGACTAATGTGGCCAGTTAAACATTTTGAGAACATATAAAGTATTGTAAGTTGCATTGTCACACTTCAAAGATTGGTCAGATCAGCAAAGGGCTGTATTTCAGCATAGGTTACTGTTTCTTGTTCCAGTTTCTTGTATTTGCCAATCAGAGGCTCCACAACAACCATCTGGACACTGAGACAAAGCTGTATGTTAAAGTCACTAATATTTATGGAGTCAGCCTCTATTAGAGAGCACGCACAGACATAATTTAATGTGTAAGGAATGAGTGGCTGTGTTCGGCTTCTTTGTTTGACAGCAACGACCACATCAAGCTGGATCCTAGCTTGAAATACAGTCTGTTTACAGAAAGAAGAAAATTTCTTCCAGTCTCTCTTATTCAGATTCAGATGTTATGCCCGCATAAAGACATAAATCAAACTTGCAGCCTGTGTTAGCAAGATCAGAAGTGGGTTGCCAAGTCGTCATACCAGACATTACAAGTCTGTTGTAATGCAACAATAGCACCAGCGTTCACTCCAACAGCCGAGTCTGAACTGAGACAGGTGGCCAGAGAAAGTCTCATCACATAGGCTGGAGGATGGACTACATATGACAGCCACCCCGGTCCCTGCAGTGCGCCAGAGCGCTGGGATGGCGCTGCTTACTGGGTAGGTGATGACTGAAGCCTCCCCGTTAATAGAGGAATGCTGTACCTCCCGTGATCGGCGGCGTCATGTCTGTCACTGCCGCCACACACCAACAGGTTCAATCTGATCAAGTGGGAACATGTGATTATAAAGTGACCTCTGAAAAAGGGTCAGATGGGCTGCGATTCAGTCTGACGTGTAAAGTATATCAGCAATGTTAGATAAGTAACACATTTTTTTTTAAATTGCCTATAACAGGGTGGCTTAGTGCCTACCTCAGTACAACTACTGAGGTGCTCTTGAGCAAGGCCTCTAATCTTTAAGTGCTCCAGTTGGTAACACGTCAGACTGTGATTGTACTGAGCAGTTGTCAGGCATATAAGGGAATCCGTCCTCTCCAGGTATAAAAACAGAAATGGGAATAACTCTGAGGCTTTTTTGACTTATTATTATCTTGGAATGCAACTGCTGGAGTGTAAAGTTATTCAAACTACACCCACATTTTAAATATCATTGTGGGAATAGTTTAAATATTTAGAGAAACATGTAGGCTTATTTTCTCCTTTGCTAAAAGTTAGATTTAAACATGGATACTAATCTCATGACTGTGTGGCAAAACTAGTGCCTGCCAATGGTTAGTGTATCTGGTGTAGAGAGTAGAGTGGAAACTGGGGGAACCAGCCAGCCTGTCCTCTGTATTAATGGAAATCTGCACTGGCAAACTTCACTGAGCAACACAAACCCATACAAAGCCCAAAGCATAAGAAAGTGTGCGAGACTATTTCTTGACCCAGCATAGTAACTTCCAGGAGTCTCTACTGGTTACCTGGCAGCCAGCTTGGCTCCGCCCAACTACTGTTCACAGCTGGAAACCCTGTTGGTATTGAGGTTTGCACAGCTAACCAGGAACAAGTAGGGGCAGCTAAGTGCGATGAATTTGAAGTAGTTCCAACTTTGGTGGTTGTGGAAGAGTTTCAGTGCACAACTGAAGTGGTCAGTGTTAATTAATTAAAAGCTGCTTCAATAGTTAAAAAAATGAACCCGAGGTCAACGCCCATTAGGAGGCAATGACGGGAAACAATCCAGTCATGGCCATAACCATGTATTCATTCATGACAAACAGTCACAAACAAACAAACTTTTTTCTACTAGTTTTGCAGTGGCTGGTATGCTGTTTTTTTTTTTTTTTTTTTTTTTTACCTGTAAGCAGAGCCAAGCTCCCTGTTTCCCCATTTCCACTCTTGATGCTAAGCAAAGCGAACCCCTCCTACATTTATATTGAGCCGACAGACATCAGAATGGTTTCAACTTCACATCCAACTCTCAGAAACAAAGTGAAAACTTTCTCCCAGAATGACAAACAGTTCCTTCCAAACTCAAGAGAGAAGCACCAACTGTCTAAATAGCACCCTTTGCTGTATCTTTGTCACATTGATTTAAAGCACCACAGCCCTGCCAGGCTGGTTAACATAAGTGTGCTGTGTAATTATCCTTAACAGGAGCACTTGAGTTCAAATTTTTCAGTTATTTCCAGAAACTATGCACAGCTCTGTTTAAACTTCTACATAACATGTGCATAATGTCCTTATTGTGTTTGGGGTGTATGACCTCATATCTAATGATGGCACCTTCAGTGTGAATACACACCACAAACATAGCACATCATGTTGGGCTAAAAGTTAATCTAACTGTTGTTGGCAGTGGCAGGACTTTCCCCATGGAAGCATTTATGCACATTGACATGGTTTTTCCACAGCGCTGTGCTTTGACAGGCAGGTAGATGACTGCTGCATAGTCAGGACTACAATTTGTCCTCGCGGGGGAAGAAAGCTGAGGCTGGGAACAAGCTGGAACAGATATGCACATCTACAGTGCAGGAGACAGACCTGCAGCAGAGGAGAGGTGAGTCGAGTAAAGAAACGAGATCAGGTGTATGACAGAAAACTGAGAACTCCATATTTCACAAAAAGCTTGCAAATGCTCCCGAAGAAGCCAATTAGTTTAGTGACTGTCCCCTTGAAGAGAGGCATGACATCACAGTTGGAAAAAGTGCAATGACAAAAAAAAAAGACAAAAATTTGAGACTTCTTCATTTGTGTTCCTCTAAAATGCCTCCTTTTCAGAGCTATGAAATGCAGAGGAAATTATATCCCTTGACAAACACTGTGGGGAGTTTCCTGTACAGTAGATAATAGATCCTGAGGGGACTTGCAGAGACACAATCTTGGACACACACCTACATGCAAACAAACGCATTCAACCAAAGACTCAAAAATAAACAGAGATCTGGGGGGAACTAATGACATGATAGCTTTGGAGAATACCACAGTATTTACCACCACAATAAAATACAAACACACTGGGTTACAAACTGTGTACGTGTCGTATATCTTGCATACATCAGTGTTATACTTTAGATAAGTCAAGGGTTGTTCCAACAGTGTAGGTTCAACTCGCCTCTGAGGTCATGTAAGCTATATTCTCAGCCACAGCAAGCATCTCCAGCATCTAATTTTAGCTGCGTGGGGACACAATCCAAGCAAAACATCAACCTGCTAACAACTACAAAATGTTCAAATAAAACAGAAAACATTAATTTGAGTGCCACAACAAAGGATGAAAGGTTTCATGCAAAGGCCTTGGTCACTTCTATGAAAGCAAAGCAGCTCAGACAAGTTGCATAGTTCAAGGAATTAAAGTGCAATTCAACTCGGGATAATTTTTTCACTACAATGGGGATTGCATGCACTAAACAACCTTAACTAAGATTACGCAAGTTTTGTGCAAAGCCAGCTGATCGGCTGTTGCAAAATTTCTGTCGATTTTAGATGCATAAAGTGCAAGAAATCTGATAAAGCAGAACAAATTTCACACCTGGCATGAGTGTCACAGGTATGCAGTGTCTATAATGCAAACAGGATGTGCAGTGGCTGTGTGTGTGTGTGTGTGTGTGTGTGTGTGTGTGTGTGTGTGTGTGTGTGTGTGTGTGTGTGTGTGTGTGTGTGTGTGTGTGTGTGTGTGTGTGTGTGTGTGTGTGTGTGTGTGTGTATTTCAAAGACCAGCACACAATGGGTTCTCCAAGCATGGGCAGACCACACACCTGTGACTGGTGCTCCAGAGTCTTCAAAGCAATTGCTCATAAGCTCTAAAAAAAATACACTGAATTTTTTTCTTTTTTTTCACATATACATCCCTGAAATTATGTGTTTCCATCACTAAGTGTGAACTTTAGAGTCGAGAAGCTTTATGTCAAACACAAGGACTGTATTTCTGCCTTTCTCCACTTCAGCAGCAGCCACATTCCTAGTCAGGGGTGACCCGTGTAAATGCAGCAAGAGTAAGCACAAAAAGGGGACTTAGGTTTATTTGAGAATCATGACCAGCTGAGAACTTAGTTTCACCGTGTTCCTGAGTGATGGCATGCCTGAAGTGAGACAGTATTTACACACACCCATTGCCAGGCAGTGTTAATTCCCACCATTCACAGGTGTCAGAACTGTACTGTAAGCATGTTAGATGTGCCAAGTGTTGTAGCAACAAGCCAAGTGAGGAACCATAGGAGAGAGATCAGACACACAGGAAAGCCAACATGTCTCTACAAGGTCATTTGTTTTGTAGCCTTTTGGGCTCTTGCTGCTGCTCAGGCACTATTTGTTTATCGAGCACAGCACAGGCTGACTTACTTTAATTCCTGGCACTGGCTTCAGTGCAAGCCACAGCCTGCAGTCTGCTGCTGGACATATTGTATAGAGACCACCTGTGCTTAATCAGGCTTCCCCAAACCAGGCACGTTAAACATAATGAAGAAATAAAAAAATGTTAAAAAAAAAAAAAAGCTGAAAAATTCACCTCTCAGGCTTTTTGCTTATTACACGGACAGAATGAGTCATTTCAAAATAAAGACTTGGGTAACAAAAAGGCTGGGTCACCTTCCACAGATCATTTTAATCAGCCACGAGAGGTAGTCTACAGTATGAATGGTTGTGATATGGCTGAATTCATTCCGAAATAAACCTCATTTTAGGGAGGAGGAAGGGGTGTTTATTTAAAAAAGGGAAAAGAAAAAGAAAGGTAAACACTAAATGTAAGCGGCAGTGGGTTTATACGAACAACCTGTCAAATCTGAAGTTCAGCTGATATGAACCAGATCATACAATAAAAAAATTAAAACATAATAAAAATAAAAACGCAAAAAGTGTTGACTAAAATCAGCCACAGAACTATTACACATAAAACGCCAGGGACATCAGCTGCGCGTAATTACGCACCATTTGAAAAATGGATGATTCATTCACGCCACGCGAAAGGAAACACAAAATTCATACTCCACATATATGGATCTGCTTGTTAGCTTTCTGTTAAAAATCCACATCCTCATAGAGAAAAGAAGGTAAACATACCTGATTAGTTAAATAATCCTCCAGGTTTTTTTTTTTTTTTTTTTAAAAACGTAATTCCCCGCGCAGTCTTCCCGAGTCCTTTACACTTTCATTGAAAAACAGTTTGGACCAGCGGGCGTGTGTGCAACGCTGTTACACCTGAAGTTTTACTCCTGCATGTTCGCACGGCTCATTAAAAGTGGAGAATAGGACGGGGCCAGAGTTTCCCCTTATTTGCCCGTCCCACTTCAGGCTCCCAGCTCTTCACCCAGTCAGAAGCAGATCAGTAACCCGGGGCTATCAGAAGAGGATGCAAGGAGCTGGCTAGCACCAGCATAGCAGAACAAGCATCTATTTTAGTTTGTTTGTCAGTTTTTTCTTTGGACAGAAGAAACTAACACTGTTTTTTCACAGTTTAAGCCCAGCGGGGAGATTTACTTCACAATGGCACTTTGAGCTGAATCTTTTCTGTTACGTAAAGGAGAAAAAACAGCTTTGATTCTGGTTTTCTGCTCTGCAACTCACTCATTCAAATTTTCTCAGAAAAGTGTGTCAGCTCTCACCAGAGTAATCACTCCTCCTCCAACAAATAAACTAATCAACACCTGTTTGGGAAACAGAAAAAAGTCACATCCACTGTCACTTTGGGGTTTGTGGCTTTTGTCATACTCCTGTGGTTTACAGTACTCATGCAGCCCCTCCTAACACACATACAAACAGATTCCCATGTGAACCTCCTTCACTCTAACAGGGAGAGGAGGTTGGTTTGTGCAGACTGGCACACACAAGCTGTGTATGGATGGTTCTTCTGAAGCCGCCTGTCGTTTTGACTCAGAGGTCTTTAAAGGCTCTTGCAAAAGAGATCATTGTGCGTGCCATTACGCTCTTTGCAAAAAACACCTCAGGACCTTTTTTCAAATTAAACCTTCATGGATCAAGTAGATAATTGCCCGTTGATGTTGCTAGAAAAAAAAAAGAGATCAGATGCTGTTTCAGGGTTACCCATTTCTCTATCATCAGCGTCTGACAGCCTGTCAACAGAGAAAAGGACTGGAGCTTTCTGTAAAAACTGAGCCCCGATGCTTCCTTTTGTAGAAACCTTTGCTCTAACCAGCTTTTAGTTGACTGACACAATGATGTTTAAGTGAATAGAGATGTAAAAGGACCCATTTGTACAGGCAGATAGTGTCTCCTGTACTTGACAGAGTAGTCTCCAGGATATATATCCTATATCCTGGGAGATCTGATGGCATGAGTGCCCTCTGGGGCTGGAGGGGAAATGGCAGAATACTGCGATATCACATACCTCAGCTGAGTTAAGGATAGTTCAGTGTTTCCAGATGTTATCGTGCATCTCTTGTCTCGCTACTTTACTGACTGCACATGTCATCAACTGTTTACATTTTGAGAAGATTGCGGCAAACCAGTTCTGCAATGCTCCACAGTGTACTGCATGTTGACAGTTTGGATTGTGAATGATTGTTCAAGATTATTGGAGCTGGAAATAAAAACTCCTTTCAGCAAGTGTGAAATCCTACCTGGGTTTCAAAAGATAATTTATTAACATTGGTTACACATACAGCTTATTAACACGGGTAAGACCAATTTTTTTTTTTTTTTAAATACTTTCAATCTCCCCTTTTTTCAAGTATTCAAGTGGATGGGAAACAGTCTTCAGAGTCTGTCGCACCAATACTCTGATGTTTCAATGTGCGAGGGCACATTAATGCGTAAGACCCCCTGAGTGTCAGACGGAGGAGTCTGAGGAGGACAGTTGACCCCTGAGTCGCTGTCAGGATTGTCAGAGTTGTAAGGGTTCAGCTCTCCTGCTGTGTACTTCACCTCCAGCTTCTGGACAGGAAGTGATGTAGGCGGGGGCGGGGCCTCAGCCTTGGGTTTGATGTTTTTAAAGTGTTGCAGACGCACCACCTCCCTGTGCTTGCGTGTGCACGGCAGCAGAACGGAGATGTCCTTGCGGAATTTGGAGCTCATGCCGAAGTAGATGAGCGGGTTGTAGAAGCTGGCAGATTTGGCAAAGAGACGGGTGATGATGCTCGTTGTGCTTGGCACATGGAAGCCCCAGGCTGACCACATAGACACCACTGCATATGGTGACCAGGCCAGGATGAAAGCAGTGCAGATACCAATGGAAATCTAGAAAAGGGACATGAGGAAACAATTGTCAGGACTGGAGTAACATGAGAGGAGCTTTATAATGGTGAGGGCACTTTTAAGTAGAGCTTTAACAATGAAGTCTTTCCAATGTAGGCCTGAGAGCTTATTTTCCTTTTGCCCTACCCTTGTGACATCTCTCTCCACCTTCCTTTGGTGGGCAGTGAGGAAACCATCAGCTGACATGGCATTGGTGCTTTTCACTGTGTTGATAATGGAGATGTAGGAGAAGAGCATGATCATCACCGGGATGAAAAAGCAGAAGATGAGGATGGAGATGATGTAGGACTTGTGAATGGTGGAGTAATTGGCTTTGGACCAGTCCACCTCACAGGTGCCATAACCTCGATCTGGGAAACATGAGAAACAGGTCAGATTGTGGCTGTGTTTATACTGGATAAAAAATGTAAAAAAAAATCTTGTTAGGTAAGTGTATTAAACAGACCTGTGTAGCTGCCCCAGCCAAGCAGTGGAGCAACAGACCAAAACATTGCTCCGGTCCAAATGCAGATTAGTGATACAGCAATTGTGTTGATGCTGATGCAGTAAGCTGCAAAGACACACAGCAAGCAAAATAAACATGAGTACAATGTAATATTCCCAAGTGACAGAGCTCGCTGTGGGATTGTTTGCAGTTCAAAAAGGGTAAATGTTAGGTTTTTGGCAAACACAGGGCAGAAAAAGTGAGAGGCTCTAAAAGATGCAGAATGCTTGACCTGCTATGAATGTTAAAATTGTGACATTTGTTGAACAATGAGGTCTTTTCTTACATCGACAGCCTTTGCAAACATCTGCGACTGAAAAGGACCTCTGTTGACAAAGTCCATGTAGTTTTGTATTCAGTACGACAGCTCTAGGTCTATGCAGTGATTACATTTTCCATGCTATACTGTGTGTGCAGAAGAGTTTTCAAGGATTGCCAGAACACAATGTCTTTGTTGCTATGGGTTACTAGTTGCTTACCTACCCATTTTAATGGCTTAACTGTCCTTTAATTTGCACCTAAAACTACATTGCATACATCTGTATTAGTAGCAGGTTCCAGCAGTTGCAGCTGCACTCTAGCCCATAATGCAGTTGATGTGTCCCACGTTCACCACTAATGTCCATAGTTTAAACCACCCATGTAAAACACCCTCACACAGGTTTATATGGTTTGTGTCTTATAAACAACCACAAGCACGGTAAAGTCTCTTCTCCCACACTGACAACAGAGGCAGTTGCTCAACCTAATTTCCATATAATTAAGACATTCTTTAGCATCATTACACCCAAAAATAGAAAATGTCACCTCAAATTAAGTTAATGACATGTTGGAGAAATGTAAATGCAATTGCTGGAGACAAGTGGTAGTTCTTTCCACAGCTGAAGTCAGTAATAAGGTTTCATTAGCACTAAAAAAAACACACTTTCCTGTCAGATAAGAGCTACTGGAATGTGAGAAAGGCAGAAAGGCTGCTCTGAAGCTTTTCTTTATGTTTCCTCACTCGAATTCAGGGAGCTTAGATCTGACCTTTGTTCGGGTGGCATCCCTTGATGTATCTGGTGACGCTGATGACGGTCAAGGTGTTGATGCTTGTGAGGCCGAAGAGCAACGTGAAGAAGCCGTCTACCTGGAAGGAGACAGAGAGAGGTGATTGATGACATCACGTCTTCGAAATATCTTTGAGTGGTCACTGAGGCCTCAGGGAACAGAGTCTTTGCCTTTCTAATTGTTCCAGACCTGTGTCTGTTCAGTTAGCAATGCTTTGCACTTTATCAGATGGAGACAGTGCAGCTGGAGAGCTCTTCCTGCCTTTTGGCCAGTTATGTTCCAGAGCACTTCTGATGTGTGCTGCGGGCTTTAAAACTTGCAGGATCAGCAATACGAAATGAAAATGAAAACCGCAGCTGTTGGTAGACTTCACCTTGACATATTGATGAAAAGATGAATGACTCCCTAAAACGGTAGCTCGTTAATCTCTTGTAGCAGTTAGTTAGATCTTCTTTTAAGCACAGCTCTTCTTAAAAAGAATTATGCTACTATGGTTTAGTCTGGCTCCAACCGTGCGACACCCAACTCCCTGCTGTGGCATTTCCAGGTGACATGGATAAGTTAAGGTCTCTCATCGGGGACTTCCTTAATCTTCCTTAGCCTTAATCCTATTAGTGTCACTCAACACGCTTTTTCACCCTCACGTTTGGCAGAATTATTGTTTACTATGTAGACTAATGGATTATTTTTATTTGGCACTAGTCTATTACACAATTTCTGCTTTTATAAGAAGTTAGAACCAGGTGCATTAGGATGGTTGCTACTAATAACTGTGATTTGATTCTCCAGCTCACCAAGCAGTTAATGTTTTACCTCTAACTCTCTTTTGGCACAAAAGAAAAGATGTGAATTTTGGGTCATATAAGTACCAAAACGTATTTTATACATCTTGAACACTGCTTTCTCATTTCTTTCTCTGTATTTCCCTTTGTAATTTGAAAGGGTCCCATAAGGCTCTATCATACTGAGTCATGTCCTTTCCCATTAGGTGCAAAACATGGGGATCTGGCCCAGCTTGCAACCGCTCATGTCTCGTCATGCTCCACACAGTAATCTGCTAATGCTTCTCACATGCCAGCCTCCTTCACCTTTCTCTTCCTTCCCTCCTCTATTTCTGTCACTTCTTACTTACTTCCCTTGTTTACCTCTGCCTGTCTTGCAACCTATCTCTCCCGGGGGAAGGTGAAATGAGAGGGGCATACTTCTATTTTAATATTTCTCCCTCACCGGAGAATGAATGTCAGAGGGATGAGATCATCTCGGTGGCTGCACTGAACCTTTCAAGCAGCAGAGCTTGATTTACAGTATCTCTTTCACTCAGATTTGGAGGTCTACACCTCTGAGACTTAAAATGTTCTGGTTACACCAGCTTGTTTTTGCGTGATTCCTCAGAGAGTTCCCTCGTTGCAGCACAGATATCACGATTTCTACCACAGCTTGCCATGAGCAAGAAAAATACCCTGGATGAATTCCAAGCCAAAGTATGAAAACTATTTCATTTCAGGCTGGGGCAGTGAGAGGAGAAAAACATAGAAATGTGCACCAAACTCATCTTTTAATTTAAATTACTTGTCATAATTCAGAAAAATGTGAGCGCAGACTATGCAACAATATAAACCTTACAGCTCTTATATGTTCACTGTTTGGTTGTTGACAGGTGCCACGCTGCTGGAGGAGTTTTTCCCCATTTAAAGGCCTCTACAATGGTAATCTTATTACAGATTTACCTCCAGCCACATGGCTACTTGCATAATCCCTTGCACACACACACACACACACACTCACATACATACTCACTTTACTGTAAGACTTCCACAGATTCTTTTAATGTGCTTCATTAATTGGGATTGGCTAAAGAGAGCAGATGCTTGGCAACTCTGCACAGTCATTGCTCTGATGCCATTTTAAACCAAAATTCCTGTAGTTTGACAAACTATTAATGCTTCAAATTATACCACAATTTAAGATTTGGATAGGATATGTAGAATACTATTCTTAAGTAAATCAAGTATGGTTTCAGTGGAGCTTTTACCTGGCAGGTCCAAATCCAGGTGATCAAATACCCATTGTCCTTGAAGATATTGAATATTTCTAGAATTCCTCTGGAGTAACCAAATACTGAGATGCTGGCATCAGAGATGGCAAGATTTAAAGTGAGGAAATCTGTTGGTTGAAGTGAGGCCCGCTGCTTGTACAGGACAAACATCACTAAACTGTTTCCAAACCAGGACAGCCATCCTGCAGCAAGAGAAAAATACAGTATATTCTGTGAATATTTAGAAAATCATATATTTTTAAATATAGTACAGTACAGTATACTATAGTATAGTACAGTGTAGACCATACTGTACTGCACAGTATAGTACAATATGGCATAATTTAGCATAGCATAGCTTAATATAGTATAGTATTGTAAAGTACAGTACAGTATAATATAGCATAGACTATACTATACTGTACTATAGTGTATTGTATTGTATCGTATCGCGTTGCGTTGCGTTGCGTCGCGTCGTCTCGTATCATAGTAGATTTTTATTCAGTATAGTATAATAGAGTATACAAATATGGACCACCTGATTGTATAGTAAAGTAAATTGAATTGAAATTGACACAATAAAATTGATTCAACATATTTTAGTGTGATATAGTATACAGTATAGTATAGAGTGTAGCAGAGTGAACCACACAATTTTAAAATGTAGTACAGAAGTCAGTACTGTAGTGTGTACTGTTGTGTTGTGTGCTACAGTAGAGTACTATAGCATAGTGTAGGATATTAGCTGAATCATTCTGTAGTGGTAGTAGTGTGTAGTGCAGTAGAGCAAAACAGAGAATTATATGTTAGAGTAGTGAAGGTAAGAGTAGAGGTAAGTACAGCAGAGTATAGTAGATTGTTACATGCTGCATCATAATATTGTTTTAAATTCCTTCAGAGTTGAATCATTACTCCAAAGCTTTATGATTAAATTTCAACTACAACGCATGCAGAAAGTTTACAAAATGAAATGCTGGACTTCATTTAAAATGTTATTATATTCCAGTGTAGGATGGTTGACTTACCCAACACTAACAGGTAGACTCCAATGATGGTCTCTCCTTGTTCAGACAGCGGAAGGTCTGTGTGCAGAGTGCTGAGATTATTATTCCTCCATGGAATATTCACCACCTTCACAGGAAAAGCCTTCAGCGTTATTTCCATTGCCTGACTTTCGACAACCAGGCATGAAGTCTGTCTGACCTCTACAATGTGTCTACTCTCCTCTACTTTCAGTAAGACACTGCAGAAGGAATGACCGGTCACTTCACTCTAAATCCAGCTTAGACACAGTTACTAATACCTCATCACTGTCCACATAGCAGCTGTAATCCTATCTATTTCTTAACAACTAAGAAGATAGATATTTTGGGTTAAAATCCCAACAGGGAAATGTCCGGTCAGCTAGTTCACAGATGGTGGTAGTATTGGAGAGGTTTCATTAAGCTTAAATCATTTGAAGACTCGTCTCACACAATGACTTATAGCCCTCAGAAGAGTCCAAACCTTCAACAATGCTGATAAAAATTACAAATTGCATCTTCTGCATTTGCTTTTCATTGTTAATCTTTTTTTTTTCTGACACGGTTTTTCAAAAAGATTTGATGCAAAAGCTGCTCAGCAATTGGATGCTGGACTTTTTCCATCTCGACATCAACATATCTAAAGGATTAAAGAATGTCCAACTCTAAGTCAAATCTAATTGTAACATTATGAGTAGACAAAAAATAGCATTCATTCACTCTTAAGTGCATAATCCATCATTTGTGTCAGATGAGATTTCAAAATTCACTTTAGCTTAACAGCTAATTGAGTTTCTAAAATAGTTTTAATAGATACAGTAACATGACGCTATCTCCAACCTGTTAGCTGACAGCGCTGGTGAACAAGTTGTACTGTACATGGTCTGGTAACAATTTACATCATCAAAAAATCCCTTTGAATGTTTAGTGTAACCGGTGTATGAATGACTGTGAACCCCCTTCACCTCCTCTCCAGAGACATGTTCTAGTTTCACTAATCACTTCCATTTAGAAAAGGTCAGGGAGGTGATGTCTTCAGTGCTGCCACCGTGACTGCACTCAGCCTAAATGTAGAGCACATTTATCTAAATGTACACTGAGACCACAGGTATGATTATGTTAGTGTGAGCTAATGTGTGCTCTGACAAATTCATTGTGCTCTGATGTCAATGTGAGAGCATCTGGCACTTCAAGAGTGTGTGCAGCCCTTCCACATGACTCAGTGTTACGTCAGGGAGAGGCCATTTATTAGACAGAGTTTGGGGGGTTTCACAAACAGGACATGCTCCAATGTTATTGATTAAAGTCCTTTTGTTCTGTGTAAATTTACAATTAAGCCACATCTCCCCTCCTCCACCCTTCTCCTCTTCACATTGAGGTTCTCTGTGGCAACACTCCTACTGAAGGAGTAACCTGAACCTCACCCCCCCTCCTCAGTCTGTGTTTAGATCACAGTGTGCACCTTGTTTCCCTCTTCTGGCTGCCACAGAGCAGCTCTGCTGGCCCTCAGGATGTGGAGGGAAGGGCTGCTGCTGCCAGATGCCTCGATGCTTCCGCGTCTTCCTCATCAAACCCTTTCTTTCAGCCTCTGAAAGCCAGTCAGGAGGGTGAGAGAGAGGTAGAGACGGAGCCAATGGGAAAATGAACCTCTGACCCCAACTGTCACCCGTCCAGCCACAAACACTGAACCCAGTCTTCGCGCATGCTGCCTTCACCAAGAGACGCCGCAAGACACAGTTCCAGCTCTGCAGCGAGCCCTGTGTGTGTGGCCCTCAGCGACACAGAAGTTTTCTGCTGCCTCTGTGGTATGAGTCTCCTGGTTAAAGTGGATAATGTGATAATGGCTGCGGGAGGCATCGTACAGCAACCTCACGGCACAACAAAGCCAATCATAAAGCCAGACGCTAAGGTGCGAGTCTTTGTTTGTAATAAGGAGTTATGTCATTATTGTTAATGTAAGTTTCATGAATGATCTCTGTCATCCTCTTACAGTGAAAGTGATCGGATTAGACTATCTGGCAGCGTGCGAGCAGTGCATGCCACGCAGTGAATGTAGAGGACATCTGCTACTGAGATTAAGCTGCCGCTAACAGGTCAAAGGCCAAGGGAGACCATGCGTTCAGCAGGTGCACCGGACAACAAAACATCTGTGACTGTCAACAGCCGACATGAGACAAGTGTGAAGGCAGGATTTTGCAGTCAGTCCATACTTGTGCAGACATCTGTGCTCTGTTTGGGCAAAAATGCACACTAACGCAATTTTACATTCGAGGTTCACTTAGATAAGCACAAAGCAGTGACACGTACTGTACACTACACAATGCTGAAGTGTGAGATCATTACAGGAAGACATCAAGATTAGCTTAACTCCCGCCTGTGTGCTTTGGCACGTGTGTGTGTGTGTGTGTGAGTGTAGAGCTTGGCGATCACAGCGCAGCCACAGTGGGCCACTGTATCATTAGGCTTATGATGATTACTCTCGCTCTCGCTCTGTCTCCAGCAAAGCCCGGGATGTGAGGTTGAAAGCTCACAATTTTTTTCCAAATGGAAAATCACAGACACAGATACTATTATGAAGGTGTGTGTCAAAGGCTGCGAGCTGTCTGAGCGCAACAAAGCCTCTCTTCACAGGGGACATACACCAGGTCAAGAGACCAATACAGGATCTGCTCAAAAAAAGGTCGACACACTTTCTCTCTAACTGCCACTAAACGGGAGACACAGGGACCGCTTGTATGAAGGGTCCACACAGTATGGAGATAAATGGCTTGCCTGTCATTTTTTGGGTCAGTCTGGGCATGATATTGGGTAGGTAGGGGCTTCACAGCGACACATTTTTCTATACTTCCTTGTAGTTTGCAGCTATTTAAAGACACAATGTTTTAGCCAAGAGTTCTTACAAAAGTTTGTTTAAGGAGGTTTGTCGAACATCATGTATAAGTTGCCACTGAAATGGCTGATTGAGCTGTGACAATATTTCTAAACACAAGCAAATCAAATCAGCTGTACATGGATGCACAAGATGATCAGACATAAAAAAAAAAAAATTGCTTATTTCAGAAGCAAAGCAACTAACTTGGAGGAGCAACCAGCTGGCTTACAGATGAAGTTGGGATAGGTCCAATAACAAAATCATATAAAGCGGGACTGCCTGCCCACAACACGTTCACACCTACTTTTTTAAAGGGTTTCAATCTCAAAGGATGAGTTAACAGAGGTGATGACTACATTGTTAATCACCAGAGGATTACTTTTTATGCCACTATATAAGCCTAAAGATACATTAAAGCTACATACATGGTGCCATACATAAGGGGCCGCAGGAAAAGTCCTGCGAATTGATGCGTTCACGCTGATATAATCTGGATGAGATACAGACATTACACTTCGTATGTGAGGTAAGACAGATTCATGGTAGAGCTCTCATGAGGCAGACTGCAGTGACTTTACCACAGGTACAAAGAGCAGACTGTTTTTCCTTTTCCCTCTTACACCAAAAACACTTCCAGGGTTCAACAAGGCAAATCTGCTGCAGCAAAGCTGGCTGCTTTAAAATATAATTACTTAAAAATAAAGTGCATTTTGTGACAATGCTAATTCTGCTGTCCAATTAGGCTTTATGAAATTGCACACAGGAAAAGAGCACTTTATATTAATGGTTTTATCTGCAGCTTTTAAATTCAGGAGAAAAGGAGTGCACTGTTGTCTGAAGTATTATTTTAGATAATACCTTATAATAAAACCCCATAGGAAAAGACTAGAATGGTTCAGTATGCATTTAAAAGTAAGTGAACGCAGGCTCTGTGTTGAGACCAATGAGCGATGTGAATTGGTTTTGTGGCTCAAGATCTTTGGCTCTGAACCACATGCAAACATTTATTTGGGCACTGTGTCCAGTTTACAGTTTTTCCTCCTGAGTCTGTTTGTTTAAGCAGGTAACTTATGTAAGCACGTCTCATTTAGAGTCGCATGCTCGACTTGCCGAAGAGGTCTGAACATCAGTTTTGACACGAGGGGATATTTTGCCAAAATATGGATGTGGAGAATGTAAATCCACAAATAAAACTTTACATCCTGTTGGGATGTGGACACAATCGGACACAGAGAACATGTCTCTTTCTTGAAGTGGAGTTTAAGTGCACACTCGTTTTCAGAGATTTGCAAGGATCATTAATTGATACCCTTTTCTGCCTCAGCAACTGTTTGATGTCTGACAGACTATGGCTTCTGCTTCTACTGAAACTTACCCGATAGCTGGCAGCCCTGTAGCAGAGCGATAAGAGACTGGATAGTTCTGTGGAAGTCTCTTCAGGCTGTCTGGGGATTGAGAAGATTAGTGACCTTGGTCCTCTGAGGAGCTCCAGCTGCAGATCTGACCGGACATCTTTAGGGAATCCACCCTGTCCCCCAACCTGATGTGTTGTAACACCTCTTTGGATGGTGTAAGGAGTAAACAAACTGTCACTCAGGATCAAAGTCACATCATCAAACAAGCATTTCAAATCACCTTAAAAAAAGCGTGACCCTGTTAGCAACATAGATCTTCCTGGCTGTCCTAACTCCACATCAGGGTCGATGAGTTGACCCGTGAGTGACAGGAAGTGATTGGGCTACACCATTATCCTCTCCTTCAGCAAAAACTTGTCATCCCTGAAAATGACATTCTCACTATAACTGATGACCCATGACAAATGCCTGTTTGGACTTCATTAGGGAGGAACAAGACCGCTTTCACCCTGACCTGTTGACCACTTGGCCCCTAAAAGGCCCCATTTAAGGCTCTTCTTTTTAATTACTGAATCTCAGATATAGTTATAAATGCTCTAAAGATTTGAATGTTACAGGATTGAAAATGCACTTGACAAATGAAGCACCTTACTCATGCTATTGGAAAGCCAATTCATGTATTTTTCACAATTAGGTTTTTACAAAGGACTGGAGTATATTGCTGCATGTTTTAGATAGAAGACAGAACACACACTCAACTGATGGACAGCTGCAGGTAAGGAAAGGCAATATGCTTTTTTGCTTTCTTGTCCAGAGCTACAGCTTGCAGCTGGTTAGCTTAGCTTAGCCTAATGGTTGGAAACAGGGGAAATAGCATGCCTCTATCCAAGGATAATCACCAAGGCAACCAGAGGAGACTCCAGGAAGTACTGCTCTCTGCCAAGAAATAGCCATTGTGTTGCATCATGGAAAACCCAATAGATTTTGCAGTTTGTTTATTGATTACACATAGCTCCCCTAATCCCTGAGGAGAAATTAGATCATTGCAGTGACAGGAAAAGATACTAAAAGAACAATGCAGCTCTCAAGCTACTAAATGCTCCATTATGTTTAGCAGCTACATGACAACTATGTCTGTCTGTTGTTTAGTGCCACCATGTACAAAACACCTTTCAAAAAGTTAGATTTTTGATGAGACAAATAGATTCAAGTATGCAGCACTAACTGTTCACATCATAACTGTAATAATAATAATAATACAGTTTATACAGCATTAGATGAAATGTGTTTAAACATACGCGCTGCATATGTTGGTATGTAAAGGTGTATTTCTACCTATTGCGCTTATGAAATCACTTTTTTCCTAAACAGTAGTGGATGTACTGGCACACAGTGATACAATATGCAGAAATATGTAGAGTTCAGGTGCATCAAGACAGGTGTTAAATGTGAGTGATGGGCAGAGACGGATAGATGCATGGTATATGTAGGGAAACAAGTCCTTAAAAAGTATTTTCAGCTACTCTCTCTTCATCTCGCTTCCATATGGGAAGGTTGAACTTCTGGAGCCTGGTCTCACTCAAAACGAAGCGCTTTCCTGACCAATAGTCCTTGTAGTGACTCACTTAAGCGTTCGACGCCCAGCGGTAGAACACCTGGCCACATGTGAGACTCCACTTAAAATAACAGCCACATGTTAACAATGTGGGTGTTTGATAAAACAGCTGAGTCAATAGAGCAAGTGCCTCCCGCTGTTACAATTACATCTACTGTTTAACTGCTTTCTCATTATGATCTGTTTTGAAATCCACTTGCTAAAATACCTTCTCAAGAATCAGAAAAGTAATGTAAAAATTTTAGCACTCATAAATCAGTGATCAAAGGAGAGTAAGAAAGGATGCAATAAATTAATTCATCCTTTGAGGATCATGGTGTGTCCTATGAATAATGCCTCCTGGTATCATTTCTACCGTTATTAATCTGATCACGGTCAGCAACTTAATCTCTTCCTAGCAGCATGCTAGAAAGTAAAAATTGGATACAAATAGCTACAGGTTTCTCATTACACATTTTCTGTTTATGTAGCCATCCAGCTGTCATAGAGCAACACGTTTATGTCTGCTTTGTGAATGAATACCCAATAATCCCTATCTTTTAGTTCACGTTTTGGTCTCTAACGACTCCTCAGGGATATAACTGGTTCTTTAGCTGTTTAACGCCCCATTATGTTTACCGTCTATGTGATAATTATGTCTGTCTGCTGTCTGGTGCTTAGCAGTAGTTACATGAAAGCGGTGAGAGTGAATCAGAAAAATAAAGCTGTGCTCTGGACACACTGACCTGGAAGATGCTATAACACCAGATTCAGCAGATTCAGGTCATAATTCTCTGTCATTACATGCGACTCCTTTCACATCGTCACATTGATTTAAGCATTCAGTATATCCCTGTAATTGGAGGAAACAGACACATATGAGACTTGCATTCTTATTAATGCTTTGTCAAGGATTTTTAAACACAACTTATACTGTGGTAAAAAGCTCTCTGGCTTTAAGGCCTGAATGGCTATGCAATACCATGCCAGTTATCAGTAGTACCACTGGGCACACTGCAGAGGTAAATTCACACCTTACGTTTACTTTAATTATACAGTGATTTACACAGGATGTTGCAATGGTGCACATTAAACTTTATAACCTCTGGTGCTGTGTTACCCTGTTATACATCAAAATCACGATCTCAAACACCTAATAATTACTGAGGTCATTTACTAGCGCTGGTTTTCTTCCTGTTCCATATGAAATAGTTTCTCAAGTGGCATCACTTTGAAAGAACTTCACAGATGCAGGTCACATAGTATGCGTGAGTACAGTTTTCTTTGTGATGTCACCAGTGTCACAGCAAAAGTTGATGTAACAGTCCAGTCTGAGAGTGACCACATTCCTCCACCTCCTCCCAGCCAACCGCACCTATTGGTCCCATGCTGTGGATAAGGAGACTTCTGTTTTACAAGCCATGTGATAGAGGTCAAAGTCTGCTCCTGGGCCGAGTTCTCCGGGACAACAAGTTCAACAGCCAGTCCTGATACAACAAAGTGCAGAGCTCTTTTAACCAATGCAGCTAGAAATATAGAGTAAATATGTTTGCATGGAAAATTCTGGGATTTCCTAAAGGAATACTATTAAACACTTCAAGTTACCCCAGGGGGCCATAAGGTGAAGTGGTGTGACACAAAGTAAAGATCTACAAAATACCACGAAATGTGTGCCATGTTGTGAGACACTGCGAGCTGCTGTTGGACACAGGGAGATGAAAGAGCTCCAGCGCTCTTCCTGGGCATGTGGCCAAGACATTCTGCTTTAAAACATCCTGATGAAACTAAATCTCACCATAGGCTAATTTCACCAGGGCGTCTTTGAGTGATTTTGATGTCCTGCACAAATGGACACAAACATGTGATCAAATGCATAAGGACACAATATATTGCATGAATCGGGGTAAACAGGTGCGCATAACATCTACCAATAATGCCACAAAGTTTGAGCTTCAATAGACATTTTTTGGTTTTGTTTACATGAATTTTAGTGGATTTAAGGTGTCACATTTCTGTATCTGTAAATCAGTTCCCTTTTTTTATTGGACATACTGAAGAGGGTTTACAGGGTGCGTGCCAACATGTTTGGATCTGCAAACATGTGACTGCAAACTGCTTCAGATATTTTAGGTCTATTGCTAATGCCAAGGCAGGAATGTGTGTTTTAGCTGTACTTAACTACCTCAATACCTGCCAAAACAAATCACATCCAAAAGGCCTAAATTTGATTGCTTTCATCTTTGCTCATACCTATTCCACCACATACAAAAGAGCGTTTAGATAAGAGCAGCTGTGTGCTTTGCGATCCTGATTTAATAGACTTGGAAAGCTATTAGCAAGTTGCCTAACATATTATTTTGTCAAGCAGAAGAATTGATTTGCTGATTTGTCCTCTCTGTCAACTTAATCATTTTGCTATGATTTAGGAATGGTATTAAGGTCTGAATGGTCCACTGCTCAGACTGAAATCATTTAAGAACTACTGAATGGATGAACACTAAATATTGTACCAACATTCGTCTTACTGAACAGAGTGATCTCTTGACTTTTTCCTCTTGCACCATCACAAAGTTGACAGTGCTGGCTTCAAATGAAATATCTTGACACCAAATGGATGGATTGCCTTGAAATTTAAAAAAAGGCAATCATGATAATGTTGATGATTCTTTGGCTCTAGCACCACCACCAGGACAAACATTAATTTTTCCAATCAACATGCAAAAATAATGCTTTGTGTTCAGCACTGTTTAACAAATGTTATCATGCTACCAACCTAAACTATTCCTAAACAGGTGAACATTTCCTGATAAATATGAACATGTTAGCATGCTGATCATAGCAATAAGATTAAAGCACCACTGTACCAAAACAAAGACTGAGCTGGTTGCAGCTGGTGGTAGAGTCTTGTTTATAACTGACCAACGTCATAATATAATAAACTCAAATACATTTGTACTTGGACATGACACTCACAGAATCTTGGGTCATTGTTCAAACCCAAGCCACTGGGAAGAAATGGACCCCGCTGCAGTGGTACTGGATGCAATTCCTGCCCACCAACACTGAGCTATAGTGGGTCATGTCTAACAATGCAGAGGTGGCTTTGGCAAAGAGCAATGACACCTATATCAGGCAAAAGGATACTCCAATTAAACGCCGGCAACTGCTGATGAATGATACGTACCACAACACGAAGCAGCCAGGTGCGTCAAAGCAATATCCCAAATCCAAACAAGGCCACTGGATGAAGTAGGATGGGGTTGAGAGGAGGAAAATCACATAGAGTGGGTTGTGGGAGTATGTAGCAATCTCCCATGAATTTAAATCTTTGCCAGGGAGAGAATCCAGCCCGTCCCAAGTGTGCAGTTTTACAAACCCTCAAGCACATGATGGTTGGCTGTAAGAGCAGCCTAATACAAAGCAGATACACCTGATGACACAACCAAGGACTGAGCCGTTTAGCATGAGCTCGAGGGCAAGACAGTAACCACAACTGGTGTACCTCTCAATGCCCAGACAACATTCCTACAACTACCACCCTTGATCTGGGAAAGAGACCAACAGGAGGACAACCCTTAGCCTCCTGACTCATCCAGTCAGTGACTGGGTAGTGTGGGTTGACCCAGACCAGAGGCTCACTTTCCTATCTAACACTGTAATGTCTAACCTGCAGCCAGATTGGGTCCTGTGGTCCAACTCCTGCCACCGTGTCTTCATCACTGATCTGATGGTCCCCTGCGAGGAAGCTGTGGATGAGGACAAACAAAAAAGGTTGTGATACTGTGGTGGAAAGTAACTCAGTACATTCACTCAAATAATGAACTTAAGAACATTCTGAGGTATATTTACTTTACTTGAGTATTTTAATTTGACGCTACTTCATACTTCCACTCAACTACATTGCAGAGGGCAATATTGTACTTTCTCCTCCCCTATATTTATCTGTCAAAGACAATATAACAAGTTCTTAAAATAGAACACATTGTTAAAGATTAAACTGTAGTTTCACTTCTCACACGGTTTCATTTTATAAATGTTCCAATGATTCTATACCACAGCAAAAATCAAAGATTGGAGTAAAAGTCACTTTCTAATATTTAATATCTTTCTCTTTCCAGCAGCTCACATTCAACATGAAAGATCAGAAAGAGAAGGAGGAGAAGGTAAAAAAAAAAGAGGAAGACGAGGTGGAAAGGACAAGCAAATAGTGGAGAGGAAGAGCAGATGGAAAACAAGGGAAAAGAAAGAAAAGAAGATGAGCAGGTGCAGGAGACATGGAGGAGTGAAGAGAAAGAAATGACTAGGAAAATAAAGAAAACAAAGAAGAGGGGGAAAAAGAAGAACAGGGGTTAGCACCAGCAGAGCAGCCTTCATCATGAAACCCTTACCTGTACCCCCTTCTCATCTGATTCACTCCCTCCTCCCTTCATCTTCAACCCCTCACCACCCCTAACCCAAACCCTCTTTACCCCTTGCTTTCCCCACTTTACCTCTGTCCCTCCCTTCCCCACCCATATCTTGTAAATATGTAAATATGTTGTAAATATGTCAATACAGTTCTGTTGCAGTGAGTCACCTCTTCTTGCGTGTGCATTTCAAAATACAGACAGACAATGTAATTACATAGTTCAGGCTCTGTGGCTCTGAGGAAGAGATCACACATCACTTGTTTTAGACTTCATTTAAATAGGAGATGATGGGCTTGCACATTTGTGGAAAGCATGTAAAAAAGAGCAGAGCAAGAATTCACTAATAAAAGGGTTCTAATATGCATTGAAAAAGCAACTGTGAGAAATGAAAGAATAAGAAATACAGTGTACTCTCTGAATGGGTCTTTCAGATTTAAGACATGGTAACAAAGTGGCTGCAGAGCAGTCAAATGATCTTGAGTCTGGTATGAACCTTAAACCTTAACGTGATGCTTGTTTTGTAAAATGAACTTGCTTCCACATATTTCAGTATCAATAATGTAATAATGTCATATGTATCAGTTAGAGGGACCAAACCACTATCTAATACTTTAACTACATTCTGCTGCAATACTTATGTACTTTTACTGAAGTAGGATTTTTCACGCAGGACTTTAGCTTGTTATGGAGTATTGGTACATTTACTCGAGTAAAGAATCTGGATATTTCTTCCATGACCTGATACACCAACCTGGCGATTGGGCTGCCAAGTGACCATCTAGTGACGAACCATGGGACACAAACACCAAGGCCTGATCACCCTGCAGTGGCCCTGCCTCGACTGAGGGGGCCTTGTGATAAAAGGTCAAAACACCAAGTGACAACACCAAGTGACAA
Source organism: Brachyistius frenatus (assembly GCF_029030835.1). NCBI lineage: Eukaryota > Metazoa > Chordata > Actinopteri > Embiotocidae > Brachyistius > Brachyistius frenatus. The sequence continues at coordinate 6,122,168 of NW_027210607.1, forward strand.
CACCAAGTGGCGACTAAAGATGTGCCATAATGGTAGCAACATCATCTAGTGGTCATCTCCAGGAACAACCCCAATTAAATTAATTGAAGTGCAAGAGAAGGAATGGTCCAACTTATGTTGTGGACATTTGTCAAGTGACTGTAACATATGACTAATGTTGCAATATGATATTTAATTTGATCATAATTAGATAACCCATCTTAAAACATTAGATGTCTTTAATCAAAGTGCTAGAGAGAGTTCACACTCTACGTAGTGTGAGCTGCAAATCGGCGGCTTGTCTAATTGCTGCACTGTGAACCTGACCAGGGTCAGAGGTGGACGTCTCCTGTCCTCACATGAATGTCCTGAGGGAATAGCAACGAAGAGATAAAAAAAGGGGAGGACAAGGGGAGTGGGGAAAACGCAGGCTGACAGATGAGGCATTATTCTTGTGAAAATGCTCAGTCCTCACTGCACTTTCACTTTTCATCAAGTGTTTTGGCTGCACATGAGTTGAAGGAATGCACCGCGGGGCAGCCTGCGGCTCACCCAGTGCACCGGTCTGCTTCCCCTCCCTGCGTCAAACCCACGTCTTAACATGTCCACCTCGGTCCAATATGTATCCTGAGCATCAACCGGGAGGGATATTTTCTCACAGAAAGGATGGAAATTCCACAAAATCACAAACTCCACCCTATCATCTTCTAATTTTACTCCCATCTGGAACAATCCTGATTTTTTTAAGTAACAAGAAACCACTTAACTTCCGCACATGGACCACAAAAGGCTGAACTCATCTTAAACACATCTTCAATAATAACAGGCTGGTTTCTTTCCCCAACTTGGTCCAGAAGTTTGCCGTCGGGAGAAATCAATTCCTGGAATATCTGCAACTTAAATCATCCATTCAAACAAAATGCCACATTATGTCATCCAATCTAGATCTTCCTCCCTCTGCCTCAGAATTAATTAACATTACTTGCTCAAAACAGCTCCTCCCCAAAATAGACAGAAACATTTTACAGTCCGACATTACGCCATCCATACCATTAATAAAACGGGAACAAGACCTACCCATTACTCCTGGTGCCAACTTCTGGATCCAAATTTGCAAAAACATCTACTTCATGACAAAAAACACCAACCTTCAACTCATACAATATAAGATACTCCAAAGAACTCATTATACTGGGCACCATTTTTTTTTTAATGGGATTCTGTTCAGATATCTGTTCACATTTCACGCAAAACAGCCCGGATAGCCACATTCACGCCACCTGGCACTGCACACCCGTTAATCCCTTTTGGAAAGAAAATCACAGAGTCATTGTGCGTCCTGCGCTGCCACATCCCATCATGTCCCTCACGCTGTTTACTAGGTGACTTATCAACAAGCAAACTGAACAAAACAAACAGTATATTACTCCTTTAGCCCTAACTATCACCAACAAAACTATCCTCATGAACTGGAATTCAAAGAACACCATACACATTACACACTGGAATAACCTCCTAATAGATTACTTCTCTATGGAAAATTGATCATCCTCCATCAAAAATTCTGCAACAGAACCTCACTCACTTTGGTCATCTCATTAATTTCTCACAAACTTCATCCCATCTATCCTACTTTTGTTTTCTTTGCATATCAACAATCATAATCATCACACTCACAGCAGAATTGGAACTTAGACTGACTGCTTAGTAAACACACAAACAAACAAACAAACACAAACACAAACACTCACACACACACACACACACACACACACACACACACACACACACACACACACACACACACACACACACACACACACACACACAGCATAGTAACATCAACTCACACAACACCTAACACAATCTGTAACTGTATTGACTGCTCTCGTTGTCTTTGTGTTATTCCCTGAGTGGATTGTCTTTTTGTGTTACCATAATAAAACATTAAAAAAGAAAATAAAGGATAGACATCTCCGTTCTCCTCCATTATACACAGACTTATGTAGCTTTCACATGTGATGTTTTGATCTGGAGACTGAAAACAGACAATTTTAGAGATGCACTGATCAACACAATGTCCAACACATCTGCACTGTTTCTGTGAAGTCTAAGGCAACGCTGCTAAGGTCACTGAGATTAATGGCTTTTCAGGTCATGTGTGGACATGACAGAGACGCTGCTCCTCTCCGTCAACATTGGTCTCTTCTGGATGGCTGCAGGCTGCAGTGGAAGAGAAAAAACATTAACTTAATTTAGGTCACTTCAAGGCCTGCAGATATGGTTCACTTCACTCTTTGAATAGTTAGACACAAAACACTACACCTCAGCCTACCAAATTAGGTGGTGAGATTGAAAGACTTTGGTGGTTAGTCTCACAGAAAAAAAAGGTTCTCAGTTCAAATCTGGTGTTCCCGTTACCCTCCACAGTCCAGTAGGCGTGAATGTGAGCATGAATAGTGGTCTGTCTCTACGTGTCAGCTCTGTTACTGCCTGGTGACTTCCTCACACCCAGTGTGAGTAAGGATGGGCTGAAGCCTCCCTGCAAACCTCAAGGATAAGCAAGCACAGTTACAGTAATGGATGGATGGGCTGTAAGACGAGCCATCACAGGCCTTACCCAAACTCAATCAGTCTACTGGAGTGAACATATAAATCAGGCAGCAATAACAAACCTCTCCTCCAGGCTCCTGATGACCCATTAGCATGATGATCTTGAACTGACACTGAATGCCATGCTTTCACAATTTCTATTTGCCCAAATAATTCCAGATGCTCACATGAATCACGTCTCTCCATCCTTTAGATTTTGAATGTTACCTTAGCTCAGTAAAATAATATATTTAAAACCTCCAATTTAGTAAACACTTTGTTATTTGAGCACAGAGTCAAGCCAGCAGTTTTCTCTTGTTTCCTGTCTTAATGCTAAGCTACGCTTATCCTCCAACTATGTGAGAGAAAGTGAATGAAAATATCTGCCAAAATGTTGAAATATTCCTCTAAATATTTCTAAAGCATCAATTTCACATGATCTAGATAGCCCAGTTTTCATTGTTGGTGCAAGATGTGGCTACCTTGTCATAAATAGGCCCACATTCGTATATCTGTACATATTTATATACGAACACCCCATTTTTTTTCCCCCAAGCACACATACCCACTGATACACACACCATAAATAAACAGAGAGCAAGAAAAATAAATTTGCTCATAAAAGACAGATGCTGCCATTGGACAGAAGATTAGTCTTGGCTTCTAGCCTCCCATGAGAGGGAAAGATAACACTCCCGCGGTAAATGAAGTTATGTATTGGGTGTGCGGACCGGTGGAACAGTAGCAGCCAGTGCTGAGAAGTGGACACAACTCAGCCCTGAAGGCTTTCTACTGTGTGAGCCCTGAACCACATCTTTAAACCAAAGGTGATAAAAAGGCCAAATCCCAAAGTTTGATGGAAATACTCTTCCACCAGATCAACAGTTTACAGTCAGGCTTTTCTTCAAAATTACTTGAGCTCACATCCATTCTCTAATAAGGTGCTGCACGCAATCTTTGGTGTTCAAGCATCTAATTTACTAGTGTTATCGAAGACAATCACTGCAACTCTACCTGCCTTAAAATGAGACACGTGCACTCGCTAAAACAAAACTTTCCCATCCACATGCTGTTTTCATAATGGACCACTTGAAGAAACAATCACCAACTGTTTGCTCAGGCAGTCAGAGGTCCTCACTGTGTTAACTATTATTCTACTCTCTTACAGGGTGGGCTGTCGTGCTGGAGGTATCAAATGATCACCTATTCTGTTTTCCCTTGAGTGGATGTAGTGGTCAAAGCATCAATGAACCACTGTGGAGGTGCGGGCCTCTGACACGCAACCAAAAAGGGAAGCTGTCAATCATTTGCAAGGTTTGAACCTCCTCAATAATGCTCTGACTTCTGCCGGAGAGAAAAAAGTAAAGCACATTGTGTAGCACACACCATAATTGCTTTTTACTGTAATTACGGGCCATTTAAAAAAAAAAATTACTTGTAAGAATGTTGCTATCGGGGGATTTTACAACCTGTACGGTTTTATTTTCTACTCAGACATCAAAGTTGAAAGGTGGGAAAATGACATGATTAAATAGTCTTGCAACTAGTCTGTCATAAAAGCCAATTTGTTTACTGCGCAGGATGCTCTCAGCGAAGAGTAAGCAGAAAAAAAAAAAATGATGACTAAACCCTAACCCCTAACACTCTATTCCTGTCTGGCATCATGAAAGAAGCTCTTCAGTCATGACATGTTAAAAAAAACACACTTCATCCAACATTTTTCCCCTGAGGGAAAGAGAGTAGTCCTAGGTGTGGTTGCAGCTCGGGGAGTGTTTTGCATGTTTTGCTCTTTAAAAATAAAATAAAAAATGGTTTTAACGATAACTTGAGGCAGTGTGGAAATAAAACTCAGAGCACACACTTGACAAACTTCATTAACTGCAGAAAACGTTTTACATGTGTAAAGGCTGCAAACAGAGCAGATGCAGAAACCACAAGCAACACCACCAGCTGGCCATGGAAAGGGCCTTTGGGGAAAAGAGGAATTTTAAGTAAATGTTTTCTGTGACAGAGTGTGGAGTTCACTGAAATGAAGATATACAACCGACCACAAGCCTTCACCTCGCTTGAATGCACAGTGCCCCAACAGCTGGTGACCCCTATCTGAGCTGAGTCTCCAGCCATGTTATTAGATGGTGGCAGGTTATGAGGTCTTGACCACAGAGCTTCATGATTTAAATTCACCTAACACCACGACCTTTTCTCCGAAGCACCTACATGTATGTGCATGGACACACTGCGTGTAACTGTCGGACAAACCCAAAACTGCAAACCTAACCAATCTGTCATTCAACCTGACAGGCAACACAGCAGAATGTGGCCTTTATTTTCCTTAATAGCAATTTACTGCATTCCATACATGTGTGGTTGCAGGCTTCTGAAGGACAAAAACAGCACGATAGCACCATCTACCTACAAGAATGGAGCACAAAGACGAGCTTCACTCCTCACTGAGTCTGTCGCAGACGTAAAAGAGAAGCGAGAACGTCACTGCAAATCTTACAACAATAACCAATCATGTTTTTGTCAAAAAAGCCTAAAGGGAAAAAGATTTAAAAGGTGTCAACATGATTTGGAAGATAATTTAATGAGTTTGTATATCCCGTTCCATCCTATTACAAACTTTAAGGAATATCCTTTATTGATGTTATAAAGTTTGATGTCCCCTTTTAGGGATTTTATGATGAAATCCATTTGTTTTTTCTTCCTTTACTCTCTTTTTGTGTGTCTTTATTGTTGTTAATATAAAATGTTAATCTTTGTGTGTTTTTTTTGTTTTTTTTTAGCACTGTAGCATGAGACAACCATGTGACACATGCTTTTGTGGGACAAAAGAGTGGTCTCTGTCGGATAGTGTAGTTATTATCTGATGAAATGAGTCCCTTATCAAAGAAAACACTAAAAGTGAGGAATTTTTTTTTATTAAATCATTTATTAATGAGTGTGGAAAATGGGGAGTTGTGACAGTTTTGCTCAATGAAATACTTTTCAACTAAATGTAAAAAAAAAAAGGTGGGGGGAATAGACAGTTCATTGGGTCTCCTACTTTAAAATACAAGTATTTGTGTCTGCAAACTACTCGTGCAAATGGAAAATCTTTCGAAGCAAATCTTATAATACAAAAACAGCCGCTTTGGCATTTCTTCTCTCAATTATCATCACTCTTGTAAGTACACAGAGCTCTTGGTGATCAATACCATTAACATGTCAACATATCAGGTGTCTAATGGATGAGCAATCATTTTAAATAACAGAGGTTATGTTTGAGATTTTGCAGGGCATTCTTGAGAATAAATAATTACATTTCAAGTAGCAAGAGTTTTAGAAGTGTAATAATACAATTAAGAAACTCATTGAAACCGTATTTGCAAAGTCTTTCCGTAAAACAGGAAATATCCCATAATGCTACCAAATGCCATAATAACCATACATCATAGCGTTACCAAGCTACAAAGGGTTTGTTCCAGGTTGTATTCATGTTAATGACATCTTTTTCCTGCAGAGTAAAACAGAGGAAACAACTGGTATTATATTTTCAGTTGTTTTTTTTACAAGTCAAAAGGACCTATCAAGATCAAAAAGCTGTTGTATCACCAAAATCTTTGTTCCATTTGGTATACATGTTAAGAGTCGCTGGACTAACAGTGGGCTTAATGCGCTTCAGGGAATCCTCAAAGTCTTTCATCTTGATGTTACGCATCTGTGAAAATACAGAAGGGTATAACTATACAGATAAGTGCTATTACGTAGTGATGAATGAGAAGATATATGCTGCGTTGCAAGTACTTTAACAGCATCTCACCTCAGTGGCAGCCATACTGAGTACCTGGTCTGGTCCCAGCTCTGTGTAAGACAAATTTGACATAGAAATGAACCGGCTCGAGCCCATCAAGTGTGTATGTTTGGTCTCAACAGTTGTAGGGACACAACAGCCCTCCCTCTACCTTATCTGGAACTCTAAAGCTTCTTCTCCCTCAACATCCCCTTCCACATCTTTACTTGATTTCTGAGTTTCCAATGTGTAATAAAAGGATGTATTGATTGAGTAAGGTACACACAAATATATGGTTCAATTTGGGGTCCTATTAAGTGTTGCGGGGTAATCTTACATATTGAGTGATGTTCAAAAACAACTTGTTCTAATGTAAGACTTTTTTCTTAGTAAACTCATATGTTGACTTTCAAATATTCTAACCCTGAAGCCTCCTTAAAATTTCAAACTATATCTCGTATTTTGGCCCTCATCAGCCAGCTCGACTTCTCTGGCCTGCTGCTGTGTTTCCGCCATACAAAATAATTCATGAAAGATGATATTTTTATGTAATTGCTAGTCTGAGATTGAATTCATAGTTTGATATAGTCACTCGTTCTATGTGTAATCCTGCTAAAAACCAGTCGGACCTAAAAGTGACATCAGTTGCCATTACTTTCTACAGCTGGTGACGTCACGCAGCTAGCAGGTTTAGTACCTTTTGCTTATGCTGATGAAAACTTCAAAATTTCACTGCTCTTTTTTTGTATGTATCATGATACAAAGTAGAAAATATATTGGACAAAATGACATTTTGTGCACTGGGCGGTGTTGACCGTAGAGGAAAAGGAGCCGTCTGAAAGGCTTGATTTCAGTGCATGCTTCAGGTGCAGACTGACAGCCCTGATAATTTACCGTTGTTACCACAGTGATCAGTTCTCACCTCCTTAATTTCTGGCAGTAAGTATGAGTCTTGAACGTGATGTGAGCTTTCAGATAAGCCCCCTCCCGGTCAGCCAATCAAATGCTAGCACACATAAATGTGAATGATTTTGCTCAAATATTGCCAGGGACAAATCTGTTCTACCAAATTATTGGTAGGGAATAAGGATACGTCCCTGCTGCGCATCCATGAACCTACCCCTTTGCCCATATGCAGGCTGAAGCATGAGTATGTGATCAGTAAGATGAAAGAGTTATACCTCTAATCGGCCCGAGTGCAGCATCTTTGGCTAATGATGTCAAATCGCTTCCTGAATATCCGGTCGTCCATCTGTCAAGTATAAGATCCAGACGTTAATACAAAGTCACATAGAAATGTCTCTGTGCGGGGTGTGAATATGAAACTCACTTTGCGAGACAAGACAGCTCATTTCTGTTCAGTGGATTTCCATGCTTCCCCAAAAGGTTGTTCAGCAGTGTGAATCTAGTCTGGAGGAGAAAGAGTTGCATAATATACCTTAATGATGGGAGAAGTTTGTTGTGTTTTTTAAATTGCAACATTCACATGTAAAAGTTAACAAAAGAAACTTAAATTGTTTTCAAAGTAAATACCTCCTCGTCTGGCAGTTTCACATAAATCCTTTTTGCAAAGCGTCTGTAAGATAAACACAACAAGAAATGGTCATGACTTCATACAAACACAGCCCCTTAAACAATCAAAACAAAAATATTGTACATAATGTAGGATTGCATAATGTACCTTAATACGGCCTCATCGAGCTCCTGAGGCCTGTTGGTTGCTCCCATTACAAGCACCCTGTCGTCCCCTCTTGACTGCACCTGAAACCCAAAAGCACTTTTGTAAAAATACAGCAGTGGTCTCTGAGATAACAGGGACTCAAGCCCTCTGAAGATGGGTCATTATCAAGTCTCTGAAGCCACCGCTGCTCTTACCCCATCGAACTCAATGAGGAACTCGGTTTTTAAACGACGAGAGGCGTCGTGCTCCCCTTCCCTCCTTTCACAAAGCAAGCTGTCCACTTCATCTGAGTGTCAAAAACAAAGAGAGGTTTATCTATGAGCTGACAATTAGGGGGATAAAACTGGTGTTTGAGATACATCTGTTCTGTAAATAAAGTAATGCAAACCGATAAAGATGACAGAGGGCTGCAATTCTCTGGCAACTGCAAACAGAGCTCGTACAAGTTTCTCGCCTTCTCCCACCTGTGATGGTGATGACAATCAGGGTCACAAAAAAATAGATAAATAGCAGTGTAAAGACCTGATGTAGAAATCATTCAATCATTCGAAGTGTTTCTTACATATTTAGAGGTCAAACTAGCAGCGCTGATGTTGAAGAATGTGGCCTTCGACTCCGCAGCGACTGCTTTAGCCTGGCAAGAGGAAGTAAACGCTGTGATTTAATTGACAATAAAAAAGCAAGACTATCAGCGACTACATGCCAAATTATAAAGCACAGCTTGATCTGAGTGAAACGGTTTGTTGTGTTGGAAAGAGCACTTACCAGCATGGTTTTCCCATTTCCAGGCGGGCCAAATAAAAGCAAACCGCGTGCAGGAGCTCTCAGGCCCGTAAACAGCTACATAGTAAATGTGAAAGAGCATAACATGTAAATCGGTAAAAGAAAATCTTGGATACAGTGCACAAAGACAAAATGTTTTGAAGCGATCACCTCTGGTCTTATGGCAGGAAGGATGACCATTTCTTGGAGTGCTTGCTTGGCCAGATTCTGTCCCGCAACGTCTTCAAAGGACACAGATACTCCTCTGCGGGGAACAGAGGAAGCTACTGTAAATGCACAGTGTGTTTTATTTGTGTTTTTCTTGACACTGACAGAACAATCTGTTGTTAAAAGAATCACTTCTTAATACCTGTCAACAATTTCACTCAGAATCAAGTTGGCCAGTTTGCTGTCCACATTCTTGAAGTTTTTCATGTCTCTCTTTGTAGGTTGTTTCACAGCTGCAGGTTTTCCATTTTGAGCTTTTCCCATCCGTGGAGTCACCTTAGCGGAAATAAAATAATCCAGAAAGCATTACAAAGTTAGACACCTTAAAATGCATACAATTGGACAATTAAATGACCAGACTGTAGGATTTAGGGTATCTGTGGTCAGAAAAGGACAAACCAAAATCTGGCTAAAGCAAGCCTTTTGCGTTTCTTATGTTCCCTGAAGGCGACTTCTATACGCAAGGAAAGGGAAGTGTGAGGAGAGGGCTATTCAATCGGCTGCAACTTTAAAGCTAGACGTCACTAATTCCTACGCTGTTCCTTTAAACAACAAAAACAATCACCTTTGGGTCAGCGGGTCTCGTTGGGTGTCTGACAGCGGTGGCGGGTCGGATGTTACTGGACCCACCCGCTACTCCCGGCTGGCTTTTAGGGGCAGACTTTGGTTGTGGAAGAACATGATTTGAGCTCTTCGTTGGATCACTTTTTCTTTGCGATGCCAAAGTTGTTTCTGTCAAGCAAGGTTAAAAGAAAGATCTTCAGCTTCACTGTTCAGCTTATATAACAATAATACTTTGATAAAAAAAAAGAAGTCATAAATACAGTGCACACTTTTAAGACGGCAGACAACCGGGATGCTACTTACCTAAAAGGGCAAGCCTGTCTTTTGCCATGGTGAGATTAGTGACCATTTTATCTTGAAGTCTTTTTGCTCGTTCATACTGATCCCCTGCTGACAAGACATAAGAGTACAGGGCTCGTGAATGACGTCACCAAGGCGCATCATACAGCTACTGTCCACGCGGATGTTTTGTTTGTGATACCTTGTCCCGTGATCTCGATTGCAATACCCTTTTCAAGTTCAGCAATCCCTCTCTTGTACCACTGCACAGCCTCCCCCTTTTCTGCTGTTGTCAGAGAAGGAGGGGTGTTTACCACGAGCCGTCACACAACAACAACAACAACAACACCAGCTGATAAGTCAGAAAACACAACAAACAAACCTGTGTCATCTTCATCGATCCTTAACGCCTTCGATATATACTCAAACGCTTGTTTGTGGTAGTTTTTAATAACTTCACCGCTGTCTCTGCTTTTAGTGGCCTTTACTTTGGCCGACATCACTCTCGCGATAGTGTCTCCTCGTTCCGTTATATCTCAGTTAGCCCGCTGTGAAATAACACCATGAAATTTAGCTTTGAAGCCGCATTTAAAAGTGGTTAAATACGCAGCCTTTGGTTTATAACACAACCTTTTTTCTTTCTTTTTTGCCTCATATATGACAATAACTCTGGTGCCTCATCCCTACACAAGCATTTCCACCGCTTCCGCTTCCCCGTGTGACAGAAGTCTCCGCCCCTTTCTTCTTCGTCCTTTTTTTTTTGTTTTGTTATCTGACGGGTGGAATTCAAATAAAGTCGCATTACCGCCACCTACTGTGTTGGCATGTGGACTAACCCCTGAACGTAAAATATCAAATCAAATCAAATCAAATCAAATCAAATCAAATCAAATCAAATCAAATCAAATCAAATCAAATCAAATCAAATCAAATCAAATCAAATCAAATCAAATCAAATCAAATTTGACTCTTCTGCCTGTTGTCTTAACTTTTCTCGTTAGTGTGAGATGTTTGTTTATTGCATTCAATGTTTTCCCTTTTTCCTCATTTTCTTTTGGTTTAATTGGTGGTGGAAAAACAGCTCTCGTGCATAACCGCCCCACTGAAAATGGTGTTATGTGTTACGTGTTTGGTTGGTAAGGTAGATCCTTTTTCACATGAAGACATAAGGCAGTTTATTGTCATTTATCAATACAACGAAATTAAATTGGCAACTCAGCAGCTCAGCAGTAATGAACAAGGTAAAATATATATTTATATATATATATCAAAACAAAAAATAAGATTACATTAAGCCAGAGAATATATTGTATTTGTGCAATACATGTCGTTGATTGTGTGGGGAGCACTGAAACAATAAAATGGCATTAGGAGACAAATTAGTAGGAGCTAAATGTTGTTTATTGTTATTTCCAGTTTTATATTCAGTTATATTGCAGATTCCCTTCAAATATTGCTGTTCTATATTACATTTGCTTGAGATGTACTTTGTATAATCATAATGTTTTCTCTTATTTCGAAACACACATACCCGTCCCTTCAAGTTGCTGCAGATAAAATCGCAACGTAATGAGTGCCAAAGTTTGGCCAGTCAGTGTCACGAGAGCAGAGGTGGAGCGGCACAGTTTTCCCGACCGTTTTTTGGCTGCATTGTGGATGATTTGAATTTTGTTTTATTAGACAGATTCGCAGGATACGGATGATAATGCTTGTGCAAACATTATTTTGTAGAAAAATAAAACTTTTTTGCTTTGATCAACAAGTAGAGTTTGCTTTATGGATGCAGTAAATAAACACAAGTTGGAAAGGAAGCTTTCACTCTGAACAAGGTTTGGATCCTACAGGCACCTTATTCATTTTTTTTTAAAAGTGTTTTGGTCTATGAAGTTTTGTCTATTAGAGGGAAGTGCTGGCGTGTTTAATGACTCAGGCATGTCGACAGTAAAGTGGACTCAAATAAAAACTTTGTACTAAATAACTGAACCCCATCTGTTAAATTGATCATATATATTATCTCTTTGTGCCTATGTAAAGAATTACTTCTATACAAAACTAAATGACACATTGTAAAATGGGCCTTTTCAGTTTTCAATCTTACATGTTGCATTTATTATCCTACAGATCAGTTTACACACATCAATATAGGATAAACAACAAATGTGTTGATAGAGCAAAGAAAAAGCTTTTTCCTTTCAACAGTCCCACCTACTGACTTTATTGTCCTTTCAATAAATAATTTGTTTTTGTCCTTTAAATCTTTGAATAAAACATCCAGTGTCCTTTTATTCACACAACAAATCAGGTCATCAGACTGCCAGATTACCATCCTGTACCCGCTCACCTGACGGGCAGTGCAATTTCATAATCAAACAATCATTTTTTTTTTTTTTTTTTGTAACGATGACGCCTCCTGGATTTTTTTTTGTTTTTTTTAATTTTGTTTTCCACGAATCACGTTGCGTTGTACAATCGAGTAACCAATCAGACTCCTCTGACGTCACTATCATAACAGCTCCAGACACGCCCCTCACCTGGCTCGCCGTCGGACCAGTAATCCTCAGACTCCGCTCGGTTCTGCTGTTGCTCTTCTTCCGGGCCGATATCGGCACATTACAACGATTTTATTACCAGACCGTCGTCAGCTGCTCTGTCCGGGCTGACTTATTAACCGGTAACAACAACAACGAGGTCCAGCTGACGGTACCGAGCCCGTTAGCCCGCTGAGCTCAGCTGTCTGTCAAGTCCGAACTCCTCTTTGTCTTTTCGAGCACGTTAGCTAGCAGGCGTTGGTTCTGATCGGCTAAGCTAACGCCTGATTTTTTTTTTTTTTGTTTTGTTTTTTTTACCATTTTTATTTTAATTTTTCGCCTGACAAAGAGTTAAGTGAACCAAGATAGGCGGCTTGGGAACCAAGATGTCGAACCGAGTGATGTGCAGAGAAGCAAGTCACGCCGGGAGCTGGTACTCCGCTTCGGGTAACTATCAGCGTTAGCACGGCGATGCTAGCTGGGGGCTGTTGTTGTTGTTGTTGTTGTTGTTTATTTGTGTCCCATGGCAGTGTGTGTGTGTTTGGTTTTGGTGGCTTTTTGTTCGGCATAGCTGCCATTATTTGGGGATTGCCAAATCTAACGGGACCATTATTACAGAACTTCCTGGCCTATGTGCTACACAGCTGGCTGCATTAGACATTTCCCGAAGCATCTGCCTGTTTTACCTTAAACTGTTGTTATTATTATTATTATTTGTGATCTTGTCGGTGTGTGTGTGTGTGTGTGTGACCCTGATCGGCTGAAGTTATGTGCAGAAATACTTTGCCATGAAACAAAGGGCAGGGCAGGGCAGCAAACTAAAGGTTCGTGTTGCACCCCTTCCCCCATTTCACAAGCTGGACGCCTGTTTTGTTTTGATGAAACCCCGCAGGGCTCCCTGTTTATACTTTATAATCTTGTTCACTGCGGTTTTTAGTAACGACCCTTTCCGACAGGACACGTACAGTAAATACTACACAGTCTCCGTCGATGTGTACGTTGCGTGTAAACCATCAAATGAACGCCGAGTTAACATACATCTTCTAGGATGTCGACGTCTTTGTCACCTTTTACAAAACCAGTTATAAAGGTTTGGCTGTTTTTTTTCTTCTTTTTTTTTCTAGCAGACTTAATTACGATTCAGCCCCTTGTGATTGATGATGACGTAATATTAGCACCTCTGAACACCAGTAAACACGAACATTGTGTTTGACTGTAATCAACTACAGTTAACACGTATAGAACAAGGTGTGTTTTTCATTGTGTAAGATGGACCAGACCTGTACGGTCGGCTCCAGATCACGATCCATTTTATATAAGACGGGCAACACCACTGCAGGGTATCAAGGGAGATGGGTTATTATCTGGAAAGAATATGGTTTGGCTCATTCTAGTTTATCTTCATTTGTCACCCAAAAAAAGACAAACATTTGCCAACAAGACTCAAGTAACCGCTGTCATATCTCGGGATTATTCCTGGTTTCCGAAGTACTTTTGTTGCTGTGACAGTGCAGGGTGGTGGTGGTGGTGGTGGTGGGCAGGCCTTTGACTAAAAACTGTCTGTGTATATTCACGTAATGTTGGATTGTTATCATTGCAATATTTAATTAAAAAAAAATGCAACATAACCTGCCATAAGAATACATTAGTAAAACAAAGCCTATAGTGAAGCTATAGTGGCTTAAGTGCTGTGAAAAACACTTCGGTGTTGCACCTACGTGGTATACTGGTTGTAGGGAAAACCTTGATATTTGGATTGTTATTTGTGACATTGATATCAAAATATTGATCTATACTTGTAGCTTCCATGTGAACTTGAAATTCTGTTTGTATTGATGAGACAATTTATCTGCTAATATGTCATTCTTGGTCTTCAGCTGGCAACATCTCTTTTTCTCAGTGACAGTGATTGAATTAACATTTTGTTTCCATTATTGTGTTTTTTTTTGTTGTTATTTCCACCTTTTCAGGATCCCAGCTGAATGCACAGCTAGAAGGCTGGCTGTCCCAAGCACAGTCCACCATCAGACCTGCTAGAGCCATCATAGCGCCGTAAGCACACATGGACACATGGAAGAAAAATGTCCTCTGAACATGTTAAATGGGTTTCTGTGAAGTAGTCTCATCTCAATGTTGTTTATTTGCAGCCATGCCGGGTATACCTACTGTGGTGCTTGTGCAGCACATGCCTACAAGCAGGTTGATCCCTCTATTACGTGAGTGATTCAGTTTTTCTAGTTCTACACCTCATTCAAGAAAATGCTTTGTATGACTGTTTCTTATCTTAATTCCCCTCCTCCCACAGAATGAACAGATGCTTGTGTAGATAGCAGAATATAGTGCTGGTTGGTGTACCTTTCTGTGAACACAGTGGGTGAGATTAAGTCCTGTTGCCCTTCAGTCGTAGGGTGTTCATCCTGGGACCTTCACACCATGTGCCCCTCTCCCGCTGTGCCCTGTCACCTGCAGACATCTATAGAACACCCCTCTATGACCTGAGAATCGACCAGAAGGGTATTCACTGTTTTTACATGACATGACATTGGGATTTTTATTAGTTTATGTGCATGTGTTGGTTTTTCGATCTAACATGTTAACTCAGGTTACTTCTTTGGAAGGTATTTTAAAAGGATGTCTTTGTAAAGGAGTAACATAACCACAGTTTGGAATATGTTTAAGGTTTGTCAACTGTAAAATGCAGTGTGTGTTTCATGCCAAGAAAAAAATGAAACACCTTTTTTCATTCATTCTGGATCACTGCACTTAAAAAGGTGGGGAAAAAAGCAGGCATTGACCCTTTCCTCATTGTGCTTGTTAGAGTCTAGCCTGAACAGAGCTCCAACATGCAGGCCTCAAGCAGCCCTGGGAGGCGATTCACATTTAATCATCCTCCAGAGACCAGACGTTTCCCTGACTCTTTGGAAAAATACTTTCTCAGTGTTTAGTTTTTGCTCAGCTCGGCACTTATACACATTTCCAATCTAAATAAGTGGGCAGTTCTAAAAATGATCCAATCAGTAGACGTGGTTTTGATATCATGCACAAACTAAAGTGAAACTTCTCTTTTGCAGTTTATGCTGACCTCTGGAAAACTGGGTTGTTTGAGAGGATGACTGTGCAGACAGATGAAGATGAGCACAGTATTGAAATGCACTTGCCTTACACTGCTAAAGCCATGGAGAGGTAATGCACAGAGGAGCAGTATTTTTAACCAAAGAATCGACACTATAGACTTTCAGAGGAAACCGACTCAGGGTGAAGCTTTTTTTATTATTATTTTACTGACAAACAAGAAGAAAATACAAAAGCTCTTGTCGTTCTGTGTTTACTTTTAATTGCCTTTCTGTACTTACTGTAAACAGAATAAACTGTAAACACGGGTGCGGGGACACATGGAAAGAGATATGCATAATTGATACAGCCTTCTGTTAGGTTGGCTGGAGTTAAAGGCTTTTTCCTGGTTCCAAAAATCAGGGATCGTGGAGTGTGAATTGAACTGAGCGCATTAGCTCCCTATATATTATTCATACAAGTTAAACTAAAACCCGTGGTGTTGACTGACAAGAAACATTAGTCACGGTGGTGTCGCATAAAAGTTCAATTCAAAGATGTTAATGAAACTATTTGATGTTGCAGCCACAAAGACGAGTTCAGCATCGTTCCTGTGCTTGTGGGTGCTCTGAGTGAGTCCAAGGAGCAGGAATATGGGAAGCTGCTCAGCAAGTACCTGGCAGACCCTTCCAACCTTTTCATCATCTCATCGGACTTCTGCCACTGGGGTAAGTACTGGCTAATAAAAGCACTGAAAAGACATTCATTCTTTTAGATTATTCTGGAAATGTAATTATGCTTTGTCCTAACTGTGACTGAATCCAGATGTGTACTGTTGGCTGTCTCTATTTCGTAGGTCAGCGGTTTCGCTATACATACTACGATGAATCTCAAGGGGAGATCTACAGGTCTATTGAGCATCTTGATAAAATGGTAACCATGGAAATATATTTGATTCAAATGTGACATCTTTTGTAAAGAAAAGGTTTTTAATTGCCTCAGTCCCATGCATGCAGTTTGAATACCTCATATGCCCTTATTGGAGTTATAGACTTGAATGTACATGCCAAAGATTAACTGTGTTTCAGAAGAGTTAAAATACAGAAGGTCAGAGAGGATATGGATATTGATTTATCTTTTGTTTTCTCATGATAAGGAAGCTTGTTTCCTTGGCCACACAGCAGACAGGATTTACTGCTATTTTAAGATCATAAGAAAAGAAAACCTATCCAGTGATCACAGAATAATTGTATTAGAAATTTCTGCAAAAACTTCTGTGCATCTAAGAAAATATTTTAGGATTGAGTGTACATTAATGCTTTTCTCTGCATGTACAGGGGATGGGCATTATAGAGCAGCTGGATCCCATGTCTTTCACCAACTACTTGAAGAAGTACCGCAACACTATCTGTGGGCGTCACCCGATTGGAGTGCTGCTAAATGTAAGTAAAAGTACACAGTAAGTATATGCACATACATACATACATGCAGACATACATGCATACATGCAGACATACATACATGCAGACATACATACGTGCATACATACATACATACATACATGCATACATACATACATGCATACATGCAGACATACATACATACATGCATACATGCATGCATACATACATGCATGCATACATACATGCATACATACATACATGCATACATACATGCATACATACATACATGCATACATACATACATACATACATACATGCATACATACATGCACACGCTCACACACACACACACACACACACACACACACACACACACACACACACACACACACACACACACACACACACACACACACACACACACACACACACACACACACGTTGATGGTGGCTCAGGAGACTGTTAACACAACCCCACAAACTGATGTATCTGGATACTGACATCCTTCTCAACCCTGAAAGTAGCACTTGGTACCTTCAGAATGTAATAAGCTAAACATTAAACCACACCATTACACTCACTCCTTTTTGGTTTTGTAAAGGCTAAATTAAAACCCCATTCCTCCAAAGCTTTTACATATGGAGTA
The DNA here is from genome assembly GCF_029030835.1 of Brachyistius frenatus. NCBI lineage: Eukaryota > Metazoa > Chordata > Actinopteri > Embiotocidae > Brachyistius > Brachyistius frenatus. Next base: position 6,139,654 of record NW_027210607.1, read on the forward strand.
CCATCAATCCTGCACAGTGTAATCAATGGACTTTCAGGAACAGTAAAAAAAACCAACAACATACATTTGTTAGTTGAGAAACACATGTCCTTAAATGAGTCTGTCTATTTGTACTGCCTGTGTGTGTGAACACTCTCCGCGTGTTGCACGATGACGTGGATGTTACTGTTTTGCAGGCTGTGGCTGAGCTGAGGAAGTCTGGTTTAGAAATGAACTTCTCTTTCCTGAACTACGCCCAGTCAAGTCAGTGCAGGAACTGGCAGGACAGCTCCGTGAGTTACGCTGCTGGGGCGCTCATAGTTCATTGAGGTCAACTTTTGCAGGGGCCACCGCAACGCCGCCACCCTGCCCTTTTACTATCTATCGCCATAACCCGAATCCAGACACCCTCCCTCCCCCAGTTACGCCCACTGTTTGCAGGAAGGACCTAGACACTCAAAGCCAATGCAGTCTTCTTTCTCTGTCTCTCCCTCAGCTCTCCTCCGCCTTTCTCCACCCTCCTCTCAGTTTGAAGTGTGTCTCAAAGCTTTTGGTTGAAACGTTTTGCTTGAAGTGCAGTTTTGAGATTATGTAGGAGCAAGTGGTGAGAGGATATATGAAGAGTGCACATTGTTTTGGCTTGAAGTAAACGCTGAGAGGGAGACATCTTATTTGGGTTTTTGGACTGTAGTTGTCCTCTTAGTCCCTTTTTATTTTCCTCACAAAACAAAGGATTTGAGTTATAATAATGCAATCTTTACATTTGGACTCATCCTGTTCTCTTGTAATTTGCCTCAGAAAAGGTATGAAAATAAGACTGCAGATATTAACGGAGAATATTCAAATGTAGCCAGATGGAAATGAAGTGAGTGTTTTGACTGCTTCAAGCAACATGCAACTTTAAAAACAGTGTCATAGGTGATTACTACCATTGCTCAACATAACTTGTAGTTGCTAAAAAACAGAAAAGAAAAAGGGCTGCACCCAACAAAGTTCACTAACCCCTGACTGTACAAAACCAAAAACATTATTATCATATTAGTTTTTTTGAATATAATATTTTATTCATATTTTATTCCTTTTTGTTTTTCCTTTTTTTTGTAGTTTTAATAGAAGTGATAGTATTTACTCAATTAGTGTGTAGATTTGAACAAAAGCAGCGTTGTCACCTCAGCTCTAAAGCCATCGACATGGTTTGCCCAATAAATTAGTGTGTACAACTCTAATCCTGGATTTCCAGTCTTATGCTTATAGCATTATAGATTAGTTTTGCAGGGGCCAGACTGCACTTGTGTGTGTTACAGAAAAGTAGTCAGCCGGATATTGTGTACACGAGTTCATCCCAGACGCCTCTAGTGTATGTTTACACTGCCACCTTGAATCTCTGTGGTTATTGAATTGTAAAAGACTCCAGTGATGATTTCTTTTATTTTTTTTGCTCTATTTGTAGACAAAGTCTTTTGTTACACGTTCAGTTCTGTAAGAGCAGAACAACTTTTGTTTTGGCCTGAACAAAGTGGTAAAGCAGTAAAGGCCACGATGATCTGCTGACATGACAGAAACTGTTTCTATACCTGGATCACTAGGTAGTAATTTATAGCTGGTTTTCTTACTGCTTTGATTGAAAAATGTCCAAAGTTATTGGAATGATTTGAATTTTCCTCCTTATGTTTGGTTTCCAATTTTAAGAACCACTAGCCTATCGTAGATAAAACAAGTAATAGATGGTTTAAGTATTAAAATCAGCTCAAACGCTTTAAAGATTTGATCATCTGTCCAGAAAAGTGACGGCTGTTTCTCTCTGGTGAATTTTCGTCAGATGAAACTTAAAAAACATGAATATTTGCATAATGAAACGTTAAGCATGAGGATCACCGTTAGGAACAAAAGAAAAGGTCGGTGCCTGAAGTACTCCTCCTCTAATGTTTTCATATAGATGAGAAAACGGCACACAAGAGCTGAATGCAAAATCCCCGGTGATTCTTAGTAGCAGTGTCGGCTTTCAATGACAATATAATAATAAGCAGCACACTGTCTGCTGTCCTGTCATGTGAGATTTGAATGTCACTTGTGTCCCACTGACTTTTTGCTGCTGAAGTCAAGCATTCGCCATTTAAACACTGCAGTCCTCTAACATCTGCCTCTTGGCTCCATAAGATAAGCGGCTTCGCACTTCGTATTAAGCTACAATATCTGGTTGAACCAAGTGGGTACAGACAGAAAGATGAATCCCCAGACGCACGTGACCTCTAATGCTAATTTAAGGGAAACTAACAAAGCATGACACACTGTGCTATTGTGCCTTTTATCACTGTTGCACATATACATATAAAGCGTATTCTCACCTTTAGTCTTATTTTAGAGTGTGTACTTGAGTTTTTGTTTTTCCATGTGTACCCTCCCCTTTGCCTATTGCCCGACATTGTCTCCAACTCGTCCCAATACACCAGGAGTGTACGCCCTGCCCCCCTGCCCCACCTCATCTGTTGGTCTAAAATGGCACCAACTGTTATCTTCTTTCTCCAACAGGGAGTGGTGTTCTGTTTTCTCCAAATCACCTCATTCCTGTAGAGACAAAGGCTAAACCTCAACACTGTTCATTTTCTGTTTTATGGATATTTGTTTGTCTTTTAGAAATGATTTTTGTATTTTTATTTGTTTTTTTTTTTTTCTTGGTTAGAGAATTGGAACTTACAAGTCACAAATCTAAAATATACTACTTAACTACTCCCTTAATGGGGTTTTTTGATCTCAGGTTCCACTGACAAAGCATCCCAAAAGGCTCTTGAGATGGGGCCGAGGATTCATGTTACAAAATAAGTAAAATGTACTGAAAAGCATGTCTGCTCTGGTGTCTTGTTCTTTGAGTATTTACAGTCACAGTATTGACTTGCTACATGCATTTCATTTATTTAATCATTTGGCATTAATTTATATGTTCCAAAGTTACAATGAATTTGCCTCTTTTTTTTTTTTTTTTTCTAGCTGTGCAGCAGTTGAACTGTTACTGTAGCCCAATTTACTGACCATCAAACAGGTGTGGTAGCGTGTAAACAGTGCAGTGCTGCATATGCTGCTAAATTAGACAGCTTGGGTAAAATAAATTTCATCTGTGTTTATCCAGTGTCAATTTACCCAGGAGACTATAAGGCTAACATCCCCAGCAGAGGGAGCCAGCTGATTGGAGGAATATACATTCATATTATGGACATAATATTCCTACATTTCAGGGACTAAAAACTGTCTAGATAGCATATACAATGTATTTACAACAGTCCTGCAGTAATCCCGACCGGCATGAAGATTTCAGTGCTCAGTTTTTGCTGAAACCCTTTCCGATTCAGCTATTTTGTCCATACACTAAATAGTAAGTACAATCCACACCTTGTAAAACAGTTTCAATAAAACCTGACGGAGATAAGATTTGTTGCAGGGCAGTTGTAGTACACTGTTAGTTTTTGTAGGTCTACCTAATCAAAAGGAAACAGTCCACTTGTGCGCGTACTTAAACAAAACGACCACAAATCATGTTAATCCATAAATTTGACCTGCTTAATTGCCAGCATTTATACCATTTTTTAAAATTCTTACCACTGGACTCAAATTACAAACTTTACAATCAGGGTAACTGACTTAAAGAAAATATTGCATGTATGTGCACTGCAGCCAACACTTATCCAATGAATTTTGATGTGAGAAAACCATGCTTGAGGCTGTAATAACATACAAATGCAATCCATACACAAATATCTAGCTGCCGTTTTCCAAATGTCCTCATGTGCTCTTCATCAAACTGCATGGAGCCAGGAGGCTCTATAGTGAAAGTTGACAAGAAAAATTCCAGCTAGCAGAATATATTGATGACTCAGATCAATGTAATAACAATTCAACCATCATATTATATAAAAACACAACTATCAAAATGTGTGAGGAACACGTTAACTTCACTATTGTACTTGAATTAAACCCTAAAACGTACACTGGATTCAACATTTGAAACTGCAAACGAAATCTAAAAACTTGTTTTCAATGCTCTTAAACCCTTTTCTACGGTGTATTACATAAATATCAGGTTATCATTCCTGTACTTCAGTCACTAATCAGGATGTGTCTGTGGAGTTTTAATTTTATAATGAAGTTATGGTGAGTTTGGTCAGTCCTCCTGTTCAAGTTCTTTCAACCCATTCATTTGTAATGAGTGGAAGAGGAAAAACATAGTTTGAGGTCAGTAGTTCACCCTCACCTGTATTTCTTAGTAATATTAGTGACAGAAAGGGAAATCATGAGACTCACCAGCAGGATATAAACAAGACATTCCCACTGACTACTCATTTTGATCATCATAAACCAGGATCTTACTCTAGATTAAATATATTTCTGTTAATTCACATCTTGAATGATATACCTCACATCCAATGCGAGATTAGCAGTTTCTACGGCAACTTGTAACGCATTGAGTTTAGCTGTGAAGGAGTCCAGCACACGAGGCTGCACAGGAGAGTCTGTAACCGAGGAGGCAGGAGAGAACTCTGCGTATTTAGTGTTTAGATAAGTCCACTTTGTACTTGGGCTACTTTCCACCAGTCCACAGCCACAGAGGCCCGAGCTTTCCTCCATGTGTTCCTTTGTTACGTCTGCAGGGACAGTCCAGTGGTGAGCGTGAGTTAGATCGATTAAAGAATTCCCACCGTCGTGCTCCAGCGCTCCGGCCACACAATCCAGGGAACGGCAGAATACCTCCACACCAAGAAGGTACTCCGTCTGTGAACACCCCAATGCTGATGCTGTCTCTGGTGCCTCAGTCGTGCCCTGAGATGAAAATACAGCACAATCGAGACGCGCTATCATGAGATGGATACACCTGAACCACTTCAAAACTAAATACTCACCTTGTGTCTGAAGTAAGCAGCTAAGTGGGTCTCAGTACAGCCACCTCCAAGCAAGGCAGATGGTTCCCTTAAGGTGAGCCTCAAAACATGTTCTGCTGTCCGGCACACCACCTTTAACATAAACACACTTGTTTGTCATATTTACCTCCCACTAGTGAATAATGCAGGCACATGTTGTGTGTTTTAAAACTGGATGATAAAACTGTTTTTGATCAAAAGTGCTGTAGAGGAATTGAATCTCTCCTCTTGCCGTGTTAGTGAAACACTAACTAATGAGCTTTCTGGGGCTGTATGTTTACTATTTCTGATTTACTGACTGGAATATAGTGGAGACGATACACTCTAGTAGGAGAGAACGAGATCCAGCTGATGTTCAATCACGTGCCATGTAGTATGGTTTGTCCTTCTTCTGCAAGGGTGACCGAAACGGTTTCAAATCCATCCATCTACCTAAACCTTCAGACGCCAACAGTGCAGCTTGCTTTATCTCACCTTCAGCTCACTCAACATGGTCTCGTTCCTGTGGCAGAGGATCATCGTGCAGATCGCAGACTCTCCGACCGGTTGCAAATGCAGCATCGTCTTGGAGCCAAACTGCCTGACAATGAGATCCCTCACCTTCCCGTAGGCCTTGGGTGGGATTGTGGTATGCAGTGTGGCCACGGGTTGAGCACCTGTTTGTTAAATTACACATGAAACAAGATCTTAGATACAGAACAGAGTAATCAGGGTGAAATGTATATTCCGTCTGGACAGTAGACACTTTTTCTTGCATTAATATAACATGCATCTGCTTATTCTAGTGTTTCCTTGACTGGAGCTTCTGTGCGTCATGTGTATTGAATCAAAGACCTATTTATATTGCTGTTAAACTGCATCAGATATATCATAATAACAAAGTCATTACACATGTAATTGTTAACCGAGTTTAATAATTTGACTAGATTAAAAGAAATAGTGTTCCGTGACTTCACTGATTATTGTCTGCACAATATGATGTTTTCATAACGGTCTACCTGTCAGCTGAGTAAGTGGCTCCATGAGAGCGATACCCACTCTCTCCACCACAATGACACCGTGGCTCCTCAGGTATTGCTGTAAGACCGGGTGGATGACCTTCTGGCATACAAAGAGCTTCACCTCATCTTTAACCACCTGTTTGCCAAGCTCCAGAAGCTGATCCAGGATCTGTGAGTCTGTGTCTGCACCTGGGTGCACCTCGACCGTCCCATCTCCAAGTTCAGAAAGGTCCCCAGCAAGAGATGCACTGAGCAGCACCATAGTCAGAGGATTAGAGAGACCGTCTACCCTGTCCAGGTGAGAACCATCAGGCATGTCCACCAGTAAACCTGGACAAACTGCAGAGTTTAGTACAGTCAGGCCCTCGAGTGAGACGGTCACTGTTCTGCCGAGGCTGACCGTACCTGGGCTGTTACAGGGGACAGTCAGCAGAAAAGCTCGCACAGCCAACCTGCTGATGTGAAGCATCTCTGGCTCTGTTAGGACACACGCTGGTTTGCTGGAGATAACACTGCGAGCTAATGTCATCAGGTTCTGGCTGCTGCAGAAGTCGAGCTTCACTTTGCAGCCACAGTCTTCTCGTCGCAGGTAAGCGGTGCTCGCAGCCAGCAAGTGCTTGTTCACTCTCGTGGCCACATTTCCTCTGAGACCAGACTGCTTGGCTTGCTCAATAAGAGCCAGACACAAAATGGCAGCAAACAGGCCGCAGTCGCTGAAGCGAGAGACGTGGTTGACGACGGAGGTTTTGATTAGATTGATAAAAGGCTGCGAGGACGAAATGGCCGGAAGGAGAACAGACGACGCTGAGGTGGTCACAACGTGTCCTCCGATGTTGTTGTGAACTTGTTTCAGTCGAGCTGTCGGACCGAAACAGGACCTGAGGAGCTGCCTCAGCAGGTGAAGCTTGTTACAGATGTCCGTGTTGTCCAGCGGCAGATCCGTGCAGACAGATGGAGACTTATTGACGAGTCGAGACATCTCTGAAGCAGCACGTTGTCAAAAGGCCCGGTTCACCTTCAGTCTACATTTTAGAGTGGCGACGATACTGTCCATTCAGAAAGTCTGTTCAGCGAAATGTAATGGTACGCTTTACTTTAACACTTGCTTCCATTTTAAGCACTTTGGTTGCGAGCACACGTGTCTATGGTTGCTAGGACTCGGCCGGTGATGCTTATAGCGTTGCCTGACAGAAATGAAACGCATTTTGTGTAAACTCTTTTGTAAAGTCGATCAAAAACCAATTAAACAAGATTAACATCATAATATAGTTAGTATGCTACGATAACAAGGCATATTTGGGTATAATTTAATCATGTACGATTTAGAAATTGCTTCAGGCTTTGTGAAGACACTAATCGTTTCCATGGTAGCGGTCACGGCGTTATGTCCTTTTCGACCACGAGTCGCATCCTCTCGCCAGTCGTCAGCAGTTGTTGCCGTCAAGGCATATAATCAACTTAAAATCACATGTCCCCCGATTTTAAACAGGGACAATTACTACCTTACTTGATCATTCTGGAAAAAACAAAAAACAAACATTTAATACGCCTTTTTCTGAGAGCTGCAACTCACACTTGCCTCGCGGTTTGGTGGACTGCAAACGGAAGTGACGACATCAGCTGCAGCCTTGTTGTTGGACAAACATTCAAACCTGTTGGCGGTATGAAACCTTTGAACCAGTATTTGATCTTGTTTTCAGTGTCCTCTGTCTGTGCTCTCTCTTTTTGTTTTTTCCAGGTGAAACTATCTTGACTGTGCTCACAGCGATGGCGCCTCACAAATTCGTCATTAAGGTGAGTGAAAACGACATACATGTAGTACGCAGGACCTTGTGGTACAGTGAAGTCTTGTATTAAAGTCATATACTGTGTGTTATAGTTGTTCCCTGACGACCTGAGGGGTCGGGATGGTTCATAAGGTCGCAGCAGATCAGACGTGTATTTTGGCCCTAAACAGCAGGATTTTCAAGTCGACTCTTTGTTGGACAGGAAGTCGGTGTAAAGACACCAGAGCTGGAGGGATGTGATCCAGTTTCCTGGTCTCAGTGAGGACTGGATCAGAAGCTTTCTGAATCGGCTGCATCTGTCTCACTGACTTTTTACAGAGACCTGTAAACACACACTTACAGTAGTCTCAGTCTCCTGAAGATGAACGCATGGACAAGTTTTTCCAAATCCTGTTGAGACATAAGTCCTCTAATCCTTGATATATTCTTCAGGTGATAGTAGGCTGATTTTGTAATTGTCTTGATATGGCTGTTCAGATTGAGGTCTGAATCCATGATTACACCTCGATTTCTGGCTCGGTTTGTGGTTTTTAAAAGGCAGTTTACACAAAATCTGATTTGTATGCCACATAAAAAGTGCCCCAGTCATCAACAACCGGCATAATTCTTACACAACAGCTGCATTAAAATGATTCTCACTTGCTGAAGAGTGGCCACTACATCAGCATGTGACAATTACGGGATATTTATATTGTTAACGAGCATAGGTGTTCTGATGTTCAGTATTTATATGCAGTGTCTATTCTTTAATGCTTTATTGAACGCTGTACGCATGTGACATTGGAAGACTGGTACTAAATTAGGATTTATAACTTATTTATGGGGTGTTCAATTTGGAATCGGCACATTTAACAAAGGAAGATGGTCTAATCACAAAATCCTCTTTATGTTAAGATTTTAATCAGGGCTGCAAATAACAGTTTTTTTTCATTATCGATTGTTCTGTCTATTATTTGATGAGCCATTTGGTCTTTAAAATTGTCAAAAAATGGTGAAAAGTGTTGGCCAGTGTTTCCCTAAGCCCAAGTTGCAGCCTTAAATCTCTTGTTTTGTTCTGACCAGCAGTTCAGAACCCCCCAAAAAAATCCTGTGTATTATCATGGAAGAGTAAAGGGAGCAGAAAATATTCATATTCAAGAAGCTGGAATCAAGTAATATTTTCCATTAAGAAATGACTCAAAGCGATTGATCAATTGTCAGAACAGTTAACAAATCATTTTCTGCCAGTCAACGAATCAATTAATTGACTAATCATCACAGCGCTAATGTTAATTATACGTTGATCGTATTTGTCAGTATCTTGTAAACACATACTTTTCAAATGTTGGGAAAACTTTTGTTCTTCAGCAAAGGAGTTTTTGTGTGCTTTTCAATGACCACAAAGTCTCATAATTACATTCAATAAAAATCGTTTCCACATAAAACGCGCATGGGTCACTAAAGAATAAAAGGAATCTGCATTTTATTAAAGCCTTTCAGCTGTCATGATAAACAACTGTAAAGGTTTATGTTACTGCCAAACAGTAGAAGAGCTACAGACGCTACTTCCAGAAAGTTGCGTGCCTTATTATGGTCTGTGTTAAACCACTATTTTTGTGGGAAAATATGTAACACAACAAAACTATACAATTTATTTTTTAACATTTGCTCTATTGATATTCTTCTGTAACATCTTTTATGTTGCTTAAATGCTTTTTCCCTCCTGGTTGCAAATTATTTGTCCACTAGAGGGAAGTACTGATACATGTCTCAACTGTCTGAACCCCATGTTATGATGTTGTTGTTCATTCTTTAGAACAAATTATTCAGAGTTTCTGGTCACCTTTTTGTAAATCTCAGCTGACTGCCTCCCTGAGAGCCTTTTGTTAATGGACGCAGCTACAGAGTGCAGAGGAAACTCATTCTATTAAAAAGCCAAGCTTTTCATCCTCAGTCTGTTGCTCTGTCAGGAATAATGCACATCAGATGTTTTTGTTAAGTGCAGGGAAAGCCGCTGGTCTCTCTTTTGTTGATGTTTCATTTATTGAGAGTTTTGGATGAGGGCTGTAGACATTTGCGCTGATCTCTCACATCCTCCGTAATGCCATGTGTGCCTAGTTGACCAGATATTGCGTTCACTCCCTTTTATTTGTTTCATAGGCATGCCTGCGTACGGACTGCCCCACCACCCCCCTCGGTCGGTTGTGGGAGAGTAAAACGCTGGAGGTTCACGGAAGGTTCCTTCCCACTGGGCACATAATGATACTGTTGTGTTACTCTGCCTGAGAAAATGCACACAGCCTCTACCATGCTTAACCAACTAACCACAAACAAGTATGTTAGAAGAGATCAGTCCAAACAATAGCATTCGAGACGCTACCCAGGGTTTCTATTTTGCAAAACGAACACCACTACCACCATGTTTTTTTAATGAATGAATTAACTTATTGGAATATTAAACAACAAAAGGCTGCTTGGAGACATTGCTTTCACAAAGGCATGTTGCAAAGTCGGTTTGCAGGCTTTCTCATAGAATGAGGATTATTGAAGCAATTATGAGTTATGTCTTTGGATTCACCGTGTCATGTTTAGGAGGCTGTTCAGCAATGTGTTTTATGGTCCTTTCTCTTGAAATGTTTTCAAAGCAGCTCCCTCCGTGGTCTGTGGAACTGCAGGAGGTGCTGGTATGCTCCTTCTTAAATAGGCTTAGACTGCATAGTGACCTGCCACTTCTCAGACCTCCCGAAAAGGGCCTGCAGGCTGAAACACTGATCCACTGAAGCACTCGCTGTCTGCCAGGACATTACTGCTGCAGAGCCCAGCAATCTGCCTTCTATTAGCAATATGCACTGCTGACTCTCTAACCATCTAATGTAGTGGGCTGAGATGGAGACCAACGTGTTTTTAAAGAATAAAAAGTTTGAGCTATCACAGAGCAGTTTAATGTCAGAGGTTTATGTGCTGTTTAGTGTTGTTGTCACTGTATAGATGAGCTCATAACAGACCACACATCATGCCTCTGTACAGAGTCATTGCATTTCCTGATTAGAAACATTTTTACATTTTCCACCTTCACAAAAGAAAGTGACAGGGGTAAAAAAAAAGTTAAAAAAAAAAGGCCTCCTTTCATCTCAGCACTGCTCCACATTTCCTAATGAGGCAAAACACATCTCAGCTTGCTATTTCTGTCTATCTACCAATTTCTCAAGGATGTGTGTGCCTGAGCTTTGTTTGCTGAGTGTTACCTGGAGATATTCCTGTCTGTTCTTGCTGCTGGAATTCCACTCCTGGGTTGTGTCTCTTTTTATCATCACATAAAAAGAACTGAGGTGTGCTGACATTCACCTCAATAAAGGCAGGTTGGCACACAAAACATTTCCGTGAACTATCTGTAACAGACTATCGCACGTTTGCCTCCTTAATAATCAAGTCTGTGGTTTTACTTCAGTATCTGGCAGTTTGAAAAATTGGTAAAAAGAAATGTCTTTTTTATTTATTTTTTTTAAAGGGGAAACCCAGGTGACTCAGAGCACAGAGAGCTGGGAATGAGGCAAATAAAGCCTGAGAGCAAGGTTGTCACACCCACAGATCTAAAGAGCTCCCCTGGGTTCTTTGCAGACTTGCAGAAAGAGAAAAAGAGAGAGAGACAAAAGGGAGAGTGGGAGAGATGCAAGTTTTATTGAGTGAGACCGCATCTGCTGCCCCTTCTCTCCCAATGTAAACATCTGTGGCTGGTTAGTGTTAGCCTCTGAGCTAAGTGCAGTCCGAGAAGGTCTGGTTCTTATACTGTGCGATAGGAGTGGCAAAGGGCAGCGAGGTGGGGAGGCGGGCGAAGCTACTCATGGAGTTTGGGCCCCGTGCCCAGCTTGGAGCAGCACAGGCGGGAGGATGGAGAGCCGGGTCTGGGAGAGAGATAAGGGAAGGTAGAGAGTGTTTTGGGAACTGAGAGTGATATAGACCAGAGCTCTGAAGACTAGAAAAGGCAAAGGAGCTGTCAGGAGGATTTGTTTATTTATAGACTGAAAATATAAAGGCTTTTTCTCATGTGCCGAAAACTGTGAGCAGCTTCAGTCTCTGTTTCTAATGTTTCTAACCTTTCTTTTACTCGCAGGTAATATTTATCAGTTTGGCAGCAGGGGGGAGAGAAGTTGAGCTTAGCCTGCAGGAAGACTCTGTCCTATTCATTCACTGTGACAGCACACAAAAGATGGCACAATAAAGGATTTGGTATTAAGTAGCGCTTCTTGCCGCCTCTCATTCAGCCTTCAGCCTCCAAGCCTCTGTTCATAACTCTAAATAGCCTTTGCAAGGCGGAGAACAAAGCAGTGCTGGCCCACTTTAGCATGTATGAAAAGAGTAACTTCCTCCAGAACTTGGCCCTTTATCAAACTGTTCTCTCCAACAGCAGAGACAGTTGCACAGGGTAATGCTTTAAATGTGTCAAATCAAACTACACAAAGTAGGATAGCTCATGAATTTGATAACCGAATATGCCAAGAGTTAATGAAACCCTTTTGGGTTCCTGAGTAGGAGATTGTAGAGATGGTTTTATAGAGAAAATTATAGGATGTATTTGACTGATTAAGTTGTTAATTGCTATTTTGTTTTATTGCAACATGTATAGTGGATTTTTTTTTTTTTTAACTACTTTTTGATTATTTTAGGCTCTGGTGGTTTATGTTATTGCATCTATAAACTATCAGGCTGCTGGCAGAGATCTTACTGAAAGAGGGGCCAAAGCCGGGGCCTTCAGGGGGATACACAAAGGTCATAGTTCATGGCAGAGTTCAGCCAAGAGATCCACTGGTCAGTCTTTGTGCTGTGAGTTAACAAATTTAGACCACATGATGTGATTGTGTTCAGAGTCTTTGTGTAAAATTAGATTCTGCTGTTTTTTTCCATCTTACCTGCCACACTGTTTGAAGTGTCCCTTGTAAAAGCTCTAGTAGCTGCACCTACACAGTGCACCACTCAAACATTTTGCAGGGAATTTGTCCCTCCACCTATTTGGCACGTTTGCTGTGGAAATTCATTGGTTTCTCATTAAGGTGATTGCATTAGTTGGATTTCCTGACAAAATCCCCCATTTTTGAGTGAACCTTCTGAATCACATGCTGTTTTTGTGTAAGGGGCAGGCCACTGTTTATCATTAACGTCCAGTTCCCAGTCGAATCTTGTCTGCTCTTCTAATGTGATAAAAAGAAGTTAGTCTACAGCTTGCTAAATGTCTGGCTTTCTGCCTAAAGCACAGACTCAATCAGAAGCACATAAACTATGTTAGGGCATTCACAATGCTGTGCCTCTCCGTAAGGATCTCACTCTAAACCCAATACTGCTCTTCAGTTTCAGATATTTATCAAATTTACCTTGCAGGGCTCATCAAAGTTTCCATTAGTTTGTGTAATTTTGAGCCATAAAGGATTGATCTCGTGGTCCCTGTTGGGATTTATATGCATGAGGGGGACAGAATATAATAATAACAACATCATCTATGACCCCAAAAATTACCATTAACATTTGTCTTTAACAAAAATCGAACATTATCAGGTAAGAATTGAATCGTCTGTAGAGCCATGCTTAAGTCAGTATAGCAAAGCCCCCCATTCTGCATGTGTCAAGTCCACTAGTTTGGCTCTGTGTTTTGATTGACAAGGTCTGACCCTCTGTTGCTAGGCTTTCCCACACACGGGTAATTGTGGGAGGCCACCAGTCAGCGGTGGACCGCTGCGAGACAAAGGTCAAAGGATGAAGAGAAGGCTGATCTGTAGGGACGAGCTCATACTGACGTGCACACATTTTATACACGAGGAGGTGGCACATTACGTGGGTCACTGTTCTGGTGCGTGGAATTCTTGTCTTTGTGAAAACGTGGTTTTGTTTAACCACTTTTGTGTTCTTTTTTTGCAACGTTTTTACAGACCCTGTTTAGTATTTCTACTTGAGTGTATCATATCTTGATGTTTTGTGCTCTCTTTCCCATTCGTTTTGGTAATCCAGATCTAGTGACATACTTTAGTCTGAACACATCAGGGCTTCAGGACAGAAAAACAGTGCATTACTGAAATTAGAAACTACGAGAAACATTCACTGGTCAGTCATATGGGGGTGCCCTTTCCTCTATTTGAACTGCAAGTAAAAGTGAGACAGCAAAGTTTTTTATTTATTATTTACAGAAAGACGATGAGAAAGGAAAATTCTCTCATGGGAAAAAAATAATGCAAAATATTTGGCAGCTTGACTTGCTTAGAGCCAGCGTGTTGCCTTTTACATACATTTGACGAAAGCTTCGCAGTCCGACTTTAGTTTTACAACAGTAACTACAACTTTCTCAATCTCCCTGATGAACGAGCTGCTTAACTCATTTTTAAAGAAAAGGAGGAGACAACTGGACAAAGTTTGGAGTTGAGAAGTGTAGACTTGTGTCTAGAATTAGGTCTAAAGAAGGAGGGGGAGGCCTTGCCCTATACACACCCTGTTAATTCATTCTCACGCATCATCCTGAGAGCAAGGCCATAGGAACATCCTTCAAGTCTGGGTTGTAGAGTTTAGTCATCCTGTCTATAATACTTTAGCCCAGGGGACAAGCCTGGCTCAAAACAAGGCTTTCAGTGTGCAGAAGTGTTCCCTGTTACTAAATGAATAACCTCTTTTGTTGGCACACACTCAGTTCCAGTTCTACAATATGAGCCTAAAATCCGTGTCTGGTGTTACCTGTTTATGACTTCTTTTTTTTACTTCAACATTCAGTTCAATGCTTTTTTGCTGCATTATCATTGTGGGTTTTTAGGGCAGTGTTGCTCCTCTGTGTTGTGTTGTGGGTGGTCTCGGTCCATCCATTACTTCCTTGTCCAGGGAGAGGCGAACTTCACACGAGACCCACATCCATTTGCTCTGTGCAGCGGGCAGCTTTTGCACTCATGTGTAAACCATAATCAGGCTAGCCTGAGAAAGATGTAACAGCTAGTTAACCATGAGCGGCATTTCTGGCTTCCCTGCCCCTTGTAGCTTATTGTCACTGACACAAGGACGTAGTGCTTCAGGAATCCACTCTGAAGCCTTTTTAAAGCGTTCTGCAGCATTCAAAAGAGTAAAAAAGAAAAAGCAGATCTGTGGAGTTTTATTACCACTCTGATACAAAGTGGGATAATCCTCATTTATGTGGTACATCTTAAAATTTTTTTTCCTGCAGCCTATTGTGATCTAACGCTGTGACTGTATTGCAAAGCATGTGGAAGAGGGAAATCGTTTTTATGCTGAGAGGGGGGAAATATGAGGAGACGGACAGGGTCATTTTATTTTTGTAAAGAGATTTGGTAGAGAGGTGGCCAGACAGAGAGACAGGAGAGAGGGGACTGCCTGTGAGAGGCCTGGGGTGATGTTTGAGGACTCAGGGGGTCGTTGTGGTTTGTCTCGCTGTCAATCACCCGCACTCTGATTTCCTTTGTTGCCTGTGAGCTCAATGCCCCTCAGCAACCTGTGGCTGTCCTTCCTCTTTGTGTTACAGTGTGGGAACTTTGCTGTGCTGGTGGATCTCCACGTTCTGCCCCTGGGCGGCCAAGAGGACGCCAGCTGGTTTACTACGGACCACATCGAGGTAAAGACACAGGGAGAAGGGCATGTCTGTGAATATGTGCGACTGAATATATGGCCTCTGTTCTGCTCGGGGCCTTTTCAAAAGACAGCAGTGGCAGCGTAGAATCTAAAATGACTTTGAGCCTTCTTTCTTTTCATTGTTGCTAAACTGTTCCCATCTCTCTGCCAGCCACTCGTGGAGCTGCCGCACTCGCCTGTCACTTGATACTCTTACTGTCCTCTCTTTTGCCTCTTCTCGTCATTAATCTTCACTTGTGAAGTCAAATCCAAACTTGTGTCCTCTTAACAGTTCAATATCATGTTGCTCCACTGAAATGTCTACACACTGTTTTTAGGAGGTTACAGCCCTGGTTCGAGATGCTGTGGACCAGAGGGTTAAGCTGTATACAGAGTTACTCCACAATAGAAGACAGCCCAAACAGAAGAAGGAGCTAGCACCGGCTTTAGCCTTTTGTGTGAAAGGTAACACCATCATGTCACCGGTTACACTGCTCTAAAGCCAAATAGTCCATTATCTATCATTAATTTATTGCTTATTCCAGTGGCATCTTCACGTGTTTACTTTGACAAATTTTAAATATTTCAAGTAAACACATCCATCTATTTGTCTCTCTAGTTGTCTATCTTTAACCTCCCAAAGCCAACAGCACAACTTAAATTGTCATATAGCAAGTTTGTTGCTCATTCCTCTGCAGTGAAGTCATCTTGGTCTTCTCTTTCTTTGCCTTAGATGTGTCTATTATCAACTATTGAATAAAATGGTTTACTTTGACTTTAAACTCCCAACCATTATTAACTCACTTGGACCTGAGAGCGGAGAGAGATTGGTATGTGCATGTAGGTGGATCATTTAAAATCTGTGAGCAGGATAGGAATGGCATTACAAAACAGTCCAAAAAATATTTCATGGCAACCCTTTTGAGGAGAATGTGGGTGGAAAGACAGCAGAACTAGTTAGGACATGGTGCATGGCTCTCTCTACCCAGGGTGTGACCTGTGGAGGCAAGAGCTGATAGCAGTTTTTATATTGTGTTGCTCTGTTTAACTTGGCACGTCTCAGACGCATTTACACATGCAAGATGTAGGTCTATTAAATTCTCTAACGTTTGTTACCCTTCTGTTTAATGTGGCATTGGCACACCTGTGATTATCTGCACTCATAGTTAAGTGGATAACTTAACACATACAGCCACGTACACACAGGGAGGACAATCAATTAATTATGCACCAATGGGAGTAAGCCAATCAGTTCATCTCATTTATCCAAGGTAAGTACAGTACATTCCCCAGCCACCCACGCATATGCCTTTGAAGCACTGTAAATCTAGCGTCAGAGGAACCTCCAGCTGTGTGTTCTAAGGCAGACAGGTTTGTCACAGGTAGCAGTTAAGGGTAGTTAAACTGGGCTCACTCAGCGGGGTAGGCCTGACTGAGAGTGGGATTACAGGGCAGTCAGCCCCATAAAGTTTCTCCTGCGGCTGCAGCGCTGCCTCTCACGCTACCCCCCCTCCTCAAACACTCATTGTGTTCATACACAGATGTATGCTTTTCAACTTTTGTAACTTTCTTCATAAACATAAAGTCAGTGGTTTCATCTTGCATGCATGTTTATGTGCATCCACACAGGTGCCCTTACATTTCAGAACCAGTGGGAATCAGAAGAGCGACAGTGTGTGAGATATATCCTCCCCTGGCCAAGGTGTGAACAGACTGACAGTGTAAGGTTACTGAAAAGCCTGACTCATATTCCCCATGACAGACTGAGGAGAGACAGACAACTCTAATGATGGAGATCACAGACCAAGGCTCCACACATACACACTTGTGCACACAAATTCCCTCCACTGTGCGAACAAGGGGACTATCAGTATTTCAGCAGTGCAATGTGCATGTAAAAATGATTAAGGTCCTCGCAAGCTTTGCCAAAAAGAATGTAACCAGTGGAACATGACTCCATACCATATCGGAGAATTTTCCCCTCTCAGAACATGAAAAGGTATAGCGCCTCAAACAGGCCTGCATAGTTCATGCGCTCTAGTCCTATTAAAGGTCTTAAGTGAGTATAATGACATTCTTGGTCTTTTCATTGTCCCATATGAGGGAGGCGGCAGAGCAGTAAAGGTGGAGACTGTGACTGTGAGAAGTGAGCAGGCAGGCAGGAGCCATAAAAAGGGGAGGACAGACTATAGGCTTAGGGAGGGAAGCACAGCAAACCTCAAGGTGGGTATTAAGTATTGGGGTCAGCTATTCTGCAAGCAGGTCAAACGCTAACCTGCTAATCCTCACGGGACTTTCAGACTGTCCATAGCAGGGCGTGGAGGCGGGTCTTCTGTTTCAGCAAGAAGACCTGTTTGCATTTGTTAAGTGACAGAAGAATTAAGCTGCATGTCCTGGAGTGAGACATGTGTATGTGGTGCTGGAACACATGCACGTTATTGCACACAAAGGTGGGGTAGCGCTGATGCCTAGGCCAAGAATAGGCAGATGGACTGTGGTGCCATGTGTGGGATGCTGTGGGATGCTGTGGGAGGGGGATTGTGGGTCTTGTGTGGGGCGGCGTTTGAGCTGGTGCCAATGTGAAATCACAGCGGCTTCCGCCAACAGACAGCAGTAAGAACAGCCTCAGCTGTTGGCACTTCAAATGAGCCATCAACAGCTTTGAGCAGTCCAAGGCCCTTCAGTGCAAGTGTTTGTATCTGAGTTACCACTATGGGTTATTGTTTTTATGTATATACAATGTGTTGGGTACATATGTCTGTGTGTAGCACCCAGTGAACATGTCAGAGAGGGGCTTATCCCATGTTTTCTGCCAACATAAATCTAAAGCGTTTCTTCAAATCTCAGCTGCAGAAGGCAATTTCCAACTGTCAACCTCCACCCCCCTCCCCACCTCTCCCTCAGTTTTTTACCCAGGCTACTTGAGACTTCATGATTAGCTCATAGTGATGTGATTTATTTATGTTTTTAGAGAGATGAACAGGGGGAACTTTTCCCACCAAACATTTTGGCTCTGGACATGCAGAGTGGACATGCTTAGACCTTAGAAGTCCAGGGAAGGGGAGCTTGGGAGAGGCCTTGTGCATTCTCACTGGTAGACCGTGTTGAACACACCCACATTTCTCAGAGTAATTACAGATAGAAAATGAGTGGATAATAGGTTCTCTGTGCTTTGAGGAATACATTTTTGTCAGTCAAGATGATATTTGAGTAAGGAAGTTGGTGGTTATGCTCGACGACCAAAAGAGTGTCACAGTTATCTTCATGATGATCGTTTCCTGCAGAGTTCTGGTCATGCAACACAACGTGCTGCACAGACTGTCCAAAAGACTGTTAGTCCTTTTATCGCCCATATCTTTTGCTGATCATGCACTAACCTGCTCTTGTATTGTTTTAACTCAAAGGGATATTGATTTTGTAGTCTAGAATTGTGTATGTATTTGTGTTTGCATCGAGTGTAAACTGAGAAGTCCTATTTTACACGGCTTTAGTTAACATGCCGTTTCAAATTGCCAAAGCACATTACCAGATGTCCTGTGTCTACTATTGGTATTGATATAGCCGCATTGATCTCCACATGTGGCTCAGGCATAGTTTAGCTTGGTATTTGAGAGGAGTCCCACTACTCAGAAGAGTTAGAGGAGCTCTGGCGAAGTGGTACCTATAGAGTCTGTTTGAGCCCGTGGCAGAGCTGGTTCCTTCTTCCTCTCTCTGCACAGGTGCCAGGGCTTAGGGGGAGGGAACACCTGCCAGCCTGTTTCCCCATGGCCACGGCAGGCTGGAGAGGCATTTTCCCAGGCTCCCCAGATGAATGGTCACTAATAGCCGTGGGAGAGGGCTTTGCGAGTGCTGCACAGTGTACCACTGACTCCTCTTGGCAGGCCTATGAAGGGGGCTTAAGGCAGCCTGGCCGCGGCCACTGCGGGAAAAAGCACAAGTGTTGCTGGATAGCTTTACTGCTGGAGAATGTGTTTACGAATGACCATCTCCCTCCCAGTGAAGAATGCGGAGGATGTGTCGGGTCTACAAGGGAGACTGTTAATTTTTGCTCTTTCCTGTCATAGATTTAGCTTTGCTTGGCTTCTTTGACCATTTGAAGGCCAAGAGCTGCAAATCTAACTTTTTTATGTCTAATATTTGTGCACAGAATGCACACGTATATGAAGAAGAAGTGTTTTGGTGGTATTCATTTTAACACATGCCAACCTTTCAGCCTTCTACTGTGACAGAAAGTGTGTCACAACTCACTTTGTAGAGACAACTTGTATTAACCCACTTTATTTCTTCTCTGTGCTACTGCAACTATTTGTGAGTTGCTGTTGTGTGTGGCCTGGTGTCTGTAAATAGAGAGGCATGCCTGTGGCAGAGTTACCTGCCCTGCTCTGTGTTACTGGGCGTGAGGCAGGCTGGGATTAAGGCGAGAGGGAAACAGAGACCTGTGACTGGAACAAAGGAATTCCAAGGCCTGGGATGGAAATGGATCCTGATCAGAGTCGCTGCACCAGCCAGCCTGCCCCTCTCCCCGCTTGCCCTCCCTCCCCCTGTCCCCTGCTGGGCAACCCCCTTCTCCCCGGTGCTTTGTGGTGTTGCTGTGGCTCTTTAAATCCTGCCTGTAAGCCCCAGGCCTTACTCAGCAGCAATACATAGGACAGTCTGACTCCACTGCTAACCCTACTCCCTATTATTGTCCTCCTATTACTCCACTCCACTCCACTCCACTCCACTCCACTCCACTCCACTCCACTCCACTCCTCTCCTCTCCTCTCCTCTCCTCTCCTCTCCTCTCCTCTCCTCTTCTCTCCTCTCCTCTCCTCCATGTCTGCACTTCTTTGCCCACTTCCTGTCATCTCTTTACGTTTTCTCACTTTCTCTCCTTCTCCGCAGGGTCAGCTGAAGTCTCTTAGGACACAACCGCAATCCCCGCCATAGCTGTCACACCACACTCTTTTCCCATATAATTAGGGCCTGAGCCTGAGCACAGATCACATTCATGTGACTGTTCCCTTTCACCACAATCTGGTCTGGGAGACGGCACACACTCTCTTGAACTCATGCTAAGTGCTCAGCCTGACCAGAATGCCTTGTTTCAGGAATTACTGAAACATTTTGGAGGATGTCGTTGTTTTTCTGCTCTGTGCTTCACTTTGAAAGAAGTGGGCTTGTGTCATGTGCTCTTGTGCATTTATTCCTGCAGACAGGTGACATTGTAGTGCAGTGTGCCAAACCTGCCTTGTGTTGTTGTAGCACAGCCTTAATAAAAACAACTACAGTTTAATAGTAGGCACTGATGTTTTTCAGGCATTTTGTTTCAGGCATAGGTGAGACTAAGACTCCAATACAATTCAGAACTTCAGGCATGTAAACATGTAAGCATGTTTTTCTTTAGTCATGGCCTCACCCTCCTGTTGTCATCTGACACTGATAGCAAATCTACTGTGGGCAGAATCACCATGTGTGCCATGGTTCATCTATTTGGATTTCTAAATATGGGCTAGCAGATTCACAGAAGGCCCAGCAAGCAGACACAGCTTCCACAGAGAGACCTTAGTCTGGGTTTTAAAGGGCCAGCAGCACAGTGCATTACTCAAGTCCACAAAGTACTCTGCACAGCACTAAACCAAAGGATCTTAATGCAGAGTAAGCAGATTGTTTCCTCCCCATGTTGAATGCTCTTTAACATAAACAGCGGCTGCACACTGGGAGATTTGTGGCCTCTTGGGGTAATTAAGATATAATAATGATGATGATGAATATGACATTTTGTATTGTGACTGATTTTCTCTCATCAGATTATGTTTCTGAAAAATATATTTTTTCCCCTTCATAATTGTTCGCTGCTCCCAAACGCTCCCCACCACTTTAGTCACATGCTGCATTATGGGTTGGCCTGAGCTACCATGCTGCGGCGTATTTTGTAACTGCGATGAAGGGGTCACCCAAATGTTAAATTGAACACTCATGTGCAAATATTGTTTCAGGTGGACGTTGTGCAGGATGATAAGGCACAGTGCTCGGCTACGGCCGTAGTTACAGTTGCACACAGAGAGTGATGTCCTTCCAGGAAAGCCCCCACTTACATATGGGTAACTTCCTCATGCTCTCTCATCCTTCACCACTCCACCCCACTCTCTCGCTCTAAGCCCCAACTCTCCACCCACACTTGAGCACAGAGGGAGGGGGTCCACATCAAAGCAGAGATGTCAAAAGAGCAGGATTCTCAGGCACTGATGTCTGACAGTCCCGCTGATTCAACTCCTGTTCATAAAGGGGTTGCGTGGGAATTATACTCCTCCTGACATTCAGTCACTGCATTTACATGAACACCCGAAACATGGTTAATGAGAAAAATCAGGTTACAGGAGGAAAGCGGACAATGCCTTTACATGCACTGCAATAATCAAATTTCGATGAAACCTGCCTTTGCACGCAGCTGGTGGATAATCAGATTTCACTCCCATGTTCTCATGTTTTTGAAGCAGTGCGGCTGTAATTTAAGCGTATTAATGATACATAATACTGCAGCCTGAAGAGTTATTTTCATTTTTGGTGGAAACATTTGGACTGACTGACTGAGAGGGCCACTTTCTTTCCCCTTACTGTGCACATGACCCGGAATTTTAAAAATAATCTTTGTAAATCTGCGGAAGTCTGCTTTCAAAGACGCATCAAGACAAGTTATCATCCTTCCTTCTGTCCTTGGGCACTATTTCTCCTATGCTACTTTCCTTCCATGTCAGAAGCATTTACCACGCACACCTGTACATATTTGAAAGCCAGTTAAGCATGTGTACAGCTTAGAGATTGGTTTCCACCAAGAGAAATTTAGCTGTGAAACAGTTTTCTTGTAATAGCTCACGCTGGTTATGGAAACCTGCTTTTCCTTATTTGTATCACATTAATGATATCAGGATACTTCATAAAGTTTAGGTAGCTTAAAGGCCTGAGAAAAGACACACTGAAGTATTCCGTGTTCAAAGCCATAGGCCAGTTGTGCCCAGGCTAATGCATGGCCAGGACCTGTGAGGAAAATCCTTCAAATCAGGGCAGAAATCCTTATGAACGTCTGCATGAGTCACAACAGCATGAGCTACTAGGAATGCAGCTGGTGAGAAGAAGTAGGGTATGTTTTCTATGGCTGTTTTAATGATCTCCTCAGGATATGACTGTAGTTAATGAAGTTTGTTCCATGGGGGCTTACCTTTGACCCTGGTCTGAATGCTTCTCACCCCTGTCTGTTCCATTTTACAGTTCTAGTCACTCTGGATGCCTTTTGGTTTGTTGACTTTTCTTTCCTCTCATTGTTTTCCCAGGAAGTGGTGAAAGCTGCACTGTGTGTGTGTGTGTGTGTGTGTGTGTGTGTGTGTGTGTGTGTGTGTGTGTGTGTGTGTGTGTGTGTTCGTTCTCATCTCTCATCTCTCTCTCTCTCTCTCTCTCTCTGTGTGTGTGTGTGTGTGTGTGTGTGTGTGTGTGTGTGTGTGTGTGTGTGTGTGTGTGTGTGTGTTTTGAAAGTACACTATTGTAGCCTTAGCACCAGCCCTTTGGCCTGTTTTTTTTTTTTTTTTTTTTTTTTGCAGTTGTCCTGCGATATATTTCAAGATGGCAGAAGTCTCTCCAAACAAGCGGTTGCAATATTATCTACCACATTTCTGAAAACATGGCATGCTGGCTTGTTTACTGTTTGATTTGACCTGTCATAATATTGTTGTGGATTGAATTTCAAAACAATTAAGCAAGACCATCTTCTCTTTAAGGAAGTACAAATGAAACCCTTCAAAGTCTGTACACTGCAGACTCGGGTATTGCAACCCTGTGGGCCACAGTTGCCACAAAAAGGGGCCACTCATTCCCAAAGGACGAACCAGCAAACTGTTTGTGAGAGAGAAACATGAATGTAAGTTTAGCACGAGAGAACCTAGGCAGAGGGCCAAGAGCAACTCTGCGCTGTGCAGGACGTTATAAAGTTGGAGCAACAGCTGATGTCTCGGGCCGTGGCGTTGCACTGGTTCCCAACTCTGCGTCCAGACATCCCTTTCAAATTTGTCCTGGGAATTGGCAAGCTCAACCCACCAAGGGAAAGCAGTGAGAACAGTTGTAGACATGAGGCTAAAGAGTGTAATGGACTAAATCAGAGCCTCTAAAAACATAAGAGCCCTGAATGTGCAATGAAAAATGTTTGCTTCCTTGTCTCTACTGGACCCAGAATGGACAGAGAAAACAAAACAGAGATACAGATCTGCATTCCTCTCTGGGTAGATATCCAGAACGGGTGATAGATGACCACTGCTTTGCTATTTAAGGATTAACAGAATAGCTGACTTTTTTCCAATGTTGTGTTAACTGCAAACATGCTCAACATACCCATACAGTGTGTAATGTAATTTTCCTTTGGGGTTACTGAAAATCTATTTACAGATTGTTGGCATTATTATTACATTTTTCATGTACACCAAGGTCTAAAAGATCAGTTAAGCTATTTCCATTGACATATGTACTCATAAATATGATTTTAACATGTGTCTTCTGGTTTGAAAAGATGTCCACCCAGTACAGTACAATACAGTACATAAGAAGCACATAGTGAATCATTTTTTGTGGTTTTAGTTCTGTACTCCAGCTCACTGTATTTAAAAGGAATATATAATATATAATATATATAATAAACTATGGACATGCAAATTTAAATTTTTACATCCAACTTAGATGAACTAGGTGTCCCAAAGTATTATGGGCCCACTTAAATTTTGCAATTGGCTGCTCAAATACTTTTTTCGTTGTCAGTTCACCCACACAGCTAGTTTCTCCTTCACCTTCAGCATGACACTTATCTTAAACTTACACCCAAACAACCATGAAGGTTTTTTTGTTTTTTTGCACTTGTACAAGTAGTACTGGAATGTTTGTGAGTGGTCATGCCAATCACCTGACCTCAATGCAGTAGGTGTTTAACTTTCATAAAATCAGACTTAAAGCCCCACAAGTCCCCTCAGACAACCAAAAAGCTGAAGATGCCTGCATTACTGGACTGGAAGAACAACACTGGTGACATTACCAAGCCGATTTCGGTGGCTAAAATCCTTCAAGCATAATTAACTGCAAATCATTTGATACCAAAATCATAAACATTTTACTTTGTCATATTCTGCTCTTCATTATGGATAAAAAGGTCTGAAATTACGACACTATGAATCAAACATGGATGTAAACCCTCAAATTAAAGATGAAAGTTTTCAGTTAAACCTCCTTTTCACTGTTATCTTGTAAATCCAGTGTGATGGGGCACACAGCCAAAATAACAAAAATGCATTTACAGAGTTACAGGGTTACCTGAGCCCTTGGTTTATAAAACTAATTGTAAAATGATTATTGTACAGTATATCCCTGTATCATCCTCCAAATGTTGTCATATGGACCCTCTATTGTGAGGCATCCTTGCTGCCATGCAGAGGATTTTTTTTATCCCAGGTTGCAAATCCTGGAGCTTTGCTGATATTTTTTGCCTTTACAATTTGAGTTTGTTTCCCAGACATTAGTCAGACCTTGATTAGATGGTTAGTATCAGAGTGATTTGGCCTGAGGAACAAGAGTAACAATGACAGACCTAAGAAAAGCTGGTAACATGAGCTTCTGCCATCACCTTAAAGTAACAACCTAATCTCACGTCAAGGATGATATTATGTACCTTATGTACTTTTTGAAGAAAAACAATGCAATGTAATATATAAATATCACTGATAACTGACAGGTTATATGACTAATCTAAAACAAATGTGCAAACAAGCCCAAAATGTGTCTGCGAGAAGTCTCCTTTTAATTGTGCAGATTAGATATTGGCTTTTGTTCTGTCTCCATGAGAGATAAATCTTCACTAAGCTGTCAAAAACCGTTAAAAGTGGGTTTTGCTGTGGGCTGAATATCTACTTAATAGCTTCAGAGGATCAGAAGTATTCCCAACGGGGCGAAACTGACAAGTGTTGTAACTTGTCTCCGAGGTAATTTTACTTTATAATCTGTAGAAAAATATTGGTTGTAATCACTTAGCATTAGATTAACAAACAAGAATCCATATATCAAAGAGCCTTCAGTTGTTTTCTCAGTTTGATTTCATTTGAATGGAGGTCAGGTTATATACATATATTGTTCCTTTGTTCATCTACGTTTGTATTGTTTTTCCCCTTATGTATTTTGCTCTCTAAAGTAGCGACCCTGGTTGCTAATCGTACCTTAAGCACCAAGAAAAAGAAAGCAGAGGTGGTGCTGTTAATCACTGGCCAGTAGACTTAAGTGTATACCTGTTGTAGGGTTGTGACAATTGCAATGGTAATTGCATGTCATTTTACAAAGACAGCTTCTTTTTGAAGACAATAATTAGATGCCTTGAGTTGTTCTGAGGTGACATCAGCGAACAGAGAAATGTTCACAAAGGCCGTGTGTGAGCCAGTGCTGTTAATATACTGTCTGCTCTGTATTTTCTGTTCTTGCTAACACACCATGTGGGACATACTTGACATCGTTGTCCAAGTTTTCCCAGGTTTTATTGATGAGTGACTGTCGGCGTTGTTGCCGATGGGCGAAAACTTCCCCGCTTCCAAAATGTCAGTTTTTCTGAAATAAGGACAGCCTGGTTTTTGGCATGATGACAGTGCATATTTGACATTATCCTGGGACCTCTGTAAGAGGCTTGAGAGAAAGAGGTCAGAGTTTTCTCCAACTATGGAAGACATGTAATCCTTTTAATTGAAGTTAAAATACTAAAGTCCCCACAGTTTGCAGTTAATGAGGTTTTCACACGGCAACAGACACGTGGAAAAACAAAACAAGCCAAACAAAAATATAAACTAATAGAGAGGTGGTGCTAAAATCAAGCAGGACATAGTTTTACATTCAGTGTTTCAAGTGGAGGAAAGGCAGTGAGCAGGCTCAGTCAGCTTCCTAGCACTGTGTCTTTTCGCAAAGAACAACTGGATAGCGTGTTATCCAGACCGTTGCTTTTAGTCAACAAATTCCTGCTAGATTAGGCAACAGGCCACTGTTTCTGCCCAGCACATCTTAAATACCATGACAAACATTCCATGACAAATAGAGCAGAGACGCAAGACACGATTTCTCTGCTTGTGCCAAACTGGGAGGTCAGTTAAATTAAGATAGTGTGAGTTGTTACACACTCAATAAATAATTTTGCTCTTTTTAGTGTATGTATCCAAGCATATGGAGTCATATAGAGACATTGTTTTCTGCATTAATCAAGTAAAGATGCTGTTTTGTGACAAGTTTGACCCCAGTCTTGTGTTCACTTGAAGTGCAGCCTAGAGTCCTTTCTTTTACAGTGTGTGACGGGAATAATGCCAGTTGTGGAAGGGCCTCATGCTGGATCAAAAATATTTACTGTACATAGTGAGTCCACTGAGTAACCACTTTGTCTCACTGAATAAAACGTGCATGACCAAGATATTATGTAAATGCCAGCAGCAGCTGTTTTGTGTCATGATGGTAAATTGAATATACAGTATGTTATCATTGTGTTAAGCAATGACAGCAACTTGCATCCCACCAACAGTTGCCCACCGGTGTCGGTAATGGCTGTTTTAATGTTAACAGTCTTTGTTTTATTTTACAGGAGAAAAGTTCAACCTGGTTGCCAATTTTCTGAAGCGGCACTTCAATCTCAGATGTGTTGTCAAGCACGGTACGTGATCGACATGTTTTCAGTGAATCAGTTAAAAGAATCAGAAATAGACCTCTCAGTGGGTCAAACTCAGCCAAATTTCCCACAGAAAGAAAAAGTCATCTGTGGTCTGCATGTTGATTTTTCT
Source organism: Brachyistius frenatus (assembly GCF_029030835.1). Lineage (NCBI taxonomy): Eukaryota > Metazoa > Chordata > Actinopteri > Embiotocidae > Brachyistius > Brachyistius frenatus. The sequence continues at coordinate 6,166,707 of NW_027210607.1, forward strand.
CCCCCTCACTTATTTTTATGTTCTGTCCCTACCTGCTCAGGGTGTTGTTGAGAGCAGGCAGCCATTAAGTGGTTCCCTTGAGAGGCTACTGAGAGTGGGAGAGAGAGAGATTGCAGTGCTGTCTACGTAGGGCAATGAGAATCTATCTCCATGGCCCATCTACTGCCTGTGACCCATGGCCACCTTTTCATGGGACCAACATGGCTCTCTTCCTGTCAGTAAAGTTAATATCTGCTCCCCGGGGGCAGGGGCCTGGATGTTACGGCAGCACTGACCTGTTGCAGGCTGAGATGACGGCTTCTCTGCAGGTCCATTACACATCAAATTAGACCCAGTCTCCTGAGGTCAAAGGTTGTGTAATTCGGTCCACTGAGCTGGCTGTACATATGTGTAATTTCAATTAGCTATAAAACGGATGGTTAAAAAGTCCTTCTTGTGATTGGCTACAAGTTTCCAGTTTAACTCTATTAGGGGAACTAGATGGCAAAAATACAGCCTTTATAAAACTTAACTATAATTAGTCAGTCAGAATACAGTGGTATTTTCTGATTTACCCCACATTTCAAAAATGTTTAAAGGAACAAAAAACAGACCTGCTCATTATCAGTGGGACAAAAACTGTTAAGTTTGTCCTGGGTTTGACATCACAGGAACAACCATTAGATCACAGAGCTGAAATGTTTTGTTCCATTTGGTGGGTAGCAAATTTCCCGTCAATCTGCCTGTTAGATCACGAAATGGAAGTATACTTTACATATTGACTATGGGGTGGGGTGGCTCAAGAGAAAAGCTTGTGGAATATTCAAACTCAAAAGAGTTCTACTTCTAGAAAATTGTCATTTTCTTAGTAAATTGATTTGCTCCGCAATGTTCTGTTAGTTTTTAAACTACCTTTCAGTTTACAGCTGGCAATTTTGGCCTGAAAATTCATCTTCAAGTGTCAAAACTTTGCGCAGCACATTTCATGTTGTTGAGCAGCACCCAAACCCACCCTCAAAATAATTATTCGTACTCATTCTTGGTGTTTACTCCAACCAAGGTATTTGCAAGTTATGCCCCCGTTCAACAGAAAGTAAGCCTTAACTGTGTTTATGAATCCCTGCTACTTCACAAGTGAAGCAAAACCAATGTTTTACAAAAAATGTCCACTGAGGAGGGATATGAGCTTTTACAGACTAAATTCACAACTGCTGCAAAAACCTTTGAACAGAAGGTGGTAGGCTAAGAGCATCATGAATGTTCTCATATTGCCAGTGCTCCTGGTCATTTGTTGAAGCAGGAAGTCACATCTTCTGACAGTATTTCTTGCCATCAGGAAACATGGTGATGCAGAAGTCTTCCATTATTATGAAACTTGTTTACATACAGGAGGTTATGTATGAGACTGTAGCTCAGTTGTGCCAGCTTGGCTGTCCAGTTGAGATGACATGTTGAGGTGAGTTCATCTTGAGTGCTCTCAGACAGTTAGATCAATAATAATAATAATAATAATACATGTAATAGTAATTATGTTGTACTGTAAATGATCTTTCCTTTTGAAGTCAGTGAAGGAGTCATATGACTCCCAAAAGTCACTGGTAATGTAGAATTTTCTAATATTTCATGCTGTTTATGCAGCTCATAAAGTTCAGCAATTATATGTAAACTGCAATTTTCTCTTCAGTCTGAGGGATAGTAAATACTTGGTGTTTGTAGATGTAAATTCAAACATCCACCACAGTCCCCTCTGTCTGACTTTGACTCATAATTAGAGGTGAGCCCACGTTATTAACCAGCAGGGTCTGTGTTGTTTCTCTGCCTGCTTTCAGATTTGCGTGTGTTTCCTGAGCGATATGTTGTGTGTGTGAGCTGTCCAGAGGATGCCTCAGCGTGCCATAGAAACCCGAGCCAGTCCGCGGTGAGTGCTGTTTATACTCCTCTATTTCCTCTTCCAGTCGCCTGGCAAACAGTCCTGCATGGGTCTGTGTGTTATTATAGGGATCTGTTGCCAAATTGTGCTCTCACTTATATATGCCGATCCTGTTTACAAGGGGGCGGGCTCTGAACCTACAGGGACTTTTCAGAGACCTACAGAGAGGAAAACGTGACGGGTGGGTGGTGTGAAGTGGGGCCCAAAGCTGCGGAGGCAACCCTTCTTTAGAAAAAAAAAAAAAAAAAATCATGGCTCATAATTCTGCCAATTCACGGACTCATTTCTTCTGTGTCACACTAAAACATGGGATTGTTGGGTAGTCAAAAATATAGCTAAATATAATTTTGTGCATTTTACCTCCTAAGAAAGTGTTGATAATAGAATATTCATACACTCATGCTCATGATTGTGGCACTGGAGTCAGTGTTGATATTGTGTACTAGTATTCATCTTGTATAGAAATCACATTTTTATCAGCCTATTAGGCAGCTAGGCAACTGTTTCTGTATGATATTCTCCACTAAACATAATTTATTGTTCAAGAAAACTTTATTTTTTTTTACAGGAGAGTTCAATTAGCTTGATTGTCTGCAGTTAAATGTCATGTGCCTTCAGTAGTATGACTCAAAGTCAGGTTGAGTGTCCTTGTTGTCCATGCTGTGAATACCATGTCATAAGAACTACGACCAAACTTCTTTTTTATCCATTTATATTATTATCAACTGTCCTTTGGTCAGTGTTCATTTGATCCCAAACTCCCCAGAGGATTCTGGGAAATGTCGGTGGACCCTCTCACCTTGGCACTCACATCAAGGACAGACATTTCTCCCATCACATCCCATGATCAGTGGCCTGCTGTTTTTCTATGGACTTTTTGCTATTGTTCCCCTTTGAAATGTCTCTGCACTCTCCACAGTTTGGCTTCCAATGAAAGCAGTGATTGTAATATTTTTAGTGGAGCAACACAGTCGTCAGTGAAAAGTTCATATTGTGTAACCAATTTTCCAGTTCACGGAGGCATTGCTGTCGATTGCGTTCCCTCCTCAGGATGTGGTTCTCTGGGCTCATACAGTACAAGCAGAGGGAATTGGAGGGTGGGAGTCTTGTGGTGGAGCTCTCACTAGCTCAACCTCGAGTTTGGTTTGTAAGGGAAAGATACCAGACAGAAAGGCTCAAGTTTTTCACATGACAAAAACAATCATTAGTTTACATGCCTCACTCTGTTGTTATTTGTCTGAGTTGAGTCTTTGCAGTTTAAATGTTGCCAGGGAAGTCAAAAGTCTGAATAAAAAAAGTCCCAACTGATGTAAGGTATTATAATGTTGCCATCTAAAAATAATGGAGTCTTTGGAGTTGCATGTCAGAGCTGATCGCATGTTTAGGACGGGGTCTTTTAACCCACAACTCTTGACAGCACGAGCCTGCTAGTCCCGAGTAATGCCACATTTCCCTGTGTTTAGGGAGGTTTCGGGTTTGTTGTCAGGTTTCAGTTTGTGTGACTTGTTGAACAAAAATCTTTAACCGCAGTGGAAATGTAGACTCATCAAATGAGCACTTTTCATAAGGTCAGGGGGTTAATGTAGTGAGAGAGTGAAGGTGACATCATGGTTGGCCTTTTGTCCAATGAAAGGCAACTACTCACTCCCACACTTGAGCATACTGTATGTTCGTTGTGTACTCTGTGCTCTTATTAGTCATATTTTCAGCTGTGGTTCAGTCCAAAGAGAGGATGGTGGGATTTAGTCATTTCCGCGACTGTAAAGTGAACTATAATGCCAGTTATTATTGATTTTCAGTGCTTTAAAGTCAATGCTTAAACCTACATTATCGGGCTGAGGCAGTTTATAAATGTTTGTGCAGATTTACCATGTTGTATCTGAAGCAGCATTTAAAAAGCAGGAAGTGTCTTTTAGCACATTGTTTTGGTTTTATGCCTGCAAGTTTTGTGTTTCGGTTCACGACACCTTCAGGCTGGTTGAAGCTGACATGATTGCAGTTTTAAGGTTGCGGTAAGCTCGAAACAAACCAATATGCACAACAGGTCATTCAAGCACCTCAGAAAGCAAATTTTTTTTTAATTGTTTTTCCAAACCGCCACACTCAAAACCAGCAAGAAAAGGCTGCCGTTACCATGGAGAAGCACGGCTGGCTAATCTATTCATCAGTCTTTGCTGGACGGTATTAACAGTGCCGTACTCCATTGTACACACGAGAAGTGAACAAAATAGTTGTGTAAACAATGAAAAAATGAAGCCTCAGAGAAAGGTCCGACTCACTGTCACACGCAGAGTTGGGCATGATTGTCAGTTTCGGAAAGTTACAAAAGTTGTCACCCTCAATTCAGGTGTTTGAAACTAATGAGGGGTGAGTTTCAGTCGCTGTTCAACAAACAGGTGCTTTGGTTTGAGCATGCTGACGGCTTTAAAATTGAGATTGTCATGTCTGGTGTTGTGAAGTGAAATCCATCCTGACATCCATATCGGCCTGATGGACTCCGCCTGGTGCGACCTAGAAACCCAGAAGTGACTGCTCAGACAGAGGTAGGGACATTGAAACTACTTTGTTTGCTCGAGACTATTAATGGGAAGCAAACGAAAGGCATTATCTCTTACACAACTTCATTTTTCTTTCTTGATATTTAAAGATTTAAGTCCATCACAAAAAGCTGCTTTTATTGCGAGTCAGCACCAACAGTGAGGAGGGCAGCATGGGAAGGAAGAGCTAGTGTTTAGGATTGTGGCCGTTGTTTTCTAGTCAGGCACAGAGTGGGCAGCTGAGGTGAGTGGCGTGCTGGGCCGCAGAAGTTTGGATCAAAGGCAGAGCAGATGTGTTTCCAGTCCCCTAACCCCCACCCCTCTAACCCCTACCTCCACCCCCCTCCCCTCTTCCGAGCTCTGGACGAGCCTGTGTGTTTACTCGTGACCTCAGCACGTCTCTGTTCTTCACAGCTCGCAACAGCTAGCAGCCGTCCTTTCCCAAGTGTCCAGCGTCTGCTGACCTCCTGTACACCTAGGCCAAACACATGGCTGTGATCTCTCACAGTACACGATCCCGTCCCTTCATTTCATCATGCCGTCAGTTGCTTTCATCCATTTGCATGAAGTGAGTTCAAACAGTTAACAGCTTGTCTTAATCCTTTCACATGGGCGGATCCAAAAACTTTTGTCATTGTTTGTGGATAAGAACACTGTCGTCTATTTTAGAAAAGTATGTGCCCATGCATGTTTGTTGACTGTTGCAGGGAAGATGTGGTGAACTGAGACAAACAGGGCATGCTTCCTCTGTGGGCGGAGGGTGGGTGGGTGGAAGATGAGGGGTGGAATTTGTGGACCACATTCACGAACATCTCTGCAGGAGGTATTTCTGTCCTAACAGCTCAGTAATGTTGTTGTTTCTTGCTGCCAGTTTGAGGATTCTGTAAACTTAGCTGTGCCTTCAAAAAGCTGATCAAAGGTTTTGCAGTAGAAAGAATAATTCTGTTTTTATAGCTCGAATGGTTTGAGGGATTCAAGCTTTTCAAGTTGGCATGAATCATTGTTTCGTGACAGATAAGTGAATAGTTGGCTTCATAGGATGGCATCTCAGTGGTTTTGTTTGTGGTAGGTGAGGTACAAAGACAGTAGAGTAACCCAGGAACAAACAATCTGCCTTCCACTATGGCAGATCAGAGTTGATGGTTGAGTGGAGCTTCCCACGTGGACCTCTTTTCTGATTTGTCATTTTGGATTTTTTTTTTTTTTTTTGTAATATTCATGTTTTACACTCCACACAAAGATTGCAATGCCCTCGTTGAGAAAGTTTAGCCTCGAAGTCCTTGCAAAACCCATTGGATTAAACTTGGACGTGCTGTGTCTCAATTTGCATACTGTTACACTTAGTTGTGTAGTATGTGAATTTTGACAAATCACACACTGTCTTAACATTTGAATGCATCACCCACAAATGTATCTGCTGGCTTTATTTGGTATTTTGGCTTTTATCCAACAGCAGTATATTGGTACTTAGTGAAAAATAAACACGTGTGTGAAGACGTATAAAACTTGTATTTGTAAAGTGCGGCGTTCCGCAACAGCTGCAGCAGAAAATACTTTAGGTTGGTGGTCTCTCCCTTTCCGCTACATAGCCATTATGGAGACTGTTGAGGGTGAAGTGTCCAGCATGCAGTACTCACTTTTTTGACCCCCCAGATATTCATAGTGCAATGCATGTTTCCATACTTGACAGTTTGAATGCACTCATGCACTCAAAATAGCAAGTGTAAGTATGTGATTTGAGACATAGCCATGTTCTCCAGGTCTAAAAAGTGAAGCTAATGCAGAAGTGCCTTAAAGTGCAATACCACTGAGGACCACTAGGGCTGGATCTGGTGGTTCTTCTGAAAATAATCCCATAATGAATTAGATATTAGGTCTCAAAGAGAGGTATGGTTGCCTGGTTTCCAGTTTCCTTTTGGTTCTTTACTTCTGGTCACTTCTGACTCTAAAAAAACAAGATGGCTGAAGTGCCAGACTCAAGGCTTCAAAGGAGCACCTCCCAAACCAATGGGCGTCATCACGGTTGGTTGCCACATGAGATTAACTGAAAAATTCAGCCTGTTTTTAAAAAGCAAAATTGGTCGATTATTGAACAGATGATTGGATATTTGTTTTTTGGTATATGGAGCAGTAACCTTTGGCAGAAATCTGTGTATCAATATTTTTGGCCAAAATCAATAAACAATGTCATGGAATACCAAAAGAGGTTTTAGGTTAGGTTAGGTTAGGTTAGGTAGGTAGTTACTTTATTAATCCCAGAGGGGAAATTTTATCATTCAATCCAGCGGTGGAGGATTTTAGACCACTCGGAGACCGTTTAGTTGCATCAGTGTGTTACTTTCAAGTGCAGCTGCATTAAAAGATTACCAACATAATCTCCTTATCTGTGGTCCTACCTTATCTCAGACGGCTGGGGAGAAACTGTTCATTCCCTGTATTTTATGGAGCCTGTTGTTGGTTATCTTTTTGAAGTTGTTTCCAGCAGTCATTCAGAGTTGGGGTAAACTATGAGGTTCTGTACTGGTATTCTTTTTTTTTTTTTTTTTGGGGGGGGGGGGGGGGTATTTTCAAACGTTTTAACAATTCAAGAGAACGTACAGAACACAGAACATTAAACATTGCAGAACATTACACGACAAATTGAGGAAGAAAAATACACAAGTAAATGAAATACAATTAAGTAAATAAATACATCAAGTAAATATGTACTGGTATTCTTTAAAACCAAATGATTCATCCTCTCTGCTCTGCTTGCCCTTTCTGCCAGGCTTATCTCTGTAATCTGACATCCAGATGTGCCGTTCTGTTGCAGCTCCCGTGGCGGAGCGGTGTTGTTTCGGGAGGCTCCGGGGCGGGAGGGCACTGTTGGTCTACTCTACATGTTGGATCACGAGGAGCATTTTGCAGCTTTGTGTGGGGGCGAGCAGACAGGCTGGCGGTGGGGGGGTTAAATCCCTTTTCTTTTCTTTTCTTTTTTGCTCAGGGAGAGGTGGTAGCGGTGGCGGTTCCTATTTACCACCATCTCTCCCTCCTTTTCCGTGGGACTTTCTCCAGCTATTTGGAGTTTGCATCATTCCAAACGAGATTAGGCCACCTCGGTTCCCACACAATACTTACTGTTATATCCACATAGCTTGTGATAATTGTAATGTCGTTCAAGCACTGTCTGACTCACTCTCTTTCTTTCTTCATCTTTAATCTCTCTACTTCCTCCTCTAGTTGCTATATACAGACTGTCCAACCCTCTAGACCACTGGGTGATAATAATTCATGCACCATCTCTCCCTCTGTCTCTCTGTCTTTCTTTTACTTGCTATGTATATCCAACGTCTTCCTCTCTTCCTGCCTTTTCTTTCCATGACTCTGTTCTTTCACTCTCTTGCTCTTTTGAAGTTGTGCCGACAAGAACAGAAAGGCACAAAACTTTCCCAGAGAACCTCCCTTTGGCTTCTTGTTGATTTTTCTTTCAAGTTCATCTTTCAAGCAGCGTTTATTCATATTCAACAGATGAGAATACACATCAAGGCATTACAATGCAAATGACGGCACCCACATTTTTCTCAGAATTGTTGTTGTTGGGGTGGGTGTGAGAGTGTGTAGGCAAATGCAAGTTTGCATGTGTGTCACTGTCCTAAATCCAATTCCAAGGCTAGCTGCTGCTCTGGGTAGGAGAGAGCGTAAAGTCTGTGTCTCTGCCCACACTGTTGCATGACTCCATCTCGACACAAAGAGCAGCCTGTGGAGAACTTCCTGTGTGAGGATTCTTGCATTTGTGGGCATGCTGGAGAGACTATTGAGGTCAGGCAGTATGACTCTGGGGGGGCGCCTCTGCTTTTGTTGTGCTCCCCTCTAAACACTCTCTCTTTCTTTTTATTCATTCTGTAGTATCTTGTCCCTTGTTTCTGGTCTACTCCGCCTACCTCCCTGTTGCCCGGCCTCCTCATTCACTGCCCTCCCTCCGTCTGGCCTCTTTATTCGTCTACCACACCACAGACCAGAGTGCTGTTGCTAGGTCTCAACACCCAGTGCAAAGCCACAATGCCCCAGCTTGCCCTTACAGCTTGGGACAATTACTCCTTTTCCCCTTGTGTTGTCAGGTCATACTTGTCACTGGTATCATGAAATGTGGGGGAGGACATTCATGATTTTTTTTTTTTTTCCCCTCGTTTTTCACATATTGGGTGCCAGAGTTTACCACATTGGCTTTCCCCGTCTTAAAGTGTGCATCGATCATTTTACCAATCAGTTTATGGAATAATAATGAACTGAAAAATGTCTCATGTTAAATAAACAAAGCGGCCACAACCTAGAATTTCCCAAGATTTAAATCGTGTCGAGTTGTATTTTGCTACAGCAACAGTCTATAGAGGTTTCAGTCTGTGGAGGAAGATGTCAGCTGGTCCTCCACTTTGGTCCAGAATGAACTAACTCAAATACTGTTGAATGGACTGCCATAAAATTTGGCACAAACATTCACGTTGGCCAGAGAACGAATCCTTAAGACTTGCGGTGAACCTCTGACTTTTCATCTTGTGCCACGAGGTCAAATTGTCCCTTTATTTGTGAAATATCTCAACATGCACTTGATGGACAAACATTAATTGTCACTAGCGGATGAATCTTTGGTATTTCCCCGACTTTTCGCCATGAGGTTTAAATTTGTGTTTTTGAGTGCTACAGCTCAACAACTATTGGCAGATAGTGTAAAGATTACTGACTCTTTATGTTTTCAACTGACACCATCATCAGCTTTATTTTTTGTATATGTCCAATACTTTGTTTTATTACAAAGCTGAACTATCATTAACTTCAGCCTCAGCTCATTCTTTTCTGTTAATTAGGAAGCTCACTGTGCGCATGTTAATATGCTGATATTAGAATTTAGCGGATAGCACAGCTGTGCTTTTCTAAACCAGCTGGACTGTGATGTTACCCCACCAACTTTATTTGATGCAATTAATTTATAATAAATCGACGGGCTCTCAACCTTTAAGTTCTGCTCAATTTACCACCAGCGTCTCCTGTTCTCTCATAAATCCAGAGTCTGTTCGAGGTCAGCCAGGGAAAAGACCTGTGATTAACCTTCATTAGTGACCTGTTGAGGGCACACGTTGGTGAGATCCAATCTTTGGCTTGTTCCTTGTTCTGCTTCAGAGGGTCCCCTGATGTGTATATATTGAAGTTCAACGCCACCATGAACCATTTAAACAACCAAGATTGTACTGAAACTCAGGTGTATATTGGCATTTCGAGAAAGATTTTATACAAACATAAGTTCTCCACAATCATGCTGCTTTGTTAAAGAATCATATTTACTGAAAGTAAAGAGAAGGCTTCTTCCTGATTTTCCTGTCTGTCTGCTCTTAAACAGTTGAATTGCAGTCCTGCTACTCCCACTAGCTTATTTAAATAAATATTATCATCCCTCCCCTGAAATGCTGTTTACTGTACCTTTTTTTAAAAAACATTTTTACATTGTCATGCCTCACTTGTATTTTTCCTCCGCCTCACTCCATCATCTTATTAATGAGACTTCTTTATTCGTTGTTTTAACTGTTTAGTAATCCAACCTCAGGCTGCAAGCATCACTTTGAGCCTCAGACAGTGGAGACTATGAACATTCGTCACACTATGATGAGCCAGTGATTATTCTCTGAAGCCTTTGAGGTGGCTGCTTTGGACAGTTTTAAGTGGCGGACGAATTCTTTCTGCCAGCTGGGCTGTTACTAAGTGTCTCTGAAGGCCTTCTAAAAAACATTCTTCTCGTGCAGCATCATGGTTCAAATAATGAGGTGACTTTCTGCAATACAGGGGAATCAGAAGATACATGTATATGAACTTTTATCATTCTAGTCTAGTGAAGGTCTTTGAATGTCCCACAGTGCCAGATGATGACTGCACCGAGGAGCCAAACCTTTCCAGGGGATGCCAGGAATAATATTTTTTGTTTACACCGATTCTGTTTGTCCTCTCTAGACTGAGCTGAGTGAACAAAGCAGATCGGAATATTTTTCCAGTGTGGGAGAAACCCAAGAGCTTTTAAACAACCTCACAAAAACAAAGAAGACTGCGCTTCAAAAGATGTAAGTATGATCTAATGCAGAACTTTCCAACCCCACCAGTCAAAATGAGAGGACACTCCAGTATCTGTTCATGTCCTTTTATCCTTTTAACTTTTGCAGAGCCAAACAAGCCAGTGTCCAACGAGAGCTCTGTGGTTCCAGTGAGGGGCGCAGCAGATTGACCAGCGGAGCTGTCCCAAAAACCAAAGACCGGAACCTGAAGCTGGAGGGTCCGAATCAAGCCCAGAGACTGTGTCCAGCTCTGAGCAGAGGGCCCTCCCACAGACGGCAGACCACAAGGTGCCTTGCTCCAGTGCCTTAACTGAAGCTCAGATTGGGACGACTCAAAAGCAGGAACAGCAGGCTGAGAACGGTCCTCCAGATCGCGTCGACCTAAACGGTGCCTCTGCAGATGTCTGCCAATATGAATTCAGTCAGAGGACCAGCAAGAACAAGAGGTGCAAGCCGAGTGATGTTGGGGAAGACCCTCACCCACAGAGGGCGAAGAGGACATGCCTTGGAAGACCTCCAGCCACAAGGCAAACTGACTTCCCCCAGTGCTCCACACAAACATCCAAGCATGACCTTCTTCCTCTGCCGCCCCTTCCTCCAGCCGAAGCCAAGGCAGAGCCCAAGGCTTTCCCTGTCTCGGAGTGCAAGAAAACCACAGTGGAAGTAGAGCTGCTTACTCCAGGGAAACGGGCCCAAAGGCTCCCCCTCACAAGCAATAACACGGGACAGACAAACCAAAACAGGCTGGCCACAAGTCTGAGGGGCCTATCTGTCAAGCCTGCATCCTCAGGCTCCTCTATTGGTTCCAGATCCACACTCGCAGAGGAGGGGAGTGAAAATGTGCCCAGAACCTCCAGATTACGACGACTAAAGAGGTCCTGAGGGGGAGAGAGACAAGCTACAGTAAAGATGCCTGACGCCACAGAGATAGAGATGATATTCTGTCAGACTACATGTTTACCCCGTGTAGTCCGTGCGGTCTCCTCAGATGACATGCATGTGTCACTTGTTACTACAGCATCATTTCTTTTCACTTGTGCTGCATATACTGTGCACACACACACACACGCAGATCAAATGCAGAGGACAATATGGCAATTGATACACAAGCATTCGAGTTAAGCTTTGTCAAATACTTGAAACAGACTCTGCCTCCACCCATAAGTAGTGGTGGTCAAGAGAGGCTCGCAAATGAAAGTCAAAAACCTTTAATTGGAGTTTAGATTTGGTTTTGTGTTAAAGATTGGGGATTTCAGACAGGCAGGAGCCATGCAGTACGTCATGGTCTCAGTCTCAAACACTGGCTCCTATGTGTCTGAAAACTGTCCAGTTTCCCTGCTGAAGCTCGGGTGTGATTGATTGCTGTTTCCAGATTTATTTCATCACCCCATTCTCAAAAATGTATTTTTGTAGTTCGATTTCATTCATACACAATTTGCTCAATACTTAGTTGCTAAGCACCTGAAATGTATCTCTAAATTGGAGTGAGTTATGCAGCTTTTATATATGTGTGTGGGTATGAGAGCAGGACTGAAATATTTTGTAAAAGCAGGACGTCTACAGTTTCACAGGTTAAAAAGTAGCTGCTGTCACCACCACTTGGTAGAGCTGTTCATATCAGTCCATTGGCCCAAACCCAGGAATCATTGAGCAACTCGGAGCCAACTCTCTTACCCTAATTTAAAAACCAAGATGTTCCTTGTGCTTTGTTTTGTTTTACTGGAAAGAGATTTTATCATGTGAATAAATGGGGTGTTTTTTTTCCCAAGGAAAAAAAACAACAACTCCAAACCTTTGTGGAAATATGCAAATACACTGAGAATATTTGGGAAGAAGCCAGCATGACCCAACATGTACTGTACATAATTAAAACTGGCTGAGGCATGTGAGAGTTTGACAGTGAAGTCTGTCCAACAACAGAGTTAAAGGTTGTAACCAGAGATGAGTCACCACCAGCAGCCGGTTCTGCTCCTATCAAGACAGTCGAGACAGTACAGCAGATTAGTGGAACCGGTCCTAATGTTTTAAGTCGTAATGTGTTTAAGGTAACTCTCGAGAGGTGTTGCTAATCTCTTGCCTCGGCTTTAATCCTGTCAAACGGATTCTGCTGGAGAGTTTATCTTAAAGTCAGTCCGCTTCTGCAGCGCAGGACTCAGGCCTGCTGGTTTCAAAGGTTTTCAGGAAGGAGTTTTTTTAAGCTTGCTGTTTAAACCAGATCAACAAGGGAAACATTGTGAGAGGATCATGAGGAGCGGGGGTATTTTTGTCTCCAGGATTGACTTAATGCGAGGATGCCTAGCTACAACGCAATTAGCTGTAAACATATTTGGACAGAGACCTTGCTCAAGTCTATGATGTCTCTCCAGCTCTGGTTCCCACGCCAGCTGCATGAGAAACCTTTCATATGCTGCGACATGTTTGGCTTGATGCTTCACAGACAGACTCTTCACTCGCTCTCCAGAACAAAGACAACTTTAATTCTCTTTTCATACAAAATATTTAATAAATATGACTTTCAAAAATATATTGCCAGATCAACACATAATTCTCAAGTTCATAACACAAAGTCAAAAATAGGACAAAATGTTGCCGTGATCTCAAAGGGTTATTAACAAATGAGATAAAACATGTTTGTCTTTAAGAGCCTCATTTTTTAAAAAGAAACAAATGTGCACAGAAACAAAGCAGACTCTTGCAGAGCAAGGCAGTGTATTTCATCTGATTCTACAGTGTTCCCATTGCCCCCTACTGTTCAAGTACTCGTGGTCTAGCTTATGATATTACGCTGACTAAAGCAGATGGGAATTCTGGCGTGTCATATTGATGTGACTGGATTTTGACAGCCATTGAAAAATGTCAATGGGTTGAACCGACTCTGCTGAAGAATTTTTGTTCCCTTAAGTTTTTATCCATTAGTGGCAAGCAATATGTCTGCCACCATGTCCAACCCTTGCAGCAGCTGCTATTTTTTGTTGTCCTAACCTCACTTGCCTTCAATTAAGGTCCTGGCTACAAGTACTGAAATGTCAAATGTGTGGAGAAAAAAAAAACAACAACAAAATAAAGCATTTCTTTCAGGCCCAAAGTGCCCATCTTTTGTCTTCTCTGAAATTCAAATTTGGCTTTTAAAGAATGCGCTGAAAAAAATTTAGTCATTGAAAGAAATGGTAGGCTTCCACAGATATCAAAACCTTCAAACTAGACAGAACATATAAATAAAAAGGAATGATATCTTAAGGCTCTTGATTATTAAGTTAATAAATCAAATATACACAATGATTAATAAAAAAAAAAATGTACATATCTACACGTTCTAAATTGTCACATAAATTCTTCATATTGGCAGCAACTGCTGACATTGAACACCCCCCACCCCTCCCGCCCCGGAAAAATAAAAAATAAATAATAAAGTTGATCTTTTTTTTTTCTCATTTGACAGTTGCTGAAGTCTAAAGCTGAAAAGGCACTTTCTCCAAATAGAACTAGAAAAAGAATTCAAACGCATACTAAAAATAATTAGCTCTAGTGTTGAACACGTCGGGTAGTTTTAGTCATTGTACAACAATTACACCAGGAGCCCCTTCCATGTGTCCACTACATTTGTTTTTGTTTTTTTTTGTTTTGTTTTTTTAAAAAGGGAAATTAAATGCATAGGAGGACACTTTTGCAACTAGTTCTACAGTGAAATGTATACCAGTGCCTTGTGTTTCCAGCCAACCAAAGCAACCGTCACTGCCAGTGTAAGCCAGCTTGTCAAAACTTAAATTAACACGGGGAATATCTGAAAATACTGAGGGGTCACAACTGACATGACCGTATACTACACATGCCGAAGCTCCCCCGTTTCACCCACCACCTGGGTGTGAAGGCGTAAGGCTTGGTTGCACAGCAACACAGCTGTCTGCTATACAATGTAGTCCATCCTGTTTATGCTGTTTGCTGTCTCCAAGTCTCTGTTGTCCTGTTTATTAGTCCAATTCGGATGCTTGGATGTTGAGTTGGGATTGGAGACGGGCGCCTTCTCGTCCCTCTCCACCAGTGTGTACGCTGGCTGTTTGGCAAAGCGGCCCTTCTGTAAGTGCCTCTCCTTGTCGTCCTCATCCCCCTCGGGATGATTTGTCCTTATTTTGGCAATGATGGAGTTCTTGTTTTCGTAGTCTTTGATGGCCACCGTGAGGCCCACGTGCTTCTCTATAGGGTTCTTGATCTGGTTGAGCTGCTCCCGCACGTTGTTGGTCGTGTTGTCCTCGGAGCCACTCGCTGACGTCCCGTTGTGGTTGCTCTGTTTCCGCCGGCGGCGCATGCACCACAGCAAAATGGAGACCAGCGAGAGGACCCAGACGACAATCAAGATAGAGCTGAGGAGAGGCACTAGGTAGTCTGAGGGAGGAGGACAATCACAGGTCAAAGAGATGCCACAGATTTAAAAAAAAGAGTTGACTCCCAGATAAACAACGCACAGGAGCTTCTATTATGTTACTGCGTCGTGCCTGCTAAATCATTAGCATGCCGTTACCAGTACAACCTGACCTCTGAGCCCCGAACGGGAGGAGACTGCTTCTACTTGGCTGTGGCAGCAGTCTGCTGTCACCGTGTTGATGAATGGTGGACACATGCGGGAGTCCGACTAAAAGTCCAGCCAGTTGCACTATGAGCCAATCTAAAGCCATGGAGCCAAGCAGCTCTGCTCTTTCCATCCAAATCCTGGCTAGATTCCTTTTAAGCTCCATTACAACGGCCATGAGATGGCAGACCTGGGCGGTCTGAGCTTTGTGGGATGCTAAGGAATTATTTTTCATATACACATGACTTTCTTTGGTGCTCAGCATTGCTGTCATATTCAGGGCTTGGCTCTATCTCATCTATCTTTGAGGGGAAAAAAAAATCCTCCTACCCATTTCTACACATGTGTGTACAAGTCTGGAAAATCTCATAAGCAACAACCGGAGATTGGATTTGGTTCATACCAGTTTTACTGGGGCTTGGCACTCGCACTTCTGCGATGGCAGAGATGATGGTGTTGTTCCCGTTACGTTTGCTGACCAAGTCGATTATCCTGTCTGTGATCTCTTTGATGGGGCTCTGGTCCAGGTGATGGTCCTCTGTGGACTAAATGCAAAGAAGAAAGAAATCTGTGATTGTGTTGACTTGCTGTCACCTGACACAAAACTGCCCAAACTATATCCATCACGGATCCCATGAGAGTGTGTCTATGTGCTGCAGGCTATAAATCAGAGGATTTTTCTGAGTATGCATTAATAGAGGCCGACAAAACACATGGCCGACTTGCAGTGGGAGGAGGAACTCACGATGCAGACGTGGATCTCGTTGCTGGCTGAGAATGACGGGTCACAGGTTATGGACACAGAGTGCTCCAAGGAGAAATTCTTCACCATGTACAAGTGCCTCAGCTGCTTACACACTCCCTCCACAGTCAAGCCCTGGACACGAGGAAGAGATGAAGCAAACGTCAACATAAATGGAAAAATAGAGGGGCAATCAAGAGAAGAAGAAGAAAAAAAAAGGTTTTGGTCTGCATTTTGGCAGAAGGATCAACATCCTATCTGGTTGACATCCACCTAATTTAGATTAAAGACCACAGACTCATATGCCTGTCACTATCTGCTGTCATCCTTGTTAGGCAACTGGCGGGCGATCGTCCGATGTGGTGACAGAGTCGCCAGTGGTCCCGTTTAGCTCAAATCCATATTATCCTGAAATTAATCTCGCAGTGTGGTCGGGTTAACAGCGGATTGGCTGCAATCATGAATGCCGGATTCGCGTGGATGCCAAAACAAGATACAGAGACGAGAGAAATATTTTTCTATGTGAAACATTTCAGTCATGGACTCCAGAGTCTCTCTTTTTTTTTTCCTTTTGCAGTTTGCTGCTTCCATTCATTAAAGAGAGGTGGTGGGGAGAGGCATGAAAAATGAGCCCCAAGCCTGTTAATTCAATCTCCTCTTCCTCCTCCGCGATGCCTAGGTAACTCACTCGAGGCATGATCTCCTTGTTAAAAGTGAAGGTGATGTTGGCGCAGCTGTTGTCCTGGTAAGTGGAGCTGGGGTGGCATTTGGTGGGAGGCTGGGGAGGGTTGGAGTGCCAGCACTCTCCGAACTCGGGGCAGGGCTTCACAAAACAGTGGCCCTCCCTGAGGGGGATGCAACTCTGGCCTGAGGGACACCCGCCATGCCCTTTGGCACTGAGTTTACAAGACATGGGCCCGCACCACATCTGGAGAGAAAAATAGGACACACACACACACACACACACACACACACACACGGGTTATTCTTTAAATTAAAAAAAACCAACATAAAATGATACTTTTTAAAACAATGGTAGCTGTGTGGCTGAGAGGGATGGCAAGTCCACCACCCTGATCAAGACTGACATATCTCAGCAGGTATGGAAAACATTTCCAGGAAATTTGGTGCTGACATTCCTAATCCACACACAATTATTGGAATTGAACAAATGTCTAAAACTTTAAATTCCAAAATGACTTAAAATATCATAAATTTGTCTGATTTTACTTTTTTGGTACCAACTGAAATGTGTCTGTAGCTCTGACTTCCAGAGATTAAAGTCCCAAACAGAACTGTAAACAGGTTAGAAAAGTAGATTCAACTCCAGTTTTTCCCAGACAAGGATATTAAGTAGCTCTGCAAAGATCCATTTATCTCCATTGCATGCCAAAGGATATGCTTCTGTAATGCACAGCAAACACACGAGCTACTGTTTGGAAAAAGTACGGTAACATCAGGCTCTCTCTAAAATGTGCCTACAGTAAGTTTCAGTGTCCCAGATAATTTTCACCCCATGATGCATTTTGTTCCCGAGGGGAGCCGCATCATTGAGGCCTCATTGTTCGTGCGGTGGTTAGAAGAGCGTGATAACGATAGCACTCCTTCATGCCGCTACAGTAAATCACCCAATCACAGTGTGACTGGGAGATTCTGAAATGGCATCTGACACCAATTTCTAACAGGGCCATTGTGTTTTTCTTTTCAAAACAAACTATCACCGCTGCATTGAATTTGACACTCCCCAGCCAGCTCCACCCTGCGACAGTGTTGTTGTGGCCCAACATGGCCCGACCCGCCAGCTGAGGATGGTGAAGAACGAGACTCAACCACCGACACAATCTTTTAACTATTCTGTGCACGGTTCTCCGCAGCATTTTTCCAATTAGTAAACAATGACATCATGGGCTTCACAGCTGTACACCGGAAATATGTCACTTTTATGACTACATGTAGCGCAGAAGGAGTCGTACCTTCGTGCACACAACTTTGGTGTTGGAACAGTGGCAGGTGTTGCAGTCTTCGTCCCATTTGAGTCCGTCAGGGGTGACATGTCCATTAACAGAGCAGGGCTTTCTTGTCACTGTGATAAATACAAACACAATGTTAGAAATATACAAGAAATACAGTGTTTGTTGTGTGGATTAGTGTTTGATTGTCTTGTGAGGACTTTTACCTTCCTGACAGTGCGGTCCGGTCCTGTCTGGTGGACACAGGCAGCGATAACCGTTGATCTCATCCACACAGGTGGAGCCGGAGGCACACGGAGAGGACTGGCACTCATTTATATCTGTCACAGAGGAGGAGAGCGGGAGGTAAGAAATAGTTCCTCTTTATGAAATGAAGAGCACAGCCAGACACCACTCGCATATTGGGTTAAGCACACAAATCTAATCCCTAGGCTAAATTCACTGAAGTCATGTGTCCTTTGAACAGTACATACACACCAGTTCATAAAGAAAAAAAAAACAAGCAAACATCCTTTAAATCAGCACTGGATGTTTTTTGCCCCTCGCAGCCTTCTCCAAAGGCAGCATCATTAGCAGGTATGCAGGAGCTAAAGGCTGGACTTAGCAGAACAAAGGCTCTGCAATGGGAAAGAATGTGGCCATCTGAAAGCCTTTAAGAGGGAAAACAATCTGTGTAATCAGTGTCAGAGAGCATGGCTGATTAGCTGTTGGCCAGCTAAGCTGGTTTCCCCCGGGGACAGCAGCATGGCCCGGTGGAGTGACACCAAAATGGCTCGGCCTGGCCTCCAGCCCAACGCACAGATAATTGGCCGACTAGACCTTCCATTTGGGGTGACACTGTGATGCTGGAGCTGACAGCTCAAGCAGGGGGGAGGGGGGTGGGTGGGATCAGGGAGGAGCCGGAGGCAGGGTTAATACTCACTGATCCGGCAGTCTGGACCCGCGAAGCCCGGGGCGCACTCACAGCGGTACCAGTTGTCCCCATCTACGCAGGTTCCACTGTTGTAGCTGCAGAATAAATAGAAGGAGAAGTTACAACTCTGACTTATATACACACCCATGTTTGTTTTTCAACTGAACAATTTCAGGCTCAAATTTTCTCACCAGCGATTTTTCTCAAAAATAAATGAAAAGCAGTCAGTCCTCTTTCGCATTATTTTTTATATTGTGTTTGGGAGTTCTCAAAAAGTTATCTGATTGCATCCCAGGAATGACAGACAAGGGAGGGTGTAGGCCAGTTTCTCAGCAGAGAGAGAAAAGCCCGCAGGTGAGAAACTCCAATACAGGAGGAGCCGCTTGTTTACAGCTGACTGAATTGACAGGAAATGTTTGGGTTCCACTTACCATGGGTGTGGACTGCAGTCGTTTGTATCTGAAAGAAAGAAAGAAAAAAAAAACGAAAGGGAGTGAGAGTCAGACAGCATGTATTGAGCTTGTTGTTTTTTCTTCCTCTCTTCATGTGTGTGAGTATTTGGTGCACATGGCAGCAGAGAGCACGTCTGAGCTTGCGTGTGCGGAGGCGTGTTGGGCCGGTCAGGCCTGGATGGTGCGCTGCCTGATTACACTGCCTTATTAACAACACAGAATCAACTCTCACCCATCAACACCTCCACACCCAAAAATTTCCACCCAGTCCCCCCCTCCCTTTACAAAAAGTTACAAGAGGAATTTATGTTTTTGGAGTACATGCTTTCAGGGCAGGGATCCCAGCAAAGTATAGGACACAGAGGAGGGCTGTAGAACAAGCAGACATGTCACTATTTGGACAGGAATGCAATGAGGAGAGAGGGGAGAGAGGGGTGTGTTTTGGGACTTGGAGAAAAATGGGGGAGAAACATCTGTCTCCACTTTCCTGAGCCCTTTCCTCCTCTTCCTCCTCCTCCTCCTCCTCCTCCTCTCATGGCCGGCAGCAGCCAGGGAGAGAGGAAAGAGGTTTAAAAAAAACAACAACCCAAAAACAAAAAAAACCTGACAGATCAAAAGATGATGGGAGAGTCAGATTTTAATCAGCTGCAGGACTTCACCTCTGAGCTCGGTAGAACAGGGTTTATCATCATTTAATAGCAATAACTGTCCACAGTTATCATTTCCATCACTGGCTCTCTTACTCTGAGTGCACGTGGGACCCTCCCAGCCTTCCTTGCAGACGCAGGTGAAAGACTCGCCCGTCACCACGCAGGTACCTCCGTTCTCACATGGGTTCGGGAGACAACTCGAGTTTTTGGCTGAAAGAGAGAAAATAAAGGAAAAAGATTATTTCTGGTCAGCGACCTTTCTTGAACAATAAACAGGACGAATTATAAACCTTAAACAGTCGAAGGAGACCGCTGCTGTTGGTTTCGGCTTCTTTTGGTTTCTGGTTTTTTTCTACATTCCTCGAGTTTGAGGTGTATTGTCAGTGCAATCGGGGATTTTAAGCGGATAGATGTCAGCACTCACAGGAGAGGGAGAAACGGGGCGAAGAGGGAGATGAGAAGGGAGGGAGCGCTGACAGAGTGAAGGGATAAAAACTGTTTGCGGACCTCGCACATCTGACAGATCTCATTAATATCCGAGACAAGACGGAGCTCTCCCACAAAGCAGTCCTCTCTGTGTGTGAATTGGAACCCTTAAACCAAACCGCTGGGACTGTGTGACTCACCTATGTTACATGTCGTTCCCTCCCAGCCCGGGGAACACTTGCACTGGAATGTGTCAACCTCATCGTGGCAGGTGCCTCCATTGTTGCATGTGGCCTCATCACACTGACTTTCACCTGGAGGGAGCATAGAAACGTCTTAAGGTTTAAACATGACAGAATAAACACACATACACACACTAAGTATACAAGATTGGGTAATTACATACAGCCATAAGCACATACCATGAGCCTGCACAGACAGACTACACTGGTGTGGGAAAAAACTAAAAAAGGGCTCTTACGGGAGTGGCAAGTCTTTCCCTTCCAGCCATTTTTGCACTCGCAAAAGAAGTCAGTCACCAGGTCTCGACATGTCCCTCCATTATGACACGGGTTGGTGCTGCAGTCATCGATGTCTGATGAAGACATTACATGGGAGCGTGATTTATGTGCAGCATATCAAACACATCATCAAAGATACTGTTCCTTTATGTTGAAACATGGGTTGAGCGGTTCCAATGAGGGAATTGCGGGTTTGTTTTGAGGTCACGGGACGGTCTAACTCACTGATCTCGCAGTGTTCGCCCTCCCAGCCGTCCCCGCAGATGCACTGGTACACACTGACTTTGTCGATGCACGTGCCCCCATTGCGGCATGGGTTGCTCTCGCAGTCGTTGATGTCTTTGAAAAAAAAGAGGAGAAACGTGTGAGACTGACGATGTCTTTGCAGATGACAGACTGATCCGTCCTGATCGGTGGTGCCTTGTATTCTGTATTTTCTTCCTTACTCTCGTGGCAGTAGGTGCCTCTAAAGCCCTCCTGGCACTCGCAGCTGAACTGGCCGCCGGCCTGGCTCCGACAGCGGCCGTGAGGTCCGCACACGTTTGACGAAATGTAGCGCTCCCCTCCCGGCGTGCTGTTAGATGCCACTGCGACTGTGCAGCTGTCAATCACTGCAGAGAGGAGAGAGCTGGTTAAGAAAAGCACGTTTGATCAAACGCTCGTTTCAAACGATAAAAATTCAGTTCGTATCTCCCGACTGATAAAGGAAGGATGGGATGGGAGTTTAGTTTATCACCGAGGGTTATGAACCCCTGCTTTAAGTTTACATTAAAAACAAGAGATCCAAAGTGAAGAGGAGGCGATTGCAACAGGATACCAATACAAATACCAAGAAAATTGTTATATCCCCTGAGAAAAACAGTATCATGCGTACAAATGGAGAACAAAAATGAATGATAGGAGAAACGGTGATAAGCTGTTATGCTTTCATAAGCAATTCAGAGAGATCTTTTTCATTCTGGATTGAAATCCCTTCCTTTCCCCCTGTCTGATCAGGTTAGGTGAGGCGGGTGAATGTGCCCCCCCTCCCCCTCCCTTCCCCTGTAATCACCTAATTCTTGCCAAGAGCAGAGAGAATCTCACCGTCTGCTATCGGACTCTGTGGTTGGTCCACTCACTCAATTACACACACACACTTGCACACAAACTGAAAAATGTGCACATTCATTGAGGGGGAAAAAGAAAAGGTAGCCCACCAAGTCATCAGCAAGAACACACACGGTGCTATCAGGCCTTTGCCAGATTTTCAGGGAACTTCAGAAGAAGGAAAAGTATTTCTGAGGAGAGGAAAGGGGGGGCACTCATCGAGGGAGCAACACTCAAAAGAAACTGCTCACCTTGGCCAAGAAGCTTCACTGCATGAAACTAAAATATAGGTATTGTACTCATGGGAAAATGTGGGCAAAGTGTTCAGGCAAGTGGTGAATATCTGACCTTATTCAGCATTTTACTACAGCACAGATCACCTTTCAGAAGCCTTCTGGAAAAGAGCAAAAATCTGGTGGTGGCGTACCTTTACATGTGGTGGTGCGACAGTGGTCTTTGAGGTGAGAGCAGTTTTTGCCCTCATAGTCCTCTGGGCAGGCGCAATAGTAGTCTGTGGCCAGGTTGAAGCACGCCGCTCCATTCTGACATGGGTTGGGCGAGCAGTAATCAATATCCAGCTGAGGAAGAAAGGTGGTGAATAGAGAGTGGTAAATCTGATAGTTTCTGCTACAGAAAACAGAGCAAAAAACCCACAGCATCCTCCCTACAGGCCTTGCCAGGAAACAACACACGCACAGCACTCGGAGGAAGGGGGAAAAACAAGGCAGAGACATAGGAGCCGTCCTCTGAGTCTGGGCTTCAGCGCTGAGGAATGTATCCCACTGTAGCCAGGAGCAGCTTCAACAAAGCACTCCCTTTTAAAAAAGGAGGACTGTGGAACAAAAGCCATTTAAGAGGGCGGGGAAGGAAAACTTTACAACAAACCCAAAGACTAGCAGAGAAGCTTCAGCTGGTAGATGACAGAGGTGGGGAGTTGAGGCTCACCTGGCAGAGGTTTCCTGAGAAGCCAGTCAGACAGAGGCACTGGAAGCCGTTCACTTCGTCCTGGCAGCGGCCGCCATTCAGACAGGGCGAGCTCGCACACTCATCGATATCCCTCTCGCAGTGCTCGCCGGCGAAGCCAGGGGGGCACGAGCAGCGGTAGCCATTTACCAAGTCCTGAGAGAGAGAAGCAGGGGTTAACCTCATGTCTGATTGACTGCTTTGAAAAGGGTGGGGTCTGAACAATAACTGTCAAACCAGGGCACAGAGTGAGGAGGGCAGGAGAAGGTATTATCACAGCGCTGCAATTATTTCAACACATTTTCCTGGCACGGGCTCAACACAATAATGTTTATGGTAATTCAATCTAGTGTGGTCAAGAAACTTGTGTGTCCCTCCCTGAGAAACCCCTCTGAACCCACTCCACTCAGATTTAATTTCAGAGGAATTCCACAACAATTCCACTGTTGGTTTGGAGAGAACAGTTTACAGCAGCTATTTATATAACCACTGTAAATGTCTCTGGCTTTGACAAAAAAGACACAATAAAGCAAACAAACAAGCTGGCAAACAAAAGCAGCTGATACCAGATAAAGCTTGATGTTGGGGTTTTTTGACCCGACACCTACCTTGCAAGTTCCCCCATTCTGGCACTGGTCCTTGCAGTCGTTTACATCTGCGAGAGGAAAACAAATCTGAGGATTAATTCTGAAAGCTTGACTAAATAGTCCTTTGAAAACAAGTCTGTGCTTTATGTTTCCCATGCTAGCGGCTTTTAAAAACATTGTCAGAGCTCGGGAGTGCTGTGCAAGAGTTGGATAATGTGGCTGCAAAAATCAGTGCAAAACAAGAGTATTGAGCAATCCTGTCTGCTGCCAAGTGAAACTAGTCCTGGGATTGTTTTGAGCCACCCCTAATAACCACAGCCGTGGCCACACACAGGGCTAATAGTGATACGGCAGATTCATTTACACTGCAGGGAGAGACTGCAACTGGTTTATTTAATGCATTTGTGTTGCAGCTTTGATTCAGCATGTTACTGAACAAATGGAAATAAATAAATAAATATAAGAGGCAGGAGCCGGACAGGTGTCCTGTTCAACAGCTGCAGCTGACAGCTTTCAACTCACTGATGTCGCAGTTCTGCCCCGACCAACCAGGGAGGCACTCGCAGAAGTATCCGCCAATCAGGTTTCGGCACGAGTTGGCATTGACGCAGGGCTTGCTATCGCATTCGTTGGCATCTAGACGGGGGGAGAGGAGCAGTTAGCAGCGTGTGCATATGCAGTTGACAGCCATGAAGTGGTGGAGAGAGGCTGGCCGGCTCACCTATCAGACACGTCTTCCCCGTCCACTGAGACGGGCAGTGACACTTGTAGCCGTTCACCAGATCTTGGCAGGTACCTCCGTGATTACAGGGGTTTGGAGCGCAGTCATCAACATCTGCGTGAGAGAAGTCAGCTCAGGTTAATGATGGTTCCTTTGTGAGGGCGTTGACATTCAATTGGTGCTGGTCGGTTGAGCAATCTTACTGATAGCGCAGGAGGGGCCGCTCCAGCCCGCCGCACACTGACATTCATATCCTTGACTGGTTTCTGAGCAGCTCCCTCCATTAGAGCACGGATCAGAGAGACACGCGTGTTCGGCTAAAAAAAAATAAAAAATAAGCACGAGTCTTATTTTGTAATTCAAAAAAATAAAAATCTATATTTCTGCTCTTGTGGCTGCCATTAAATATGTCACTGTCAACACTGTTATCTACTTCTGCCTCATTACAAGTCAGATGTAGAAATGCAATTCATCCCAGGAAACCCTCCCTCCTCTGACCAATCAGTCCCCTCTGTTACCAGAACACTTCCAAAGGTCGACTCCTTTCCTCACCCGTCCAACCGACCCCCGTCCTCCCCTGCCCAGAAATCCCGCTCAAAATCCCCCTATCTCACTCTCATTACCCGCCCCGGCAGACCACACCACCAGGAAATCATCTTTCATGCTATGTTGACCTGACCAATGCAGTGTGACTTCCCTCTGACTCCCCGCCATTCTTCTTCTGAGCAGCGGCACAAGATGAGAGAGCAGCGGGAGAGAGAGCGGGAGAGGGGCAGCCGCGGCCCCAGAGGCTCTCCTTTCTGGACGAGTTAAGGATGAGTGGGTCCCGAGTGAATCAAAAATGAATGATTCACTGGAGGAATAACTATGCAGTCGGAGGTGATCAGCCTCTTGGTATGCCGTGGGGGAGGAGGGAGGGAGAAGGATGCGGCGCTGCACCCTGGGGCCTCAGTGTTACAATAGGCTGACGTATCCCCCTGGTCTGCAGACCTCCCGTTACGAAGGGCACGGTTTCCTGACATCTCTGCAGTTAAGCTGTCAGCACCCCGCGAGGCTCAGATTTAATGAGGAAAAAACCATCATCTCCATGGTAAGTGCTCGCAGCAGCTGAACCTCCACACCACACCCATCTGTCTGGAGGAGCAGAGGGATGACCGGCCCCTGAACATCAAACCGCTGGATTACCTGATTTGGGGGCCATTTACACTGAAGTGGAAACAGATTATTGCCAAGTTACCACCTCCTCTGATTACAAACTCAAGGTACCTCTGACCTTTTGTCTGCAAGCTCAGTGAGCACAGAACACTTATTCTGACAGAAAACATGACTTTGAAAGTCATTGAGATCCAATCTTTCATTTTGAAAATAGATTGTTTTATTCTTAAAATAAAAAGGGAAGTTTCACTTCTCAAAAAAATAAAACAAAGATTCAGCCTGAGCAACATAAATGTCTTTGGTCACAGACCTAAAATGTAAGCGATAGTTTTTAACGGGCTGAGCAGTGAGACTGAACGTTATCAGTGTGTCTTTTCCTGCTTACCAGCAATAATTCAGCTACAGAGGTTGTATCACTACCACTCACCTCTCTCACAGTTGGCTCCAGAGTAACCCTCAGCACAGGTACACTGGTACTTGTCAGGTCCCGTGTTGATACACGTTCCTCCGTTCAGGCATGGCTGGTGAGTGCCACAGTAGTTCAAATCTGGGAAAACAGTGTCACACAGTTTTAGTTTGTTTGCACACAACACGGGGACGCTCCTTAGGCAACTGCAGCTGAAATACGGGAAGGAAATTAACCTTTATCGCAAAGGTGGCCGCCCCAATTGGTGTCGCACAGGCACTGCCAGGGCTCCACGCAAGTGCCGTGTACACAGCCGGGGTGGGGGATGCACTTGTCGCAGTACTGGCCCTGCCAGCCATACAGACACCTGCAAGACACACGGAAAGCCATGCCATCAGCCAGGAAGAGGGCAGAAACTTCAAAAAACATAAAACAGACCAAATACGCACACACACACACACACACACACACACACACACACACACACACACACACACACACACACACACACGCCGTGGCAACACATGCAGAATCTTCAGGAAAATTCACAACAAGGCCTGATAATCTGTGTGGTATCTGATAAATGCTAATATCTTAATCTCCCATTTATTCCAGATTCCTTCACAAGCGATACAGCGATAATCTGAATTTAATGAACTGCACATTAGCAGATGCTGCATGGAGCCGCACAAACAAAACAAAGAGGCAGTATTCTCACCCTCACAACTGGGCTGCATCTTAAAAGACCACAAATGAATCTTAAGTAGCAGGGTGTTTATGCAACAGCTTTTAAACAATACTTGGAGACGAGGAAACAGAGGAGCATTTAGCATTTTACCAAACAGAAAAAAAACAAAAAACACTAAATTACAGTTCCAATGGGACCTTTAGCACAGCTAACATTAGCATGCGGCCAGACGCCCCCTTTAACGACACTGTGCCTGTGGCTTGGCAGTGGCGACATTCTTGCAGAGGAGTGTTGGGCCCTCCTCTCTGCTGTTACACTGCTGCTCGTCCTGGTTCCCATGACTCAGAAGGAAGGCTTGTGCCCCGGGGCACAAGACAGCCTGCTTACCACAGAGATGTCCAGGTCCATAATTACCCTGATAATGCTGCCCTTTTTTTCTTCCTCGTCTCCACAATTAAGACGGCAATCCAGCCTCACTGATAAGTCCGCTCTTTAAAAGGTGGCGATACAGTTGCTGCTCTGGAGTCCAGCGACAGGAAACGCAGCGTCCCTCTGGGGGAGCGCTGCACTGATTAGCCACAAGAAACGGACAGACTGTAAAAATAAACGTGGTGGTTAAGTAAACCTCAGTCTGTGATTAAAGAGCCTATTCTTAAAAATGCGCTAATCCTCTCCATGAGAAGTGGCGCAGGAATCCCCAGCAGGACCCCAATTTATTTACAGTTATTACACAGCCAAATTACTGGGGAATGGGACATTACATTGTGCGGCACTGCTGATGCACAAAAGATATTAACCCACCGACTCATACGAGTTTTTGTGGCTGTGTAGGTAATGCTTTCAAAACCTCTTTCTACAGCCCATAGATGCACTGTTATTACTCTATTAGCAACAATGAAAGCCGAGGGTATCATTTAAAACTCCAAGAAAACCCCATGAAACGTTGTCAGCTGTGGTTCTGCTGACATCACCGTAGTGAAGAGGAGGCTGCCCGGCCTGCAGCCCGTGTTGCTACATGTTGTTTAACACGCAACAGCCCGATGGTGGGAAAATGCTCACTGGCTACAATAGTAGTAGAGCTTGCTCGGAGAGTTTGTTGGCAGGGTGTACATAAACAGAGTTAAACCCAGAGATTTAAATATAGCCACACCTGCGCAGAGACTAAAGCAACTCAAACCTCTCGCCAGCCAGTGGCCACACAAGCACTTACAAGAAACCCGATGATGTCAAAAGCTTGGGAAAAACAACAGAGCAACTGTACAAAGCGAACAAACCTGATCGTCCCTGTGCTTGATTTATAGCCAAATCAGACAACTAGGAAAGCAACTAATGCCTGAAACTGTGGGAAGCGTTGGGCAGCGCAGGGCCTCCTCCAGGATGAAGAGGAGATGCAACTGTTTCTGCACACAATGCCCCAGCTCTGATATCCATCTGTTCCTGGCTTTTCCTCTGGCTGTGTGCATAAACAGCATTAGGGAAGCCATTAGCTACATAAACAATACACTTTAAGGCTCATCCGAGTGTTACACATGATTGGACTGATAACACTTGCCTCATTAGAGGGCTCCATTCTCTAGCATGGAGTCGCGGCGGTTGAGCCTCTCCGGTCCGAAGCACGGCGAGAGATTTACAAGCAGCTCAGCCTACATCTCTGTTAAACCCCTGGTACTGATAGTCTCTTGGCCAGAGAACCGAGCACGTCTGTGCCATGACAGAACTGCTGTTTGGCCACAATCCCTGCATATCTGAATAATCCACACCACAGGCTTCTGGCACTAACCCTTTCATAGTAAGTAAAGGCACTTAAACAAGCCATGTTCGACATGTCACGTAGTAAAAAAATCATTGATAGCAGACCAATAAATCCTACAGAGCAGGCCCGGCCACTTACTTGCATCCACCTGGCTCCTTACACGATCCGTGTTCAGTGCTGCAGCCCTGTCGACATATAGCTGGAAGAAGCAGAAGAATAGTTATTTTACTGCACGGTAACTGGATTCAAACTCAGCTCAGTTTTTAGCACACTCTAATTATAGCAGTAAATAATATAATTACAGCCCTCTCTGATATTTCTGTTTGCTAGAATAAACGCTGCTGTTGACATACAATCATGCTTGCCCATCCATATACAATGGCGGAATATTTAATAAGAAACAGGGAAAAACTTTATTTGAATGGAGGGAGGAAGAGGAAAATGCTGTGCAAGTTCAGAAACAAAGTCTACCATTCAATGCAAGCGACGCAACAGACAGTGTATCAGCATGAATCACAGATTACAGTCAGGCTGCTCATTCATAGTCATACATACTAATCCCATTAATATTCCCATTTCAGAGAGATTTCTTCACATGCCGCTGCCTCCGCAGGGCTTACCCGTGTTGCAGTCAGGTCCAGACCAGCCTTCCAGACAGGTCTTGTTTCCGTTGTAGTCACACGTGTAATGTCCAAAGAACTCATCTCTGGGCCGGCAAAACTTGTTGCAGCCGAAGCCGTAGTAGTGCTCGTCGCAGCTGACCCGGATTTGGTACTCGAACTGGGCGACAAGGCCGTTGTGTGTCAGCTTCTGCCAGTGTGGGCTGGGGTTGATCATGCCAGAGTGAGAGGCTTTCTCTATCAACTTCCCATCTGCACCTAAAACATCAATTTAGACACGATCAACTTCACCTGTAAGATTTCCACTGAACATTTTTAACCTCAGCTAAGTTGGTGTTCATCAAATGTTTGAGCCTGGGAGAGAGCAGTGGAATGCAGCATCCTACATGACGCTTTTGGGTGTTGCAGTGTTCTGCTTGATCATACAGTGGGAAGCCAAAAATGCCCCAAAAATTCAGACACAAATTGCAGAAGATCTCTTACATAGCAGATTATATGTAATTAAAGCAAGTATGTGTGCCGGAGAGGAAGAAAAGTACAAGAAGGAAATGCAGAAAAAAGGAAAAGGATGCCTGTAATGAGAACTTTTAACTGCTTTTTTTCTCACGCTCCCCGTCCAACTCTTCCTGCTTGCTTTCTGATTCTCAGGTTTACAGCTTGAGGACATTACTGGTCTCCATTGCTGCCCTCTGCATCTGCTCAGGCGAGGACAGAACCGCAGCCGCCATAAATTACAGTGAGAGGACACCAATGCCACAGTCACTGCTGGGAAGCCTGCCAGCGTGCCATCAGCACTTTTTTTCCAGGCAGCCTTCCTCACATGCACTAACAGCAGTCAAAAAAAAGTAGCGAAGTCAACACTTTCACATACTTAAATGATTCTATCTCCACTTCAGATGAGGAGCAAAGGCCCAGTCTGTGTTGTGATTGTAAAATACACACAGACTTGGACCCAGAAACAGACTTATTTTCTTGTCAAACACAAAGAGGTCACAGCTCTGTCAAATGGGCAAGGACTGAGCTGGGAGCCAAGGGCTGTAATGAGCTTCACACAAAGAGCAAACACACTCAAACTGAGTAAACACGCTCAGCCCAATCTCCAGACTGCGACACGGTCTACGCACGAGCCCCGCGCATTAACAGCACTCATTCACTCGCACATGTAGCACTCGCTACTCCATGTCTAAATCTTCCACCTGGGAGAGAATGAAAAATATGTCACGGCCATTATTTACTGTGCTCACACAAGCAGAGGTGGTTGACCGCGCGGGGGTGAGTCGCTCCTCTGTGCAGTATGATGCAACGCAGTGCAGTTGGAGGGGTGGGGGGGTGGCCTGCTGTCATTTATTTACTGTGCTTTGGTGTGTGTATAGGGGGCAGAGGGGTCGTGAAATCACAGTGACCAGTAACATTTCACAGTGGTCTGGAATCCAGAGCTTCGCTGTGTGGCATTTCTCTACCGACTGCTGGCCTGCAGCGTCAGGAGTAACACACCCCGGCTACCTGCTGCCTGGCCCGGAGCTCAACATAAATCAAACAAACTCTCAAAAGTTTACAAAGGTCATGCTTGGGAATGAAATTGACTTTACAGAAGAAAAAAAAAAATCCAAACTTTTAAAGCTATAAAAAAAAAAAAAAAACTACTTTTCCTCAAACACTGTTTATACATCATATAAAAATGCTCTGAAGTAGAAAGATGAGAAAGGGCTTGAAATTTGAGTGTAATACTAAAGCCAACTTTTTATTTTGATGAGGAATCCGTGAGGACAGCCTCTACTCATGAAGCTAACAGAGCTGCGAGCTAACCTGCTGGAGCTCAGAGAGGCTTAACCAGCATCCAGTGTGTACATTCAGGGGGCTTTTTACACCAATGCCCTAATAGCTCTCTGGGGAGCGGCAAATACAGCAGAAAAGACTGAAACCTCATTGAGCTCGAACACGCATAAACAAGCATGGGATGAGGCCCTGCCCTCATCTGGAATCACCACGCTGTCGCCAACCTGACCACCAACCAGCAGGAATCCCAACAAGTTAATGGCTGAAACCAAACTTGGCAACCAGAATTTAGATTTTAACTTCAGCATGTTAGCACCGCGTTCTTCCCACGATCGTGAGAAGAACACCCAGAGTCTTTGAGAAGTCCTCCACTGTTCCTGCTCGGAGCTCAGCCTGCAGCCCACCTGTGCCAGACGTAAGTTTAACCTACGAGGCTGCATAGCTCGAAGGCCTCAGCCCCCCTGCGTTGCGGCTGTCGGCCGGCTGCAGCACCCGGCAGGTCGGCTGGATGAACTCTGTGTTTCACGCCTCAGTGACAGTGAGCCAGTACGACCCTGACCCCGGCTGGCAGCACCTGCCATCAGTCATCGGCCAAATAAAAACATTTTCATAGTGGGGGGGCAGAGTGGCCCCTCCTATAGAAAAAAAAAATACCTCCCCTCCTCTACCTCACCACCCCACCCATTTCTTTTTCTACCCCCCCCCCCTCCCCACTTCCTTGAACTGCTGTCCTCCCATACAGGCACCTGTCAACACTTTAACACACACACACACACACACACACACACACACACACACACACACACACACACACACACACACACACACACACACACTTGCGCACGCACACCCAGTGGACCATGTGGAAGAGGGCAGGGGGTTCAGGAAGAATAAACTTCCTTTCCTGACCTTCAACACCGCTCTTCCAAGGCACTGCCGTGAGGAAGGGGGAAAGGTGGAGAAGAGAAGGGGGAGGGCAAGATGGAGATGCCAGACGAGCAGACGTAACTCACCGCTGGTTTCATTGTTGAAGTCCAAGGCTTCCACTATCAAAGTGTAGGACCTCTGAGGAAGAGAAGACACAGATACAAGATGTGTTAGTGAAGAGCAAGGAGTCACAGCATCATAAAAACATGACCATTCAATGGTACAATGATGGATATTTTACACAGAACGGTCAATAAACACACAAACTAACATGTACAAGGCTCTGGCCTGTTTACTCTTTTACAAATATCCCCTTCTGAGTCCTAGAATCATTAGGTCTGATGATAAATAAGCAAAGGGATCAACGTATTTTTCTTTGTAAATATATCATTTTCAGTTCTCCAAATCCAGGACTTTCCAGTTTCCCTATGACCTCAGCCAACTTGCCAATGACGTTTCATCTTCCTCTCATTGATTTAGTTTGCAAACGAAGCCCAGAACAGAAACTGCTGCGGACTTATAACAATGGTCCCGTTGATCTGATTAAGAGAGGATAAGCCCGAGATGGTGCAGAGGTCTCTTCATGATTAGAATGGCAGACACATGGGCAGCGGTCTGGTCTAGCTGGACACCCAAACCCAGCAGGAGGGTGTCTGACATGCCAACAACCAGCCGTGTGCAGCAGGGCCACGCAGCACACACTCACTGGTAATGACCAGACGATGAAATAGCACATAAAAAAAGGATACCTTATACTACAAAGCCAGAAATATGTCTTCATCTTAGCCACTGTAACCTCTTTTGAAACTGTTTTTCTCAAACACAATTTTTCCACGTTTATAAAATGTGGCGAGAGAAGGCAGTGGATGACTTCCAATGCTCTGAAAAAGCACGGTCAGTTCTGTTTTGCAATGAATGTGGGGTTTTTAATCTCATGCCAATGCATAAAATTTGTAAAAAGCTGCTGTGACAATCCAAGCGGAAGTGATTAAAGGACACTGCTTTTTAGGCAAAGTCAAGACGGGCAGAAAAATGGAAGCACAAAAAAAAGAAGGGGAAAAAAAAAAAGTGTACGAGACGAATAGAGCCAGAGAAAAAAAAAATGTGCAGGAAAGCAGAGACAGAGAGAGACTGAATGAGGGCTACACTCTGGAGGGCCTGTCTAGATTTCAGCACTCCTGAAAACGCTTTGTCCGATTCAGGGTCGGTAGCGCTCACACCGATATCAGTTTACACATTTGCCCTGCGCTGTGCCGCAGCCATGAGGGAACGGACAATGTGTCTGCGAGTGCACATGACACAGCCAGAGAGAAAGTATGCGATTGTGAGAAAGTGTAATCCACTTATAGTGCTTGGGCATCCGCTAGAAACACCTACTTGTTATATTCACACACTTGCTTGCCTCCGAACAGCGCTGCTTGGAGGCATTTCAGAAATTTTGCATTGCCGCTTCGCCTCTTTGCTGCGATGACTTCATGGTAAACAAACCTGCTTGAAGGAAATCCCCTGTTCAATTTCCACAGAGAGAAAGAAAAGGGGTATGACTCACTCCTGAAGCTTTTTTTTCCTCTTTTCTTTTCAGGGCTTTACCTTGTTTTCTCAGGCATTCAACTTTCCATCTTTCCAGGAGACATTTGTCTCATCCCATGCCAGCATTTCACTGCAATCACGGCAGCCATTATTGGAAATTCAGTGCTCATCAGCAAAACTTTACAGTATATTCTGACTCACAATTGGCTGCAATTACTTGACACACAGCTCCAGTGAGTGAGTCAGTGGTAATGTGACACCTCATCATCTACAACCACGACCCAACCTACAGCTAGTTATTTTAACAGTAAGAACAAGAGTCCTCTGGCTTCTCTTCAAGCATTAAGTTGTGTCATGGTAATGCCTCGGTGCTCACCTCCTGGTCCAAAACTTGATGCAGTTGCAAATGAGTTTTAGCATACTTCCATTTAGGGGAGTAATTTTCCAGCCTAAACAACGGCATTCAACTAAATAATTACAATAGATTTCACTGTATGTCTACATAGACCTTTAAAACATCTGTTTCCCAAACATGTGGTGAGCTCATCTGAAAAATGGGAACTGAGTATTTCATCCATTTCTCAAAACTATAAAATTAGTTATTACTGCAACATTAAATTTACGTGTTTATGACGAAAAGCTTTGAAAAAAAATGTTTTACGCTCAAGTTAAGTCACCCTTAAAGTGACCTTTCAATCTATCTGAACATGTTTTTGCTTTGCACACTCATTCTCATTTTACTGGCAGTTACAGTGGGAACAACAGTGGATTCCTGCCAACTGAAAACCGGCCTGGTTTACCTGCGAAAACAAAAGTTCACAGTGACCAAGACGGATGGGAAAGAAATCTCACTTTAGGTGGACTGCGGTGGTTAAAAGACATTAAGTTAAAAAATGGGGATGGGTCATGATTTGAATTTTCAAATAGTCGTAAAACCAGAGTTTATGTGACTATTGTCTTGTCTTGAAGAATATATTTTTCCTTGCTTTTAAAAGCACCTGGTAGAAATGTGTTTTACTACTGCCTGAAGGTGGTAGTAATATGCCCAAAAGCTGTTTTCTAACCACAATTAGGCAACAAAAGAAGGAAGAGAAGAACACGTTACTACCACGCTCCAATAAAACATGTGTCCCTATGAGATTGGATGCTGCATTACAAACAGCAGAAACATGCAACAACAACAACAACAACAACATTGTCAAAATGTTTGGTGTGAAACTCCTTAAAAAAAGAAATAAAATGAAGTGTAAACTCTGCCAAGTAAAGCTAACAAATCATTAGTCTTCCAACAACAGTGAAATGGTTCCCAGGCAGCAGATATGGAATAGTATTTTTGCTTACAATGCCCAACCCTGTTTAATAGGTTATTCGTGTATTCTCTGAGGGGCAGATCTATAACAACATGGAAACACACCCATATCTTGCACTATTTGGACTTGCCTCAACATGGAAGCTATTGCACCAGTGTAATCATTATCACCACAGACTGATCATGCATTAGTCCTACATTAAAATGATTCAGGGCCACGCCATGAAAACTAATATAAAACATACGCAGCTTTGATAACACTACTTTCTATCTTGTACTTGTGTGAGATTTTTGGCACACTCAATGTTGCTGTACAATGTTCACATGGCAAAAAAAGGCTTGATCTAAAAAGTAGCCTCACCATTATTGGGATGTTTGGTTTCATACTAAATAACTGCTTCCAGAAAGTGAGATACTGCCCGACTCCTCATTCACTAACACCCCATAACTCTTTGGCGGTTATCAGCTTGGAACCGTCTGCCACTGCCAGGTTCACTTTTCCCAGGCTCCCAGCTGACTCACAACTTCTCTTTGAACTACAGAGCACACACACTCACACTCACACTCACACTCTCTCTCACTCACACACACACACACACACACACACACACACACACACACACACACACACACACACACACACACACACACACACACACACACACACACACACACACACACACACACACACACACACACACACTAAGTGTGGCCATATGTCTTCTTATCTTTTCTGGCCAAGCAGACACTGTCCAACAGACAAGAAACATAAGCGATAAAGATCATTCCAGTTCGAATCACACCGACTTGCCAAAGAACACTACTGAATCCTCTCAGTCGGGGAATTTTCCTCACACACACACACACACACACACACACACACACACACACACACACACACACACACACACACACACACACACACACACACACGAATGAAAATGGAGCCATCTGATGTACCATCATTACAAAGATATTTAACAAAATAAAGAGAGGTATGTCTCGTGGAATAACAGGCAAAAGTCAAAGGTCTAAACGAAGGCAAGGCAGAACAGATTAGACCGGTCTAGGCCTACACTCAGCACAGAGGAAATGTAAACACTCTGGTCAAAGGGATGTTGACCTTCTGTATCAGTTTTCCTGAGTCAATCACTTCAATAGTATCGACCTGCGATCTAACCAATGATCTGGGCAGCTAAGTAACACACCCTATTTGACATAAAAGCCAGGCTCAGTCCTGAAAAGACTCACGATCACCTTCAAAGACCCTGATGGACTGAGAGGAGGGAGTGCATTGTTTCCCCAAGAGATTTTCATCACAACAGGAGTTGGAGAAAGACTTGTACAATCAACAGCTTATTAAATATCCTGTAAAGGTGCATCAGCCCAGGATACGAGAGAACCTCTCCCAGACAAAGAATCTCCCCTTTTGCCAATTAAAACAAAAGACACTGTAAACAGATTTCTTGCAATGCAAACAAGATCAAAACACGAACCCGAGAACGGGACTCAAAGTCATATCGAGCGTTTAACCAAACAAGCAGCTAGTCATCTTGTGTTGTGCAAGGGTCACTAACCACTAAGGGAAACAAAAACAAGGCACAGGTTAGCCCAATTAAATGTACTTTGAATTCATAGCATGGTTCTACGCAGCTTGAAATAATTCCGATAAGCAGTGAAGCCATTATGTAACGTCACACTCACAAAACAGTGCAAGTAAAAAACTTTTTTTTTTTTTAAAAGTCCTTGTTCAAGCAGAGGGCAGGGTGAGGTAGAGAGAGAGAGAAAAAAAGAAAGAACACATTTCTCTTCTCTCTTTCACTTGAGTAATTTGCACTTAACTGCCACATCAGAGCCGACTATATAAAACAAACATGTCATTACTCCCACAGCAGCCGGCGGGGCTCACTCTCAAGGCTGAGCTCACCTGATCCCAGTTCTCAGACTGCTCTGACTTATCAACAAATCAATCACAGGGATACCAACATGTCTTTGGTCTCAGAGCCTCACCAGCATCAGTGAAAGATGGAGGAAAATTATGCTGTTTAATAAGATTAGAGAATGAGGCAAGCTCAACTTGGGGTTGATATGTTGCTCAAGAAGAAACTAGTTGCAAGAGAGCAGGTAAGTGCTTATAAAAGCTCAGTTTAACCTCTGGATACATCAATCCAATTAGAAAACCTTACTTTTTGTTTTCCTTTTAAAAGGTGTAACATGGGAAAACATGAGGTGGCCACAGAGGCAAGGTCACAGTCTGCCTGGGAGCCAACTTCATCACTGCTGAGTCTACTACAACTGCTTCCTGTAGCTTGTCCTGTGCTGGAATTACAGCTGCACTGCCTCTATTATGCTCTGTAATCCTCACTGTAGTCACTGAGGGCACACTATTGTCCCTGCTTGATACACTGTGAGGGCCCGGGGTAGCTGGTAGCCTCACTCCTCTGTGGAATAAAAAAAAAAAGCATGAAGTAGACATTAGTGACTCCATACGGGGCTCTAAAACACTGTTGCGCTCACGTTAAAGATGTCCGGCCGGCATCATTCAGCTGGATGCCTGGCTACCTGATCTAAGCACATGTGTGTAGCCTCATTAAGTGCAACGGTTACTGTGGGTGGCAAGGTTAAAGCGATGAAATGCCTGGGGTCCAACCGAGCGTGACTTAAACAAAGCCCTTGGCCTGGACAAGAGGCCATGCAGCTCACAAGAGAGGGGATGAAGGGAGGGAGAGGAGAGGGAGAGGAGGGGGGGGGGGAACGCTCCATGAACTCAGAGTACCCAACAACCCAATTGCACCACACTGCCATCTGTCCACAACAGCCAATCAACTGATGAAAAGGACAAAGAGTGATATCATACCTAACCTGACAATTGTTAATGTGCACTGAAGTAAAGCACTTGAAGTGAAGGATGAGAGAATCTCCTGAGCAGCTCTGTTCTTTCCCAGGCCTCAATCTGGCTGCTCCAAATTCCAGTTTCTTACACCGAAGTTGTGGTCAAATTAGTCACCTGAGGTGTCCGAGTTCACTGCCTGATCGGCTAGCTCTGATATTTCCACGTATCTGCAGTTTTTAACATGCAAAGAACATCCTTCATTAGTTCAAGGACATGTAGGCCGGTGTGGGAGAAAAGAAATACGAGTGAACCTACTAGAAGTTCCATTTCAATGTCAACACGTGCTGTTCTCAAGCAGGAATGATTGTCAACCAGTAAGATGAAACTAGACTAGCTGCAAGGGGTTCATGCCAACTTAGTGTTGCCATAGTGTGAACATAAACAGAAGCCTTTGTCTTTTAAAAATGGTGTGAGGCGCCAGTGTACAAGTGGAGAGCAAATTAAAAAAATACAGACGATATCAACTTGTATGCTCCCCTGCTGAGAACATTGTTTTACTGGCAGATCATAGGGAAAACACAAATTTAAATGACCTGTTCTGCCTCATAGGTACTCACATAAAAACATGAAAGGAAACCACACAACTGTCCAGTTCTCTCACCTACTCAGGCCATCAATGTGCACAATGCTTGAAACTACAACAAGAACTTCCATCAAGATTGAGGTAAAAATAGCCTTGATGTAATTGGACACACACACATACCAGCGGACTGTGCCTTTAACCCATCAGGCACAGTAGAGGAGTTTGCGGGCCAAGCTGTGGGGCCAGTCAGTCTGTGCACAATCCTCCTTTTTTTTTTCTTTTCCCCCACTACATTGAAATGTGCTCCAGCATGGCAAATCATATCTCTCACAGAGCTACAACTCTCCCACAGGCCTGTCAGGCCCATTTATTTACTCTGCAAAGAAGAGCTGACACTTAAGGAAACCTGAAAGTGTTTTTTTTGTGTGTTTTTTTTTTACTGTGGAGTTGCAGCACTGTGCAACATGAACAGCTGCCAGGGAGGCAGAGGAGCGGAAAGCTGTGACAATGAAGCTGAGCCAACATTTTAACTCAAATATTGATCTGTTGAATCGTGCCAGACAAAGGAACGGTTAAATGGGAACATTTAACAATGTAAAAAGTAGCATCCAGCCTATGTAAACACGATTTTTTTTTTTTTTAACAGGAGATTTAGATTAAAAATGGAACAGTTTCTCAATATTTAATCTTAACTCATACTGATGGCTCAAATTTACTGAAAGGTAAATCCAACTTTTCTATTGATTTCTCACTAACTGACCCTAGAAGCAAATTCTGACAACTCGGGTTTTACAATGATATAATATGCAAAGTAGTGTTAACAACCTGACGCTACTTGGACATGTTTAGACCTGATGGAGAAAACTACCTGCACCTGGTTAATTAGCGCAGAAAACGAGGAGACCGGGGGGGGGGCTCTCTCTCAAAAGGCGAATTCACAGAGCTAACTACCAACAGAAAAACTGCGTCTTTGTTTGTTGTGCTTTCTATCCACTTTTTTTTTTTTGGGGGGGGGGGGGGATGATTGACGTGCAGTAATTGCGCGGAATTGCCCTGCAAACAGACATTTTCTCCCCCTTTTTTAAAATTCTTTGTTTGGAGATGCGCGTCAGGAAAGTATTTGTGAAGTCTCCACTCACCGGCCAGGCAAAACTGAAGGGCAAAACTATCCTGGATTTGTCATTCCTGACAGAGCTCTTGAAAGAAAAGGTATTCCCTCCGAGGACAGGCGTAGATCCCATTCCGAAGCTGCAGGGCCCTGCAGCAGAAACCCTCGACTGGTATTCCTTCAGGCAAACTTTAAAAAACGTATCGCACTCGTCCCGTGTGCATTTTCTATCCGCGGTGCTCCGCGTGCCGTCACAACACATGCCGCTCAGCAACTCTCCGTTCACATTATGCATCGATAAGATTTGCAGCTCGAATTGTCCGGATCCTTCCGACACCTGTTGGGAGACAGAACAGTGAATGCAGTGGAAAACTTTGACCTGATTATATACAAATGCAAGAGCTCTAACACTGTGCGTAAAACTGGTCTGACTTGGTTACTGGTTTACTTTGCAATTGCAGCAGTCTAACTGCACACAATTTTGCATGGTGACATATAATGTTAGCAGAGCCGTGCGCATATAAGGCATACAATCAAAGTACATCCAAACGGCTGAACTGAGCGACCTTTCCCGCTGTTTGCGCCGAAGTAATCCACGTACCTTCGCGAGAAAGTAGAGTAAAAAGGCAGCAACGACTGAGCCCCGTCTCAAAATCATGCCTCCGGACTGCTGTTGCCACTCGTTTGTACTAGTCTGCTGGCCGACACACGGCACCAGAGCTCTCCTCTGGTTTGAACATGCACGAGTGGGAAACAACAGTTTGATCAGCGGAGCACAGGTTCCCAATTCATAGAAGACCTCTTCTTCCTCGTATGTCCCTCAACCTCTGCTAGCGTCTGCGCTTCTTCGTGATCCAACAGTCTCCACTTGTTGTTGAAGAAAGTTTACACAGTAGCCATGCGGCGGCCGAGCCCACTGCTGACTGACTGACTGACTGACTGCTGGTCCGAGCTGGAGATGGCTCCACAAGTTGAGCAGCGAGGGAGTGTCTGCGGGGCCCCGTACCTCCATATTCATGAGCAGAGAGCCCGCCCCTCTCATATTATGAGGATAATCATACACTCCCGATTGCTTCTGAGGACTCTGGCAGTGCTGTGGTGGAAAATAAAAGTGGAAATAATCTATGACCTAAAGTCATATTGATACTCATAAGTCATCACAACCACAAACCTAAACATATTTGAGTTATATTTTCAGACACGCATCAGTTCATACCTCCTCCCTCCTTTTAGGAGATTTTATCTCTGGACATCCCGCATTAACTGCATACTACACTCACCACAATTTATACTATTATTTTACCTCATAAAGATTTATGTCGGCTTAAAAGGTGGATAGACCCAGTTTAGCTGGGTTTTGCTCTCCTCTACATTTGTGCCATACTAAATCATCTGGACTGCAAAATGAGCTTGCACCAAGGCCAGTGCTGAGTCAAGGGCATTTTCTAAATGCATGGTATGTTGGACAAGCCTTGGATAAAGAACATAAAATTCCATTGAAGGAAAATGCTCAATATGTCCACATTTTCAGCATATTTTTCTCATAAAAAAAACCAAAAACACATTAATTTGAGGAATTTGAATAAACACAGACTGTGAAAGCTAACAATGTGATGGTATTAGGAGTGCACACAACAGTGCCCCAGAGTGGCAGGCCTGTAGGTTGGGTTTTATGCCTGCCTGAGGAATGTCACACATTTTAAATCACTTTCAATTTAATGCTCTTTTCAACAATCAACCTGTAGTTTATGTGCAAACAAAACACCAAGATGAACATTAGTTTGAATGAATCCCCTGCAGGTCAGATTTATAGCTTCAGCGTTCAATTCATTGATGTGGTCATATGAATACTCTGACAAATTGCTGAAACATATTATTACCCCAGTATCCTTCCAGTGTCAAAGGGCAATTGTGGCCAGGTGTATCTCTGAGGGAAGGTAATCTGTGAACTGGATCAGTGACTACACCGCTCATATGAGAGGATGGAAACCCTCTCTGCCCCTGTGGTTAGTGATTTGTGTGGACCAATTACACAGGTCATTCAATGGGTCACTATCAAGGAAACACAGTTGGAGACTGCAACACTGCAGCGTAAGGAGTGTATCAATCAGTAACCATGCAGTGTTTCATCATCACACTTTATAGCACTTTATGAGGGTGTCATACACCTCAGATGTATGCGCTTCCACCTGGTAAGCAGAAAACTCTTGCGTTTTCTCAGTGTTGTTGTTTGCAACTGTATGAGTAACCAAGGTGTAGTTCATTGTTTTCACTGGAGCAGCAGTGCAAAAAGCTTATCTTAACTTTGTACGGTATGGTACAACCGGTGTATGGTAGTTTCTGCATGAATTATACCAATGTGAGTACTTTAGCAGTCTTAATACTAGTGGTAAACTTAAAATATATTCAAAGATGGATGCATGTAAGTGTTATTTCTGCCATCTTAAATCACTGCTGTCAATATTCAGATGTCACATTTCCTGTGGTTGAACTTCAAGATGAAAAATACAACTCCTTCCCTGCTTGCCTCAGTCACTCAACTGATAGACATCTCAGGTTACAGGCCTCATTGAAATGCCCTCTCTGGGTAATTAGGGTTAATTGGAGGAGTTTTTAACCCGAGGCAGCATTTATTTTCCTTCTTTCTTTTTTTCATGATGGACAAGCCAAATTTGAGATTGTAGACGGTTTAAGGTGGGTGGAGGTGGGGGGGTGGTGCGGGACCCTGTCTAGCTATGCCCCAATGACCTGCCCAGAGGTGATGCGTGTGTTGGCGGAGGGGGAGAGCTGGAGGGAGAACATGTCTGACATGACAATGAGGTTCAGCAAAAAAAAAAAAAAATCAAAATAAACTGTATCTTTTTTGCAAATGAACAGGAGAAGTCCAAAATGTCGACACACGATTTAAAAAAGTGTTATTTTTTAAAAATTGCCATTTTTAAAATCCAGTGTATTTTTGAGGAAAGCAAAATTTTCCAGGAGGACAGGCCAAGGAAGGAAGCCTCCTTGATATATGAAACTCTTCCACTTGACTGGTACTTTCCCTGTCTGTCCTGCAGCTAATAGGTATCTAAGCAGCATGTTCACTGTTCCCTATAAGCATGCTCTGCAGTCGTCATGGAGCAGTCTGGGTTGCTCCTCTGAGGCCATGGTGCTAATCTCCTGCAGCCTTAATGTGATTATGGTAATGATCACAAATGACCCCTGGGCTTTGGGGGGATCCGTGGTTCATACATCCTCACAAATAGGCTGCACAGGCGCTGTGACTCCACTGGCCCGCATAAGAGACCACCAGACTGACCCAGTCCTGGTGGCCCGCTCCTGTTCTTCTGTCCTCGCTGAGCTTGAAAGAGTAGAGTGAATGACCAAATAAATTCCAGCCAGCTACAAAAGAGCTGAACGGCCATGAGAGAGATGGATATCTTTTGTTGTCTGACACTCAATGCCGTATTCCAATCCAATTACCTCAGCCTTTTGCAACCCCTCCTATCACAGTGCACGGCATTGAAGCCCGCATGAATTCCGACTCGGACCCCGAACAAGAATGTGGTGGATTAGGTGCTTAGTGAGTGCTCCCTTCCCCCTACCATTACTAAAATCTGTGCACTCTCTCCTAAAGAGATTTACAACCACTACCAACAAAAAGATATCCCATTTATTTTATTGCCTTGCCTCCAAAGACAGGGAGCAGAATAATTTCCCCTTACATTCTTGTATGGGTGTCTGTGTTGCTTCAACAAGGACTTCTATTGTGGACAGTCAACAGTGAGAGACAGGAAAGCACCATGTGACCGGGTTGGTGGATTTACTCTTCTGCATCAGGGTGTGGTGGAAGTGCCATATGCGTCAGTCGCCACACCTCTCCAAAAGTCTACCTCCACATCAGGGCTGAGGAGACGGCTTGACCACAAGAGCTGTGATCGGTCACTCGGGGCAGCTTGTGTGTTCTCCTTTCGGCTGCCTCTAGAAATAGTTTCAGTAAAGACAATGAGGAGAAAGATCAAAATCACCCTCCACTCTAAACTTTTTTTTTTCTTATTGCTTCATCTGCAGAATTTATACACAGTACACAAAGTACACAGTTCAACACTATAAGGCTGTTTTCATGTTCATTTCCTGAAGGCTAAAAGTTTCTCTGAGCTCACCATAAAACCAAAATTTACAGGTCCTCTACTCCTAAATTAAGAAATCCAAAATCTATGATTATGCAAATATTTTTCTATTTTAAAAGTTTAACTCCAGGATACAAGATGTCTGAAAGTTCATTCTCAACAGACATTATTTGCATGACAGGCAACAAATTTCCACATCAAACCTAAATTGCCTTTTCAAAGATTAGTATTTAGTATTTTATATGTAATTTAGGAGACAGGAGACAATCTTTGACCTATTGTCCTTTACAGTAATGCCGCGGCCAAATGTAACTAAGCACAGTTAATTAAGCAGGTAAATTTTTTTTACTATTTTATGCCACTACATTTCATAGAGAAATATTGGAAACCCTGCTCCATGACATTTATCTGTCAGCTGTAGTTTCAAGTTACTTTTCAGATTAAAATTCTACATACAAAACACAAGGTGAGTTTTTAGCAGGTCCAGCAGGGAGATTTCCCCTCTAAACTGTTTCAATGTTTTTGTCTGTTTGAAAGGTAAAGCTGTCTAATATGTCATAACAAAATTAAGAATAGAGTCCAAGAAATGAAGGCAGTTTTTCTTTTTTCGTTTCCTATCAATCATCTCATGACCCATCAGATTTATCTTGTGAGGGGGCGCATCCCTTAGGTTGGGAGCCACAGGACTACCTCATATACAGCAGTTACAAATGGTCTCACAAAATCTGTAAAACAGTAAAATGCTGCTCATGCACTGATGCACCAGTATTGATCAAATGGATTTATTATAATACAGATGTCACAGAAAGAGAAGCACTTTTGCTTTTAGAACTGACCATACTTTACTTTAGTTTTACTTAAGTAGGATTTTAAATTCAACTTAAATGCAATGTATTTGTACCTTTACTGAAGTAAAGGATCTGAGCTGATATAGAGTATCTATTGTGATCAGTAATAACTCCATTGTCGCCACGGTCATCAGTCTGTCACAAATTGAGTGAAGTAATATGAACGGGATAAATTCAGGTTTATAGTTGATGTTGTTTATCTGGTG
The DNA here is from genome assembly GCF_029030835.1 of Brachyistius frenatus. Lineage (NCBI taxonomy): Eukaryota > Metazoa > Chordata > Actinopteri > Embiotocidae > Brachyistius > Brachyistius frenatus. Next base: position 6,210,676 of record NW_027210607.1, read on the forward strand.
CTGTGGTGGTCGGCTGATCAACAACTTAAGTATCACGGTGGGAAATGTCCCAGCATTAAGAAATGCGGTGAATTAGTGAAGGGCAAGTAAGATCTGTCTGCATTTGAATGATGTGCGAGTTGAAAAACCCATCTGAGGAGGATATGAGACCACTGCAGAGTGAAAAGGGAGGCGCTCTCTGTAGTTCAGTGTTCGTGCCATTGAAAAATATCGCAGTGTTTACACGGCGTGTTTATGGGAGCTGCTCTTACAGAACGTGTTACAGATGGTATCAGCAATCGGCACTCGGATAAATATTATTTTCCACTATTAAAGTCGGCCACTTTGTTATTTTCAACATTTAGTCGAAAGCCTGTTCTGTGAGGTGACGGTATTTGGGTGTCTGAGTGTATATGTGGTAAGTACCTCAATGCGGTTAGAGCACAGGGAGTCCAGCTGCTATGTAGAGGTTAAGTAAAAATTGGATTATAGAGGGTTTGGTTGAGAGTATGGGTTTTGATTTTCATTGCTTCAAACTGGCCTTAATTGCTGTGGTGATGCTGCGGGTGACTCATTTATGTTATGTTTATTCTAGTTGTCTTTTATATCACTTTTTTTTCTCCCAAAGTGGTGCTGTATATGTCAGTATATATCAGTGACACCGGGGAACTACAGGGGCTTCAGAGTGCACGTCAACAGCGTCATAAGAGATGACTGGGTAGCCACTCTGCGCAAGCACACATGTGTCAGGTTAAGAGACTGTGAATGGATCATCAGTATGTGTGTGTCCTCGCACATCCTTAATGGCCAGAGGTGTTTGATCCTCTGAGGGGAGGGGAGGCCGTGCAGGGCTGCAGTCAGTGAAACAAATCAGATTATCCCTTCTTAGGCTAGTAGCCTGCTTCTCACCAGTGTAGCATTTCCACCTGTCTAACAATACCAGGTCTCATACCCTTGTGATCATGTGATTAAGCAATTTGTGTGTGTGTGTGTGTGTGTGTGTGTGTGTGTGTGTGTGTGTGTGTGTGTGTGTGTGTGTGTGTGTGTGTGTGTGTGTGTGTGTGTGTGTAATGTCATAGCAAAGTTGCTTCACTGTGGAGTCAAATCTGTGCTTGATTAGATTTTGTCCCTGCACTGAAGAGGGCAGTTCGAGGAATGTTTACGGTTTAAATCATTGATCAATGTGATGATTTTTGAGTTGGGAGGATGCAGACTGTTCAGGCAGGGAGATTAGATTCTTTACCCATCACACCCTTCAAGGTGGTCTTGCGAAGTCAGGAGGGCCGGTGAGTATTGCCCTCAGGATCAGTGAGTCAGAACAGTGCTCTCTTCAAACAGGATATTGGCCCTCGCTTGAGGTGAGAGCAGCTAATTACCTGAACTTCCTATCTGGAGGAGGAGACGCTGATAAAACTCTTCCTCTCTTTTGTCTCTGTTTGTCGAATGAATTGCACTTTGGATCACGTAGGTGTGTGTGACTTAGAAAGACCCTTATTCTCTCTGAGAAAAATGACCTGCTGAGCTGCCGAGAGGAACTTGAACAGGAACACGAGCTCCGTCAAAACGACGTGCACTGCCAGCCTTAGAGGAAAATATTGATGCTGGCAACATCTTGACGTCCGTTGCACCATGACGTAGCGGTTTTTCCATGACACATTTAATGATTGCTTCCAAATGGGCCTGTCAGTTTGAATATAGACGACCCCGGCATTTCACTTTCCTCTAAAGTAAACAAAAACCACCTTCTCTCCCACACACACACACACACACACACACACGTACAGAATGTATGATCACACACCAGGAATGAGCACTGAGATAGACCAGGCATTCGAGAGCAGATATATGTTTTCATGTTCAATCTTCTCATGAGTGAGTGAAGCAGTTTCAATTGATGTTGTTTTTGTAAATTTGCAGATTGAAAGCCACAATGTTATTCCAGGAAACTGGATGTAAGTCCACAACATGGCGTTAAACAACTGGGGTGGATGTAAAAAAAAAAAAAAAAAAAAAAAGAGACCAGCATGAGATTTTACTTTAATAGAAGAAGCCTGGCAGAATGTTTACTTTATACTTTTACTCACTGTAATATATTCAAATAAAGTTCAAGTCTGCTCTGTTAATTTTATATGACAGTAAACTAATTTCTTCACTCATTTCGTCACATTCAGTCCTGGGCTTGGACCCAATTCCTACATTTAGTGAGTCAATATACTGACAATTAGATTATACAGCGTCAACTAACAAGTTAAGGACAATATTCAGTTTGTTTATACACATGTGTGTGTGAATGTGTGTTTGAGGGGGCTGCAGGAAAAGTTGAACTGTCATAAAAAACATGGAAATATGTGGGAACAGCTCAATTTACGAGACACATGGCAGAGCTAAATATTGGACGAGTCCACTTCACTAGAGCATGTCAACTACCCGTTAATGGTAAACTAAATAGTTCACTTTCAATCCCATTGTGAACGTGCTGCTGGTGTAAAAGGTCTTATACACGATGTAAGTGACCATGCACAGATGTATGCTCTGTAGTAAAACAGTCGACTGTTGTTTTATGTGTTGCAACTTTCATATACTGAAACATTCAATTTTCACTTTAAAGAAATAATTTGACATTTTAAGGAATGCGGTTATTTGCTTTGTTGGTGGGAGTCTGATGAGAGGATTGATTACAACCCTCATGTCTGTTTGCTAAATACTGCTAAGCAACCAATAGCTTAGTTTAGCATTAAGACTAAAGGCAGATGGAAACCGAGGCAAACAGCTAGCCTGGCTGTCATTTTTCTGCGAGTTGACATCTAGCTCGAGCTTCATATTTAACAAACAGCTCTAAAAGAAAGTGAGTGTTTCCTAAAATGTTATGCTATTCCTTTAAAATTGCTCCAGAGTAAGGTGACAAAGCTCTGTGGGATCACAAGTGTCTGTTTCTTACACGTGCAGTCACATGATCCACTGTTACTATACAAATATTGATCACTAGTTGAACCTTGATTAACTGATGCGTTGTTGGAGCAGTTGTTTAATCTCCACCTGGGTGTGTGTATGCGTGTGTTCCCACAGCCAAATGTTAACACATTTCATTTTAGGATACAGTCCCCAGAGTTTTCCCAAAGCATTGATAAAGCTGTTCATCCAATTTTAATCTACTTCTGTAGACCAAACATTATAAACATATCGATAAGAAAACATGTTTGGTTTTACGTCTGCAGACAGGACTGAATAAATAAACTAATTTAAAGTATACAATGTGAAAGCTTCAATTCTAACATGTGACACGTTTTTATTTACTCGGGCAGACTTAAACTTTACATGCTGTTTCCATATCTTGTACTGTTGGCAAATTCAATATTTTTCAGGTTGTGAAGACCAAAAAAACACCATGCTCCTGTTGAGTCTGTACAATAGGGGCAATGACACACAATCAATGGTAAACCTCAGTATGGTTAAATTTCACTATGGTTTAATAGGCAACAGGAGGGTTTTATTGCCATGTCTTTTTTTTTCTTGGCCATGATTCTCAAAATGCTGTGTGAAGTAGTCATAAAGCTGTCAGTAGGAGCAATATGTTCCACACAGCTTGATGACAAATAGCATGTAGCCAATACATGTGTGGGTGTCATGCAGACAACATGCTGTAGTGTTTAATATTTTTTCAAATTATCAGTCTGGCTCGTTGAGTGTAGTCTGAACACTGTTGTTTTGTTAGTATGAGAAAGCAACTGCGTGGTTAGACTATCTACTATCTTGTTCCCAGTTTAATTCTACAGATTTAATATAACCTTGAGTTCAACTCTCGCTGTTTAATTTTTTTAAGATTAAAAACACCCAGCTTTGTCATCCCCAAGAAACCTTCCATGTGTCTAAAGTGCAACATGTTGGCTACATCAGTTTTTTCCCTACATTGCATGAAGGCAGGGAAACTCTGTGCACAACAGCACTGTATCCAAGACATCATGAAACGTGAGAAATGGGAATGTTGAGGCTCATAATTTCCTTTTCCCTGTACCTCAGAGCATTCCAGCGGTTGAAGAGGGAGTCAAATAGACACCCACAGGTACAAAAAAAAAATAAAAAATCAAAGCACACACTTTTCAATGTGTCTATAAGCCGAAAACATGTCGTTATTTTATCATTCGCAGCACCGTGGTGCCAAACATCCAATCAGCTTTAAGTGTGACGGTCAGAAAGCGGATACCTCTGCGTGGCTGGCCAACTCGCAGTCCTTTGAAGAGGTGTCAGCTTGCAGCTAAACTGGCATTTCTGCCTGGTTCTGTCCTCTTGTGGTTACTCCACACTTAATGGTCCAAAACACCAAAGCAAAGTCTCATTAGCTTCAAATGGGACAGAGAAAAGAAATCACATTTAAATATTGATATGCAAAGATAATAGTCAGCATGATGAGGCTCCAAGATCTTAAAACATTTAATTGAAAGTAGTTTTGGAAAGAGCATCTAAAAGAAGAAGTGTACGGAAGAACATCACAAATCATTTAACAGTAAAAATGTTGACTCGACTTGGCTGCTTTCTTGCCTGACACTAAAAAGACGTATTGCTCTTTTAATATGTTGCATATGTTGTCATATGTACAAGAATGTACTGTGTACATAAATATGTGAGCACTCAGGGTGACAGCAACAGTGCCTTGCCGAATGTAATCTGCAGGCTGGCAGGAGCAGACAGTGTTTTGACATGAGGGTGCCTGTCTGTCACTGGCCGAGTCAACTTGTGCTGAAAGAGAGCGAAGCGTTGGCGAGTCTCACAGGATCTGTGAATCAAGGTCGGCACAGCAGAAGGGGCCCAGTGTTTTCTTAATTCACTGACAGACACAGCTAACTCTGTTTACGACGACTTAACAAAAGCAATCTGCAAACCATAGCCTCAAAACCTTGTTTTAATTATCTTCATTTGATAATGTTTTTCATTCTGACCTAATCAAAATCCCTGAATGCATTTCAATGTGGTGTGCAAATGCTTGAACGTCTCATCTCCCCCAGTGCTTTATGCTTTATGTAAATCAAGGAGAAAAAGGGGAGATCTTTTGTGTCAGCACATCTGACATTCCTTTGTGCTAAGTTAGAGGCTTGTCTTGTGAAATCATGCTTCACGGCTATTGTGGACTTGTGGTTTGTGCACATTCATTATGAGGCGCTTGTGAGTGACATTGTGTTAGCTCTTAAGGTTGAAAGTGAGAGGTTGTGCTCATTAACAAGCTCGGAATGAGTCCCAGTCTATCCAGTCGTAACTATCACCCAGCACAATAACGTCTGCCGTGCAACACATAGATGAATGAAGGACAACATGAGCGTTTAGTCATGGTTACTGGATGCTACCAACAGGTTTCCCTGCCAACTTATGAAAAAATGCTAAAAACGTCATATTAATTCTGGCTCAATTAATACGGAGTGCATTCATGTTAACCAGCAATCATTACGCTCCACTGATCCAAAGGCCATTGTCACACAGGCACTTGAAGAAGTCTTTTGTGTGACAGAATAATGGCAGAGTGACCCCCGGCAGTGCCGAGCAAGGCCAAGGAGACGTTTCCTCGAACCCCACCGCCCACTCCTCTCAGCAGCCCGGAGTAAGATTTCAGGGTCCGAGTGGCCATGAGTGTTGCTGAGTGATATGCAGAGAGAAGAGACCCCGAACCCAATAGCTTTGATGACTGAAACAAAACACAGAGTCCCCTCCCCCCTCTCCCCAGATTGCAGCCCACAGGTCTGTGACTAAGCACGGTGTCATGCTCACATAAGGGCTGCACAAACTTTGAGTAGGCTACATGTTCCCCTTTTTCTTATAGTATGTGTTTAGTCTAGATGTGTGTACATTAACAACTCACTCCCAAATCTACAAACAAGACAGGCGCGAATATGGAGTCCGCTGTCATCAATCAACACTCGCTGCAGTTGCCTCATTGATGGAGAAGAGACGACCAGACAGTCTTGACAATGACAGTGGATTTTGTGGGGTCAAAGATGGATCTGCGGGATCACACCTCATTGACCTTCTATGAAATGAAATGCTATGTTCATGAATCAGCTATGAATCTTCTCGATTCAGTCCCTGTCTCCGACAGAACACATTTCTATACGTCTAATTTGCTTTACTAAACACTTTTAGGAGGAAACGTTGCCTGGACTGCCAAAGTGCTTTTTTCCCCCAATTCATGGAGTTTGCTGTTTTTATACCAACAAAATCGATTAGGAGGTGGTACAAAACACTGAATTATGAAATTGGTCAATGAGACTCTGCATCCTGTGTCCCCAAAACCCTTCAGTTAAAGGTTCCTTGTCTTCACATCAGTGTTGACTTATTTTTTATTTAATCACAACCACGATCTTTCCACAAAAGATTCAAATGCTTTTAACCATTGACTTTAACCATTTATCTGTTAATTCAGGTGAACAGATTGAATACATTTTGCAGGCTTAGCATAAACATGTCAGCCCTACAAATGAAAGAACAGTTCCTGGATGGCAGGATGACATCATTTGTCAGTGTCAGTTATCTCTTGAAAGTAACATAAAAACAAGAGGAAAGCATGAACAGATTGTTATGATGTACCAGAGTTACAGAAATGCTGGTAATGCTTGTTTGTAGTTTTATTGCAACTCCCTCTGAATATTCAACACTATAGTTGATGCATTTTTTTGGCCAGTGAGGTATTTGTTTACCCAACTCATGGATGTGGATAATATTTTCCATATTTTGAGGCATGAACCATGTCCTGTGGGCGTGTTTCCTATAGCTGCCGTGGCCAGCAGTTAACTGGTTGTGGCTATCGAGCGGCCGCAATGTTGGGAAATCATAAAACAATGACAAATGCAGAAGGAAGCACAGAGAAAAAGTGAGGACTAGCAGGTCCGTCAACCATCATGCTGGATGGTTGAAAGCTTACAGCTTATCAAGATGAGCGGTGTGTTGGGGTGGCAGGGGTGAAACGCTTAAATGATAAGGATCTTGCTGACTCAGTGAAAACTTAGATATTCTTTATGCTGAGCAGCCTCAGCCTGAAAAGCGTCCTTCCGGCACCAATGTTCTTGCAAACTTTTTGACAATTTAAGGAAGCAAAAAGACATATTAAGAGCTATTCTGTTAAAGTAAAAAGCTATGTATTATTATGTGAACTGAATTGCCACACACTCCATATAGAAGGTACCACTGGTCCACATCAGTGTCTTCCAAAAGGACCATTTGATCAGTACAAACATGGTTTATATGACCATTTAATATAGTCAAAACTACTATGTTTAATGTTTTGTAAGGTTTAAATATAAATATAAATATGAATAAAATAATAATGACAAGTTTAAGATGAAATAAAGGTTGATTTTTGATTGTATGTTCGTCAAAAATGTTGTGCTGGAGGTGAAACGATATATAAAATAATATAGAGGCTTCCTTAGTTTGTTTATGAAAATATCTGTGCGGCATTAAGGTTACAACAAACTGTTTTAATGCAGCTTTTAAAGGCCTTTTCTTTTAGCTTTTTAGTCTGTAGCTCTGGTTTCAGTTTATATTCACTGTTATTAAATGACAAATGTTGAACATCAAAGGCACAACAAATCTGAATCTCTTTGAGGGTTAAAAAGAAAATAAGTCTGCGAGCCTTTCAACTCCGCTGCATACTCCATGTCTTCAGGATGTACAAGAAAGAGAAAACATTGGATGGTAAAATGTTCCAGGTTCATGGGTTGTGTTTAAATCTGCTATTGCTCAATCAAAGAGCAGATAGCGGCTCCTTCTCATTTTATGACCCTCTGGAAACATGCTCAGAGTATTATGTTATCAAACTGGGGAAAGGGAGGGAGTGCACAGACAGCTGAACAAAGGCAATGCAAACAGCTGTGCCAGTGCAAACAGCAGAGAGATTATTTGTGAGAGAAAAGTTAGGCAGGCCTCACTATCATAACACTGCCATCAAATCATAGCAGCCATAAAGTGCTCTTCAGCTGGGGCTCTTTGTAGATTTTGTATTCTTACTTTGTCTGAACATTTTTTAAGAGTAGACAGCTGTACTGAACAGAGATCGGTCATTAAACCAAACTGTAGCCCTTCATATGAAACCCTGATTTGTTCAATATCCCACTCTGCTGAATGACAATGTTTGCCTCTTGTCTGCTCGAACGCACTCAGAGGACAGTTTCAGACTCGATGGTTTCCCACTTGAGGTGGCTGGCTGCAGTAGGAGGACCAGTGTTGATACAGCTGATCGCTGTTATTCCAAGTGAAATATATGGCGCTGTTTGTTTTCAGAGATAGACCCAATGCTTTGCTTTGAGTTCATATTTATCTATCGAGGGAAATATGTCAGCGCAGCTCCAGTTTGTGCTTATTACACCGTCTCTTCTCCTTATCATGCTACTGCAGAGGAATCAACCTGTATCTTTACTACAACCAAAACTGTTATTGATTCAGCTAAACCTGTGAATTCCTGCCTTTTTAATTCATATCGTTTAACCCAAAACTACAGTAGAAGTACATCAATTACATAAAATGATTCCCATGTGAACTGCACATGATGATAGGTGGTTGATTTTATGAGCCATGTTCCGACAGATATGAGCACTGTTACATACTGTGTTTCTTTTTGTTTTTTTTCTCACTTAGAAATGACAACCTTCAACAGCCCGAAGGTGTGCCAGTAACAGTGCACAGCAGTAATTTTAGAGTTACGTGCAAGTGACAATACCTCGTGGAGCTGCTGCGTACCCATGTGATGGATTTCCCCTCAAGAAGATTTGATTGGTATCTATCGGGGGAAAACATGAAAATGACTAAAAGCATTGTTGGATAGTATTGGCAGGAGTCGGGCTGATGTGTTCTTTTGCAGCGCTCCCACAGACTAATGTTACAGTCGGAGAAAACGTCGTTACATGGTGCTGAAATGTATTTAGATGTAACGATAATCCCAGAGGGACGGTGATGTCTTTGCTTTTAATATTTCATAGGACAAATTGGTCTTTGTATATCCTCTCACACAATGCGGTTTAGACGTTTAAGACAATATTCAGGTTCTACTTTTGCAGCATTTGGTTGAAGTAATGATATTACCTCAGTGGTGCATGAGGCAATACAGTATTCCTCTACGTCTTTGGAGGGAAGGGGAAGTCCCCGCGTCTGTGTGCTATTTGACTGGACTGGTTGAGTAATGCAGCCTGGGATTAGGTGGAGCAGCCTCACAGCAGCAAACCCTCCCTCACACTGATCTGTCTGGACCCACACATGTGAACGGCTGGATCAGAACCACAGCTGGCAGCCGTCCTTCCGAGGTGTCAAACCATTCATATGCTAGTCCTAAAACTGGAACATGCGCGTTTTTTTGAAAGTCATAAATGAATAAATAAACAGCATTTACTATATTATCAGACTCTGCCAAAAATGTATGAGAAGGTTTGAATTTGCCACCTGCTTTATGTTCACTGGCTGTTTTGTTGCAGAATGTGTAACATTCATAATGACAGTAAAGCATGCATTGTGCTTCCCACGAAAGGCCGATGCAAGAGGCGGATTATGACATTTTAAGGAGAAACGGCCCGTGCCTCTGAGTGCACTTCTAACTCCCCCGTCGGCCATAAAACGGCTTTTGAATTTGTGAGTTTACACCTGTTTTATGAACATTTTAAATTTGTGTAAGAGATCCTAACTGGAAACAGCAGTCAGGTTTCCAGGTTTGGAGGAGAGTTTGTGTAAAAAGAAATTTACAAGAACAAAGCAAGAGCAAGTGAAAGTGTTATTTGTTTGTGCTTACATTTGCTATTACAAAAGGTAAACAAAGATTTTCAGAGCTGCATGACCTACATTCTCTCTTGCTGTGTTTTACCAGAGCGTCAAAAACTTAGTGGCGCTCTTCATCAATTTTGCTTCAAAAGCCTCAGAATGTTTAACATAAGCTGATGAATTTTTTTGGCCAGTGAAGTATTTGTTTACCCAACACATGGATAATATTTCCAATATTTTGAGGCACAAACAATGTCCTGTGGGTGTGTTTCCTATAGGTGTGGTGACAGCAGTCAGCTGGGCTGTGGTTACTGAGGCCAGTGGCCTCAATGCTGGGAAATAACAAGTGCAGAGAGCAGTACGAAGCGTTGGACGTTGTGGTGGGAAGGAGGAGGTGGAGAACTAATGATCATAACGATAAGGTTCCTGCTGACTAAAAAAATTTAAACTTTTTACATCTTACTAAGCAGTCTGGCTTATTGTGTCTCCAACAGATAAAACATACTTTTATTATCTATAATGTTTTTCATTAACCTACAAAATTAAAAAGCCATAAAAGAAGACATACCATTAGTGTAGCTTCAGTAAAAATGGTGTACAGAATGTGCCTAAGCCTCACCATCAAATCTAATAAAATGCGCCGTACTAAACTAATATGGTTAAAATGAATTACAAGGCTTTATTGCATTAAAGCATCAGAATATCTCAGTGGCAGACAAACAACTCACACTGTAATATGTCAACATTAAATCATTAGACAGATGTTGAGGGTGGCTGTTTTAAGGCACAGTTAAAACATGATTAATGCTGGGACATGACAGAAGGAGAATTAATGAACAATCCAATCATATAAGTGGTTAAACAAACTGCCAAAGACGGAGAACACCCCTCATTTAGTGTTGAAAGACAGCAGCAAATATGTGACAGCCCCCTCCCTTCTGAGCTATCATTGCTATCTTGCAACATCTCTATGGGAAACTAATGAAAGTGTAATTTACAGATGTTCACTTGTATATATAAAGATCTGCGTTAGCCTAATTAAAAAAGAAACAATGATTAGTCTGTGACACAAAGTAGAAACCGAAACAGAGCTTCTTGATGAAAAGCTTCATTAGATGATTGTTTATACTGCAACACTGGGGCTCGTCTCGTGTTTTTCATGTAACAGTGCGACACTAACGAAGTCCTGGACGGCTCCACCAACTCTCCACCTATCAGCTATATGTAGCAGTGTGCAAATTGGCTGTATATTATGAAAAGATTACAATCTAAGCGGTGTGGTGTGTGCAAGTAATTCATGCCATATCCTGCGAGGGGCCTGGGGTTAAACAGGCTGACTTAAACGACATGAACAAGACTTCAATCACTGAGAGGCCCCGAAGAGGAAAATTCATTGCTGGCAGTCTTTTATGAATGACATTAGGTAGGACGGAAATGGAACAGAGATGATTGAGAAAGCGTATTATAGTTCAAGTTTGTGCAGTTTGGAGTTTTAGAGGTGTTTTGAGCGACAAATCAGATTTTTATCTAAGATTTTAGTAAAGTAATGGCATGATGAATTCAAAAGGAATAAGTGGGAGCAGCAGGGCGAGGACTGCGGTGATGGGGTGATTGTGTGTGTGTGGCTCACAGCTGGTTTGTGTGTTTCTTCTGAGGCGGCAGTGGCAGCCCTCTCTGGGGTGTCTACATTTAACGTCCTCGGAGAGGCTCAAATGGACTCCTACATTCAGGACCAGTCTTTAGTTGCACCATGCCGCGGTGTGGAGAGACAGATTGAAACGCTGAGGGAAGTGTTTAACCCCGGCCACCCCTCCAATTAGCCAACTTGTGTCCCATTTCCTAAAAGATCTTGAGAACATATTTATTGGAGAGGGGCTTTATTTGGCCATGAAACAGTGAGATGTCGCCATCCTCAATAAGGTTCAAGAGGCACAGTTTAGCTAGATGCTACTTTTTATTAAAAAACCATGCTGATTAATGAGCAGCTCCTGCACACTTTGTTTTGTTTGTCCTGAATTACAGAAAGAATGGGGCAAAGCAATGAGCAATAGAAATTATCCTAGCATATATTAACAATTAAAACCTGACATGACTCACAACAAACATCAAGAAGCCCAACTGAATTTAATTCTCAGTTTAACTCGAAAGTAAAAATGCACTACATAAAGTGACACGCTCTTTCTCTCTCACTGATGTTGTTGCACTGAAGAGAATAGAGATGAAACTTTGACTTGACCTGAATACCACCACTGATGACAATCAGGAGGAAATGCAGTGGTGTTCGGGGATAATGACCTTTTTCTCCAAACTCTTAAAGGCTCCCAAGCTGCCAATCAGCACCTGATTAACACCAAAGGCCTCCCCCTCTCCACTCTCTGCTTTCATCTCTACAGTGATCGACCCTCGGAGTGAAATGGAGACTGTGGACTTGTCAAAACTGGGTCTGTGGACAGTCTGTGTCTCGTTATTCGCACCTCAACAGGTTTTACTGAAGCCATGAAGGAATAAAACTTGAATGTAGTCTGTCATCTTACCTTTTTTTTTTCTTCTCTTTTCTCCTCAAAGTTGACAGCGGCAAGGAAATGATCATTATGCTTCATCATGACCCCATCGTGGTTCTTTTGAAAAATGTTCAAACCGACTCTTGAATTCTGTTATTTTCTTGGACCTTTCTACCTACTCTGCTTGATTGCTTTGAAGTTGAATGTCAGAAAGGGAGAAATTCAATCTGACCCACTCGAATGCTTTTCACCATCAACTGAGGAAAATCCTCCCAGGTTAACGATAGGTCAAAGCTGAATGGGGGCCTTGGGCCTTTACATTCAGGAGTCCCGAGAGAGGGGCTATCTGATGGTTCATCTGGTTAGCAGGTATAATAGGACTGGGTCACAGGTGAGCCGCAGATGGTAGCTGTGTGCATATCAGTATGTCTAGATCTTAATGGCTCAAGTGATTCATAAGCTACTGTTGGAGGGCTGCAGTCATTTTCCATTTATTCCAGACTTTCAGCTAATTTATATTATATGCTTGTGCAGGAGGAGCTGGCAACACACAAAATCACATTTATATGCAAAATATTTTATATGCCTGCACTACTACATAATCAATACAACTGGTTTGATTTGAGTCAGAGCTTTGTGACCGTCGTCAAAGCCAAAATATGTTCAGGCTCTGCGAGCTCGGTGTTTGATTTCCATTTTACAACAACGTCGACAGAAAAAGAGGCGCACTATTGTTCCCCAGTCATCAACAATCTGTGTAATTCATCTACCAAAGCTGCATTATAATGATGCTTAAATGAGAATTTACTCTGACTGTAGAGGAACACTGTCAACAAGTGACGATTACTGGATGATGTTAAAACCTTTTGTGTCACAGCAATACCTGCGGAGTTTGCTAACATTAGCCGCCATAAGCTAGTCATACCAGACCTAGTAAGGGATCTTCACACACTGTACACTGTGGGTATTTTTCTTTAGATCGATTACTATTTGCAATATATTTCATCAAACTGTTGTCTTTGCCATTAGTACATTCACATGTAACCTAAATATTATGTGGCAAAACATTTTTTTGGAGGGAGGTTGATGTTTCTGAGCTTTTGCATTGCAAGTGAAAGGCGTCAACCAAACATTGCATGTGTAGCATAAAGGAGCGTTTATCACTCTCTGGGCCTTGGTGTCATCCCTTAATTACAAGGCCATCACTAGTCAATCACGGTGGTGGTGGTGGTGGTGGTGGGGGGGGCATCATATAAATGCAGTGGGGATTCCCTTAGCTCCACCTGACGTCAAACGCGTGTCCCGCTTCCGGTCTGCCTGACTTCCACCGCTGTTGCAGGTATGCAAGAGTGCTGCCGTATTGTTTTTGTCAGTCATGCGTTTGTGGTGTTATAGTGTCTGTCTGTGATTTTGTAGACGATCTCTTGGGCTTTGTCTCTTCGCTTGCTCTTGACAGCACTGCGCCCCTGCTTCGTGCTGTTTCATGGCAGCGTCACACTGTTGTTTTAATGGAGAAAACTCCTTTTAGCTTGAGCCATTTTACTGTGCGTGTATTTTGACAGGGGATGTTTGGGTCCACTATGGTATTTTGTTTACATCAATTGGGTATCTGATCATCCCGCATGCTGAGCAGTTAACCTGAGTTATTTTGGTTGTTTGGTTTTGTCTTTTCTTATTTTTTCTTTCTTTGAAGTGGAACCTTGTTAATTCTGTTCCCTGTCTCTGCAGGAGCTGCTGGGCTTAAGGTGGTGGGGTTGGTGCCTCTTGGTGTTGGTGTCTCCCTTCGTTTGCTGTGTGGTTTGGTGCACTCCTGGTTCTAAACCTTCACGTGTGCTTGCGTGTGTGTGTGTGTGAGTGATTTTGTGCCCATGTGTGATCGGGGTGCATCCTCTTTTTGGGATCCTCACCTTTAATGGTCCACCTCTCCACTGGTAAGCCGCAGCCCTGAACACCTCTTTTAAATAATTGTATAGGGCTCTTTTATTAGTAGTTGGTGTTCTCCCGCCACAATCGGAAGGTGAATGGACATCGCAACACAACTCCGAATGACAACCTTGATTGTTTGGGTCTCCAGGTGTCATCTGACAAAGGGCACATTACAAAGACAATGATCTCAAGGACGACGTGCGGAGCAGCATCGCCGAACACCAGGCTCTCAGGGATAGTGAAGTTTATGTAGTTTACTTCTGGATACAACAGAGTTGGTAGTAAGCAGACAACAGTGTCACAGAAGGTTTGGCTTAAGTACCAAAATCTTTTTCTTTGTCAAGTGAGGACGACTAGGACAATATTTTTATCACTGGAATATGCTTAATTTGCTATTTGTCTGATTACTAATCTGACACAAATCTATTCTGTTTTTTGAACAACCGTCGCAATTTTGCATCACTGCCAGTAAGAAGCATTTTAGTGGCATTCATTTGTCATGCTCCCGCTGTGTAAAGACCTTAAGGCTACAAAAGCAGCCCAATGCCTGCACACTGGCTTCAAAACATAGCAAGTTTAGTTATTCCCTTTATCTTGTCTACATTACAGCGTTTCCATATGTGACGTGCACTTCATAAAAACCTCAACCTTCAGAAAACACACAAAGTGAGGAATATTTCTGATGACAGGGAACTTTCTGTAGGTTTACCACATTCAGGCCTATTAGGAGCATGTTTATTTGAGTCCAGCCCAACAACACATGCATGTAGTATTTTATTACCGAAGCATCGCCATAGGACTTTTGGGGTAGATTTGGGGTGTGCTTTCAGGAAAACACAACCACTTATTAAAGTCTAGACGCAACATAAAACCATCAGAAGTCCTGAAGTAAGCACTCACAGGCCCTCATGGACAGAGCTGTCAGTGTCTGTTCAACCATGCTGGTTTTCTCCCGCTGTCTGTGCAGCGTTACGAGAGATTAAGTCAAACATCAGCGCATCGATTGTAATGGATGTTGACAGAGCAGAAAGAAGCCACTTCACCACGTGCATCAACAAGAGCACAAACAAAATCTCAGCCATTGTCTTGTCTGTTTACAATATAAATAATGGTGATATACATATTGCAAATGGCCGACAACCAAAGTTAAATCACAAGTTGATAGCAGGTCCTGAAAGTCTTCTGAATGCACACACACTAGTATCAGTCTTTTAAAATAACCCAAGTTGATATGTGCTAGATTTGTTCTTTTTTACTTATGATTTAATTCCTAGCGGAGCCAAGAAAGTTTCACAATATCCCAGAGGTCTCCCACCTGCAGCACAGCAAAGATATCCCAGCTAGATTTACAAGCTCTGAAACTACATTTTGGTAGTTGAACTTGCATGCACAGGGAAATAGACCTGCAGGCAGTGCACAAAGGGAGTCAGAAACTTTTTGATTTTAAAACAATTTCCTGACCCACCAGGTCCGACAGGTAACGACCCAGATGGCTACAGCCTGTGATTCTCTCACAAAGATGAAACCCATGATTTTAAGCAGATCATCCTAATAATATTAGAATTATTCGGGAAAGCAGGGACTTATTTTGGAGTCTCAGCAAAAGGGTGCAGTCATTAATTTGTGCACTGCTTACGTAACCAAAACACTGAGGTGTCTCTTTTGGTGATGTTTGCACAATACAGCCTTCAATTCACCTTACATAAGAATGTATTCTACCAGCAAAGTGCACCTAATGAGTTTATGAGTCTCGTCATTGCGCGCTGTGACTCATCATGGTGATAACGACGACTTGGCGACCTCTAACAAAAGAGAGAAGAAACGCTGAGGACCCTTTGCCTCGGCCTCTGTCAGTATCTTGACATTCAAAGAGAAATCGTGAGCACTTTTGGAATGAAAGCATTTCTCTAATCTTTTAGCGAGACATTGAGATAGAGAACATAGCAAGGTGAAAGGAATGGGGCTGCCTGTGTCTGCACACAGGAGCTGGTCTCAGGAGTCCGGAGGTCTGGCCCACTCTTCAAATGGCACAGTGTTTGTTGGGGAATGTGCAATTATGGAGGGCAGGCCTTTGATCCAGGTTTTCCATCAGGGCTAAATTGTCCTCACATTGAGCGCTGCAGTGTATCCTTGGGCACTCCTTTATATTCTGCTGCTCTTTCATGTGCACCCCTCTGGAACTCAAAGCATCCCCTCTTGAAAAGTGAGCTTTGGCCTGTCCATGCTCCAGTGCGGTGGGGAAAATAAACTGCCCCGTACGGCTCTGTGTGTGTGTGTGTGTGTGTGTGTGTGTGTGTGTGTGTGTGTGTGTGTGTGTGTGTGTGTGTGTGTGTGTGTGTGTGTGTGTGTGTGTGTGTGTGTGTGTGTGTGTGTGTGTGTGTGTGTGTGTGTGTGTGTGCAAACAACCAAACAGTAAGGAACAAGTTGCATAAAGAGTTAAAAAAAAAAAGTTTGTTTGTGTAAGCAGCAAGTTGTGCAGTAAAACAAGATTTACAAATGTGGGTGTATACGGTTATGTTTGGAGGGGTTACATTTCACATGTGTGGAAGAAGTGTTTGTGACAGGAAGTTTGTGTTGCTATGCTTGTGTGTGTGTTTGAGTCTGTGATTGTGATTCTCCACATGCCCCATGTGTTATCTGTCCTCCTCGTAATAACCACCACCTCTTTCTCTGTCTTTTTTCTTACACATATTGACCTCATTTTATTTTCTAACATCACAGCCGGATGTTTATTATGCGTGAGCAATTGCAGGGGCTATCAGTACTCAGTGATTGGTTCCTCGACAGGATTGAGATTATGTACTATCCTTTCTGTGTGTCTCCTCGTGTGACTTTATCATCTACAAGCAAGACTCTTCAATCAGCAACAAGGTGTAACCACATGTTTTATAATGAGGAAAATGACAGCGCTTACAGCGGTGTTTTACTGGAATGTTATATTTGAAGCCTTCACATCGTGTATGCCTTTATTCACAATGACAATCATTTGCAGTCTAAACTTGCTATAACTGTGTATGTTGGAACTCTTTACGCCGAAGTCTACATGCGTCTGCGGAGATATAAAAACATTTCTAGAGCCCATCGAGCCGTGAGTTTCCTTCAAAGTGTCCCTATGAGAAATGGAGCATTGGTGTGTTACGTTTTTATTTTTTTCTGCACATAAATAGTTGAGAGGAACCATTTCTGCTCTGAAGAGAATATCTGGCCTAAAATAATACCTCCTTGGATGGTAAAAATGTCCCTAGTTTAGACATCATCAAAATCACAGTGAAAGCAATAAATCTTAAAAACAAAAACGTGATCAAACTTCAGGGTTTTAAGTTTTCAGCTCAGCTAGCAGCGAGGCCCTGGGAATGGCAGCGTTAGTCAGTCTGTCCACCCCTTTGTTGACATTCCCTGACAGATAAATATCAATTACTTTGCTGATTCTTTTACTTGCAAGATCAGTGACATGTTTTAACACTTTAAAGGCCTTTTAAAGTTAACACTTGTTAACTATTTTACTGTTAATTGTTACTGTCATATTTCTGCCTGGTTTTATTTACCTCAGCCCTGTAATGCTTTAATCCTGGAAATACCATGTAAAACATTTTGCGACTTTGTTTTTGAAAAGTGCTGTATTAATAAAGTTTATTAAGGGAGGATGTGGGTCAGACGGTAGAGTGTTTTGAACACTAATCGGAAGGTTGGTGGTTCAATCCCCAGCTCCTCCTGTCCACATGCCCAAGTGTCCTTGAGCAAGACACTGAACCCTAAGTTTCTCCCGATGGTGTACCATCGGTGTGTTAATGTTCTTCTGATGGCAGCACCTTGCATGGTGATCTGTCTCATTCGTGTGTGAATGGGAATACCATGTTAAAGTGCTTTGAGACCAAAAGGTGATAAAGCGCTATACAAGTACAGACCATTTATTATTAAAATTTTCAGTTTGTCCAGCTTTGATTTACAACGTATGACCAAATAGCTGCAAAAATAATGGTGCTAAACTTTGTTTGACACTATCAAGCCAATGTTAGGAAGCCCACCATGCTAAACTGAGCCTGTGACCACAATAAACATTAAACCTGTTGAAAGCCTGGCTGTGGACTCACTCTTATGTGTTTATCACTTTGGAATAAAACACAATGTGCTGTGAATCATGATGTTTTATAGGCGTGAATGTACAGTGGTGTGAAAAAGTGTTTGCCCCTTCCTGATTTCCAATTTTTTTGCATGTTTGTCACACTTAAAAGTTTCAGATCATCAAACAAATTTAAATATTAGTCAAAGATAACACAAGTAAACACAAAATGCAGTTTTTAAATGAAGATTTTTATTATTAAGGGAGAAAAAAAAATCCAAACCCACCTGGCCCTGTGTGAAAAAGTGTTTGCCCCCTCCTGTTAAAACAACTTAACTGTGGTTTATCACACCTGAGTTCAATTTCTCTAGCCACACCCAGGCCTGATTACTGTCACACCTGTTCTCAATCAAGAAATCACTTAAATAGGACCTGCCTGACAAAGTGAAGTCGACCAAAAGATCCTCAAAAGCTAGACATCATGCCGAGATCCAAAGAAATTCAGGAACGAATGAGAAAGAAAGTAATTGAAATCTATCAGTCTGGAAAAGGTTATAAAGCCATTTCTAAAGCTTTGGGACTCCAGCGAACCACAGTGAGAGCCATTATCCACAAATGGAGAAAACATGGAACAGTGGTGAACCTTCCCAGGAGTGGCCGGCCGACCAAAATTACCCCAAGAGCGCAGCGAAGACTCATCCGAAAGGTCACAAAAGACCCCACGACAACATCCGAAGAACTGCAGGCCTCACTTGCCTCAGTTAAGGTCAGTGTTCATGACTCCACCATAAGAAAGCGACTGGGCAAAAATGGCCTGCATGGCAGAGTTTCAGGACGAAAACCACTGCTGAGCAAAAAGAACATTAAGGCTCGTCTCATTTTTGCCAGAAAACATCTTGATGATCCCCAAGACTTTTGGGAAAATACTCTGTGGACTGACGAGACAAAAGTTGAACTTTTTGGAAGGTGTGTGTCCCGTTACATCTGGCGTAAAAGTAACACCACATTTCAGAAAAAGAACATCATACCAACAGTAAAACGTGGTGGTGGTAGTGTGATGGTCTGGGGCTGTTTTGCTGCTTCAGGACCTGGAAGACTTGCTGTGATAAATGGAACCATGAATTCTACTGTCTACCAAAAAATCCTGAAGGAGAACGTCCGGCCGTCTGTTCGTGACCTCAAGCTGAAGCCGACTTGGGTTCTGCAGCAGGACAATGATCCAAAACACACCAGCAAGTCCACCTCTGAATGGCTGAAGAAAAAACAAATGAAGACTTTGGAGTGGCCTCGTCAAAGTCCTGACCTGAATCCTATTGAGATGCTGTGGCATGACCTTAAAAAGGCGGTTGGTGCTGGAAAACCCTCCAATGTGGCTGAATTCCAACAACTCTGTAAAGATGAGTGGGCCAAAATTCCTCCACATCTGTAAAAGACTCATTGCAAGTTATCGCAAATGCTTGATTGCAGTTGTTGCTGCTAAGGGTGGCCCAACCAGTTATTAGGTTTAGAGGGCAAACACTTTTTCACACAGGGCCATGTGGGTTTGGATTTTTTTCTCCCTTAATAATAAAAACCTTCATTTAAAAACTGCATTTTGTGTTTACTTGTGTTATATTTGACTAATATTTAAATTTGTTTGATGATCTGAAACATTTAAGTGTGACAAACATGCAAAAAAATAAGAAATCAGGAAGGGAGCAAACACTTTTGTACATTACATGGCTGCAAGGTGAGTACACATGGATCCAGATGAGACAAGATCCAACCTATCAGTGCAGCATAAAAGTTTTATGTCACAATCCAGATTGCTTGCCTCTGCAATTTTAAGGATGATGACATTATGGCCCAGAGGGACAGCTTCTTGGTTTGTGATCATGGTTTCTACTGATTACAAGTCGCTCTGCATCCCACTGTTAACTGCCAATTCTTCTGTGTCTAATGACTCCTTTGACTTAACTTACAGTTAGAGATAAGAGTTCAGGAAGAATGACTGTGCAGGAACACGCAGCTCCAGAGGAGGTTTGGGGGAATTACTGGGTTTCATATTTCATCTACTTCCTGTGGTCAAGGTAATAGCTTAATCCCACAGCCCCCATACTGTATCAGCCTTCTGCAACCGACCCCAAACAGTTCAACTGCTCTCAGAGTTTGTAAGACCTCAGCTGTTGAGCTGTGTTGAGCCGCCGTGTTAAATAGCTGCAGGAATGTGTTTTAAGTGGTCTCTGGGATTTGAATGAGGCAAGGGCAGGCGCGGCACTTAAAACCCTCTCTTCCCTCTCCGCTGGTGAGATGCCAGGCTCTTCTGCAGGGTGGTGGGTCCCCTCTGAAGGTGAGGGTGTGAGAGTGCGTGTGCATTTCCAGCACGTCGATTGTGGCAAGCCTTCATTAGCGGCTCCCACTGCGGCAAGGGGTGTTCTGACGTGATGTCTCTGAAGTCT
Organism: Brachyistius frenatus; assembly: GCF_029030835.1. Classification (NCBI taxonomy): domain Eukaryota; kingdom Metazoa; phylum Chordata; class Actinopteri; family Embiotocidae; genus Brachyistius; species Brachyistius frenatus. Next base: position 6,231,306 of record NW_027210607.1, read on the forward strand.
GGGCTTTGCACTGGATTTACTGTCCCTCAGGTCCAAAATAAACACATGTCTTCTACACACCCAGAGACCAAGAGTAACCTGCACCATGTCTCAGAATATCCACTTGGCCTTTTAATAGATTCTCACTGTACTTTATCCACTGCCAGCCGATCATAACACTCTCCAGACAATGTTTCTGCCACAGAGAAGTCAATATGTTTTATCTCTCAAGATAATTGAATTATATCAAACAACAATTAAGTAAATATCCCTTTTATCACACGAACGTCAGACTGACTGTGAGACAGCATCATCTTGTTTGGATTTACCAACAAAACCACACAGACCAAAGAGATCCTTGATGCCTTTGCTGTCGCACTCAAGGTTTCAGGAGGCATGAATGGAAGGAAATATTTCAATCCCGTGAGACACATTCCCTTCTGATAAAAATGTATTACCACAGACAAAGGGAATCGCTTGGCAGAATTAGATCAGACTGGGACTGGTGCCGATGAGAGCTTGGCTGGCTGCCTCGGAAAGCCACACATGAGCGTATTTAATTGCCAGACAGACCAGAATAATTCTTCCATAATCTCAATTTATACAGTCACTTGAGTGGGGCCATAACACACTGACAGTGTGTGTTGGATATCAAGACAGAGGGCCTGGTGCACATCAGTAGAGGCAGAGAAAGACAGGGAGATGGATAATGTGGGTATTGTGGAACTGAAGGGCCCCATCACTGTACCAGTGAATGTAATAGCCGTGAACAAGCGCTCCCTCAGAGTCGACCTTCTACGTATCCGTCAGACAGCAACAGGGAGACATAAAAATGTCCCTTAGCCCTTGACAGAGCACACTTGTCTGGGGACAGCTTTTCAATCTGGTTATCTTGTGAAATGCAGACATGCGAGGGCCTCTCTGTGCCCTGCAGAGTCAGTGGTAGCAGTGAGAGTGGCCTTGCTTCCTCTCGAGGGTCTTCTGAGTGCCACATTCATTAGAGACGTCCTGTCATGAAAACAGGATAGACAAGTGTGTGTGTGTGTGTATGTGTATGTGTGTGTGTGTGTGTGTGTGTGTGTGTGTGGGGGGGGGTTCTTTGTGCAAGCTGTGGAGTCCATGTGTGTGTTTGTCTGCGAAGGTGTCAACATCTTCAGTGAATGATAGACAACTCCAGTAAGGTCGACCCTCCCCCAAGCGTCCCTGTGTTTATCCTTGACCCCTCCAAGAGGTCGCCTTGCCTTGTTGCATCTGTCCCACTCTGGAGACACTCAAGGAGAGCGAGTGCTTTTTAAAAGGCCGGGTGCAAGGCTAGACTTCTCTACCAGTTGTACATCTTTCATTCCTGCGTGGCTCTGGCCTTGAAGGGCCATGAAGGATTATTCTGTGTGGTCTCAGCTTTCTCTGATGACACAGCTGTCAATGCAACATTTCCTCCAACTTCCTTGAAGTGCGCTGAAACAAGATTCTTGGGGCAAATTTTTTAAAACAATTCTTGGCAACAGGCATGTGTTCCTCATTTAGATTGGATGATATTCGTCGATAAGCAAAAGCGCACCTGCTGGCACTTCCAAAATCCTGAAAGACTTGGAAACGGTCTTATTTCCTTTTTATTTCCCATCAGTTTTTTGCATGAAGCGCTACAGGAGGAAATTTGTATTTAATAGTAAACACAATCACTTTGTTTATATGAATTTCAGTTTCTTTTAACAAGCTGAACAGAAAGGTTAATTCCTTGAATATCGCAGTTTACTATTATTCTGCTAAAATGTGGCCTCAGATTTCCTTTCCTATTGTCGTTGGCCACAATAAATTGATCATTTTGCTTGCCATCTTCCAAATGTAATTTCACCAAAAAGGGCTGCTTTACAATGCAACTGAGAGTTTTGAATTTGCGGGTAAATCTTGTCATCTGGAAAGTACATAATAGAGGTCCATCTGCTATCTACATCCAGCCCAGGCACGACATTAGATATGATCTTCCGGATAAGGTGGATGTGTTTTGGGTTTGCAGGCAATCTGATGATTTTTTGACTTACTGAATGTATTCTCTCCTTGACCAGGGGGTATACTTTCACCCCATTTCACTCCATGTGATGAATGGTTCGGCCCCGAGTGAGCCATAAGTAGTTTTCGTAGCTGAAGGTGGTGCACCGTGCTTACAGCCCGATTCTACAGTCTGTATGTTCAAATTATGGTGAAAGATAAAGAAGCATGCATATACCTCCCCCTCACACATTTGTAGTACTAATCTCTCCCCTGAGTATCAGTCCTAATTAAAGCTCATACCTCAGCTGGCCCATCAGTAACATAATCCTGAATTTCTACTAATTGAAGGTGGGTGACCAGAGGTGACTCCAAGGCTCGGCTTTTTCAATAGAAATTAATTTAGCCAGCCATCAAGCAATTGCATAACAAGGAACACAAGCTTGCCAGCTCAATAACAAATTGAATTGCAAACTTTCCATCTCCAAACGCCAATTATACAACTCTGAAAATATACTCGATATTTTTATGATTCTATTATTGTGGTTAGCCGTGAAATTGCAAACGGCAACACAGAACTTTCCAGGATTGTACAACTACATGATAAATGTGGCTGACACATACAATAGCTTGGCTCTTGGAAACTTCCATGCAACGCGGAGCAGAAACTTGAGGCCGCCAAAGATGGGCAGGACGCTGCAGAGGAACCCCCTGCTTGGAAGAAATTTAGGGTGAAGAGATGTGCTCTAAATCATCTGTCTGTGGCTTGCAACAAAGGACAAATGGAATCGCGTTAGCAATCACAGTTACTCAGCGCACTGACCATCTCATCTCTGCAGAAATGTTACTGACTTTTCTTTCTTGAGCTAATAATGACACAAGGATTGCTATTTCCTGTATTTGAGCCGTATCATTAGTCGTCTATGTGAGTCAGCAGAGCTCCAAATGCAAAATAAAAATCTGCACTACCATGAGACTAATAGCCTCTGTTTGATTTGTAGTTAAGGACAGCTGTAACAAGAAATAACAGAACATGAAGGAATAAATAACACATAAAGGATTGTGGAATGTTTTAATTACAGTAATTTGGATGAAGAATTGCATGTGGCTACTGCACTCTGGGTGAAATGTATTGTATGCACTCCATGGCGAGGCTATCATTAGTGAATGTGTGGGAAGACCTTCACAGCACAGAGCTGACCTCACACTGTAATCAAATGTATCCATAGGTTAATAAATATCCACTGCCTAAGAGCAAAACAAAGGCGGTTTGCAAACTTCTGAAGCTGCTTCTAAATCCCTGCTTTATCATTATGGAAAATGTTTGGTTTTGTCTGCTGTAACAGTTTTGCCACAGTGTTTTACAGCTCTGATGTGTCATATGCGACGGTGTCAAAGTTTAAAAACGGACACAGGATGTCGGGCTGTGAGAAATCTGCGTACGAGAGGACAAATGAAAGCAAAGCAGGGTACTGTGGTTCATAAAACTACATATTGTGATAGAGATTGAGAGAATGAGGACACGAGCGAGGAAATGGCAGAGAGGAGGGGAGAGTTCAACAGTGAGGGAGTTTAGCAGGGAGGGCAGAGGGAGGGATAAAAGCAGGAGGCCCAGACAGGCTAGAACAAGAAAGCAAAGAAAAATATCTAATTGGAATCAAGTGTCCTGACAGAGTGCGTGGGCGACTGAATTCCGCAAAGCGTGCTGCTTTTCCACTTGCAAAAAAGAAGTGCAGGAGAGTTAGCGAGAAAGGAGGGGGAAAAAATAATTGAAAATCCCCCTGCATTTGAGCAATTTTTATTTCTGGGCGGGTTTCGTTAAGACAAATGATAGAAGGGTGTGGAGGCCGACCACAACAGCATTTCCATTTCAAACTCTCTTTTCCTAACAGGCGTTAGACACCACAGTGCCTGTGTGGTTGGCTTGCAGGAAATGCTACCACATGACAAACTGAAACCACTATTACATTTCCAATTTCTAATGCATCCTCAGTGCTAATGAGGGTAAGTAGTGTGTGTTTCTCTGTGTGTGTCTGGAAGTGGGGTCAAAGGGCACTGCTGCACTTTAGGGGTCACTTTTCTCTGATTCTGTCCTCCCTGCTGCTCATCTGCTGAAACGACTTGATTTGTAGATATTTCTGACCACATATATCTTTTGATTTATAACTGCACACAAAACAATACTTGAAGGAAGCATTTTGGTAAATAAACTTTCTTTTTGAGCTATAGATTAGATTAGATGACTGATACTACTGTCATGTCTGTAAACTACAGAGGAAGCCAGAGAAAACAGCCAGCTACATAATTTTATCATCAGGACTGGAAACAGCTCGCACGGCTCTGTCCAAAGCTAATACCATCAATCCACAATCCCTTCTAAAGCTTAATAATTAACGTGTTATGTCTTGTTCATTGGACATCTCGAAATGTAAGATGAATGTTGTCCTCTCCTTGGGGTTTGTGGAGGACTTATGTTTCTGGTAAAGAAATAGTCAGAAACTGTGTAACACAGAAAAATAAAATTTGTACACCTTTTTTTGTTGAGAAAAAGATCAATATATGATAGAATTTGCTAATAAGTGAACTTTAGGGGAGATTTGGGGTTATTTTGTTTGTTTTCACGTAGTTAAGTTAGCTATTTCCCCTATTTTAAGTCTTTATGCTAAGATAAGTTAACCATCGGCTGTCACTTTATTCATATTTGGTGTATAAACATTAAAATTTTGACAAGAAAGCAAATATTCTTGTTTCCCAATATTTTTGTGTGCTAAAAAGAAGACCTCTGGATGATGTGTATGCATGCAGTAGTTGCCAAATTCAGAGTGTACTGTCCGTCGTATCACATCCATGAATCTTTACTCATTCCCTCATGTCGTTAAAAGTAGATCAAGGCTTTGAGCTGCGGAGTGAAAACCTCAGTCAAAGGTACGATCTCTTCTCTGCTTGTTGACCTCTGATTGTCCGAGGTAAAGCTTGCTGTTTCTTTCCAAGTCCTGGTGAGAGACTTGGGGGGGCCCCAACAGACACTCTGCCTGACCACAAAGCGAAACCGCAGGCCATAGCTTTACACACGACATATTGGAAAGGAAGCCAGCTATATTTAAGCATGACATGCATGTCAGTGTAGTTCATTTTTCTTCTTCTGGGTTTCTGTTATAACTGATGAAAATCAACCCATGGATGTTTCTCCATCACACTGTAGTGTACTGTTGTTCCTGCTGTGTGGGCTTCCCCTTCAGAGTCCTTAGGGGGAGCACTGTGGTTCTCTGAATCAGGACTACAGACACAATACTCTCTCTCTGGATCTCTTCTTATTTTCTTCTCTTGTTAAAAACTCCATGAGAGGGAAGTTTGTGTTCTACATTGGTGGCTTGTGGTCCCCTCAAAATAACACATGTAATACAGATGAGTGTGGGGAGAGAGAGGGAGAGAGAGAGAAAGGTGGGTGGGATATTATGCAGCTGAAGACCCCCCAAAAGTAATATGAGGCCACCCGGGGAAATACACAAGGTGACAAAAACTAACAGGGAAAGTTTTCCAGTTTAGATGGGATTACTGAAGAACTATTCATTTACTTTGTCAGCATTCAAGTTGAAGACAGTTTGAATTTCTGGAAATCTTTTAAACATCAAGAAAATTAGCATCTGTCTTTGCATAAAGTTCTATATTTACAGTGTAATGTGTGAAGCTCAGTATAATGACAGCCAATTGTATTCTTTGGTGCGTTAATTTGTCTGACGTCTAATGATGGGCTTATGCTGCTGTAATTAGTGGGTAGAGAAGCTGAGACATTATTAGTTCGAGGTAACGCCAGCGCAGCAGGAGACACATCTGCAACCATAAAACATTCCAAACAAATATGCCTCAGATTCCCTTTTTCCCACATATTCCTTTAAATGGAACAGCAGGTTTTGTCCCGCCACATACATCCCACCACCTGTGACAGGGGGAGCGATTGGGGAGCACTTTGAGACTGTAATTGAAAACCTACGGCCTTCTCTGGGGTGGACACGGTATTTGAGACTCACAGGGCACAGAGGGAAACTTAACTCCAGTTATTGTTCGCTATATAACCATAATCAAGGGAACACCCTTTCTCGCTGTAAAGTCAAAAATAGTGGGATGAAGTGAGAGTTCTCCGCTGACAAAATGCATTATGTGCAATATAGAGTTATTTGTGAATCTTATGGTTAGTCTATAAAAAAAAAAGAATGGAAATCTTGCGTATTAGAGGAGCTCTGTGAGGCCACTTGTGCCGCAGCTGCAGACAAGAGGACATTTTTCATTAGAGACGATGTTGTTGCTGCATTGTTCTGCAGCGTATCTACACTTGACATCCAGCGCTGGCCGTGAATGCAGGGTGTACCTCCCTTTCTCTCAAAGAATTTCAGCTGAACACTCTCATCCTGACACACCCCTTAAAGCATAAACATGAGGAGATTCCAGGCTGATAGCGAGACAGTACTTCTCCTGAGAGGCCATCCTTCACAGCATTCATCCTGTTCAGTTAAAGGTCAAAGCAAAGTCTTTGGGGGCCAACTGTAGGTCAGGCAGTTTTAGAAATCTGTATGTGAGGGGTCCGACAGAAAAAAGATGCATAATTACATGTTACACGTAATTCCTTTTTTTTTTTTTATTATCAAATATACTGTGTCCATTTGGTAGTTTATTCAGTTTTTAAACTTTTTGTACTCTGAGATTCCTTCCAAAAAAAATAAATATATATATATATTTTGGAGGTCTGGATTTTAGCAGGGTGGCACGGTGGTTCCAGGTTTGAACTTCGGCTGGGGCCTTTCTGTGGGGAGTTTGCATGTTCTCCTTGAACCTGCCTGGATTTTCTCTGGAGACTCCCTCATGCAGTCAAAATACATGCATTCTAGGTTAATTGATTATTCTAATTTGGCCGTAGGTGTGAATGTCATTGTGAAAGGTCATTTGTCTTTCTATGTTGACCCTGTGTACAAATTTGTGTCAAATTTTAAGAACTTACCCCAAGATGTTTCTGAAATATTGAGTTGATGAGAATACGGATAACATCATGAGTACAGCAACAACTGTCGCCGCTTTGAGGCTTTAAAAATAAATAAATGCAGGGACGTATTGGGATTTTATATTTCGACACGATGCTGATTTGCAGTTATGTAGTCATACCATCAGTGCTACAATTTATTGCCAGACCTGTATCCAAGCCTAATATACTGCTTTACTGATCATAAACACAATATGGTTTGTTCTCACTTGATAATCTAATGAACAATCCAGCTTTTCGAAAGCTTTTTTTGTGAGCAGAAAGTGCTGTATGTAGCTCTTTAAACCATCCTCCAGATTTAACACATCTTCATCCAAGCTTATTAAACAGTCACGCTTCACCTCTTGAAAACTGTTCACCAAGCCGTACTCATCGTGCCATAGCACATAAACAAGTACAGCGTTTGTTTCGTGACCTCTGAGGAGAGCTTACGGTGTCTGTTACTGTAACTAATGGCAAAGAACTTGCGCTGCTTTGCCCCTAACCCTGTCCAGATGGGATGTCTGAACGCTGGTTTGGAAAAGTTAAAAATAGTCCACAAAGTAACACTTCATCTATCACCCTGTGGCAACCAGCTGAAAGAGAACAAACCACGTCACTTTTTCTCAACACTAGAGGAGATGCTGGAAGAGCTCTGACATTTACAGAGATGTTGTTTTCTTTTTGGTGGACCAAAGAAAAGAAATTCTTCAAACGCTTAATTCAGACCATCCCGCTTTTAAATGTCAGATTAAAGCATGTAAAATATAGATGCATTTTCTCCAGCACAGCGGACTGGGTTTATTCTTCTTTGCTTTTAACACTAGCAGCAAAGCATTGCTGTCATGCTGATCATATCTAATTAAAAGATATTTAAAAAGAGAATCTGGACTATTTCTTTTCGCCTTCTATTTACTTGTAAGATGATTCCTGCACAGGGTTTTATACAGGCTCAGGTGTTATATGAGCTTCAGGCCCGGAAGTATGCTATTCCTAACCATGTGCATGTTGCAACATAATTTTGGTACATGGATTGTTGGTAGTAGAAGCAAAACGGCTGTTGCAGGTGTGTGCATGTGTGGGTGTGTTTTGTGTGTTGGGGAGGGGAAGGGAGGAAGAGAAAAAGGAAGTGAGAGAGGAAAAGCGAGAGTCGGTTCGAGCTCAACATGGTTCACCACAGATGGTTATTGTTTAGAATTCCAGGGTCATGATCTCATGCTGTGCTCTCCCTCTATCTCACAGACCCTGTAGGCTATGAATTAATCAAACGAAACACAAGCCTTGATATTGTAAGTACTCTCCTATCAAATTACCAACTGTCAACAGAAATCAGATTACTTCAGCAATGGGCAGAGACACTTGTGATTATAGTTGTAGCCAGCAGTGCTTTGGAGAAGAACACCAGTCCTGCTAGAGTTCAGGAACTAATCTTTTATACATCCAAGGACATCTGCAAGCATCTCACCTCCAGTCTGTGCTATAGAGGTTGACTTCCTTTCTCTTGCTTTCTACTGTGTTTACTTTGCTGTTAACCAGAGGGGATATCCTGTCAGTGCACACTCGCTTTCTTCTTTCTCTACCTCCTCAGCCAGTCACACTCTCGGCTGCAGCGAAGGATGCCAGCAGGAGACGCCTCTGATAGATAACGTTCCAAAAAAGCCTCTTTGTTTACACAAGACAACCAGCAAAAAAACCTTTGATGGGATGAAGTGTCCCGCCTGTCATCCGCCACCTCACACCTCCTATTATCTCCGTCTCCGCCTCCCTGTGTGTGACCCACGGCGACGCGGGACCGAAGCATTTAGCTGCTGTCAGTCAGCGAGGACCGCGCTAACGGAAGAGGACGTAGAGGAGCTGTCTTGGCTGACTGCTGGCAAACGAGCCACAGAGGCCCCATTACTTTCCCTGCTTGTCAGGAAGGAGTTAACCCCAGGAGGGAAGGGGGGGGGGGGGAGGCCAAACATTAGGCTCAATGGTAACCGAGTGTGTAATTAATGCCGCAATGTGTCCAGTCCCCAGGACCTTCTCAACCTCAGGATCCTTTCTCAGACTCTGGAAGAGAGAGAGGTCAGCAGGAGGAGAGGGGGCATCCGGGGCCCCCGTATACCAATGCATCTGTCCAGAGAGGGGATATAGTCTCCAACTGGGCCTCAGGCGAATGACCCTTGTCAACCATGAAGTTATGGGAGACAACAGATTGCTCTCCGATGACGGATGTGTGGAAGGCGAGGGTAATTTCATAGTCTCATGATTTACACTGACTACTACCTGAAGCTATTGATGTTTGGTAGAAAAATTATTTAATAGCTTGACCACAGAATAATTGACCCAATTAAATCACTTTGGTAATTGTTTTCTTGTTGTTGCTTGGGAACAATTTCCAGTTTCCAGCTGGTGTATTATGTTTGCCAGAGTTTAATGAGCTCTGTTTCACAAATGTGTTTTCTAAAATAGTTCATGAACAAGCGTCATTCTGATGATATCCGGTTATACAATGAAAACAGATCTTTATGAATAATTTGGCACAGTTTCTGAAGGTTACAAATTACTGTAGCTTTATCTCTTTGCACTGTTGATATTAAAATAAAGCCGGCTTCATTAATCCAATCATCTGGATGAATTTTGTTGTTTTTGGTTGGGAGGCTCCAAAAACAGTTTCTGTAGTGCATCAATTTACACATCATAGCCTATGTTCAGACTGCAGGCCAATCCGATTTTTTTCTCATATCAGATCTTTAGGACAAATTAATGGATCGGATTTGGTCTGTCCATAATGATCCAGACATCACCAACCTATCTGCATGGGTTGCTGTGGTAACGACATACACGCAGCTGGTGACACGGCTTTCCAACACGGAAGCTGCTGGCACCGAAGCAGACCGTTTCTTTCAGCTTCTGTCCATGGACTGTTTTTACCCTACAGCGTAAAAACCTACGTTTTCTGATAGCACCATCTCTGCTACCGGTAGCATAGATTTTAGTCCGTCACTCTTAAAATGACATTGTCGAGTGACGCAAGAAATCCAATCTGAGCCAGCAGAGTGCCCGGACTGAGTCGCATCTGTAGAAATCTGGTTGAAATCACATTTTAAACCAACCAATCAAACATCTATCTCGATACGAATAGATATGAAAAAAAATCTGATTTGGGCTGTTAGTCTGAACATAGCCACAGATATTGTTAGTTTCACTTGGCCAGTTTGATGGAGTAGATGAGATTGGACATGTTGAAGTCAGTTATGGGAGGTACAGGTTGTGTCCTGTCTATTTACATCTAAGTGCCAGAAGACAGCAAACTACTGAGGGTTCTGTGGGCATTGAGTGTCTATGAGTGTGGCTAGTCTATCTAGTCCTTGATTTAAACATCTTATTGATTAATGCTCTTACAGCTAAAACTGATGTTATCATATTTAGTTTGGCATTTTACACATATCCCTAGAACTTCTTACCTTTTAAGGCCTGACTAGCTACGCTGGAGCTGAAGAGCTCCATACTCATTGAGGCTGTGAGAGCATTTCTGGGCTGTATAAATACATATGGACATTCACAACATTACACTTGATCTGGGAAATGTTGCTGTCGGCCATGTCATTCCAGGTTTGTTTCAGATGCTGGTAACTGGTGATTAAGTGCATTTTTTGGCCCCGACCGAGATCAGTCAGCCAGTAAACAATGGTGTGATTGGTTGCGTCGTCAGAGCACGGAGTAAACAAATAACACGCTTTAGTAGGAGACTTGAGCCAGAAAGGAAACTGGCATCGACAACCACTGGCCTCAAGTCTTGAAGTGAAATGGCCTCCGATGTAGCTTTTCTCCACCAGGAATCTTGATGACCAAAAGCCATCTAACTCTCTTGTCAATGGTGGTGAGAGCCGCTCCACCACATGTGAGCATTCCTGGGGCACCACGGCCTCACCACAAGCTCATATTTATCGTGTGTGGTTGAAACGCCACAGAGGAGCCCACAGCCAACACATAGCTCCAGGAACACACACACTCACACACACACTGTATACTGTCTGGTCTCGCTCTGCTGTGTCTGTCCAGCTCCTCTCCTCTGTAATATAGACAGAATCAGGAATATTGTCAATGTCAGCAGTCCAACTCCTGTAAAACAAGTTCGCAAAGACGTCTGGCAGCCGTGAAGTCACGATACGAGCAGCCTCCCGTCAAGATCAGTGTGTTGTAACTCGCTCGAAGGGTGACCTACCAGGCTGGCGCAGGGTAATTACTACTCTTCTAAGTCTTTTGTATTTTAATTAACCCAAACTTAATGGAGTTTAATCACTAACACCGAAAATGTTCCTTCTCTTTACAATGCACGGAGTGTGTGTTACAGGAGATATAACGACTGTCAGACTGGTTGTGTCTGATACACAGAGGCCATTAGCAGCCAGTAAGAAGTGCGGGGAGTCCTTCCTCTGGGCCCTTTGATTGTGGACTGTCTTAGTAGTTTTAGTGGTGCTCGGCTATTATCATCCTCCAAGGTAACATGCAACAAGGCTTTTATGTCTTCCCTGAACTTTGGACCCAGCTGGATGTGTTTAGAACTGTTATAATGTAACAGAGGTTCAAAAGATTTCACTACCTTCCATTAAGCTCTCCTGCTGACACCGTTGGGCCACTTTAATATGCTTCCACACAGGGTCTGGATCTCATCAAGGCCATATGAGGCAAGGGGGAAAGGTGGGTGGGTTGACAGGGGGGCTGGCTTTACAGGGTGAATCAATGTGATAAAGTACCGATCCATTAGCCGCAGTGGTGGTGAAGACTGACAGATACAAGTGGCTTGCGGGCTGATTAGCACGAGTCGAGAGGGCGAAACTGCACGAGGAATATTATCTTGTGATAATTGCAATCAAATGTGGTGCAGTCCTTTGTTTTGACTGCATTTTAGCAGCTTACTTCTGCTTTTAAGGTGTGATATTTGACTACAGCAACATTTGGAGTCGTTTGAAAGAAAAGCAATATCAAAAAACCACACTTTCACAGTTTCAAGATGCCTCAAAGCCCCCGACTCCACTGCACCAGAATGCCAACCCAGGCATGACTACAGAGTATTTTCCTAGGCTATGGCGTCACTTTCCCCTGGCCTCTCTGGAGAGTGCGGTGGGACGCTGTAAAACTTTACTGAGGGGAGTAGTGCGACATGGGAGTGTCTCACCTCCATTAAAGTCCTTGCCAGGGTGCTGTGGCATTTAAACACATAAATAAATAACGGTGACATCTACAAACCCCTAACATGGAGTTACCCACTCTGAGGGGGGAACAGCAGAGGGGACCGCGAGGGGTACAACAGAGAGGGAAGGGTCAGTGGAGACATACTGGTCAGATACCAAACTAAATGTCTCCCAAAAAAACTTTACAGTAACCACTAATACCCACTGGCCATCTGTAGTTGCACAGAACTTCAGCCAAGCCTCTGCTCCCTGGGAGAACAAGGCCACCAATATAGCCATCATAACCAGGGTGTTTTTCTTACGCTTGTTTTACGGGCGAGGGGTTAAGTCACCAGCATCTGGAAGTCCATGCTGCAATTGAGGGGAGGTCAGCGCAGGAGCAGGCTTTTTCAATACTGTGAAATAAATTGCTGAACCAAATAGTTGAGTGGGTGAGCGCAGCTTGCACAATGTAAATTTCAGTCAGGTGTGTCATTAATAGGCTATATCCTGGTCTTGGCATAAAGTGATGAGTGTGTGGTAGAGAGCTATGGATTAATCTCCTGGCAGGACTGGTGCACACGAGTGAAAGGGGGGAATTGGGGAGAGAGTGGCATAAAGCTGTTAGCAGCAGAGCAGGCTGACATCACCAGAGCTGATACAATCAAAGTTCTGGTTGTAAAAGAGCCCTCGCAGTCCAGAGCGGAGGGGCTGGGCTATGTCAGCCTCCTGAGGTAATTCACACTGCTGTGAGTCCTGCTTGCTCTGCATGAGGAGGATTTGGAGGGATTTTGGGTGGGCCTTTTGTCATGGCGTCCCTCTCGTGTCCCCATGGACAGTGCCGGCGATGTGAGATTGATCTGCCGTTGGAGCCAAGCCCTGTGAGTTCGACAGTGAGCAGAATGAAGAATGAAGATAAACGAAGGCCCCTGCAACAGCCAATGAGCTTCAGCGGTTACACAGAGAGACAGAGAGCGAACAGGACAAGAGCTAGAGCATAGTGTGTTTACCCAGGTGTGTGTTGTAGCTTGCCAGCTGCTGTGGAACAATATTGAAAGCAGACTGAGAGCTTAGCTGTATGTACAAACCTGAGCAAGAAGACCGTGTCTTTTACAAAAATGACTTGGTTTATTATTTTCCAAAGGCTGAAGTGAATCCTCAGAAAAATGATTTCCTTTACAGCCACTGCTCTACATTTCCATACTCCGACCTTTCCTTATCTCAGCGAGGGCAATTTTCTGCTATTGAGATGATTTAGACATGAATGTTAGAAAAGGAATTAGAGCAAGTTTGGTCTACGTGCACGAAACTAAGCGCAGGCTGCTTTCACGGTATTCACGGGAGAGACGTAACTGAATTGTAATTTCATTTCATCCAAGCAGTTTGGCAGCTTGTCTTAAAACTGTGTTGTACTTTTCCACAGAACATATATGAACCCATAGTGTTGTTCATTGGTTTAAACTGCCCGAGAAATACAGAGGTGGTTTTGCAGAAAGGTTTCTGGCTTGCCGATGTAGTGTATATCTGTAACACTCTGGATTCATATTCACAACTCCAAATTTTCACTCTGCATGAGAGAAGTATTGCAACAGCTATTGGCAACAGGAGTCTGGCTACAAGCTCTTTTTTTCACTTCAGTGTTTAAAAGTATTAGTATGGTATTCATGCCAGGAAAAGTAAATCCTCCAGAGCTCTGTGCATGCACATACAAGCCTGTACATGTATATTGCACATGCACGAGTGTATACTTATTAAATGTGTGTGCAGATGAGACAAAATCAATCTCATCAATTCAGTAGGGTATTTCCAGCAAGCCTACTGCTTGTAATTACAATAGACCTTGCAGTCATTGTCTAGTTTCTCTTTCTTTCATTTGTCTGCCATCAGCGTCATATGGTTGTAGTTTGCATTAATTCATATGTGGTCCACATTTGTGTTTGTAGCCTCAGTAGTTTAATCTCTGCCCAATCACAACAGAAAGGTATGTTCCGGATGCTTCTTAGAGTGATCCCATCCATGCCCTCTGGATATAGAAGATCTATACAAAAAATAGCCTTGCACACACACACACACACACACACACACACACACACACACACACACACACACACACACACACACACACACACACACACACACACACACACACACACACACACACACACACACACACACACACACACCTTTGCACTAGCAAGGAGGAACATTGCAATGTAAAACTGTACAAAACAAATATGAGAACTTGAAATGGTTTACAGTGAAGTGCATGTGTCCATATGGCATATGGCATAGGGATAGCTTCTTCATGTTACAGAAAACAGAACTGCAGGGGATTTTGAATGCTGCACACATGGAAGGAAGTTGTGTCCTCTGTGTTCAAAGGAACCTACAAATTAAAAACAAACTTTACTGTGGAAAGATATTCTATTCTAATATTTATTTGTTTGAGGCATTGTACATATACAGTGATTGTCCATCATGCAATACCATCAGGGAGGCGTACGATTTGTCCCAAATATGTTCTGCAGCACGACTCCAAACATAGAGCCTGAGTCACAAAGATCTTCAGCAGCGAGAAGAACAAGTCCTGCAACAGATGGCTCCCATACAGGCCTGATCTCAACATCACTGGGTCAGGCTGGGACTACATGAAGAGACAGAAGCAACTGACACATCCTAAATACTGCTGTGTGATTACATTTTTTTTTCTCTTTACTGCCCTTTATATAAATTCAATCATTAAATAAAAATGAGTCACTGCAGCATGTGATGTCTATGTTTCACTGTATGTCAATATGTTCATATACATTTATTTGTCTTGGCAGTTAAATAATTTTTGCTCCTTTTTTCAGAAAGTGGAAGTCATTGCAGGGCAGGCCAAAAATGGAATTAATCTCCTGGCCAACATTTAAATTTGACAATGAGGAGAAAATATAATGTCTGTATGATTAGTTGAACTTCAGTCAGTCAGTTCATTTTATTTCTCTCTCTTAATGAGGGCCAATCAGGGCAATAAATGTTACTGGAGCTGGTGCGGTGCCACACACTGCAAATGTGACAAATTGGCTCTTGCAGTCAGTGCGGTTTTCCACAGCGTTGATCTGACTTGACATTTGAGAGGGTATTCCTCCTCTGGCGGGGACTGTGGAAGATAATGACTGCCATATTACATCAACATAGTGCCATGCCAACTGCTCAACTGATGACACATCCCATGATGCAAAGCTATAATGCTCTTCCCGTCAATGGTTGTCATACGGCTCTCAATACTGCTTATTTCTCAAGCTGTGTTGCAACAGACAGTTACACAATGTTTTGATTTTAAAGTGCACAGAGGGAGCTCCAAAGGGATTATAGTGTAATTATTATATATTTCATGTCCATTTAATTTGTGTTTATTAAACTATGTATCAGTATTAATATGTCAGTCCAACAAATCTCCTATGACATTGTCTTCATATCAAGTTTCCGCATGTGTGGCCCAAAATGAAAAATAACCGTCAGCAATGAGAGACCCAAATATGTCACATTTATCTGACTAAAAGGAAATCTACACTATTTAGGAGAGCATTTCTATTCGTCACAGACAGACAGGGAAGTATTGAAACCAAGAATGAGGATACCATTTACAATAGAATGGTGATTATAGGAATTTTTCCAGCCCAGCGTAACGCAAGTGTGTAGCACCTTGGTAAGACCTAGGAAACGTTACTTACTGTAAGTAAAATTACATATTTAAACCCAAACTATAATGTTATCCTGATCCTTACCATGTGGGTTTTGGTGCCTAAACCGAAGGCACCTTAATTAATAGGGGAGGTAAAATGTGACAGTGATACGGTATCCTCCAGTGAAGTGTCTGAACCGTGTGCATGAAAAGAAAGTTGAGGGAAAAAAGTGCAGTTTTTATTTTGAAGTCAACAGAACTTCTGCTGCTGCTTTTGTAATTCTAAGTTATGGACATTTGTTTCCCATGATGCAGCACACATGCAATAGCTTTTTGCTGCCATCAACGTCATGGCAGTAACAATCAACACTTTACATTATTGTTGCACCTTTTTTTTCAATCTCATGTTGTTAGCAGTGCATGTATTGTTTATAACTGCACAATTTTTCTGTGGAATGAATTTTAATGTATTAAAATGTTCAACATTTTGGGTCGTTAATTGACAGAGGAAAATTGAGGATCCTGAAGCTGGATCAGTTGAGAATTATCCAGTGGACCGATGGGTGTATTAGACGCTTTGGTGTGATACCGGGTTGGATTGTTGGTAGTAAGAGAATGCCTGCCCCCCCTCTTTCACAGTTCCACTTTATGGTGAAGTATAAAGTGAAGGTTTTTTTTATAGTTGCAGTGTTGCCGGTGGAGTTTATCGTTGCTGTCTGTCTCCTCATCTGTAGCTCCACCCCAAACTCAGACCTTCCCCTAAATTTGAAATAAGACAAAATTTTGAAGGCAAGTTCAACACAAATGAGCGACACTAGTTTGAGACGCTCAAGCTTAGGGTACAATGATTATTCCCTGAGATAAACATTTCTACTGATTTGTATTTACTACACAGTCTTTGCTAGATAAAGATTAAACAGAAAAAAATCCCTTTGTTTAAAGTATCTGCACTGCTGTAATGCTGGAAAACAGAATCAGTCGAGTGTCGAGTTTTTTCAAGGTCTTGTTCCACCCTAGAAGAACTATGCAAAAAGAAGATTATTCTATTTACCCGACCACATGAATCATCCCTGAGCTCCGTTGGATTTGTTCTTCTGGAAACTATCGGTTGTTCAGCATTTTGCTTCCCTCATGAGCCAGACTGTCATATATTGTTTACTGTTGTTAAAGCAGAAATATCCTTCAAAGTCTGTGTGAGTTGTTAAATAATTACCCTGACTTCTGAGAGTGTGTTAAAACCCCAAAAATAAATCCCTGTTTGTTCAATGCCTGCTTTTTTTCTCATTGGAAATTACCCTGGATTGTCAGGTGTGGGTGGGCTTGGCTCTTCTTCAGCCTATTAGCTTCAAGCCACAGACTCCCATCTTGCCAGTTTATAATTCACAGCCAGCCAAGACAAGGTGGTGGTCTAGATTTCCAGAAATCAAAGCAGATTGTTGTAAATCGTGATCATCACTTCCTTTCTACATCCAAGGAAAGCATTTTGGAGGTGGTAGGAGATTATTCTACCAGACGCTGGTGAAATGCAGTATGTTTGGCTTTACCTATCCATCTGGAACACATTACACAACACGATGTACACACTGTCATGGCAACATAGGCAACACGGTCCCGGGAGCGCTGCCAGATCATCAAGGTTGACGCTCAAAGAAAACAAGTGATGTCAAAGTGTTGAGTTGAGACCACAGCTACACTTCAGATCAGTGTGAGGATCAACACTTAAGCACAGTGTTGTCCTGCTCATACAATGGAAGCAGGAAAGTACTGCACGGTTGCATATACTGGCGACTGCGGAGCCTTTTAGCTCGATGACTGTGGTGAGCAGACTCCCTGCTGGGTGCTGTTGGGAAGGGGCCACTCTGTGGTTAATTAGCGGGCAGTGATTTGGCCCCAAGAGGGCAAGGTCGGCCCACCAGTGAGCTCACTTCCCCTCGTCTTCACACTCACATGCACGGCCGCTCCCCAGCTATGACTCAGCCCGTGGAGAGTGAGAGCGAGAGACAGGAAGTCATTTTACCCGCATCGGGCCCATCTCCAATCTCATCGCCTGCCAACTCTGAGTAGTGTGATTACAGGCGAAACTGATTAAAACAAAACAACTTAGCTGAGCAGCCCCCCCTTCCTTCTCCACACATATACAGTACACATGGACTGTGACCCCCCCACCCAACCCCATACACACACACACACACACACACACACACACACACACACACACACACACACACACACACACACACACACACACACACACACACACACACACACACAGTCAGGAGAAACAGGATGCTAGCAGGATCCTGGACGTGATCTTTTTAGACTCTAATGGCATCCTGATGGAACACAGGTGCCTCCTGAGAGTTGTAGCACTTAACGCCGAATACGCATTAGATGACTCAGTGCCCGTTTTCCTTGTTTAATCATTTAATGATTATTATGTCTTTAGGTATTTCCTCATGCTCATGTTTTGGGACCGCTTGGGAGCTTCGGTCTGGCTTCTTACAGACGGAGTTAAAAAACTTGATAATAAAGTGATGAGAAAGCAGGTCTCTGTTGCAGCCACATAAACATGCCTCTGACTTTTAAAGGATTTTCCCTGAGACATCGGATGCAGGTGCTCTGCTGAGATCAAAGAGGCTGAGTAGAACCTACTTAGTTTGAGAACTCCAAGAGAGCTGATTTATTCAGCCGTCCCACTGTAAAAAATGCCCTGTAGTTTGCTTGAGAACCTCCAGCTAATGACGTTGTATTCCCTCAGAGCAGTTAAATAGGCTGGTGCATTCTCTTTCACTGTAATGGAAAAAAACAAAAACAAGAGGAATCTGCTCATCACCTGGGTTATGTTTCTATTTTTATTAGTTGATAATACAATGCAGCAAAGTTTAGGGCAATAGATCAGATACCTTGCTGTCTTACATTTTCTTACAAAGATACAGTGCATCATGGCACACATGGCTTTAATTGTGGGCTGTGTGGTAGTTAGAGAATGCATCCATACACTGCAGTACCTATCACTGCCATTTGTTCAAGGATGGGGAAAGTAAAAGGAATGCACTCAATGAACACAAATATGCCTTGCATGTCTTTTTCAATATGTCTGCATTGACCCTGCCACACCAGCGACAGTTGTTTTTAATATGGCATTTTAGCTTACTGTGCAGCCCAGAGGACTGGGTCAGAGATGGAGCGGTTCCAAAACACAGTGAATATTTGCTTTTCGCTCATCAAACCCACCAAACATGCGAGTCCAAGTCGAGGCACTGAACCAGTGAGGGCAAGGAAACTATCCAGCAAACAAATAAGGCTTTCACTGTACAGCCTCGCCATCGCCATGGGAACTGTGTGTTTTACTGCACAAATCAAACATAAGAAAGTATAATAACGTGGGTTAATACAAGTGTACTGCAGTAGAGCAGAGTCCATTAGAACAGGGCAGAGAAGGGTCAAGTTGAGCCAAAAAAAACATAGCAATGTCACCCAAACTGGGGGTTCTGAAGATTAGCAACACAATCAGTGTAAAAACAAAATAAGTTGAATAAATGTCTATAAAGCAAAAATCCATTTGTGTACTGTTGGTGCTACATTTGCCTAAACAAGCAGTATACAATCAAATTGCAATGCTGTTGAATCTATGTTGAAATTCTGTGTTGTGAAAGCAACTGGCCCTTCTTGACAACCACCAAACTAAAGTTGCATGAGAATTTTAATACTGAAAATATGACGCAAGCAATATAATCAAAAGGAATTAATCACATAAGATGATGATCATATGTGATTCAGTCCCATCCCTGGGGTGATACGGCCATGCCAATAGTGACTCTTGCTTTTGGCAAAAGCTGGTATGCAACATTTTTTGACCTGTCAATACATGCTTGATTTTCCACTGAATCAGTGGATTTACTGTCTTAATGCATCATGAGTAACAGCAAGGCAGAGCAAGCAGGAATGATGCCTTGCAGTAGGTTCAAGCAGTGATGGCAGGAACCAGGCTGCTGATTTTATTTTTGACCAGGACACTGGAAAGTTATTGTGCTGACTACCACTAACTGTGCATATTGTGTAGTGTTTTTTAAAAATATATATTTTTTTATCAAGACATCTGATGTTTCCATCACTGTATGTTTTGAATAAAATACTCATTCACAAACATTCAGACTTTGGTGAAACATTCCAAACTATGTTCTCATTCTCTGCAAAAGAAAAAGCCATTCACTTGAATGTTGTGCAGCTTTTGAAGTAGGATTTATCCTCTGTGTGTGTTTTTGCCAAGTACTTGAAGTTGGCTTCCGTGTGTACAGTTCCTGTATGAGTATCTGTCAAAGTGATGCATAAATAACATTTATTTGGTGCTGAAGCAGCCTTTCCTCCTGGAGCCTTCCAGTAGGAGATAAACGCCTTACACAAACCCACGACATTGAAGCAGTGACATGTACAAACACAAACACAGATTAACCTCTACTTTCACCTGTGTGATCTCCACCCAATATTTCGCTCACAAATCTAGATCCGTCCTTCATCTCATTTCTGCATGCTGGTGATAATGAAGCTGGGCAGATTCCAGACACTCCTTCAACAATGCTCGATATTGTACTGAGCACTACTATAGAGTGCAGTGGAGGGCACGAGGATCACAGACCTCAACACTGTAAACATAAATGAGATCAGTCCCTATGGATGACATGCACCCAGTCATTATGGAGCTTAAGGATCAGAGCGTTGGCTTTGTTCCCTTGTCATGGCGTTTTAAGGCTTAAATCCACAGGATTGAGTTGTGTCTTCTGACGAAGCCTTCTCACCTCAAACACCATCCAGTCCCATATCATGTCAACATACCACATCTAATGGACACCCCGGGGATGAGTGGATTTTCTGCATGGTTTGTCCCCAATGCAGCCTCCTGTAACTGCTTGTATCCCTGCTGAGTGAATGTTTCACAGACATCCTCATAGGGATTTGACAGAGGGCAAAACCGACCTCGTACCACAACACAAAGTATTTTACAAGGAAAGGCGAATCAGAGGTAAAGCGCTGCTGAGAGCAATATGTGTAAATAGGGGACATAAAGTAACAACTGGCAGTGCGAATACTACCTGCAAGGATTGAACTTCTTGTTTTGACACGCACAATACATACCCCAGAAAGGAACACAGGAGACATAAAGGCAATTGTGAATGCTGGGAGTGATTGAGCACCTGTACTCTGTGTATAATCACCTGAGCATACACGCAAAGCCTTCAGCAGAGTGCGCGGTGACCATTTATTTATGGCTCATGAAGGTTCTGTGCCATCAATGCAAACTGAGACCGGATAGTTTTTCTTCCATTTCTGTTCACCAACCATGAAAACATGTGCTGCTCATGAGGATCATGGGATACAACTGAAAGCTCCAGAACAGCTCAGTGGTCCTTTTTTTGTCACCTTTTATATCAATGGTCAATGTGAGTGCAAATAAAATGGTGAACTAAATATCTACAATCCAATGATAACTGAGCAGCAACTCAGTCTGCTGTTGAGGATCACATGAGATGATCAAAAGGTCCAGAACAGGAAATGGAACTGAGGGTGAGTTTTTTTTTTTTTTTTTTTAATGAATTTTGAATGCTACGTTCTGACAGAGTAGAAGAGTATTATTAAGAGGGACAAATAATCTTAAAACATGATTTTAAAATGAAATGAGGATGCATGATCCACATTTGAAATGACATTATGGAAAGGGATCAACTATGGTGCGCAAACTATTAAAATAGTACGTCCTGTATGCTACACAAAATGTGTGTACTATCCTGAATGACAGAACAGCAGATAATTGTTTTGAAATCAGAAGAGAGTCCAAGAGATGGACTATCTTTTCAGACCTGATTTACATATTGCAAAATTAATCAAATGGATAATATTTATTTTAGTTTGTCTGTGAAATGAAATGAAATTGAACTTAAACCATGTATAGCTGCATAAAGACTGTTTGTCCATAATATATACAGTATGTTTCTGAAACAGATGTTGTGGTGCCTGGCAAAGTTGTATTGTTTTCTTGTTAGTGTAATAAAGATTCCAGAATACAATTTAAGAAGTACAGTATATATGGTATTGGCTGGTGACAAATTAAACAACAAACAAACAAACAAAAAAGCTGAATTCTTAAACTGTTACTGTAGAGAATCAATCGAAGAAATGTAACAATCCAACAAAATTTGAAAGGCCAAATATTTCCAAAACAAAAACCACAGTATTTAACAAACAAACAAACATGTAAGTGTTTCTTATTTAGTAATTTCACAGTTTATGATGAGTGTACAGTAGATGATGACTTCACAGAAATGTACTTAAACAAAAATCTCAGAGATTATTAAATTGGGATGTGACGTTTACAATAACTACTTATGGTATAGTTAATTAATCACAAACAACTGCTGCCCTTAATGTTACTCACAATATGGATATACAGTGGGTACGGAAAGTATTCAGACCCCTTTAAATTTTTCACTCTTTGTTTCATTGCAGCCATTTGCTAAAATCAAAAAAGTTCATTTTATTTCTCATTAATGTACACTCAGCACCCCATCTTGACAGAAAAAAACAGAAATGTAGAAATTTGTGCAAATTTATTAAAAAAGAAAAACTGAAATATCACATGGTCATAAGTATTCAGACCCTTTGATGTGACACTCATATTTAACTCACATGCTGTCCATTTCTTCTGATCCTCCTTGAGATGGTTCTACACCTTCATTGGAGTCCAGCTGTGTTTAATTAAACTGATTGGACTTGATTAGGAAAGGCACACACCTGTCTATATAAGACCTTACAGCTCACAGTGCATGTCAGAGCAAATGAGAATCATGAGGTCGGAGGAACTGTCCAAGGAGCTCAGAGACAGAATTGTGGCAAGGCACAGATCTGGCCAAGGTTACAAAATAATTCTGCAGCACTCAAGGTTCCTAAGAGCACAGTGGCCTCCATAATCCTTAAATGGAAGAAGTTTGGGACGACCAGAACTCTTCCTAGACCTGGCCGTCCAGCCAAACTGAGCAATCGTGGGAGAAGAGCCTTGGTGAGAGAGGTAAAGAAGAACCCAAAGATCACTGTGGCTGAGCTCCAGAGATGCAGCAGGGAGATGGGAGAAAGTTCCACAAAGTCAACTATCACTGCAGCCCTCCACCAGTCGGGGCTTTATGGCAGAGTGGCCCGACGGAAGCCTCTCCTCAGTGCAAGACATATGAAAGCCCGCATAGAGTTTGACAAAAAACACATGAAGGACTCCCAGACTATGAGAAATAAGATTCTCTGGTCTGATGAGACCAAGATTGAACTTTTTGGCGTTAATTCTAAGCGGTATGTGTGGAGAAAACCAGGCACTGCTCATCACCTGCCCAATACAATCCCAACAGTGAAACATGGTGGTGGCAGCATCATGCTATTGGGGTGTTTTTCATCTGCAGGGACAGGACGACTGGTTGCAATTGAAGGAAAGATGAATGCGGCCAAGTACAGAGATATCCTGGAAGAAAACCTCTTCCAGAGTGCTCTGGACCTCAGACTGGGCCGAAGGTTCACCTTCCAACAAGACAATGACCCTAAGCACACAGCTAAAATAACAAAGGAGTGGCTTCGGAACAACTCTGTGACCATTCTTGACTGGCCCAGCCAGAGCCCTGACCTAAACCCAATTGAGCATCTCTGGAGAGACCTGAAAATGGTTGTCCACCAACGTTCACCATCCAACCTGACGGAACTGGAGAGGATCTGCAAGGAAGAATGGCAGAGGATCTCCAAATCCAGGTGTGAAAAGCTTGTTGCATCATTCCCAAGAAGACTCATGGCTGTACTAGCTCAAAAGGGTGCTTCTACTCAATACTGAGCAAAGGGTCTGAATACTTATGACCATGTCATATTTCAGTTTTTCTTTTTTAATAAATTTGCACACATTTCTACATTTCTGTTTTTTTCTGTCAAGATGGGGTGCTGAGTGTACATTAATGAGAAATAAAATGAACTTTTTTGATTTTAGCAAATGGCTGCAATGAAACAAAGAGTGAAAAATTTAAAGGGGTCTGAATACTTTCCGTACCCACTGTATAATCATTTCTCCGATATGAAGCTCCTTCCACACGTCCCCATCTGTTGGGACTGTCTCCAGTCTCCAAAATGTTCATGAGTATCTGTACAGGTAATGCTCCCATCAAGTTAGCTTTTATAAATTTCCAATGGGGAGGGACATACACGTCTCACCCCCCGCTTTGTGTATATGCAGTGGTTGTAAATGAGGCCCTTGGAGAATCTATGCCAAGATAAACTAAAGCTGTTCTGGAGGCTTGTGGTGGCCCCGCACCTTAATAACACTTTATGTTGGTTTTTCATTTATTTGTCAACCTCTGTGGCTGCCAAACGTTTATACTGTTGTGCCGGTTTTGATATAAAGCCTGCAGCTACTATAATACTACTACCATAACTAACCTACTGTAATATGTAACATAACATATGTAACCTATTTGTTCATGCATCTTTTGTACAACTATGCACTTTATTGTATAACTGTTTTTGAAAGACACAACAACTATGGTAGAAACAGTATATACAACATGAAACTATACATCATACTATATCTGTATATAATGTGTAGCTACATGTCTCTACATACATACTATACTGTACATGCACTGCATACTCCTGTAATCCTTTCTACGCCATGTGTGTTTGCTATTCTATACATACATACAAACAAACATATATAAACAGTATGTGTGTGTGTATATGTGTGAGCATGTGTGTAGGTGTGGGCCACAACATCACTAGGTCGCATTGCTTGTAGGTGTTCACTCGTCAAATAAAGGTAATTCTGCTTCTTATGCTCGGCAATGATTATTTTTTGTAACCAGATTACTGTAATCCAGTTAAATTAACTTCACAACGCTGAGAATTACAATAAAGGGAACTTTATTGCTTGAGGATTCAGAGTCCAGGCCTAATAGCCTAAGAGACTGGGCTTGGCTACAGCCACTAATTTGTAGTATAGTGGTCATTACTGAGAGACATCAGCCAGCTGTGGTGTACTGCTGCTTATCTGGAGGTAATGAGAGGTAACATGGGTGTAATGCGGTTCTATGCGGACATATTTGTCTCCACATCCAGAATGTCTCTTGACTCTCCCTCTCTCTCCTTTCTCCTCTGTCAAATAAATCCTCTGTGGCTGTTTTGAAAAATCCCTCCACCTTTTTTTTCTGCCAAACATTCTTTCTCCCTCTCTTTCTCCTATTCCTCATTAAACTCATGCAGAAGAAAGCGTGTTTAGTGTGAGCTCAGGGGCCCCCCGGCTCAGTTGTGGGAAGGGAACTGTAACGGTTAAAGGAGGGAGGTCTCACCCAGGGAGAGAAGACATCCACGTTCAACGCACACATAGATCAGAGAGCAGTTGTGTTTTTGGGTGACGTTCAGGGTGGCGGCTGAAACGAGAGCGTGTCTCGAGGTGCAGCAGGGACTCCTGATGGGACTCAGGTGATGGAGGGGAGAAGGAGAGAGGAATAGCCCAAGGAGGAATGACGCTTGTCTGGCCTGTTTCCCGGCCTCCCGTGTTGGAGCATGAAAAGGAGCAGGTTGTTTACACCCCAGTGAAAACAGCCACCATAGTCACAGCAGCACCTGGATGTTATTTGGGCTAATGGACTCGGGGCTTACTCAATAGTAATCAACTCAGGGGGGGCTTGTCGCTTTGTTTCATGCGCCACCTTTCTCCAGCACTCCTTTTCTTTGTCTTCCAAAACCTTTCTCCACTCTTTTCCCTCCTACCTCCCTCCATGTCCTTATCTCTCCCCACCCTCTCCTTGTGTGTTTATTTTATTTTGCGGAGAGCTGTGTTATGACAAAGCCTTCACTCCCCCGGATGTGTGCAGTCAGTGCTTGTGTCATGCCCTTATGAGGTATGGGGGCCCTCACGGCTCTGCCAGCCCCACCCGGCCTGCCCTTCCCAAGCAGCGAGGTATGGGCGGAGGGGCTGGAGGAGGCTGGAGGGGGTGACTCCTGCTCACACCCTGTCCTGTCCTGCCTGGTGTTGATGGAAACATCACACACACAAACAATCACACATACAGATAGAGGATAGCTAGATTCACCTGAAAAGATTTCTTTTTTCATTCTCTTTTGTTCTCATGGACATTTGAAAATGCTGACAGCAGACTTCCTGAGTCAGTCCATTTTCATGTCTCCCTGTGATTACCTCATTCATATAAGCTTCAGAAATGTTGGGGATTGTTTAACATCCATCACAAAGTCCCAGCTGATTAAAAACCTTTAGCTAAAGTCATGTAAAGCTCAATGTCACCATAGAATAATTTATCATTTAGTAGAAGACTCATTTATCCTGTGCTGGCTCTTTTCATTCAAACCACCAGAGGTTTTTTTTTTCTTTTGTATGAATGCACACCTCTGCTGTGGAGTGTTTCCTATTACAGAGTTTCACTCTCAGGGTCTCTTTCATCCTCCTTGATGAACGCATTTCTTTGTTCGCCATGAAATTCACTTCATTTGTCAAATCACGAGAATCTTGGGTTAAGACACAAAGAGTAGAGGCAAGTGGGATTTCTTTGCACACTGCATCTTGTGAATGGATTTAAATGGAAGACCGAGGGGAAACAAGTATATATTAAACCTCCAAAGGCTGTGCTTTAAACATGTTTTGTTTCTCAGGTCTTCGACACTAAGAACCAAGCACCGAACCTGGGGTGACAGAGTCTTCTCCATAGTTGTCTCTTCCCTCTGGATCTCCCTCCCAAAACACCCAAAAGCCCACCTTTTCAGAGCTGTTTTTAATGTGTGATTCATATTGTTTTTACTGCTGTTTGCTGCTTTTCATATGTGACTAAAGTTGTGTGATTTATAATTTTATTGTGTTGTTTTTCATCCCTTTAACCTGTAAAGCGTCTTTGAGTATCTTGAAATGCGCTATATAAATAAAATCTATTATTATAAATTTGTATTATTATTATTGTTATTATTATTACTACTATAATTGAGACAACTGGTCAAAATCAAAGATGCCACCCAGGACATATACTTCTTAGCAGTGACTCTCCACAGAGATGTTGAAGTGGAAATAAAATAGGACTGCACATGCAAAATAAACTGAGCGTGATAAAATTTGTCAAATGTGTTGCCACCGGTTTCATCTTTTCTCCCTTTTCTAACAGCTCAAATGTGAAAAAAAGCCTTAAGCAAAATGTTACATTTCATCATTTTTCCATTCTTTAATTTTCACCACAAAGCCTGACATGTTTTAAGAGGTGCAACCTAATATTGCCTGAACTCCAGGACCTACCACAAAGATCTCTGGGTAAATGGGAGGGAAGGAAGTGCACAGACAGGAGGACGGGCGTGGATGGAAAAGTGCGCAGTAACTTGGCTGCAGCACACCCTTAAGTAACAACACATGGCAGTGGAGGAATTCCACATTCACGGACACTCTATGTGAGCGAGGATGGGAAAGGCTGTCCGGGCTTGCCTGCAATGAGCGGCTGAGCAGTTCCGAATGGGAAGCTGATAAAGCTCTGCCATACCTAATTCCTTTCCATGTTCTCATCCTGGGTAGGCATCACAATGGGCATGATTCATGGGGGTAATTCCGCCAGCTACTGACTTGGCTCCTGTCTGCATTTGGGAAGAATGTGACCTCACAATATGGCTCTTTCAGGCCCATCCCTGTCTGACTTCGACCAGCCTCTCCTTGAAGCCCTCTTCTGTTAGCGAGGACAAGGGAATGCGACAGAAAATCAAGGAAGAGAGCCGAAGCTGAGGGGGAAAAATCTTGCAAACATACTCCTCCTTCCCCATCGTCTCCCTTCCTACATCACTCTCTTCCTCCCAGTCTAATAACTAAATGATGTGCAGCGAGTAGGGGAATTTAAAACAATGAACTTGAGAGTCAACCACCGCGACGACCACAGAGACGAGCCCTGATTGCACGGGGGAAGCTGTAGGTGTGATGCCTGTTTCATATTTCCAAATATCAGCCACAGGAACTACCACAAGTCTAGCCCAAGTGATGATCTGAACGAGAGCATGTGATGCAACAGTGTTTTGCAACATGAGATCTCCGGCGCACTCTCTATCTGGTGCTTAAACAAACTGCAATCATCATGGGTAATTATTTAGCCGTGTTAGGCCATTTGAAGCTCAGTTAATTCCTAGTTACATTCCATCTGTCACGGACACAAAGGCTCTTGTCTTTATCTGCCGTCAACGTTGAAATATAAATTACACCGCAGAGTAACTCAGGCAAAAGTAAGCTCACAATGGATGAAACATAAAAGTGTATAATATCAACAGAGAGTTAAGAAAACATGTGGTCTACAAATGCCTTAAAAACCGATAAGGATATAATAGTATCCTTCTATGGCAGAGACCAGTACATTCTTGTTTCTAACAAGATTAATGGAGCCAATATGTGTAGGGAAGGACAAAGTATGTTTGTCTTTTAATTGCATCAAGGCTTTAATGTGATTATGAAGCAAACACAAGCAAACTAATTTAAACTGAAAACAAGAGGGCATAAAAATATATCTTAAACAGGGAAAATGTTATCCTCTTATGGAGAGTGAATGTAATTTGCAGGCACATCAGGCATAATCCTAACCATCAATGTTCCTCTCTGGATGTAGATCTCAGATATATGAGTTGTTCTACCGCTTTAAAAAAGTTCAGAGCAAATAGAAAAATGCCTCAGTGGTCCAATAAATCTCCTTTTTATTCAAGCAATTCACCCCAACTCCGTTTAACTTCACTACAGGGGAAAATGACTTTACAGACCTGCACCAAAATCAAACTCTACACACACATGATCATAAACATGTACAATCTGGCACGAGTAGCAGCACGCACACTCTGACACACATGTAAAAGAGGGCGTCGACACCTACACGTTCATAAGGAGAGGTGGTTTTGTCATGTCACCCTCCTTAACATCCTGCTACAGTCGGCCTCATAGGAGGAGAAAACATGGTGTGATGTCACCTCTGGCATGGCCCGGTGTCTGAAAACTTTTCATGCGCCGCCCCAAATGAACAAGAGGCAGACATTACTCAGAAAAAGAGTGGAGACTATCTGTTCTCCACAGTTAAAGCTGGTATTTGTTAGCGTGGACCCACGCCAGAGTCGGGCCACTGTCTGTTGACTGCAGATCAACACAATGCAGGATCAGATCACTCAGACTCCACAAAACATCTTCAGTATGTCGCCGTGCCAATCACAAAACGTCCCTGTCACTCTCACTGGCACGGTAACACTCTTCCACCAGCACCACTGGTGGCACCGTATCCAAACCACTGAGTGGTGCTAGTCAGAATGGATCTTCATCTGGCCATCAATCTTCATGCTCTTCCCTGTGAGCATGCCACGTCTTGTGTTGCTGTTAAAAGTCTTGGCTCTGCTGCACTAGGCCTGAGATAAATTGATTACTCTACAAAGCCTGCGAAGAATATTCAGAGATCTGATCCATTCTTGCTGTTTGTCACTGTGCATTAGCCATCAACGACGGGATTCCTGAACCCTGACTCATGAGCTGCTCAGGCAGGCGCCTTTCATATAAAATTTCTCAAGAAACAGGCAACTGGAAATGTAAATTTGCAGACGCATTAAGAACGTTTTATTTTTCGAGTTTGAAAAAAAGAAAAAAAGCCAGAGGCATTTTTGGGTTGAACATTATGTCAGCAGTTAAAAGAAATAGACAAATTCGTTTTTGGGCAACTTATCAAAAGCATGCATTCCCTGCTTTTCATCACTGGGAAAAGCGAAGGAGAACAATCACCCAAGTCTGCTCCTTACGTTTCTTACAACTGTTGCTCCGCCACATAATGATTCTGGGTTTTTTTTTTGGCAAAAAGGCACCAAAGTCGGCACAAAAATATATACTGGTGGCATCACACTTGGCTACGTTCTTTGATAATGGAGGGCTTTTCAAACTGTTACAAGTATATTTCCAATACAATATCATACCGTATCTTTGGATTGTTGTGAACTTTTCCTTTGCTTAAATAGTTCCTTTAAAATCTCAGTTTAGTGCTTGTTTCCTTCAAATCTTGATCAGATATCATTGTTACTCAACATCAACCTTTCTATTCCAGCTGAAAGGTCTATTGAACATATGCAGTGTATTTTTTTTTCCCATGAGAAAGTACACTCATTCTGTGGGTAGAGCAGAGTTTACACTCAGCTAAATCCATTCAGTGTTTCTATTTTGGTGCAACGTCTAGACTTAAAAACATTTTACTAGGAACCAAAAGCCACAGCTGGGTTCTGTGAAGCTGGACTAGACTTACAAACGCTGTGCTACAAGTCAGGCTAAAGCAAGTGTCTGCTATTGATTTCCTGCCAAGTACCTTGCAGGGTGTATATCTTAACTACAAAGATAATTGATGAAGTCATGTGTTTACTTCTGACAATGTCTTTGTACTGCGGAGAAGATTGTCTGCGGTCTTAAAATACTTATATTAGTGTCTTTTATGGGATGTTCCTTGTATACATAATTGTTCACAGCATCTTAAAAAACAAGGCCAACAAAGTGAAAATTACGGGGTTTGTGGGGGTACTGACCACCTATTTTCCACACTCCAAGTCATAACATCTGTAAACAAAGTAAATGTGTTCAAGCATCAACACCCACCCAAAAGTGTGACCACACAAATGATGTCATTCCATGCTAATGAGCATTTGGAGCTGATGACCAGGCTGGGCTTGCAATTAAAAATGGGGTTGTTTGTTATTATTTTCATTTAAAACTTTCACTCCTTTAAATGTATTTTTGCCAGAATAAACAAAATATGCAACAAGACTCAGAATAAAAAACTACAATAACTAAACACAAGATTGAATTATGTAGTTTCATTCTTTTGATACTTTTTTAGTGATCTCATTTGCACGTGCACTGGGCAAACAAAACTGTTCAAGGAAAAACCTGGTTTACACAGTTAAAAGCTGATCTCTACTTTCTATAAACAGCCTGTATGATTCATCAGTGTGATGATGATCCATCACTTCCCATTTGGGGTTTCCTTAGCTTCCTGCATCTGTTGAGTGAAACTCAAACGCCAGCATCATCGACTACACACTTCCCCATGTTTGCATTCATAAGGTGGCACCATTCATGTCTGATGTAGGCTATGATGAAATGAGGAAACACATCAGGGCCTCAGTCTGTTTTAAATGAATCTGTAACTCTTCTCCCCCACCACAGTCCCACATTTAAGGGAGTTTGTTAGCAAATACTGTAACTACTTTCCAAAACTGCCAATCTATAAAAAGCACCCCCACCTACAGCAGCGGTTCAGCCGAGTTTAATGCTAAAGCAAATAATACACACATCACACCACTAGAGGATTTCATGTCAGTGTCACTCTTTGCCTCACCAAGGCGTACATGTACACATGACCAGGGTCGAAGAGACAGGTCATGTGAAGTAAATGACCGGACATACATAACATTACTTACGGAAAATGACTTTATTTCAATCCAAAACATGATCTTTACTTAACCCTAACCAGGTGTTTGTTTGGTGCCAAAAACACATGCGTGTAGTTTTCACGCCGAGGTGAAGGAAAACGTGACACTGACACAGTATTGTCTAGTGGACTGGCAGATATATCCAATGCTTTGGCATATTAACAGGTTGAGAGATTGAAGGGATTAGCAGATAACCGCTTTTGTTCAAGTGCAACATCACGAATGTTTTTGAGTCCAAAAATGTGAGCCGTTCTTGCCACTTGTAATATTCCTAGCATCAAGACACCTATGCTCTGCCTTTAAGCCTGGCCAGTTGAAAGCAAAATATTTTTGTTTTGTTTAAAAGCACTGCTTGCTGAAAAAATATTGCATTATAGCAAAACAAGGCTAAGATTCAACAGCCATTATAGTAAGACTTTGACCTACATGCTACCATGACAATGTTAGCATGCTGATATTCAGCATGTAATGTTTACCATGCAAGCATAGCAGAGGCAGATTAAAGGGATTGTTTTAGTCAAAAACAAAGTATTATACACAACAATTTTGACTCCAATATAAAGGTTTAGGAATAACAAAAGTGACAATTTGAATTTCACAGCAATCCTTCCAGTAGTTGTCAAGATATTTAAGTATTGACCAAAGTGGGGACTGACTGTCATCATTATTGCTCACAGCAGTCTTCAGGCACTAACTCCCTAAAAACAACTTTATACTCTAAATTCCAAAAAACACAGTGTAAAAAGGTTGTTCTACTTAGCTTTGTTTTGTCAGTCTTAGGTATAGTCTACCATTGTTGTTGTCCAAACTCAGGACATGAAAATGTAATTAATTGCAGGTCAACTGCTGTATTTAACATTAAACATGAGCTGCACTTTGACTGATTCTTTCCTCTGGCAGAGCATTTTGGTCTAATCTCGAGGAAACATATTGGTGTGAGCAACCTGGGTTAGGCAGAACAATAATGACCGAAAGCCCTGTCTTGATTAAAAAAAAAAAAATCTAAATTGAGCAAACACTGATACTGCAAATGGGAACAAAATACACAAAGAGTAAGCAGGAAGAAAGGAGCTCCATTAGCCTTCACTGTAGCCACTGATGATTGATATGATAGCAAGCCTATTCAAACTGCAAATTTTACACATGATTGAGGCTCTATTGGATGTAATGAACTGGCCTTCCTGAATATTGCACTTGAGTAACTATGTGACTACCAGCACAATAGCTGCTATTATAGTTTTGGGCCTTCAACCCATTTTTCATTGTACCAGGTCCACCGTGTTATTATTGCAGAACTCAGAGTGAACCCGCGGCTTTGGTTTCTTGCTGTTACGGATGTGACCGTTCTCTCCACCGGGAGCAATTCATAGAGTGTTAATTGACCACCGCAATCACTCAGCAGATTTATGGAAAGTCTGAGGGGTCACAGGAGACTTCCAGGGGAGGCCGACCAGGGAGCGAGGCCGGCCTCAGAGCTGCAGCTGGGGAATTTCTGGCCTTTGTGAATACACTACAGGTTCATAAACTGACTGCCTTCCAATGACCTCAGAGGAAACTTACATTATATAGAAAAATTATATTGAAATTGGCTGATGAGTGTGGGATTTTTCATGTTATAATGGGAGTTAAATAATGTTTACAGTAATGATTGCGATGCAGAAATATGGAAAACAAACATTACACTCACAAAAACTGTGATCTTCAAATACAGCCTTGACCCACTTTGTGCTTATTTGTCATCCACACATACAGATGTATATCATGCTGGGGGAGGAGCTGGAGCACAGACAGACTGGGAGCGAGTACTGGGACCCATCTGGCCGACTATAATCAGCTTTAAACAACAGAGCTACAGACAAATGAATGATACAAGGCGCATTTGTAAAAACAGAGGATCAGCTGTTAGCGACAGTAGCTAACATCTAACTACCTTCATTTAAATCAACTGCCTTGTGAAGATCTGATGTGCAAATACTGATATGATCCAGTGGAAGGATGGGTACTGGTTCTGAATGATAAGACAATAAGAATGGTTTTGCTCATTGTTAATCCTCCAGTGCAGTGTGTCAGTCTGTCAGAGTATTAGTTTGGACAAATGTGCATGTAGCCCTGCATCTGGACACTCTTAATACTGTTTAATCCCTTCCTGTCAGCTAGCTAGGCTTGTCCTCATGCCAACACACCATCTACAGCGTGTCACTTATCTTCAAACACAGAAAGTGAGCATCCAATAACATCTCCGGCGTGTTCTTCAGTTTAATAACTGCATACTCCTGGAATAATGAGGCTTTTTTTGTTTTAAGGTAAGAGCAAACCTTCAATTTCACATTCATCATCTTTTAATCCAGCCTTGAGTTTGTTCAAAGAGGACGAGTGTCAATTGCTATGAAAATAGGAAGCAAATTAACGCAGTCGGTTTTCTTAAGAGGGTTGGAGGCACTAACAAGTTACAAACACGGGCATCATTTTGAATTGAATGAATTGTTTTTGTTGACAGAATAGTTCAGAAATTGCTTCTACAGTTTAACATGAAGCAGCTGAGAATATTTGCCTTTGGGGCATGCCAATAATTTTACAGTTATTATGTGATAAGCTGTATCATTTCTTTTGATGAAACGTCTTTTTGTGAGAGCTGCCCTAGCATGATGATTTATGAGGGCTGTAAGTCTGTGTTTTGCTGCATGGAGCCTGTGTGGTGCATGGAGTCTAAATGGCATGCTTGCTTACACAGAAACGCATCACTAATGGGTTTGTGTTACACTGGTAAATCAACTCGAGCTGTGAAGCGGCTCCCAGCAAACCTTTATGATCCATTAACCACCAGGCATGGTTTTGCCAGGGCGTCTGTGCCAGCTGGCAGAAACGGACTAGCCTGTATCATGAGCAGCCTCTGTCAGCGATAGCTTTACTGAGGTTTGCAGAATCCCCCCCCCCCCCTTCCGTTCTCTCGAGCTGATTACATACATGTTGTTTTCTCATTAGCCCGGGCTCCTCGTGGTCCTGTCTCGATGGGTTGAAGGTAAACGCAATGTGTACAATATGTTAAACTCGACGTCTGCAGACAGCTTGGGAAGAGAGACAAGTCTGTGGAGTGGTTTGAGTTTGGGTGGAGACAGCAGCATTTACTGTAGAACTGCAGACAAATATGCACGGACCCCACCCTAGGCGAGTGATCAACTCCTCTGTCATCAGTGTCTTTATCATGCAGACAGAGATTGATATCCAAGGATCAGATTCCTTGGGATTCCTCTTGCAGAAGAAAGTCCCATTTTTCAAACATTTGGAAAACTTGAAAGATTTCTGTGGCGCTGTTTGACTGTTTTATTGTGTTATTCATGAAAGCTGGCAGCGCTCTGCGATACACACGCAAATAAGCTCCCGGTTTTCCAAGCTGCCTTTCGACAGTTGTCAGAGCACGGCTTATTCCTGAAAACACATAATGAAATATTTATGGCTTTTCTGTGACCATGCAGTTATGAGGCTGTTATTGTTAAATACTGATATCCTATTTGCAAAGCTTTTCTCCTGAGTCCACTTGTATCTGAACGTCTTGTGGATGATAGTTGTCTCATGTTTCATGGCTCATGTTTAATGAGTGAGTAAAGGGCAACAGAAAAGAGAACAGGACTACAAAGGGCATCTACGCAAAGAATGAGACATATGAAGAATCTTTCTTACATTGTAATCGATAACAATTTGGATTACATGTAATCCTACAGCATGTAACATCTTATTCTTGAATCCTGCCTTTTCCTCTGAAGTGAATGTGATCTACCTACACACCCATGCTTTCCAAACTGCATAATTTCTTTTATGGCTCTGCAGTCAGATGGATGGAGGGGAATTCCAGGCAGACTTTTATCAAGAATTTTTAAAAACACAAGTGAGCCAGTACGAGGGCTGTGAAATCTACTTGTATTCAGTGAGTGGACACTGTTATCTAGGTCACAGGTAGATGTGATAGGCAAATCAGAAATTTCCTCCTCCTCTCGATTGGGGCACTTTCACTGAGTCGGATAGCAGGCGAGATATCAGGAGCAGAGGAGAAGCAGAGGGTTGTGGTGGGCACAGTCAATAGAGGGAAAGAGACTAACAACAATAGTTCAAAGCCTCTTTGTATTTTGCTTTGCATTTGATCCATTGTCCCCGCCGGTCTCTAGAGACCACCACCAACAAGGCATCATCTTACTCAGGTTGACAGGGGTTTGTATGGCTAAGATGCCCTGAGAGATTAGGCTCAGGTGAAGCCCAGGGTTCGGAGAGAGTGGGAGGAAGAGGCGTTTTCGTCATCCTGCTTCTGCAAGAACAGAGGACAGTTTGATAGGAGCACGCTTGCTTAAATGATACATTTCGAGTTTAATCTTATTAGAAGTTGTAATTACGCTCACTGTTTTGTTGGAGGGTGAACAAATATTGTGTCATGAGAAAATAGCTTCATAAGCAAATGGCAGTTTCTTTATCTGACAAGGAATGTAAATCCTTGCTAGAGGATTATCACAATGGCCCATTTTATTCCTCACCCGCTATCCGTAATGCGTAATTGTCATTTGCCTCTGTCTCTCTCTCTCCATGGCAAAATTGATGGGTGGAATATCTTGAGAAATATGCGAGTAAAAGCCAAAGAGGGAAACATCTCAGAGCCACACCACAATGAATGTGAATTTGGAGGATGCTAATTAAACAATGTCATGATTTATTGCCAGTAACAAAACATTTACTGTTTCAATCCCAAAGGCTTGGCTTCCTAGAAAATGTAGCATTTGGTCACAGCTCTGTTTGCTGCAGTTTGGTTTGCACTGAGGCTTTATAAAAAAAAAAGTCAAGACCTCTGATATTGTATGGTTTTTGTTAGGGGATCTATGTATATTTATTGCAGCAAAAACTATGAGCAGGATTAAAGCCTCTTTGTATGATTTTGCTATTTGTATTAATATTCAAGATAAGGGATCAATCAGCTACCACAGACATCTCTAAAAGTTTAAACATCCAGCGAGTTCATTACAAGCCTTAAATGAAGTTTTTTTACATAGACAAAAACTCACCTTTGTCTCCGCTCACACATTTAAAATGAAGAGACTTCCTAGAAAGCCTCCCTACATCAACATGTGCAACACCCCGGGTTCAGAACACGGGCTTTTGGCTGGCTCATGAATGGACGGGACAGAGATGTTATCTGGCCTTAGGGAGGATGTTTGCGGAGTGGGAGTGGAAGGCCTGTGGGGCTTCAGTGTGCTAATGCAGCTAACAGCCAGGAAGGCAGAGTGTTGACTCTGCAGATTTGAGCAAGCTACTGATGGCTACGGGGCTAAATACTGACCCCATGGACTAATAAAGAAAATCACCTCAGGCACGAGCCGCAGGGGTCAGAGGTAACAGCATGGCTGGGAAAAACGCAGGCCATGGCTTTCGATCACTCCTCTGCCTAATTGAAATGACAGTTGAAGACCAGTGGGGGTAACAGTGTTTATTTACGTCTTTGTTACGCAGTGAGCAAGCACAAAGATATGCCTGGCCCGGCCAGGGATGACATCGCTCCTGTATGCTGTCTGGCTCCGGGATCTCTGCACTAGTACAATAAGGACTTCCTGTCTGCCATCAGATTCCCGGGCATTCCACCCAGGCCCGGGATGAGGCGAGGGGGCTGCAGGGGACGTGGTTTTGTGAAAGAGTATGAGTCCTAATCACACTGACAGCACGGACCTGTTACCTTCTTTTGACCCCCGAGCTGACCCTCAGTCTGAACTGCCGTCGAATAAAGAGCTGTGATTAGCTGAAGCTGTAGCGAGGCTGGTTTCCTGTGTTTAAACAGCCTCAGGGAGGCGCTCAGCCTGACTGTCAAGACCATGTTCCACCGTGCTGATACCAGCACATTTATACAGGCTCTGCACCTACTCTTGTTGCAAGGTAGTTGCTGTAGGGCTTATAAACATGTCTCTTTTTTTCCCTTAAGTGTCATAGAAAAAATTAGTTGGTGGCAATAATTGCACGTTCCTAGTAGCTACTAATGACCCAAAAGTATATTGCTGGATGCAACAAACTGTGGAATATAAGACGGCTGCACCATTCCTCTCAATAACAAGCAGGGTAACTACAGAGAAAAGGCAGAGGATAAAAAGAGAGAGAACAACAAATAGTGGAAAATGATACATACACAGATATATTTTAAGTTCTAATGAATACACAGAAATAATTGCTTTCCGGTGGCTTTGACTGTGCTGGTGTAAAAAAAAACCTGATGTTGCTATTTGAAGAAATGGGGGAAGACAGTTTTCGAGCTCTCCTGTTTCACTGGGGTCAAGGTGAGGGAACGACCTTCAGCAACCTGAGTACTAAAACAGCCTGCTGCCGTCTAGCGTGACTAGACATTCGGCATTAATGGCCTCCAGAGAGGACCGTCAGTGCAGGAGGAAAAGAACACAAATACTCCCCTCTCACACCCAAGCAGCACAGAGTACAGAGGAGATTATACAGTGTGTAATGCAGCACACTACAAGCAAGTGATTTAAGGGATTACAGCATGTTTTTAGGTCCACTGTCAATTCATTATTTAAACTAGAGCACGAACACCAATGACTCTGAAGCGAATCGCTGGTCTGAGGCTCCACCATACTGATATATTCTGACATAACAGGTAAACCTGTATGTGATGAGGTTTTTTTTTTTTATCATTTGAATAGTTTCTAAATTGATAAACCTTCAGACAATGCATTTCCAAGGATAGTAATTTCCTGTGTAAAATGACCCCCAAAAAATTCCATTTATACAAATACACCATTGCAAGTTCCTGAGATGAACTCTACTCTGTGTCATGCAAATTCTGCTAATAGAAACAGGATGAATAAGCTTGTGGTCATTTAAAAAAATCCTTTCAGAGCAGGAAATGAGCAACTATTTTGCTGCTTTTCTTTTCTGATTTAGCTGCCGAGAAGGTTCAGGTTTCTGTCATCGCTTCAGTCTGTGAAATTAAAGGATCACTGCCCTGGTTCCTCAAATGTTGGCAACGTGCATGAACACTGATGCTTTGTCACAGGTGATTAATAAGTATGCGGTACATTTGATCCTATTGTGTTTGCAGGGTTTTGTTAAAGCCATTTGTGGGTGCTGATTACTTGTGATATGATGCTCTCAAAGATGGCCTTTGTGCCACCCTGCATCTAAACTCCCAGGACTCCGTTAGCATTTTTTTTTGAAAGATGGAAAAATAAATGAAATGTGTGTATGTGTGCCGTTCTCCTTCCCGTCTATGACATATCAGACAAAAAGTTTATCCAGTCTTGTTTGTTTTCTAGTTCTAAATGGGCTTCCCTGCAACCATATATGCAGATAAATATTCAGACACACACACATGCAATCACACTACAACAACAAACTGTGTATGCCGGATGTACTACACAAATAAGCAATAAAAACATCCAAACAAAAACTCAAATATAAATGTTGGGATTTCATTGAGTAAATCAAGACTGAAGTGCCAGTGAGAGGAAACACTTATTAACATTTCAGATTTGATAGCACACGCTCTATTTAATTTTTATAGCTTATAACATGTTGCACTAATCAGACAGGTTGGGACAGTGAAGTGGTAAAACAGACTCAAACGTCTTCCATGACGTGTTGCATTTATTATTAGATCTGCTCTGAACAAAATAATGTCAGAAAAATCTGCCTATAGAACCGCACACACACAAACACACACATTATAACAACTTATCTGAGTCATATTTGCACTACCACTGTTTGGCTCTAATTAAGAGCACAGATAAATGGCAGTAAGTACAGGCACAAAGCCTTTGGCATCCTTAAAATCTCTCGCCACCCACATACGGACATATGGCAGTGCAGAAATCATCAAATGGAGCCAATAATGAGTGATAATCCACAATCAGCATTAGAATGAAAACAGGAGTTTCTATTTACATGCCAACCTGTGTTTATTAGTTTTAGTCTCATGTTGAAGACACGCCAAAGAGAGGTATACTTTTACAGTATACAGAAAGACTAAACACAGTGTAACAGCTGCTGTCTAAACAACTGTAACACCCTTTACAGTCCTTT
Organism: Brachyistius frenatus; assembly: GCF_029030835.1. NCBI lineage: Eukaryota > Metazoa > Chordata > Actinopteri > Embiotocidae > Brachyistius > Brachyistius frenatus. The sequence goes on from NW_027210607.1 coordinate 6,270,646, forward strand.
TGGTAACTTGTGTGAATCTTTCTTTTTTTAGTCAAGAGAAGTTTTGGGGATTTCTCCCCGGTCCCATTTGTATTATTCATGGCTGTTTCCAAAAAAAAGTAAACACATTCCCTTCTTCTTCAACCATGGCATGAATCTAATTACATTGTAGAAGTTACGCCTGTGCTCCCTCATTGCCTTTCCAAAAGATTGTATTTAAATCCCCTCAAATGGAGGCCGTTTATTTGTGTAAAAAAAGAACTTGATCATCATTTAAATATTTCAAGCTGTAGCCGGCAGACAAATTCAGATTTGTCTCCAAGTCTTTGCCATTGTAAAAATTCTCCCATGAACTGTTTAAACTACAAATTAGTCATCTCAATCAAAAACAATCACAAACTGTTGTTACTTGCAAGCCAGTATTTACACTGTTTTATGATTCATGGCATGACAGAGGATCATTTTTCTTCACTGACTCACATATGCTGATGTAAAAATGCTGATCATGTCAATACTTGCGGGACATAAATTGTAAAATATGCAGTAAAGGAAGTTAAAAGACATGAAGTGCATTTCCTGCACAAAAAAAATACCTTTTCTTTCTCCCATAAAAATCAAACTGACAAAATGCAAGCAGACAAAGCAAATCTTTTATGGAAAGGGCACAGTGTCTGAAGGAGTTACGTAAAATATTCTGATGCTTTGGACCTCTGTCATGTCTCTAATGCTGTTGACCTGTTGGCAAGCTTCACCTCCTAGTGCTAACACTTCAATGAAAACCTCATGAGGCCACGGTAAATTTGTCGCAAAGAAAAGATGTCCGTGAACAGCGCTGATCACGGTGAGGCCCGTGACTATTGTTGCCATCTGCTCACTATTTCCTCCCGCAAAAAAGATAATTGAATCTGAAATCACTTTTCTCTTCTGGTTTAAGAGTGAGGGTCGTGTCTGTCACTGAAGTCTCCACCACAATGGTTCGGGCCCTTGTTTGTTTTCCTTTTCGAGCTATTTCCGCCTGCTTGTCTCTTGCAACATCTGCCCCTAACCCAACAGAGAAATATGGACCATCTAATCACCTGCCACACTTAATTAAAACCCCCATCACTGCCTTTATGAGAGGCATCAAAGGGCACATGCCCAAAGGGGGTCATGCATATAAGACTTCAATGGTGTGCTTTGCAAGGTCTTTGCACAATAGAGGATGCTAAAAATCTTTAAGCTGGTTTGGTGAAAATAGGTCAGTGTTGGCAGCTGTGGGTAATGTGTCCCGGGCCTGGCCTGTGGTCCAGCATGCTGCTCGCCATATTTAACACCCTTTGTGCCATCCTCTCGGCACTAATCTGTCCTTTCACTGAGTGTTAAAATTAATTTGCAGTGATTTCTATGAGGGCACAGTCATCGTTAGGAGACCTCAAAGGGGCTATAAAATGGACAAGTTGCCAATAGTGGGCCTTTGTCCTTGGTCTGCCCCTTTCTAAATACCCATGACAGCAGCTTTGAAATGCTTGCCTGATGAGGCTCAGATGCCCTGGCTGTGGACATCGCAGTGACCATACTCGTCTGGCTGTGAAAAACATCTCATGACAAAGACAAACTCAGCACAGCAAACAATACAACGGACCAGATTCCAAAACTGCCAGGCAGAGTTCAGCTTGCGTCGCTCAGTGATGTATCCTGATAATCCTTGTTGGCTCTGAATTTACAGATGAAGCTTTAATTTGAAGTTGTTTTATTTCCTCAAAGCCATTGCAACAGACCAAGTCCCAGAGGAGAACATCAGTGAAAAGAGATAACCATATCACTTCAGAGTGCTTGGCATCTACACAAAATGGTGTTCCCATGGGAAAATCACAGACACAACTGTTTAGCTGAGCTTTCCAGTGGTGTGCACATAATGCCATTAATTGTGTGTGGGGAGAAAGAGCCGGCCACAGAGAGCTCCAGAGGAAGCCACATCTTGTAAAGCAGGTTTGTGTGAGCCTGCTGCAGTGTGCAGCGTTGCATCCCTGATTCTCTGGTTCATATCTTCTGTCTTAAACACTTATTCCTGTTTTATCTTTATTTATTTAATCTTTCTCTTTGTGTATGTCTCTCATCTCCCTTTAATGCATAAACTTTCTGTAACTGTCTTACCCCCTCCACTCCCAAACCATTAAACAAGAGTCTAGAATTAATGACAGAAACATGTCTGACATCTGCAGGAGTAGGGGCCCCTCTCCTATATGTCAGCCTTACTTTCACTGTATAAAAAAAGATAAACCTATAAACTTAAAGGAGAGAGACAGATGAGTCAAAGAAGTAGAGAAAAAAAACAGAGCAAATGAGTAAAAGTGTAAGGCAGTTGCGGGTGGGTGTGGTGGGAGAGTTCCTCTCATCAAATTAAACTTCCATTGCCGTCAAAGACATCCTCAGATTCCAGCAAGCCAATCAGCCAATTTAAGACAAATGATTTCGTTGAGCTTTCCTGCCACACTGGGCGTGGGAACAGCACAGATTCTCATAAAAAAAAAAGGAGCCTGTAAATTATTTCCCTCCTGCTTCAAAGACCTGAACAACAACAACAACAACAAAAAGGTTTGTGTTTATGTGTTGTCATCCTTGAGCGTCGGCCTCAGCTGGTTTCTACTATGCATGTGCGGGTGTAAACAATATTTGGGATCTACAGCTGTCCACTGCTCACATGTGACAGTCTGGGAGACAAATACAAAAGGATGCCATCTTTCATTCTCATAGATAAATAAAACTCTTCAAGGGTCATTTAGACTGGGGGGGTGTGCATTACGCATTTCTTGAGGCGGCGTCTTGATCAAAGACGTTTTGAGGACCTCTTTCCCTCTCCTTTCCCCCACGCGCCACCCTCCCAGCCTCCCCCACATCCCACTCTCCAACCCCCCTGCCTTGCTGCTGCTAATCATTGGTGGTCTCCTGACTGCCAACAGTAATTGATTAGGGAGAGGAGGACTGGCTGGTGGTGGTGGGGGGGGGGAATAGAGGGGAAAGTTCAGCCCAGAAGTTCTCAAGGTCACTGCCCTCTTCTTCTCCCCCCTCTGAACTCTTTTTCTCATGCTATTAGGTATCAGCCACAGGGAAAACTGCAAATATTTGGCACACTTGGTACGACTTCCAAGAGGTCTGCCAGTGGCAAGCACAAACAGGAAGGTCTGTGTAAGCAAAATGGATGCATCTCGACGGTGAAAAGGCTCGATTCGTGATGTGTTGATTTAGGAACTCAACATCCTCGGTTGAATATGCTTATTTTTGTAGACCTCCCATCCCCTCGCTGCTCAGTGCTGCTGCGTTGTTTGGCCCTCTGCGGCCGCTCAACATCCTTGACAATATAAAGAGGTTAGTGGATGTTATTCTGAAGTACCAACTCCCTCCATTTCTCCTGATCTCACAGGAAGAGGTGACATTCCTTGCCTCTGGAAAGTGACTCATGCTGCTGTCTTGTTTAGTAAATGCAATTACAGCCTGGTTGAAGCATTCTCCTCTTCTGTGAAATAGAGCGAAGAAAAAAAACTCTATTTCTTCTTCTTCTTTTTTTTTGGGGGGGGGGGGGTGTGTGTGTGTGCCTGTGTGAGTTCTCTGCATGACCAAACAGGGTCATGTTCACCGCAGAACCCACCGCCGACTACGGATGGAGAGTCTTGATGCCTTTGGAAACATGACTGTCACAGGAAATGTTCAACATGTTTCACAGTGCTGCAGCTGAGTGAGAGCTGAGGGTGTTTTAGAGAGGAGCCCTCCCAGAGCTAAGGGCTGGTGTTGATGTTGGCTGCACAGCCGTCTCAGGGCTGCTTGGAGTTTACCACTCTCTGGTTGTGAGACCAGTAGAAAAAAACAAAACACTTAGAGCATGCTCGGATACTCTCAGACCTATGTCTGAACATGTAGACTAACTCACAGAGTGAAATGAGGTCCAGTGATGTAACTTCATGGAAGCAAGGACAAAGTCAAACAAACTGATAATGCTAAATTAAAGACAAATAATTAGAACAGTTTGAAATTCATATCATCACTCAGAGAGTGGAGACTGGTGGGTTTCCATGTTTGTCTCAGTCATCTCTCCCCACATACTGCCCCAGGCTACGGCAGCTGTGAAGCATTCATCTTTGTCTGCTCTGTCACTTACACTGTCTCTCAAAATTTATCATACGGAACTCATTTTTCATAAATCTGCCAGTAGGGTCGCAGATTTTCAGCTAATTTCAAACATAACCCTTATAAACGAGATGGGCCATTAATCCTACATATATCTTTCCGTTCCCCTACTGCTTATGTATACTCAAACAACATGTAAAAAGGATTACGACAAAACTTGATATTCTTGCAAATATCATATCAAGACATCATGAAAGCCGGCCTCACTAGGCTGCGAATGAAAAGCAGTTGTGTGGTTTAACTTTATCCAGACTCGTGAATACCAATGGAGGTCCTTCTAAGAAGTGGTGGGCTCTGTTTTATGTTCTGTCAGTGCTGCGTGTCTGCTCTCTACTGCCCCCCGTTGTTGGGCTTCAAGTACTGACGAGGATTATGTCAGACTTTGAAATTCTCTTTACTGCACAATGTTTTGACAAAGCACACTTGTTCTCAACACAGAATCATACAGTTTACATTATATATTTTTCTCTTGAGTGGTTAAATCCACACACACACAAAAAAGGTTTATAGTGTTTTTTAAGAGGAGGGCATGTTTCCTTTTTCTAATTAAGTACTAAGTACTCCTTAGCTCTCTTCAGCTCTCAGCTTGCATCTGGGCCTTTAAGCCTTGTTGTCATACTCAAATCTGATGTAAACTAAACCCATATTGTTCCTCATCTGCCACAAATGCTGATGTCAGGTTGTTCATTTCTGATCACCTTTTCTCCCTGGAGGATACCACCATGTGGGTCTCAAAGTGATTTAAGCATCGAAACACTTTTCTACCTGCTATGAAAAGTCTTAAGCCTTGCACTAAGTCTGACAATAGTCAGCTGGCCTCTCACTGAAATCATCTCCCAGTGCTGTAATTTGTGCATAACAACAAAGCCTCTCTGGAAGTTTACAACCTGAGAAGCTCAGGGTGTTTAGAAAAATGGAACGGACGACTTCTGCTTATATCTGCTGCCAGTGTACTGAAATTATACGACTGCATGCCAACAAATTGTTTAGCCTAATTTGAGAACAGTTACTATGTCTGAGGTTAGCTTTTATTTGGGAAAAAAAACAGTCAATGTTGTTAAAAACCCAATTAAGGAAACCTTTCTGGTGGAATCTAATTCAAACATGGAGCTGAGTTTTCCATATGAATGCGGGCAGTATAATTCATTGGCACTATATTTTAAGACAGATGAAAGATATGCAGGATAATTCAAAACCGTAGGATGTTAATCTGGATTTCATGCAATGCAGGCAGGTAAACATTTTGCCTTTTGAAAACAGGCTTGCAAACACTGATGGGGGTGGAAATGGAAGAAACTGAGGCCAGAAGTGGCAGAGTTAAAGAAACAAACAAAAGCAACTTCCTTTCACTCCAAAAGAGAGAGGCTGCAAGATGAGAGGTGGATGCTGGTGAAAGAGTAATTATTGCCATCACTCTGCTGTCACTTCATGGGCGTGAGAAAAAAAAAGCCGGGATATCATCTTTTCATTCAAGCTTTTCAATGTGGGTGGTGTGGTAAAATGGTTTTAAGCTGAAGCTGGATGATTTGTCAAGTAGCAGAGAACAAGACTGGGCCTGCGGAATGAAGGAAATGTCATCTGATGCCATATGGGTTGTATGAGCCAAACATCCGCCAGCCCATATTCTCACCTGTTTCAAGTCCCCGACAAATAACCCCCACGGAAATCGAACACGGGCTTGTATTAATATAACCACATGCCCGGTCATGCATGGACACATGCACTAATGTTTGAACATTCCCTATATAATCATACAAATGCATGGCTGGGTTTATTTTGTGTATTATTATCTATATGTTCGGTGGGATACTGCTGTCTTATTATCCTCCTTTGAAACTAGAGTGTATCTACAATGATGCTACTTATCATATCAAAGCATGCTGATTAAGGTTAGCATTCATTTCAAGTGTTCATCTAACTGAAGAGCATGAATTGGTCTATTTTTTTCACTCCTCTTCTAAGCAACACACGCGTTGCAGTGGGGAGTTTCTGTTGTGCGTGCAGATGCTGTGGCTTCTCCTATCACAGGGCAATATTTTATCCCAGAAGAGTGGATGGCTGTTCATCTTCTCCCCAGCCTGCACAGGTTTGTCTGATTAAATTGAAAAATGGCGTGTTTAGCAGCATAGTCAGTGCACAGTTTGACAGTCCCAGCTATGGCAAGCGCAAACGCAGAGAAACAGCGGCCTCAACGGCATCCGTGGAGAAAAAGCACTGGATGTTTTTCACGAGGGCTGTTCTGCTGCTCATGTTTGAGCGGTGAGAAGGATCCTCTGCAGGAGCAGGAAAAGAAGATTAATGGGGCCCCTCTGCATCCACACTTGGATCAAGGAGGATCAGGTGAGGAGGAGGCTATCCAGATTACAGTGGAGGATCTGGGGATAGTTAACGCCAGCTTCAGCCTGTTCGACGAGGACCCCATGACCCCGAGGAACAGCATGGCCCGCTCAGCCAGCTCTGTGTCTGCCTGCCCAAAGGCTCTGAAAAAGAAACGACTCAAGCCTCTGTCTTCACTGCTCATGCAGCCCCAGGCCCAGCCGGCAAACACTTCTAGCAACGGAGAAGATGATGAGCAAGAGGAGGAAGACCTGCTGCTGTTTGACAGTGGCACTGACAGCACGGCTGCTTTTGGAAGCCTCCTGACACGACCTGTCATTAACCTGATTCCACCCACTCCCTCTGATGTATTCAAAGATGATCAGTTCTTCGACATTAATTCAGAGGAAAGTGTGGCGCACACATCTGGCAGTGAGGGAAGCTGTGCTGCCGCTGACCAGGAGAGCTATGAGGAAAAAATGGAGAGTGTGGAGGCAGACGAGTCAAAGGAGGGATGCATACTGGCTGAGAGTAAAGACAGTGCTAATAGTGAGGCTGAGCCCGAGGAGGGCCCGGGTGGTGAGCCTGGAGAACGAAAAGAGGCAGTACCAATTAAAAAGGGGGATGAAGAGAAAGCAAAGCTCAGGTTGTTGCGTAGCACCTACCAGGTGGCTCCTCTCCCTGAATGCCCTCGCAAAAGTGAGTCAAGCAGTTTTATTGAAATGCACACAACTGGGAAAAACAGTTGTTTCCTTTCTTATCAAGATGGAAAATTAATAACAGACTAGTTTCTATATGTTCAATAGTAAGGTAGCTCTGTGGTCTTTAGCCTAGCTGAGCAAAAACACTGGCGACAGCGAGCTTAGCTTTGCCATATATACCTTAAAACAACTCCAAAATTGTGCTATTTACCGGTGGTGTGTTTACCCCGTGTAGAAATGGAAAATGAGACCCTGTGACTGCATGAGGCAACTAGAGTCCTACTTGAACCCTTCCAAATGATACATTGACACTGAACAAAGGCCAGGTGGTTCTTAGTAGGGTATTGAAAAAAACACTATGTTTAAAAATGCTCTGGAACAAGAGGCCTCATGTGGCAAACCCACTCCATTTAAGATGGTTTCCCCACCTTTGCAGCTACATAACAACAATTCATATGGAGCCAATGGTAAACCCGGACCTAACTTTAGGTTAAAAAATAAGAAAACAAGTGTATTTCCCAAGTAGTTGGAGTGTTTCTTTCATATTCTCTTTTATTTCAAAGATAGATTTATTTATTAGTTCAAAAGAATGTCTCTTTTGGTTTCTCTCTCCGTCACAGGAAGCTTCAACACTGGAATAAATCTTTTATCATTTACTGAGCACAACTTGGGTGAGTTTTGTTGATGTAAATTTGCAAAGTATTTGTACTGCTGTTTCCATTTAAGCAAAGTCTAGGTGAGAGGTAAATGGCACCAGATGACGATCCGCTTCATCCAGCTGTTGAGCTCATGTGTTGCCTCTTCGTTTTGATCTGAGTTCCCCATTGAGATAAAATTGCAGTCATTATGTGACATGGCTACAGTACCTGGAACGCCTCCTTTGGGATTTGCAGAAGTTCCCCTTTGTTGGAATCCCTTTTTAGGCATTGTGTGTGTATTCCCCATGTGTGGCTGGTCAGGCGGTTCCCAGGTTTTGGGTTCCTGTGACTCAGCATGCTCTCCTCCCTCAGCCGTCTCTCAAAGAGCTTACTCTCTTTTCAAACCAGAGCAGGACAATAATACTGGAAACGATAAGCATCACATTTGCCTATCCATTACATAAATGTGCTGAAAAGTTCTGACTCTAAAGCTTTGCTTTGTCATTAACCTAGTGTGTGTGTCTGTGTGTGAGTTGTCAAACTGTGTCACGCACCAAACCTAGATGTGTGTGTGTGTGTGTGTGTGTGTGTGTGTGTGTGTGTGTGTGTGTGTGTGTGTGTGTGTGTGTGTGTGTGTGTGTGTGTGTGTGTGTGTGTGTGTGTGTGTGTGTGTGTGTGTGTGTGTGTGTGCAAAGATGCAATGTGTTTGTCTGTGCTAACCAGTCAAGGAACAGAAAAGGCACTAATGTTTGATGTGCCATGACCATAGACGGTATATACAAATGGACGTGGGGTCTTTCAAGTAAAGCCAATGCAAAAGTGCCTTCAAGTGCAATACCACTGAGGCCCACCATGGGCAGGCTCCAAGAAAACTCTGGCTCCAATAGACTCCCATTCAAAAAGTATCAACTACTTTCGTGAAACACAAAAGTCATAATTTTTTTTCCCACAAGTCATTATATGGTGTCATTTGATAAATTCACTCCTTCTTATTTGTGTTCAGGAACTAACATCTTAATGAGATGTTAGACCTAAAAGAGAGGTACGTTTGGTGGCATGCCTGGACTGATTGACATGTCTGGGATGCAGTCAGGTTCCCAGTATAGTCCTTTGTTTTGATAAGGCTTTTTTTTTTTTACTGTGGTAGGGGAGGTGCACTGCTACCCTCCATTACATTTCTCAGACAGTTCAGCATCTTGTGCCCTTTCTCCCTTGCATGGTGAGAAGAAGTCATGGAGTGAGACTGGAAGAGATTTTCTCATAATTTCAAAGACACGCTGTTATGTCTGAGGTCAGTTCGAGGAGGATGCTCCTACGCGTCTTCACATTTAGCCAACACTCATCGTTTTTCTCAGTGGGCTGTTTTAGTGAAGACAGTTGTGTGTAGCATGGAGAGTGTTCTGAATTTGCTTAGCTGTAGTCTAGAGTTTATGATCCTCCACAGACTGATTCACAGAGCAGCAAGGTGATGAAGAGAGTGCCAACTCGCTGCCCCCCTCCTTGTACTCCACAGTCTCTCCAGGACCCAGACAAGATTCCACTGCTGACACACATAAACCAATTACACTGCCTTATCTGATTCTGACTCCATCTAAACCCCCATCCATGTCAAACCAGCCTTTCACAATCAGGCCCCTGAAATGAAAAACATGCGTTTTAGAAATTAGATGACATTTTTGTTGGGTAAACTATTTCAAAAGACTACTGTCTTTTGAATGACAAAGGAGGTCCTGATGCTTCAATGTCAAAAATCATAAAAGTTTAAAGTAGCCACAATCACATTGCTGCCTTGTGTTGCCTGAAAAAGCCAAGGCCCAGCCTGGATGTCATATTCTCAGCCTCATTTGTCTTGCTTGTTATGATAGCAGAAAATAACGATATCTGCTCGCTGACCGAGTGACATTTGGAAAATGTAAGAATATGTGTTTTCTGTGGGAAAGAACTTGGGCTGTCAGACAAGCATGTCATCAAGCAGACAGACTTTACTGTGTCTGACTGGTTGCCCAGCAACTTCATCTAGCTGTGGCCAGTATCAGCACCAGCTAATGCACTGCAAATAGACCTGGTGACCTGCACGCCAGAAAAAGGCAGAGAGGCCGTAACAACAGAGTGGCTGAAAAGAGTGAAAGCAAGGCCCTAATTAAATAGTTAATTTCCCATACTAGCTAACACAGGCCTTAATAGAATGAATGCTCCTGCAATTATTGACTTACTTTGTCTGTTATTACGCAGATGAGCCAAGCAACACAGATTTGAGCTGCTCCGACATGCTGAAGGCTGAACTTCGCCTGCTTCCCCACACGGCCACGATGGACACATTTACTCAACTAAGGGTAAGGCCAACCACAGAGGCTTTTCTCACGACCTCTTCCTACTTCATACCACATGATCTATCTATGGCCAACAAGGCCCACACATGCACCTTTAATGTATTTAAAGGTAATCTACAGAGAGTCACCACACATTCCTGTAAGGCATGTGCTTTATCTGATTTAGACTGCGGCTTTGTATTACGACTCATGAAGTCAAGAATACTTACTGGCTGTAAATTGATTAGACAGGGCTGCGTTCTCAGTCTAATGTCAGCTGAAACCTGTGTTACGTGACGGCAGCCAATAAAACGCTCCTGCAGTCTTGGGGACACACTGATGAGAAGCGCCACTTTCCATGCTTTAACCCAGACTACAGGCCGATGCCATGAGGAGGAGGGGTCGCCACGACAACGACGCATAACTGTCGGTGAGTGTGGTATCATGTTATGGCCAAGCAAGTTCTGCATAATACTACTGTTCCAGCTGATGTATGTCTCAAACACATCCTTACAAGTGTGTTTTTCTTCATGCATCTTACACAGCATCGTACATGCATCATTCCAAGGATCAGAATGGAAACTTCCCAGAGAAGGTATTGTAAACCATCAAAGCAGGGCCTTCAGGGTGGCATCAGCACACAGCCCAGAGCTGCTGCAATTACAGAATACGCTCTGTTTATATTTCCCAGCTCCCTTGATCTGTCAAAGCAATGACTCTGCAAATAGTCTCAGGATTTTAGTCTTTGTGTCCAGGATTTGCCAAGCAAGATTGCTTGTATCCTTAGCGATCCATGTGTTAGCTGAAACACAAAATGCAGAGAAAAAAAAAGTTATTTTTGTCTTTTGTAAAGGCAAATTGCTCATGTCCAGCACTTAATATCTCCATGCATTATCAGCGGTTTTATTTTAAATTACATGAGTCATTTAGGCAATTATGCAACATGTACAGTATCTTAAGCAGCCCCACCTCACAGTAGAGCTGCAGAAAATGGCTGAAACTATGGGTTATTTGAGGTTTAGGTATATATTATGATCTAATATCTTTTTTTCAGAAGGTCTCTTTGTCTTACAGCATAATGGCAAAATCCCTAAGACAAGATTGACCGGTCTATCTAATCATTTTACAGCCACTTTGGAAAGCCTTCACTGGCAGAAGGTCCAACACTGTAGTTTTCTTCCCAGCAAACCCATAAACAGAGAATTTGTGACTAAGGCAATAATTACATTGAAACCTGTGTTTAGGTTTCCCACTAAAGTGAACATTTCTTTGTCTTTTATAATCACTTGTTGACAGTTAAACACACAAATATGTTTATTCGCTGTAATGTGTCCAAACTTGTATATCCAACATAGTCATACTGACTTTCAGTAAGCCTGACACAGACAGTGATGAGTCTGGAATTTAACCATGTTTTGTCTTGATGTCTTGCCACCTACTTGGTTCTTGCATGCAGCAGTTTGAGTCAGAATTATCTTTGTGTGCCATGTACCACTCTCTTTCCAGTTCCCAGCCTCTGGTTACAAGAGAATATACACATTGTACAACAAAATCAAAATAATCCCAAAATGCATTCTACAATAATGATCAAAAATTTCAGTCTCAGTGTAGAGTATTTGATCGTATGTGCAATCAAAAAACAAACAGGTTAGATAGATTAACCTAGGGGCCAAAGTACAACCACAATGCAACAAAAAACTGAGAACACAGTTACAAAAGAACTTTTGAACACCACAGCTCTCAATATTCGCCTGCGGTGGTTCTAATGTAACGCGGTTCCACATCGTGATGAACTGAATGAAACAAGTCAGAGGTCCTACTGTGAGACTTCATACGTAAGCTAAAGAAGGGTACAAGAGAATCAGTAGATACTAAACAAAAAACAAAACCATGGACTGTACACAAAAATGGATGTCGTCACTGGGTCTGAAAAGCCAATGCGGAAGAGCATTAAAATGCAATACCACTGAAGGCGACTAGGGGCTGGCTCCAAAATACCTCTGATGACAGTAATTTTTTCTACAAGTCCTTATGGTTTCATTTGCTAAATGCACTCCTTCTGATTGATGTTCTAGTGGTCCTTTTATATATACATATTTAATCAGATATTGGGCCTCAAAGAGAGGCATGTTTGGAGACATGCCTGTTTTGATTGACATGCTTAATCAAGTATGTCAGAGTGCTGCTATAGGTGGGTGGACATGGTGTCCTCTTACGTTTCTCAGTCAGATCCACCTCTTATTCCTCCGTATCTTGCACAAATATGGTCACTTCTGGTTCCATAAAACCAAGATGGCAACGGCCAAAATCCCAGACTGGAAGCTTCAAAATGGCAGTTCACAAACCAATGGGTGACATCATGGTGGGTTGCCACACAGCCAAAACAAAGTTACAGCAGTGGTTGGAAATCATAGGGAAAGCTGCTTTACCAATAACATACGGTGAAGCAGCCATACTTGAAAAATTATGCCACACACATTTTTGCTTTACACAACCTTGCAACAAACTGTAAGGCTTGATGAATATGTGCAGCTTTTTCTTGGTCAGATAAAAATAAAACAAATTTGTTTGGATCACATTGGGTTCATCATATTTGCTGTAGAGCTGGCCAGGACCACTAAAGTGACTGCACAGTGCAACCCCTTAATCATGGAAGAGGGCATCTGATAATATGGGGCTGCATGAGTGCAAAGGTGCAGAGGAGATGACATTTATAGAGGTTAATGTGAATGCAAATTTGTGCATTCAAATACAGAATTAAAAGAGGACTGCCAGCCTCAAGAAAGGTGGTGGGAATTTTCCAACATGACAATGATCCCAAACACACTACAGCAATCACACAAGTTTTTAAAGAACAAAAAAGTTACAGCTATGACTTGGACAAGTCAGTTCTCTGACCCTAATCCAACAGAACAACAGTGCAACAAAACCCCTCAAGAAAAGAGCTGCTGAAAATATTCTCTACCCAGATTTGTGCAAGACTGATATCTACTCTACACTTCAACTTGATAATAATACACTTTCTGTAAGGTAATACAATTTGGGGTTATTTACCATTTTACCAACATGATATAGGACACTGTTTTTGTAGAGAGGTGTTTATAGAAGCAGTTTTCCACCTGGCATTTGGTCCGCGCCCATGTAGACTGTGGTACAAGCAACATGTTGCCTCTCACTTTCTCCAGGACGAAGACAGGCGAGTGGCCAAATCTCTCAGGGAGCTGAACACAGAAGAAGTCTGCCAGTGGTTTACCAGTATTGGATTGCAAAAATGTCTCCCTTTCATCAAAGGTAAAGCATGTTCTCCCAACAGTCTCCTCTCCCAGCCCTATGGCTGTTTAACAAAGGCAGGCCTTGCCAATTTGATTTATCTTTGCCACAAATCATATAAACAGTTTTTTATTGAATGTGAACAAGTTAAGATGGAAAGCAGATGAGGATAACAGAACATTAAACGTGACACCATTACTCCATAAATTACATTAAGCTGCAACATGTCAACAAGAGTTTAATAAAAACAAAACAAAAAAACTCTCTCTCACTATCCTTACTATCTATGCTTTGGTTATATTTAGACTTTTCTTCATCGTCCGATTACAGTTTGATGGCTATTTATTGTCTCTCACTACCTTAACAATAATACTGACACAAGCAGGGTTGGATTTTAATGTTCGGATTTGTTCCACTCACAAAGATGCTACTGCTACATTTTCAATTTCCACATTTTTACTTTTAAACTTTTAAAAAATAGTTAGCATTCTGTTAAACACAGAATCATGATTTACCTTCAGATAAAACTTCCCTCTTTTTGATTGTCAGGGTTTTTTGCAAATGTTTGTCAAAAACTGCAGATTATTGGTGGCAGTACATTTCTCAGATTTCTTCTCTCTTTCAGAATCCAAACTGAGTGGAGCTGACATAGCTTCAGTAAACGTGAGCACTCTGGACGCACTCCATATCGGCACACTGGAAGACAGGGAGCAGTTACTGTCGGCCATTTATAACGAGCTTCACCCTCCGAGCACCATCAGTCAGACACTGGACTCGTTGCTTGGTATACTTCTACCATTACAACATAACAAATAAACATTAAACTGGATAAGTTGATGATGAAGAATGTAAAAAAGATGTTTACTTTTCTTGTTTTTTTACACAGAATCCTTGGGGCCTAATAATGTGGAGACATTCGCTGCAACATTGGTGTCGATGACCAAATCTAAGTCCTCTCCCCATGTGGGCTGCCTGAGTATGAATCGACGTTCCCTCAAGCTCAGGTAAAGCTGCTCATACAGTGTTCTCCATCCACCTGATTTTTTTTAAAGTGTTATTTGAATCTCTTGGCTTTCTTCCACTCTAGAAACAACAGCCAAAACAACACGGTGCAGAAGAATTCTCAACTGATAGAGATTACTATTAATGGTGAGTAACTGACTTTGTTCAAAGGTTAAATATATACCTTATATACAATAACTGAGACACTGTAAAGAAAAGCCATGTAAATTCACAGTATGTAGTGGTGTGCAGTGTCTAGTTTGTGGGGGTGTTTCTGTTCATATTGATAATTAACACTGTGCATAAATCAGACATATACATCACTGGTGATTGTTGATGTTGTCTTTCAGCATCAGAGCGGATAGTTCATCTCCGGACCCCAAAGGAAACAACAGTGGGAAAAATCATGGACTCGTGTATCAAAATGCTGGGAGTGACAGAAGACAGGAGTGTATTCACTCTGAAAGAAAAGCAAAGTACACACATTATATGCACATTCCATCATCTTTGCAAAAACACAAAGATATACTGAATATACGTTTACTGTCCACTATACATCTGATTTGATTTAAAGGTTCACCTGACGAGCTCTCACCAGATCAACCGATCGGGACTGTACTGACATCATCATCACAGAGCAGGCAGCTGGAGCTGCACTTGTGCAAAACGGTAGGTTTCTTAGACATACTAATTATCGAAAATTATACTGCACGCCATATCCCGACAAACACAACAAATAGGTTTTCTGTGTGATTTTGCATCATAGGACAAACCAACAAGTTCTGCCTCCCAAAGTAGTGCTGAAGTCAACAGCTCCAGTGAAAATTGCAACATAAACAAAAACATGCAGCCAGCTAAAGAGGAAAGGATCAAGGAACTGAACCAACAGGTGGACTCACTAAAAAATGTCATCCTGCAGGTTCGTAACTCTGCTCGGTAATATTTGCACTACAACTTAAAATACTTTATTCTTTTGATGCAAAGCATTATGACCAAGCTGACCTCTTTGACCCCTAAAGGTCCAGGAGCTCCACCACGGCCTGGTAGCATTTTGCTCAGAGTTAAAGAACATGGACGGAGACGTGAACGTGAGCAGGCTTGGCTCCGCTGAGTTGAAGGAGAGGCTGGAGTCAGTTAATAGCCGACTGAACGACAAGAGGCAGAGCCTGCAGACGCTCAGAGACAACATTAACAACGCTGCTGCTCTCAAGAAGAAGTAGGTGGACTGTCTCTGTTAATTAGTAGCTTGTTCAACAATGCATTAAAACTTTTTTCCACCTTCCAAAAGCACAGAGATTAGAGACTCCACTTCTTTATGTGATGGTGCTGTACACCTACACAGTAATGAGGGGGTAGAAACAGTTAATAAATAAAAGAATTCATGGTCATAGTTAATAAAATTTGGAGACTTTCAAGTCACACTGACATAAAAGTCAGAGATGCCAAAGTATTGCTATTGGTAAGGATCTGCTATGGTTGTTTTTTTTAAACCCTTTTTTCAGTCAAATTTACATAAAGTCCAAGCTACAGTCAAAAACCTTTACATGTAACTACAATTTTCATAAACTATGTTTGTTTTCTATGTATTTATGGTTCTGTGACCTTCTTTGCTCTCTTTCTATTCAGGCAGTTGGAGGTTCGTCTCTTGGAAAAGATAAAGCTGAACTGTTGGGTGTTTAAGGAGGAAATTTCCATCGTGCATCTCAACCGACAGGCAGCTCACCTCCAGAATGCTTTGCAGGAAAGCCACATTAAGGTACATTAAGGTGATAAAATGGACATCTCTCACTAATAATTAGAAATTTTGCTCTGCAGCTCAGTCAGGGGAGTTTGATCAACAGCATGTGAAACACAGTTACACCGATATGTGGGAAAAGCTGGATGGTCTGAGTCAGAGAATGTTTTGATTGCTAATAATAAACAATGACAAACTGATATTTGCACCAAAACAACTTCAGATTCAGAGAGAGGCATGTGTGGTATGGGGTAATAAAATCCTGCTTCTACTGAGGAAAGAGTCAAATTTGGTGCGTTTGGAAACCAAAGTAGTCGCGAATGCTTATCTTCATCTGTTTTTAGCCATATCAGAACTACTTGTGTTACTGGCCATATTTGTCTTCATTTAACTGTTTAATTAGCACACGCTGGGAGAGTTGGTCACAGCTTCCTGAGGTGATAGGCTTGGTAGTGCTCAACACTATTATGATCTCTTAACTTTGATCCTCTGAGTAACAACACAATACTCCATTCAGTCCGCTACGTTTCGTTCGTTAAACTTTCGTTAAGCGTTGTGAGCCTGAGCACAGAAGTGAAGTCCTCTGGACGAACACGCACTTTTTTTTTTGTCTGAGAAAATGATGTTTAGCGCTGACATCCGAGAGCCTGTGACCACACCAACAATGGAATGTGTGTGACAAAAGACACTGGGAGAGCGCAATGGAGAAATGGGCCAGCATGTGTAAAACTATCTCCATCTATCCCCGGAGGAGCCCACTTCTTTTTTTTAATGTGGCTCTTTTATCCCGCTGGAGAAGCCCCTAACGAGGTGCCATGAAAGGACACACGCGGCTCCGGCTTTGAAAGGTGCCCCGTGTCACGTTGCCACCCTGGGGCCACGCTTTTTTAGGTGCTGAGTTTGTGGGAAAAGCAGCAGCGCTAATGTTTATCATATGACCTAATCAGAGTTAACACACAGGTCAGAGCTGAGGAGCAGCCTGGGAACTGATAGAGCTGCTGTTCAAATAAGGAACAGACCGCCCTGTGTTTGGTCTCGTAGGCTGCCCCGCTTTACAGACAATAAGGAAATATTTCATCATCGGCAGGCTAATCTCTGGGATCTATTGCAACTGGAGAGCATCAATAAAGCAGCCGAGAGGGGAGGAGAAAGAGAAACAGAGGCACGGAGAGAGGGGAGGAGAGGAAGGACAACAAATGGTGGAAATGACTTCAAATAAGCAGTTTAGCTTGGACAACCCCCCAAAAAACTTCACACAGACTATTAAAGAGGGCAAATTGGGAGAATTATTGTTTCAGCCACTCTTTGGTCTCACATGCTCTTTGAGGATGGATGAAGGTTTTAGGAAAATCTGCCACCTCTTTGCCTCCTGAGTCTAAGAAATAAATAGGGTGTCTCCAGTTTTTATGTAGAAAGAGTCACAATAAGAGTTGTGGTTGATCAGTGTGGTCAGACTGTCTCCTATTTCTTTATCCTCCATTTTCTTCCCCAAATGATCTCTGCTGTTGGAGCAGCCATTCAGAATGACAGCCCTGAGTGTAGATCTGCTACCACGCATCATTACAAATGAAATGCTGTCAATTCCTCTTAGCATCTATGTTGTTTGCCTTTTATAAGTGTCATTTCTCACACTTGGTGAAACAAATTCTATTCACAGATCATGTTGTACGTTTGTGTAATGGAGGCAATTTATTGTCTTACTTAAAAATTTGTAACTTTTATGGATTTTGTCTTGTTATTGTGGGAAAAAAGCGAGCGAATCTCACTTCAGTGACCTTTGTTTTCTGGAGTAGCCATGTTTTAATTGCCTGCTCTGTCCATTCGTTGAGTCTGCTGTGTGTATGTGGGGTATGTGCTCTGTGTCTGGCCCAGGTAGGCTAGGATTTGATCAGATGTTGTGGATAAACATAAGAATATGAAGAGAAAATTCCTCGGGACCTTGGCGCACGTCCAGCATTGCGCAAGCTGAAAGGGAAAGCGAAGAAGTGCATTGGAGTCTGCTCCTCAAGGGGCTTCGGCTGTGTTTCCGCAGATATATCCTGTCTGGCCTGCTTGTCTGAAGAGAGAGAAGCCTTTGCTTTGACCCCTGACCCTGGCAAGGCGGCATCTATTGCTGCAAGGCATTCACACGCCACGCGGGGGGAGAGGGGAGTATGCCAAGAGGCTGGAAGAGGGAACATTGGAATTCAGTGGTTGGACTCACAAGTTATTTCTGATCCCTGCAAGCTACTTGTGGTGTGATCTCTCTTCCAGAGTGAATCGTTACATCTTGGTGGTCTCCTGGCTTTGACGCAGCCTCTGTCTATATCTCTGTGATTTCCATGTAGTGGTATTTGTAATTTCTAAAACTTTGTTCTCAGAAACAGAGATAATAAAGTAACCATTTTATCACTTGGAAATGATGAAGTTCAAGCCAGTGTTGGTTAAATAGGCAACTTACACGTGATGAGGAAACTTGAAACTTGCACACTGCACATTCATTGAGAATTGTCTCTCAGTTATGTGGAGAATATAACCTGGATTTCTTAATGAAGGGAGGCGTAGGTGGCTATTTAAGAATTTCTAACCTGGTAATTGAACAAAATTTTTGTGTTGTGTTTTGTATATATCTTTAAGAAAGTTATCTGTCTGTGCTCATATGACAGTGTGTTTGTCTTCTTGCTGTGTTTGCATTCAGGAAAAAGCTCAAAAGAAGAATTTGGCCATCGGCAGCCTGAGCCAGTTGGTGTCACCGCAGTCTCCGGCCATGCTGCTGGTTGTACAGGAGAACCAGAGCCCCAATGGCCATTATAGCTTTATGTGTCACCACAGAGAAGGCAGCGGACTAGTCGTGGTCGAGGTGCACAACTCTCACCTCTGTGTGGACGACAGGTAACACAGGAGCTAAATTAAAATAATTTTAAACTGAGCAATTAATCCGGGCTTGATAATAAATATTTGTTCACAGATGCCTCGCAGTTAGTGAAAGCGGTGTTCGATATCTTACTCATCTCAGCCATTTCTTTCATCGCTTGATTTTACTGTGCTTGGTAGCTATGGAAACCCACCAGATATCAGCCCCAAAACAAGCAACTCTAATGTAATACTTGGATGCAGAATAGAGTGAAAAGGAGTAGATAAAAGAACCCCATATAATTAAGCAATTATGGAATTACAGCAAGTACATACTTAGACACACAGCTCTCAAAGTCATACGTATTTTCACACACACACACACACACACACACACACACACACACACACACACACACACACACACACACACACACACACACACACACACACACACACACACACACACACACACACACACACACACACACACACACACACACACACACACGGTACAGTTGACATCTCTCCTGCCTAAAAAGAAGTCTGGATGAGACAGAACCAGAGAAGCTGAAAAGAGTCTCTCAGGTTTATTGTGTGTTCACTTTATCGTAGCATCTGGGCCAATACTCTTTACACAGCTAATGGAAAAATACAAAGGGTTGTGATTTTACTGTCAGTTTTATCCGGGTGTCTATAAATAAAAACTTTTGAGGGGGATTTTTTTTTTAGGAGCTCTGTGTAAAGGTTGGTTTTAAAATTTTATGCTCTGTGATTTGTGAATTCTTTGATAGTATTTCTTGCTTGTTAGATAAACATCACTGAGGTCTGGCCTCGTACCTGCGGCGAGTATGCTGCTATAGAAACCTTTTATATTTTGAAGGAGTTGAAAGATAATTTCCCATCAGCTTTTACATTTTACGGTTTAAGTATTTTTGTGTTATCAAAAGAAACTTTAAGAATTTTCTTTTTCTAACTTCAGAGCTTGAAATGAGACGATACTCTAACAGTCAGTTTCTTTTTAGCCTTTTTGACATGATGTATTCCTGCGTGTGTGTGTGTGTGTGTGTGTGTGTGTGTGTGTGTGTGTGTGTGTGTGTGTGTGTGTGTGTGTGTGTGTGTGTGTGTGTGTGTGTGTGTGTGTGTGTGTGTGTTTTTAACTGGTTTCACAGACTGGTGGAGGTGAATGGTGTGCCAGTGGTCAACTCCACACAGGAAGAGCTCACTGACATCCTGCTGCAGGGATCTAGCGCTCAAATCATTGTCCTTCGCCAGCCTCCGCCTGCCCTCACCTCTCCTCTGCTCCCGCAGCACATAGTCAGCCCTGATCCCGTGCAATCAGTGTGCCCGGAAAGAGATGCAGTTACCATGGAAACCCATCCACAACATAAGGTGATGGCCATCTGATGATATGAGAAAGACAAATAAAGAGACAATAACAGAGACTGACAAAAGCAGTGGTGAGGAGAACCAATGATGTAAAATGCTGTGTCATCATTTGTTAGTTATTTATCTCCATATGTGAACATGTTTACTGTACTGATAAAGTGTTTGTCATAGATTATTGACAACTGCCCTTTCGTTAGGAGTGCCATTGTAATTGTTTTGTAATTGCTGTTTTTCACCATATGGACAGTACATAACTTTGTTCTTTGTTAGTAATGTACTGTATAATTTATTTGGATTTATTGGTAGAGCAATCCCAATGAAATACAAATAACACAAGCAAAGACATTCGCTTTTTTTGGTCTGTATTATATCATCTTTTTGGCACGAGTCAGACAGAGCTTTGCGCTACTGGATATGCGATAAGCATTTGTTTTTTAGCATCTCGCAGAGTAATTTCTGTGGGTACAACAACGGAAGCCTGATGAGCGCTCTTTTTTTGTAAAAGTAGAGATGGCACTAGATAGTCTGAAAATATGTGATGTGATGTAAAGGCACACCCAAAAGCTTTGTGTCCTGTCTACAAGCTTTTTGTCTGCAGATTTGACACTAAAATGATCTGGAACAGAGTTCAGAGCAGAATATTTCTTTAAAAAAAAACAAAAAAAAGAGTCACGTCTCCCCTTTGTAAATTGTAATGTAATCCACTGTGCTGTAGGAATAAACCCTTGGGCCCGGAAATGCCTCATTTCTCAGCCTTGTTCTCCCTCGTTAAGTGGCAGTGGATCATGCAAGTCTGACAGTGAGAAAGCGCAAACACTACCAAAACCTGACCCAGACCTCTGAGGTCCAAAGAGCATGAGAGGGGAAAGTGATGATACTCGTCAGCTGATGAGAAAGGTCACAGGTCAGTCACCAGTACATTTGGGCCTTAATGGTTTTGCAATCAAAGCCAAATGAGCTCTATATAATCCCGACGATGAGAGAGATGGCATTTTCTAGTTGCCAAACAGACCCACGGTGAGGGAGGGGTATGACACTGGCAAGCTGGAGATTTGAGACTTACTCACAGGCATGGGAAATTGAAGTCACCCACGCCACAACATGTTCATCTATCCACTAACAGACAAACCAAAATTACATCCTTCAGAAAAGCATAACAATACAGCGAGAAGTTATCCAAAGCCACAAAACAATGCAATAGCAGGGTGTAGACACGAACAGCTTCAGAGAGAGGCTGAGGGAGATAAAGAGGAAGAGAAGGAGAGAAATTGACTCTGATGATCACACTCATTGTCTAAATACCCATGTAGCAGCGACTGAGGTCAGTCTGGTCTATTCTTCTATTCAGTGCAGAGAGACATGCAGAGAAAATTCAAAGCTCAGTAAAATAAAGCCACACAGAGACACAAGTCAGAGGAGAGAATGTGTCATGGCTGCCTTCATGGAAATAAATTAACACTGGAGAAAATGAGACAAAATCCTATAAACACCATGTCTGGCAGGAGTAGAAAGACGACGTGGGATTCCCAGTGACCAACACACCCCAGAACACACACTCTCAGGCTTTGATACTCCAGCTATAAACTGCTGCAAGTTGTCAATCTAAAAAGCATAAGAAATCCATCTGAGTGAGTAACTGAAGTGATACCATGAGACCTTCAAAATTATTTAAAAGATGCTGCTAAATCAAGAGGATGAACCGCGGGGGCCGGTGCTCTACTGTACGCTGCCTCGGAACATCTGCAGCCAGTTTGAACTGTACAGCGGCCTCTTCCTATGCTACAAAGGCGCCTCAGGTTGACCCAGGCTGTACCTGACACGTAGTGGCACAGACAAACTTACACTGCATCTGGTTTGCCTTAGCAGCCTCGGTAAAAAGCTACATCCAGCACACACTGATAAGCTCTGAGGAGAGTCCAGTGTGGCGGGATTTCTCTTCCCTGCTTCTAACTCCTCAATCCCCCCTCCCTCTCTCCCTCCTTCCTTCAACTCTCTAACCACCCCATGACATTTAAGGGTGCCTGGCATCCGTTTGAAGTGGGAGAGGGGGCATTAGCTCTGGTTTCCTGCCCAAATCCCACACAAGCCAATAAAATGCATGCAGGTCTGAAGCGAACCAAAGGAATTCCTGTTCACTAAACGTTAAACAAACAAGATTGGCATTTAGTCCTATTCCGTCCAAAGGATTGTTGCTTAATGCAGAAACAATTGTATCTTTTCATAATAATCCCTTTGTGTGTTGTGACTATCTATCTGCACCACACGGCTCTAAATCACAGTTAATTACGCAGTTAGTGAGATGTTAATTAGAAGATAATATATGTAAAACGCCTCACATTTGGCTGTTGGAGTAGCTTTGCGCTGTGAAGCATTGTGTTGTTAATACAGCCCTACACCTTCTGCCCTCTTATATTTCAGTAATCACTCAGGAGCAGTGAGGGCTGCGAAGGTCAGTCAAATCCCAGGAGCTTTTGATTTCATTTTGCTGAGGTGGAAATGGGACTTCTGCCTTTTCCTCTGGCAAATCTCACACTAAGTAGCTGCAGTAGGCACTTGAGAAAGTCCCCTGAGATATTTATGTATTGACCCTCTCCTGGTCAACGCCACTGTGTTATTTGACCTTTGTCCCTGGTGCAGTCTGGCTGCATTAACTGCCAGCTCAGACAGATTGAGGAAGCACTGCCATCTACTGGCAACCTCACAAACAACATCATTGTTCACAATTGTCTTCTCTGAATTAGTGCAGAGAAGGGAGGCTCTTGGGGCTGATTATGAAGTAATTCTGATTACATTATATTATTCATACAGAGCAGTTAATGTGCAACAGTTACCTTTATCTGGATGAATGTCAAACACATTTTGAACTGTAATCAGTTTCGTAATCTTCTGGTACATTTATCTGATTAAAGTGCAAAACACATGCACATCTGTTTTGTCCAGGTGTTAAGTCTTAAACAACACTGCTAAACCTTTAAACTGACTCTTTTCATCTTATTACTGTCGATTAAGTTGATTTTTGTGTGTCTTAACACCGCATGTAAAAGGCAGTTACATCAAATATGTATACTGTAATTTGTGTTATTATTATGATTTCCAAAAATGTATTTAACCTTTTTTTTTTTAAATAGAGAAGCGAATAAATCTTAGTATGCAATAAAAATTAACATTATTCCGTATGTCTAAGCAATCAAACAGCATTTTCCAGTGAGGTGAGTGAAATCCTGTGACTACCTTAATTTTCCTCCAAATCTGTGATTCAAACATGGCTGATATGTAAATGTCAGCCATGCAGGCTCCTTTTCATTCTTCAGGTAATTTACTGTGTAACACAGTCAGATGAGGAATGATATAAGGAGACCATGAGTGATGACATGACCACACTGTGACTTTAATGTGGGTTTAACTACCACAAATTAATGTCTATAGGCTACATCTGACATGAGGCTACTTTTGAAAAGCTGCTGAGAGACATTTTAACACTCTCTGCGCTGCTCAATTAAAAGGCTAATGAAAAGGCCATTAGGATTAAGTCTTAGGTGTGCTTTGGACATAGATAAAGAGATAAATATGTTGGTGAAATCGCTCTGCGTAGCCTTGCCAGCAGGCACCGATTGAGAAAAGGTCAGCATAAGGTATTAGTCATTTTCCAATCTATTCTCTGAAATATAGAGGGCGTAATGGCCCGTGTCTCCATCCAATGAAAGGTTTAATTAAAGCAAGATGAAAATGGTGATTAGAAAATCAACGTGGGGCAGAATCAGCAATGAGTGGCCGGGATATTTTGGATTGTGCGGTAGAAGCGTAGCGCCGACTACAAAGGAAGAAAAATTCATAACAAGAGGAAGCAATCAAATGAAAAAAAAAATGAGGTGGATAATACTTCAAAAGGGTTTTAAGCCCCTGATGATCCGTGGCTTTCACTTTTCTTTTGGTAGCTGGTGTTGGGTTTACTTGTATAATAAAAAGAAATATCTTCCCACACTCCGAACAACAAATAGTTCATTTATAAACCTCCGGGCAATTTCTGGCAACAGGAACTGCTCTGGCATTACTTCTGTGCTGTGCAGAGTGGGCTTGTCTCGGAAGTAAAGGAGAGGCAGTGAAACAGAAAACCCAGAGGAAAGTCCAAAAATGTGTTGTCTTCTTGTGTAAATGATCCCACAATTAAAGACCTAGATATTGACTATTTACATAACCATCAGGGAAAATGATGCATGAATAAGTTATGACCTATGACATGAGCACCAATAAAGTAAGAGCTATTTTATTTGATGTTTTAAATGCAAATTAATTTGGTATTGTGAAACATTATTAGAAATTCCCTTTCAGCAGAACAGCTCGCTCTCTGTCATGAACAACCTGGGATTTTACTCCAGATGGCAGTAGAGGTCTCCGAATTCTTCCTGTCAGCACAGGAGTAACACCAAACACCTCTCAGAGAGTCTCAGTGAAACCCAACACTTAAAGAGAAGGGTGTTTCACAAGCATCCACGTTTGAAAGAGTGCCAGGCAAATCCTCTGCTCGGGCTGATTATTTGCTCCTCGATGGTTTGGAAAGTAGGCCAAGGCGCCGCTGATTCTGATTTGCAATAAAGGTTTGACACAAGCAACAGAAGACATATCAAGCTGAAGAAAAGACAACATATGAATGCAGAATTTTCAATCTGATGGGAAACAAGGGAGGATGTCTACATCATGTACATCCATCCTTCCTGCTCAACTGATATATTTTTGGGACATTGCCATTTACTGTAATGAAGCAGCTCGTACACTAAATGCTATTTGCTCCCTGATTTGAGAACATAGTCGCTCAGCTGCACTCAAACAAGCACCAGCAGTAGATGGGATGTTTCCACAGAGGACATTTATGATAAGGTACTTGTTGCTTTCAACACACGATGTATGAAAGGACAGAAAAAAAACCAATACAGATAAAACATGACATTTTACAACCCAGCTGGTTGCTTCAAACTGAAATCACAATCCACAGCCCACACTGCCTTACATCGCACAAACACACAACTAAACAAACAAAATATAGAACCAGGTTATATGTAATAGTATATATTTATTCTACTTGTATACAATACTCACTGAGGCACACACATATACAGACACGCACACAAATAAGAGGGTTTATGTGGAGTGGTTGGTGGCAAGTGAACAGGCCAGAGGAGATGGAAGAAGCACACCGGGGGGAATGATGAGAGGAAATGATGCGCATGATGAGTGCTGAATGGTTGGCCAGTGGGACAGATCCTGTCAGACTGTCTGCTAAAGGGGTGGACGACACAGAGAGGGACGACTGCCGCGAGGACAAGAAAGAGAGAAAGAGCAGGAGAAAAATGATGATCAGTGTCAAAAATCTATTACCCTGTGACAACCAAGGTTTTTCCCGTCTTGTGCTTCATGACCACCGCACTCCTCTGTGATCGTGTCACATCTCTGCCGTGCAGCTACAGCCGACCAATGGATGATTACTAACTTGACGGTTTCAGAGTTAGAAAAGCAGGCCAGCAGCATGTTTTATTCAGCTGTTATTACATAAATTCTGTGTTGCTGTTCAAAATTCCTCCTTTGCATGAGTATTTCTGTAGCCCAGAAATGTCTCGGGCTCCCGGTACTGTATTGAGCGTCATTTGCTCCTCTTGTCTTCAAGCTTTTCATCTGCGGAGCGGGCCCTCACACAGAAACAATGATGACCCAGTTCTGAGTTTGTCTCTGTCTTACAGCCAGTTCTCTTCTGTCCTAATCACAGTCCCTCAGCTCCGAGAGCTGCTGCGCTACCCAAACAGGGAGGAGAGGGAGGGGGGCAAGGAGAGATAAAAAGAGAACGAGAGGCAGAAAGAAAGTCAGCATGAGAGGGAGGAAAGAGAAAGACTTAATCTCCAAGGAAGAAGAAGTGAAAGGATGACAAAATGTAAGGATGGGAGGATAGTTACGTTCATAGATAGAAATAGAAAGACAGGGAAGGTTAAACCACCTTTTCTGATTCGTTCCCTGTGGGTAGCACATCTAAAGGCAGGACTGATGCCATGACAGGTTGTAGAAGAAGGCAAATGGAGGCTTGATGCACTGTGCTCCTTCATCTGCACACATGTCTCTGGAGACACAGGAAATCAGGTCATTCTGTTCCTCATCAGGTGTGACTATACAATTGCTAGCAGGATGGAGAAACCCTGCTGTGCTTATGTAATATATGATGCAGGACCACACTCTCAGAAATATACCTGGAAATCCAAAATATCCAATGAACCCATCCAGCTACGCACTCCGATAGTTTTTTCTCCAATAAGCTGATTTTGTGAAAATGAAAATAGAGATGCTTGAGTAACATAAAAGGTTTAAACATTGCAACGCAGTAAGCCAACGCTTTGAAATCATTGGATTTTCTTGAAATGATTTAGCGTGAAAAACAGCATCTGCAGTGAGCTAATTTCATAAGACTTGTATCTTGATAATCTGTTCAGATGGGTTGTATACAACATACTGCAGCAAGTCTGGGCCAATTTCACTCACACCTAACAGGTTTATTTCAGCGTTATTTAAGATGCTTGCCAGAAGTAGAACACTGTGGAGTTTTACCACTGATGCAAATCAACATGCATACATGTTTGTAAAGTGAATGTATCCTTGACATTATGGGTGTTAAGGCTTGGATTTAGAATTCAACAGTGAAAATACAAATTATCTACGGTCGGATGAGAATATTGATTCAACCCTTGTGTCTGTCTGTTCAGCCCGTTCTAATCCCAGTACATCAAATACTATCGTCTTGTCACAACCAATTGGCATCTGTGGTTAAGTTTAGGAAAAGATCATGATTTGGGTTAAAATATGTAATTTTACACCAATAACGTTACACATGTCATGCGAGTTACTTTACGTATACGATACACAAATTAAGTGCATCAAGTAAATTAAATGCGTCACTTTCGTTACTTTACGTACGTTACGCAAGTTAAATTCTTCACATAAAATACTTTAGATCCCTACAGATGCTACCAAACTCAGTTCCCAACAGCTTTTTCATTAACCTGGACAAAATGTTTACACAAGTCATCTGGCAGGGTAAAAAGGTTAGAATGAAAATAGGTCAACTACAGAAAGGCAAGCAACAAGGAGGATTGGGAGTCCCAAACATGAGGTTCTACTACTGGGCAGCACAAACGCAGTACATATATGAGTGGGTGAATCCAGAGGCTACAAATACGTGGATTGATATGGAGTCGACAAATTGTGGCTTACTCACTTTAAAGTTCTGTGCCTTCATAAATTATAAAAGGGAAAAGCTGACGGTTCAAAATAACTTTACTGTATGGAACACGTTGAATACCTGGAACAAGACCATGGTCTATTTTAGACTTAAGGATAATTTGTGACTTTTGGCTCCCATATGGAGAAATCCAGACCCCCCCCAAGATGCTGTGTTTAGGCTCTGGCAGGAAAAGGGTCTGGATCAACTTGTCAAACTCTATGAAGGAGGAGCAATGGAGTCGTTTGAGGGCCTGAAGAGTAAATACTCTCTCCAAGAGTCACATTCATTTCTTCTGCTGTTTACAAATAAGACATTTTATACCAAAAAATATACACGCTCCAAATATGTCCTTTTTGGGAGAAATCCTCACACAGTCCACATCAAAGAGATGTATTTCTTATGTGTATGAAACCTTTGGTCTAAATCTTAATAATTCCACTGACCACATCCGTAAACAGTGGCAGATTGACGTGGAATGTCAGATAGATGAAAATATATGGACATCATTTATAGAAAACACACCTAATATTTTGAGCTGTAGCACAGATAGAGAAAGACAATTTAAAATATTACACTACTCCTTTGTACACCACTGCTGAGGGGCAGGCATGGTATAAGTTCTCCTACATGCACTAAATGTAACTCTGAAGTTGGTACATGTATACATATGTTTTGGAAATGTCAAAAGATACAAACATATTGGAGAGAAATAAAAGACGAAGTGGTTTCTCTGATTGGATATGACCTGGAGCTCTCACCTCTTCAGTGTATTTTGGCAGCTAAAGGGAGCAGCGCAAGGAGCAGCCACAACACTAAACTGATTGGAACACTGTATATAGCACGAAAAACTATTCTTAAATTCTGGATTTCTAAAGATACTCCTTGTCTGGACAACTGGTATAAGGGAACGCTGGAAATCCTTCCTCTGGAAAAGTTGACTTACACCCTTCATGACAATGTTAAGGGATTTGTCAAGATAAGGAAGCCGGTTTTAGACATGCTGGACCCCTCTGGAATGGACTTTGCTCTGCCAGATTAAAAACCCTGGAACCGATGTTGCCCTGACTGGATGATAGTAAAATGTAATTATGTCAGGCTGATGTTGTTGTTTTTTTCCTTCAGTTTTGTCTTGATAAGTTCCATCCATTATCTATACCTGCTTTATCCTGAACAGGGTCATGGGGGGGCTGGTGCCTATCCCAGCTCACTTAGGGTGAAGGCAGGGTACACCCTGGACAGATTAGCAGTCCATCACAGGGCCATAGAGACAGACAGAAACAAAGACCATTCACACCCAAGGGCAATTTCTAGAACCACCAATTAACCTGAGGTATGCATGTTTTTGGATGGTGGGAGGAAGCCAGAGTACCTGGAGAGAACCCACGCAGGCACAAGGAGAACATGCAAACTCCTCACAGAAAGGCCCAGGCCCAGATTTAAACCAGGAACCTTTTTGCTGTGAGGCGACAATGCTAACCACTGCACCACTGTGCCACCTTCTTGATAAGTTGTAAAATAAAAAATAATTATAAAAAAACTCACTAAAAACTTTAGATACGAGAGCATACAGACTAGCAGTGGGAAACAGAGACTCCAGCTCTGTCCATAGGCAAAAAAAAAAAAAAATAGACCCTCCCGCACCTCGCAAATTACTCACACATTATGTCTTATTCATTTAATTTGCACAATTATGTGCTATTTTTCTGTCTGGGCTCTTAAAATTCAATGAAATTATATAATAGTCCACTTGTCGCTGTTTTATGATTTGTATTTTGGCCAGAGCGAGGCCATCTGTTTTGCTCTGATTCCAGGCTGCTCCTCTCATGTGCTAAGATAATATAAGAATAAACCAATTTCTCAAACAAAGAAATATTCCTTAAAATCAAAATTAAGTCTAGATTAAGGTTGCAGTTGGGTTTAAATTAGACATGTTGCATGTAGAGTGGTGACGGTTGAAGTCAGAGAGTGAATGTCATCGACAAAATATCCTCATAATACACATACAGTACACTATTGTATGAGTGTTGTACTGTACAAAGATTTTGTAAAATAATGTGTGCATCATGTGAAGAATTTGGGATACGATCTTCAAGCTAACCTAAAAAAAAAAAAAAAAAGCAATAGCAGTGTGCGACAGTAGCTTCATGTTCACGTCAGTCAGGTCTACTGTCGGTGATGCAAATGGACTGTGGAGTAAACACTGGACAAATTGTGCATCCAGCATGAAGCCGTCTCCCTCTCCCAGACACCCTTGTCACTGGGGTTAGTGCCAGATGGGGACTGTAGGGAGGGATTTGACCTTCCTTGTCTCCCCATATCTGGCACAGTACCCAGAAAAAGGATGATATTAGAGGATGATACAAAAGAAAGTGGTTAATTAGGTGGAAGAAAAAGTGAGCAATTGAATTTGAGGGCCCCCTTCATGGCATTTATTGTCATTAAATGTAATATTACCTGACAGGATGGTTAAAGTCAATATGAACCTTACGCTGTCTCTCCTTATCCTGTGTGTCGGGGGGGAGGGGAGGTGTGAATCAAATAGAGTAAGCGGTCAAGGGTGCCAAAACTGGAGAGGCACAGGGTTGGCATGGTGCTGGCAACGAGCTGGGTTTTAGGGGGAGGACGGGGGATTCCTTGCCTGGCAGTGTCTCTCTGCTGGAGAAGAGGGACCACATCTCAATGACTCCTAAGCTGTCTGTATTATGCTAAGACATGTATCCTTGAGGGAGCATGGATTGGAGTTGAAAGTCACACAAGGACGGAGATTTAGCAGCGCTAATAAGAGGATACTCGCTACAAGTCCTGGATGACACACAGAGCTGCATCTGCATATATTTGTTTTAATAGCTATGTTTACATTGGATAATTTTGCTCCATCTTCATGAACAAATCTGTAAAATAATGCTTAAAATGCTTCTGCCCACTTTTTATAGTAATACAATGACAAGTTGAAAGTTGGAATTTAGAGTAATAAACATGGTATTGACCCTTTTTAGATGCAAGGTTTAATAGGATAATAAATACAGACATCTGCGCTATGTTTGTGCTTGTGTTATCTCATAGTTTAACTGCATGTGTTTCAATTTCCACCCTGTGATACACAGTATATCCCTGACATAAAGAGATGAATTACACCCTCAGCTCATTTCCTCCTCCTTCCCAACCTTTACACAAGGTGACCTTGCGCGGAACATAATTTACAACTGAACGACATGTTTGCTGTTCAAACGGCTGCCAAGCTGCATCCACAGCGCCGGTGTTGTGACACATTGCTTAGCCGGTCTGTGGAACTGTATGTCGGTGGAATGGTACGATTCAACGAGGGGAGGAACTATATCCATATGCCTTCCATCTGCTTTGCTCACACTGATCCTTTCTCTCTACAATGCGACTGCAAACAGTTATGGCATGTATGGGGTGGATAAACAAAGCGCAGATGTCATTGCAGTGTGATCAACAGCCTCCAACTTATTATATTATATAATATTATATTGTGAGATTTTGATTACCTCTACAATATCTACTGTGTAAGTGTAACCAAGACGCAGCTACTGACTGGACTTCCGTGACTTCTCTTGCGGTCTAAATCACTGACAGTATTGGCCGCACCTCGTCACCCTGTCCCCATGCTCCACCAACCAGCGGCTGATGATGTGAAATATTGATTTGCATGTCCACCCATATCACAACGCCTTGGCTTGGTTGTCAAGTTCATTTAGAAGAAGCCTCTTTAATGGGCATTTGATGCCAATCTTGTGGCAGTAGCCAGAGCAGAGGTGCTGAGAGGGAGGGAGGAAGATGTCCATACGGGTAGAAAACACAATGCAGACAAGAAGGCAAAAAAAGCACAATATTCTGGAGAGATTCTCATAGTCTAGCTTTAAAATCCAAGCTCCACACAAGTGCTGTATTTAGGGCATAAACCTGCAGTTATTCATGCAAAGGGAATAAGCTGCTTGGTGCATCAAATGAGCTTGTACACTATATTTCCCAATTAGTCACTTCAGCATGGATACACTCTTCTGCTTCATGTAAACAGCCAACAGCCTTGCCTGAACTTAGACACACACACACACAAACGGAGAAACACACACGATACACACAGGACATGCACAACGAGGGGAAGAACTGCTGGTTTGTGAGTTGCTTCCGAGACAGGATGGCCTTTGCAGAAAATATGAGGTAAAAGGTTACACTCTTGTCACAGAGTGAGGGTCAGTGTTACGTCCCCGGTTCAGTGGTCTATAGACAGATTTCAGGGTGAAAACTAATGCCAAAGAGAGATAACAAGGTGACCTTTTCATATACAGGATCCAAATGACAAATTGATGTTAATGCCTAGACGCAAAACCCCTTAAATCCAAATGTACAGGCTTTTCGGTTTCCTCTCTCGACAAAAATGTGAAAGCTTATGGGGTTTATTTTCCACTTTTTCTCCCCTCTTTCAGTAAATTTTAGAGGCGGCTTCAGTCAGACAATGACAGTCCATCATGAAGCAAGAGAAACCAGTGGCCTTTATTGTCACTGCCATGGTCCCTGACATTGTCTGAATGGAAAAAGAAATCCACTCAGACAACAGAAGGAGGCAGACAGCAAAAGGAGCAAAGAAGAGAGGCAGAAAAAAAAAGAAGAAAGACCGAGATGGTCTGGGGACAGAATGAAGGAGAACAGTCCACATCACCATCAATAAGAGAAAGAGTCCAAAAACCACCTCGTGTCGGTGTCAGGGCTCTTCAAAAACACACACACACACACACTACATGAAAGCCAGGGCATTCTTTGTGCTTTCCTGATGTGTGCACAGAGAGGTGAGTCTCAATATACACTTGAACTCAGAGAAGCCAATTCAAACACAACCATGCTGGGACGGATATTGCAGGCGGCATTGCGGGATAGGCTGATTATTGGGGAAACACAGGAAAGGAGGTGAGGAAATGAGTAAGACCGGATCGGTCTCCATTACTCTGGCAGTGTGAAATCCAAACTCTGTATTGTTATAAATGTCATTAGCTCATCCTGCGTCCCACTTCTGAAGATTTGCATCATCCTCCCTAAACCCGTGTTTATTTATTTATTTGCATGGAAAATATAGGTCATGCATTCAAACAGACCATACATTTTTAATAGTTTTGCAGCTTTAATTCAAATGTCTGCAAGCCGCCCCTGTGAGCCAATCTGCCGCAGACGCCGAGTATGAATTAAGCAGAGATGACACACACAATGCACAGCATGCAGGGTGTCTTTTCAAAAGCCTGAGGTATTTAAGAAGTACTCCTGCTAATGCATCTGCGGTGAGATTTAAAACATCCTCTTTTCAAAGTGATATTGAAGGTGAAGAGAGGACAGAGACTGTTTATGCCAGCACCTGACTGAGAAGCCCAGTATTGTTACTCCATGATGGACATGTTGCTCTCAACGCGAGTCACTTTGGATGATAACATCAGGCAAATGTCAGACATCTTAAAAGGAAATGTACAATGTCTATATCAATAACCCAGAGATCACCTGGACAACCACAGATCATTTCATCTCTGTTTGCGCTCCATTTCCAGCAGGCACAAAGGAGCCCAGAGGCTATAACTGGCCTTTTCCCTCACTCTGCATGCTTTATCATTTCCACTCTTCTATCACTGAAGAGAAATGGAGAGGGATCACTCTGTCTGCATCATCACCACTGTGGTTATGAGTCTAACATGTTTGCTCTCTCAAAAAAGCACCCTGAATCTGGTAAGCTGAAAAAGATTCTCAGGACAGTGTAGAGGACACGTTATCTATGAACTTGACATAAAATCTCATGTGGTTTTAAAATCCTAAAAGTCGTGGAGACGTACTCAGGCAATTGGGGTCTCCTTATATCTTTTATATCTTAGCCCACAAAATGTGGGCAAGGGCAAGAAGCAAAATGCACAAACCAATTTCTTGTGGTAGATCACACATGATAACAGCTAAAGTGTTTAGAGTATGAGTGGTTTGGATGTTTTACTAGCACTGGAGCACTACCAGAACAACATTTATGTGGTATTTTGGTGGAGAGCAAAGGAAGAGTATTGACATTGTGGTTCTAATGGTTCATTTTACATCCATTTAAATCTGATTTGAGTGAGATATGAGCCATCCTGTTTGAGAATAAAGGAATATTGTCCTTTTAAACACGGTTTATTGCGGCAGCAAAGCAACAAATGTCTCTTTGATGATAAAGTGAGATGAGAAAAAAAGTCTGTGACAGGAAGATGTAAGAACTATTTGTTTCTTCTTTTAATAGTTTTCTCATGGCAGTTTGCCAAGTGACACTGCAGTTCAGATACCACCCTTTTCCACTTATAGTTGAAGCCCATTGCTTTAAATGTCTGCCAAATTACACCAACTTCTGTTTGAGACTTTTGATGTTATTGGAGATTCATCTGTTTGAAACGTGTTTACTTCAGTCTCTTTTCAGATAATCACTGACTACATTCAACTGAAATTGATGATAATGCATGAATGAACGCAAGCTTTAGATGTATTATATACTGGCAGGATCGCATTAAGAATTCAACAGGTTATTTTTCTTTCTACAGTCACTTCTTTTAGACAGCAATCATCTAACTGTGGCACCAAAGCAACAAATGAAATGTTGGTTGTTAGTTATGCTTGATGAGAGAAAGGCAGGCTGGTTCCTCATCTGAATGGAGCTGTGGTGTTATATCTTGAATGCATTAAATGAGCAAAATCAATAAACGTCTGCACTGTCAGCCTGCCAGACCGGAAAACCACATTTTTTTATTTCACGCTCTGTCTAAAAATGAAATTGCCAAGAATTGAACCATGATTAAGTTAAGACATTACGGTTACTTTCTTTATGTGGCCAAGCTCTCTACCCACCAATCCTCTGATTACACCCTCCAGCTCGGGTCTTAGAAAGACAGAGAGATCAGAATTCAGTAAATGCATGGCATGTATTGCAAATCCTTATCACAAGCTGTATTTATCCCAAGCTGTATTCATTTATTTAAAAAAAAATTCTATGCTGCTGTGATGACAAAATGTCCCCACTGTGGGATTAATAAAGTTTAAGTCTAAGTCTAAATAATTCTGTATTTTATAATTCTAGCATATAATAAAGACGAGCATTTATCTGGTATGTTTCCTAAATACAGTATTTCTAAAATAGTAAGAGTTACTTGCTATGACTTCAGTCAGGAGGCCCTCAATGAAGTGATAAATATAATGCCGTAAATGGAGCTGAGCTAGAGGAAAATAAATGTATGATGAAATAATAAAATCATTTATTCCACAGTACTGTATGTACTATGATATGTTACCGTATCTGTAATTTTTAGGTCCACTAGTCATGACATGCCGTTGGCCAGTTGCTTCATCTCAATTCAGCATCAGTAGCAGGTGAAACTCTCCCCTTGTGTAACACTTGCTTCCCATCCATTCTGACAGAGCTTGAGAGGATCTGCCATCAACAGTGGGATAAACTGTTCAAATCCAGGTGTGCAAAGCTTGTAGAGACTAAACCCAAGAAGGCTTGGAGCTGTACTTGCTGCCAAAGGCGCTTCTACAGTGAATTACTGGTGGATAACTTTGGAGAATTCGATCTTTTCTTAAATTTTTGATATGTTGCATTTGTCGTTATGGCGGACTGAATGTACACTGATGAAAAAAATAAATAAAAATAAAAATAAAAATCTGTAACACAATAATGTCAGTAACATTGAAGTAGTCTTAATATTCTCTAAATCCAATGTACCATGCTAACATGCTACTCTGAGGACCGGATCATGCTAGAAAAGAGCTAATTTATGTAACTTGTCTGACTTCAGTGGAAGACAATGGTCTTTAAAGCTGTTCTGAACGGACATAAAAACGGGTCGTCATTAAAAGTGAGGAGACACAATAATCATTCAAATACTGGGACAAAGAACAGTTCCTGTCAGTCTCTCCTGAAATGTATTCACAGTGTTGCGTGCAGGTGTGCAAAAAGAAGTAACAGAAATAGTAATGAATTGTCAGAAATAGCACAGTCCTAGTTAGCGTCTATGTTGTTTACTCAGGAACGCATTTCTCTTTATTCTAGACAAACAAATGTTATTTAATCATTTATTAATGCCATTAATTCTTAACTCGTAAAAGAAGAATGATATAATTAGCCAGATGTTTTTTGTGAGCTTTCATGCTTTGCCCCAGCAGCATGGTGGGTGCCCAGTGCATGTAGCATCCCAGCTGTTATAAAAGCATAATCAGATTTAGCCAGCTGGGTTCACAATTTATCAGGATACAGAATAATGTCATTATATCATTCGTTGGTGGGAGCAGCTGGAGAGGAGACATCAGGAGAAAGGTAGAGAGAGATTGCAATGATGAGGCTCAACAGTGATGTATTGTTGAGTCAGTGCTCTGATTAGGTGTGCTCTCAGTTTGAAAGTAGTTCAGAGCATCATCTTGTAAAAAACATTCACTTCATTTGAGTCCCTAAACTGCGAGTAACTTTAATGAAGTATAAAAAGTTAACTGGAATTTTCAGTCATAAATTAGTGGTAAAATGCCACATTCAACACAATAATTAAACCAAACAGTTAGTATGCAAAATTTGATTTGATTCATTTATATTATGGAAAATACAGATTTTATGAAGATTCTCTAATCAGTCAGACAAAAACTGCACGCTAGCATGTTTGTCAGCATGGGTGACTATGTGGGCAAATATGCATGTGTGTGTACTATATATGTTTTCATCTCAGTGAGCGGTGCAGTAAAATAGCAGAGGTGACAAGAGCACCAACAGCCCCTCCGTGGCACATCAGGGACAGCTGGATGTTGTCAGCCAGCTATAGCGTTGATGGAAATGGGCTGATTGCAGCTCACGGGCCCCTCCTACTTATTAATCAGCTTCACAGCTCTCAGGGGTGGAATACAGCGGGTGACAGGCGGCAACACACCTACTGTACAGGACAAGAAACCCTGCGGCAAACAGTACTTTCAAATGTTTGTTTTACTCTCCAGGCAGATTGGATGGGAGTTTCAGTGGTGTCATAATTTGACATTCAAAATACACCTAATTGAATTGAACTTCAAAAAAACAAACAGTAAAAGCCTATAAATAAAATAAGTGTATGCTAATCCTTTTTGATTCCATCACTATTAAGAATTTCATCACGTGGGTGTTTTTTTGCAGGATGAAATGGGAAGCTCATCCGGAAGGGTTTCATCTATCACATGTCAAATGCATATTCTTGTACCATCGTATTCTGTGACAACGATGTTCTTCTCTTCCAAGTCTGTGCAGTCTTTTCTCTTGGCATGTTGAATGTGAGCTGCCAGGCATTTACACCACCCACATGGGTTGCACCACTGTCAGACAAATCTTAAATTAGAGAGCAAAACTGTAGCGTGCAGCTCCAAAAGCAGCAACATTCTAATTAGTCAGCTTTGGCTCCGCTTCAGGGAGAAATTAAGATGTAAAAGGTCTCCGCAGATTGTTTTGTACACAAAGTAGAATTACACTTGATTGACATCAGTACTTTTGAGAATATGAAAGCAGAAATATGACATTGCTTTGGGAAAGCATCCCTTGTTATCCAATGCACTTAAAGTTTTTTTGTTGCCAGGAGTATTGAAGAGTTTTTCTAATGTGCATCAGTGCAGCCACAAAAGCCTCAGTAAAGTGATGCATGCAATGTTAGCAAGTACACCTGAACTATGTAATATTTCCAGTGAGACCAAAGATACTTTAAAAATGCTTTTCATTTATTTTAAATGGTGTCACAGAAAAGAATATCTTAATTAAAACAAGCAAAAATCTATGATTCACTGCTGACCTTTTAATAAAGTTTACTCAAACTGGCTGTGCTGAGAAATGCCCAGATGCCCAGAGGGTGAGCACACACAACAAAGAAGAGAAAAAAAACGTATCTTTCAGCTGACAGTCTAACTGGCACTGTGCATATGTATGATTTGCATGAATGTGAAGGTTAGTCTCAGGTAGCTTTTTTTTTTTTTTTTTCCATTAGGCCAGCTGAAACCGAAATATGAAACCTTTATGTCTGCTTCATCCCAGCTGAGCCTTGATAACATTCATTTCTTCTACCGCCTCGTACAGCAGAGGAACTGTGGTCCGACCACGAACGCAACGTGACGGTCTCTTCCTCTTTGCTACGTCTTTGCCAGCTTAACTCATGCGTGTCTGCGCTGGAGATCTAAGAGGTTTTAAAAAGTCTCTGTGTTCGTCTCTCTGTAGCTTCTACCTGAATCTCTTTACTCCTGGAACCTTTCAGACTGTTGCTCCTTCACTTTAAAAGCTTTCAACTGGTGAACCAGCAGGATGTTTTTATTGCAAAGAAGTTACAGAAAATCATTGTCACAAAGTTAGCAGGTCTTCAGTATATGGCTGTTAACTCTTCCTGCATTTCAACAGCCATACTAGCATACTATTTAGTACGCCAGAAAAATATTTATGTCCCAATACATAGTATGTTAAACGTAGTATGTCAAAAGTACCAGGATGTCCTACTAAATCCGGATGTATTTTGCAGTATGCAGGCCAGCATGGTGCTCGAGCTGCTCTGACCCACAATCTTCTGCATTGCAGAAGATACGACACTGAGCTGCAGAGATAGTTGGTGGCACCGAAGGAAGGAGGAGGAGGAGAAAAAGATGAAGCATTAAAGTGAAGCGTACTCGTTCCAAATTGCATCCTTTTACTTTTTACTTCAAACGTCGGGCTGCGGACCGCGACGAATATGACCAAGAGTCTCAAAGTTCAAGGCGCATTTTTATGATGAAGTAGTACTGTATGTCCCAATTGTATACATATTACATGCAACAGTACTTACTTTTTAAGGGTAGCTGCACTACGTACTACAATGTAAGTAAAAATAAACTTCTAAATCTTCCAAAGGAGTTTGGTGAATAAATCTAACCCAACCTTGAACACAGAGGTGGCAGTTTGGAAAGCACACGTGATTTCATGCATGATGTCATATGAAACCTTTTCAAAACCATCATATGCACTTTAGAAGTCCCAACAATAGGGACACCAAATCAGAAAAAGACTCATGTCCTAATGGAAGGCAATGATAAGTGACCTATATGAGCATTTGGTCTGGAGTACTTGGTGTGGAGACGTTCTCCACCTGGGCAGTTGGCCCTCAGGACTGTTAATGTTTCTACCCCATCTTTCAGTTCTCCACCAAATGCTTTGCTTACAGACAAATAGAAATAAATCAGTCTTCCACAGAAATCTCTGCAACAAGTTTTGACCTTCAGTTGTTTCAGAGAATGTCTGAGACAAAAAAAAAATACCATACAGCACAAAGAAAAATAAAATATATGGCCAATTTTCATTAGTGCCATCTACTGCTACAAATTGAAAATTAATGAAATGTGTTTTAAAGGTGCCATCACATTATACTGATTAGCGTCACTTTGTTTGTATTGCTGGTAATAAAATTGGAAAAGGTCATATTTCTTTCCCCTCAGGGTCTGCGCTCAGGCTTGGGTGAAATCATGAGAAATTAGCTGTGAGAAGGTTAAACCATCCAGTCCCATCCCAGCAGTAAGTAATTAGTGTAGATGAATAAATCTAGGTGGTCGCGGCGTACACTAGATTCAAATTGCTGTGAAAAATGTAAATGTTAATGCAGTGTCAGAGATTAAACTGAGAGAGGGAGAGGGGAGGAGGAGGAGGAGGAGGTCTGGGGTAGAAAAGGATTAAGAATCAGCTTTGAAGGGCTTTTCCCATGTGCTCCACAGAACCATATCTCACTTTTTTGCTGTTCCATTGGTTTCTATGGGGACTGTTTTCATTCAGTTAAAAAAAAACAATCTCCTCTCTGACCTTCTCCTGCCCGGCAGTTTCTGCTGATTAACACACTCACACACAGACACATATGCGGCCTCATGTTCTAGTATAGCACATTGGGGTCGCCTAGCAGCATCCATATTGAACCAGCCTACAACATGTGACCACAATACTTTAACATCTTACTGGAAAGTAAATCTATGGATTTAATCCTAGAATATCTTCTATTAAACTGATGACATCAATCTGAATAACATATGTGCTTTCTTTGAACACGTCTGTTGTGTGTTTATATGTTTTCTGTCACTCTCTTTTGTGTAAATGATATAATCTGGACATCTGAGCACATTATTACTCTTATCCCAATGCCATTCCACTCCAGCTTTATTAAGACAGTAAGGAGATGTCCCCTCCTGCCTCGACAAGAAGACCCTCATTACAAACTATCTCTATATCTTTTTTCAATCTGTCTGCCCCCCCATCCCCCCCTCTCTGTCTCTCTTTCTCTTTGTTTTCTCCATGCCTGTATGTGCCTGGTCAGCACTCCGTTCCTCTGGGGCTCCTTTGGTGCAGCTTGAACACATAAGGAGCCTGTTTAGATCCTCACATGCATATTTATCACAAGCCAAGACAGCACAAGTCCTACAGAATATGTAGTAAAAGAACTGTATAGGCAGAAGCTATAGTACTGCGTTCATTATGACTGGGCTTTTTGTGTAAATATACTGGTCCCTGCATCTGTATTGTTTGCAGACATGTTAAATCACATCACAGGATGAACCATATGGTCAGCCTTTTCTGGCATTGATGGGACTCCAGCCAGCACTGTAACAGCTTCGTCAACACCTTGCTTTCCATATTTTAGGTATAGCAGAGACTGGTCCGGAGCTGCAGGAAAAAGCATCTGTGTTACTCATAAGTCTTGCAGGCTTTAGCTCCTCGAGATCACTAAACAACTGATTGTATATGACAAGCACCTCATGCCTGGTTGATGTTATGCTAATCAGTGAAATTATCTGCTGATGTGATGTTTGGATGGAATGGAAGAGCGCATGATTTAAAGCCTGTCACTGATTCAAGGATTTTACACTTAGCGACTGAGTAATGGGGCAGGGAAGTTTATGTAGGTAAGTTTGTGGACTAGAAGTCTGTGAAACTCAATACGGAGCTTGCCGAGGTCTCGGAGGCCAACCGTGATGATAAGTACAATGAGGATACGAAGATAAGAGGATACAGACTATACCGGATAAATGAAATTATTAGTATCGTAAGTACTCAACACAACAGAGGGATAGCATTGATTGGAAAAATTATTTGGAGAAACCACAGAAAGAAACTGGCTGAACATAAATACTTTTCATCTTTACCAACAGAAGTCACTGGAACTCAGCAACAAAAGTCCACACTGTAGCAATCACAGGAAGCACTAACTGCCTTTCAGACAGGACTTTTCAGAAACTCCAGGCTGCCACTAAACAGTCTGTCAGGATCCCCATTGAGCACTGTCCTGCCTCCTACAATGGTTTACCAGAACCTCTGAACTATGAGCCGTCACTTCCTGTATTAGCCTATTTCCACCAACGCAAACCTGGTTCTGGTTCTGAGTTTCAACTTGCAAACCTTTTAAGAACTGATTTTCTCTTCAATGTGATAGAGAGCCATGTTATAACAGCACTATATATTGTACTATCTGTGTATGTCTCTGCTACATTGAGTTATTTCAGATTCCTGTTGAGGACCACAATGTTTCTCTCCTTCATGGACCCCCATGCTGAAGCTTTTTTTTTAAATTTATTTATTTTATAAATTATGATCACATGTTTTATTTGGTCTTGGTTGATCACAAGAATCCTATCCCCAGTCCCTGACATAAGCAGTTCTTGGTTCTACACCAGCCAAGTGTTGGTTTCACTCTGGGAATAGTTTTCCTGAGTTGGTTCTTTTCTTGTTGAAACACAAGAACTGGTTCAACATTGGGCCCTGGCTCTGATCCAGCCTTCGAACCAATTTGGTGGAAAATGGGTATCAGTCCAATCAGTCCAAACCTGAACCAGGAAGCCTCCATGCTCGGCTTGACATCACTGGATTCTGCACACAGTAAAATACTTCCACAGCAGATATTTTGAGTAAACCGACTGACTCTATGGAGTGAATGATTGTGTTGTGAGTGTCAAGGAGTGTTGAACTCTCACTAGTGTCATCAATACCCACACTAATAATCTCAACACATCTCTTTGAATATTGTGCTTGAGTGCTCTTGAAGTGCTTGACAAGAGAAAACAGATCAGACACAGACCTGAAAACACTTGAAATCCTCAAATCGAGGACGTCCACTTCAGGCGACTGATCCCTCACACCCTAAGTGGCCCAACAATAAAAGTAGCACATTTACAGTCAAATTCAAACAAAGCTGAACAGGACACTTTCTGAACCTTAATAACACCTGGAGTTCATTCTGTGGAAATCATTCCACAGAGCTGGCACCCACTTTTGACAAGCTTTAAAGAAAGATGAATATTTGAAAGCAGCTCTCACTCTGGGTGTATAAGAGCTGAGTGGCTCCATGTAGCTGCCACACTTAAGCAGCAATCTCCTCATGGAGATCTCAGGAAACACAGTCCGAGTCTGACATCAAAACTCATGTCAACAGAGCATTAAGCATTTCCACTGCAGGGCTTTATCACGGCCTCAGTGATCTATGCAAGGAGATAAGCCATGTCCAAACTGGATTAGTATTGCAGGACAATCAGTGTTGGTTATGTAATTTAGCTCATTCCACATCAGTGGCTTTAATGAACAATCTGATCTCATAAAGTAAGATTTTATGACTCTCATAAATTAGCAAAGAAGCATATCCTTCCAGTCTGACTCCGGAATAAGTCTGAAGCCAAAAGCGTTTGTAATTTATGGACCACATATCGATCTGGATGGGAGTGGAATTAGAAAGAAGACAAGAAAAATCTTAGTAGCTATATTTTTTGCAATACAGTACATAATAATCACAAATAATCTTGATCTTCACAGACAGAACTCAATGAAAATCATCAAGAAATGTCTGCTGGAACCTTCTGGTAGCATTAAATGGTATTCAGAGAAGGCTTTTCAGAAACTCCAGGCTACAGCACTGCCGACTGAATGGAGGGTGTGTGTCTGTCAGCGTTCGTTCAAAGTGTACATTTTGCCTTTCAAAAGTTTCCTCAGACAAGTTTCAGGAATCCATCCCCATGGAGTAATATCCTGACTCCTACAATGTCTTACCAGGAACTCTTTGAAACTAAAAATCATTTTACATTACCTCTTTGAAATCCTCCCACATTAGCTGTCACTTCTGGAACCGCAGGTGCTCCAGTCTTTGTGCCCTACCTGTTCCTCTGTGTTGAACTGATGTAAACCTGGACCAGAAAGCCTCCATCTTCACTGTTATATCACTACATGTTGCCAGTGATGGGTGGATTTTGTCAAAATTAGACTTCCTGTCGAGACATTTTGGCCAGGGCTAACTTTGACCTGATGTCCCAACATCAATTGAGGATGAACTTGTTTAGATTAATGTCTCCCACCACACCCTAATGAACCACAACCTACCACTACCATCTGAAACAACTAATCACAGATGAGGTCTTGATCAGCTGACTCTTAAACACTCTCCCATGCCAGTGTTGCTATGCCTTTTAAGCTTTCTTACACTGCACACATGCAACGATACTGATGGCAGATGAAACAAATAGTCCTTGGTTTAAGACATATGGGGGTATTATTGTAGCAATATGATTTAAAAATGTGTGAAGTTGTAACTCTGCCTCTCAGTATGTATGTGTGCTATCTTGCACATGTGTGCAAGAGTCTGTAAGTGTGCAGTTTGGTTTGTGAATTTGTAAAGAAATCTGCAACTGTGGTTTTAGATTTGCAAGCACACTGAAATTTCTGAATATATTGAAGAAAATGTTAAAATGTACAGAAATCTGTAAAGGTGTAAAGAAAAATACCAATAGAAATAGACAAAATAAATGCGTACACAGACATGTAAATGCAAATAAGATTTGTATAAAAACAACAGCAAACCTATGCACATGTATGTTTAAAAGAGATAATGTAAACACCCTTTTATAATGAGCGACAACTCAAACTATTTAGCCTAAAGAAAAACATACACATATAGATAGAATTGTATTTTTTTTTAGCTTTAAATAATAATGACTCTAATTGGCATGTTATTGTTAAAATATTTTTTATTGAATTGTTAAATTAATGTTTTTATATTGAAATATTCAAAAGATGTTTAGACTATAGTTATCAGTCATAGTCAAATTAATTAGGTCCCTATTGTGTGTCCTTGGCTAAACTTTGCCAAATTAGTTTAATAACATCAAAATCATAAAAATGATTTAGCATAGGAATGGTTACCAAAACTTAATCAAAAACAGCAGAGGAGTTTTCATGTCCACCATAATGTTTTGGGAAAAAAGGTTGTTTTCTTTAAACAATTTTAACGCCTGGTTGTTCTGTGTTTATCATCCACAACAGTTGACTGAAAAGTTGGCCATATTTCTTATAAGAATTACAAAACTATGTTAGATACAAAAAGGGACATAAGATCAATAAGATTCTTCTGTCAGTATCAAAGAAATTAATTAGGAAACTGTTCTAATATATTGTCATTTTTCTGTGACAATTTAGGGGTCAAATGTGTATATTATTTATTCAAGAATAAAAACCTGCTGAGATGTTATGATATGTGTTTCTCATTGTTTACCATGTCCTCTACATGACTTAATGTTCAGATTCAAGAATCAAATATTTTTTTCTTCTCCAAAATCTTTAAAAGTATAAAATGTAAGTTCCTGGTAGAATGTCCCTTATTCAGATTAACGTCAGGCCCAGAAGGAGGGTAGAAAAGTTAGATGCAATAAGACAGCCAATTGAAAAGCACATCTGACAAACACACTTTTTTTTTTATCAGGATTCCTGTCCTTTCCTCTGTTTTACCAATGATCACCTTTCCTAATGTTTTCTGTCATTCCTCTGTCTGCTTGTTATTGTCCTCCCATGTGTTCTGTCCTCCTCTCCTCACGTCCCATGGCCACGCCCCTCGCCGGTCCCAGCAGGTGCTACCACTCTCCCCAGATCACCACCTGCAGGTGTGCTGCATTTCCCTGATCACCTCCCCGGACTATATGTACCCTGCCCCGGCACTCTTCTGGTTGTCGGTGCATAGGACTGCGAGTTTCTGCTAAACACCGCAAGGACCGCCAGTCACCTGTCTGTCCGTTCCCGTTCCTCCTGCTCCTGCAGCGCTACCAGTCGGCGCCACCAGTCCGTTGAGTTGCCCTCCCAACTCGGAAGAAAATAAACGCTGTAGGTA
The DNA here is from genome assembly GCF_029030835.1 of Brachyistius frenatus. NCBI lineage: Eukaryota > Metazoa > Chordata > Actinopteri > Embiotocidae > Brachyistius > Brachyistius frenatus. Next base: position 6,315,383 of record NW_027210607.1, read on the forward strand.
CCACCTTTTGTTCCACCAGTCGGTTGAGTTGCCCTCCCGACTTGGAAGGAAATAGACCCTGTAGGTGCCTTTGTTTGTTTGTTTTAATAAAGACTATTTTGAACTGATACCAGAGTCTGTGTGCCTGCATTTGGGTCCTCCTAACACTTTTTAGTCTATTCCTTGAACTTTTGCTGTTTTGTTTTTTTTCAGTTTGAAAAGGATAAATTAACCTAGCCAGTGTCCGCCTGCCTATTGCTCACAGCTTCAGTGTTCAGTCTGATTATAGTCTGGAAACCCTGTTGGCATGAAGGTTTGCTCAACCACTCTGAAGGACAGACCAATCAGCCACACGTGGGGGTAGAAGTCAAGCGTTCTTCATGTATTTCCAACAAAGGTAGCCATGGTAGTGCTAGATGAAGCAAAACAAACAATTGCAAATACAAAGGGATTGAAACCGGAGTGGTGGCGTTGCACTCACATTCTGCTCACATTGGGGGATTGTCTCTGTTGTTTACAGGTTGGTGAGTTTCAGCTTGCAACATGTATCATATGGTGGCCGACGTCTAAGCCCATGAGGATGCAACGACTGGAAACAATCTCCAATGGATCGTGGCCACACCATCTACTCAGTGAATTTGGATTTGGTAATACCACGAGATGCCCCTCCTTCACAACTCCTCCTAGTTAGACCTAGATCTACGTTACCCAGTTGCCCATAGTGGTAATTTGGTAATATCTCAGTATAATTAGGGAGCATGTAGCTCCAATTAGGCATTATGTACATACAAATCAAGAACAGACTCCAACAATAATTTACAAGGTCGATTGTGAAGGCAACAAACAAAAAAATGCTGCCACTCGGGAGGCACTGAACTCCACTACCAAATTAACCACAGGGCAGAATATGTAAAAAAAAAATCTGCAAAGACCACCTGATAGCGCACACAAAACATTCAATCACACTGAAAATTATGGCTCTCGAGTTTTATGACAGCAGAGAGAGGGCGAGGAGTGAGCAATAGAACGTGTGTGGGAGTCAGTGTGTGAGCATGTAGTAGGCCAGGGTTAAAAGGTCTTCTCTACACTGTCATTACTGTGTACACGCACTCAGCGGCATCACACAGGCACATGCACGCATACGTGCACACACACACACACACACACACACACACACGCACACGCACACGCGCACACGCGCCTGCAAGATAGATGCATATAGATAGTATATAGAGAGATACATGGGTAGATACCTAGATATAAAGACAGATCGATGTGGGGGGAATGCACCCATGTTAAGATGGTTGTTCTCGTGCATGTGATCCAGAGCAGCTCCCCTACAGTCTCTGGTTTTTCTGTGCTCTGTAGGCAAGTAAAATGACCCCCATACATCTTCTAACTGTGACATATTGATTGTAAGCCAAAGGAGAGGCTATCATCTCATCTGTGGTACTGTTGTCTTTTCTGGTCAGTTAGTGTTTTAGGCTATTTGTTGGACGAGACATTGTTAAAAATTCATGCTGATAATGGATGAGGATTGGATTTGTTTTTTTTTTGTAACGACATGTTTATTCTTCCATTGTTAAAACTTTTCTGACAAGCTGATTATGCAACAGAGGCTAAAACTGATCTGACAGGCAGTATTGACAGTATTGATTACTGTGATGGTCGACGTGAATAAGCAGAAAAGACAAACGGAGAAACAGTGCAGTGTCAGAAAGAGAGTTTAGATTAACTGTAAATTTCATTTTTATAAACACATATTAATGAGTATGGGCATTTACTTTCACGTGCATATATACACAAACACTCACACTGTTCTTGTGCCTGACTGCCAGCTCTCTCCAAGACCCCGCTGACTAACAGCTCTCTTTTTCAGGAGTTCTAAGCCCCATTTCTGGGCAGACGCCATCACTTCCGCCCCATCCACCTGTCAGGTGTTCTCGCCTGCTTTAATGGTGGCAGCAGAGAGGGCAGGCTGCGAGGAGGGGTGGGGGGTGAACACTGGACGAGCTGCTGGATCCTGTCCCTGCCTCCGTGTGCCAGGCCTGCACAGTTCATTTCCCAGCCTCCTCTCTCCTCCGCTATGCTCAGCCAAGCCTCTCAGCAGGTGTCTTTCTGTGGAAGGGTTCTGCCACGAGACGCAGGACCACAGCTCAGCGCTCTAACTCAGAATGGCAAGCAGCCACCTCCACAACATAACTAATGACCTCAGTATTCAGGGATTTTGGAAGAAAATCTACTTACATCTTTCAACCCAAACCCCATTAATATTACACCTCTTTTCACTAATAGGGCTTTTTATACTGAAAAGCCACAACCTAGCACTACTATCCTTGAATTACAAATGCAGTATTGTGAGCACAAGTCAGTAATTACACAACAATTCACGGCCTGAAAAATACAAATAATAAAATAACTCTTTATAACTCTGATAAGAAGATACAGTAAATAATATAATCAGCGAATAATTTATGGATGAACCATTGTGTATCATTCATGAAATAAGATGTGTCAATGTTTTTGGACACAGTACTTACTTCATGGGAACTTCTCGAGGCTGTTACAAATAATAATAAAATAATAATAATAATAATAATAATAATAATACAAAAAAACAAGTATGTGTAAGGAAGACTTTATAATAATAAAGATTTTATATTACTTAAGATTTACAGCCTCCATTCAAAACTGGTTTTTTTTCTTGGTAATGTTTGAGCTTCACTTTAGAGAAAAATGTTTGTGCAGAGTTTAAAACTAGATGGCTATTTCCGCAATCATTTGCTGAAAAGGGAAAGTTTCTCTGTGTTCCTTAAAAAAAAAAATCCAATTTTAAGGTGTGGGTCATTTTAGGAAGTTAAATAAGGTAATATTTTGTGGAAAAACCATATTGAACAACATTGTTGTTCCATACATATATCTGTATACATGTCTGGATAGGAGCTATATGTATTCTCCAAACTAAGTACATGACTATTCTCCCTGTTTCTACTTTTTCTGGCTTGTTTGCATTGCACACCAGCTGCAGTTATTTCTTAGAAGATGAAGGTGTCCTGTTATGACTACTTTGAAGATAAAGGTGTTGCACTGAGTACTGTCATCAAGACGCAATCAACAAAGGCACAGCTGGACTACGGCTGCTTTTTAACTTCACCTTTTGAAGTTAATACACCGAGACTGGAGTACAACAAAGCCTTGGGGGAAATGTTTAAACAGCTACTTGGATCAGAAAATAAAATGATTTAATATCTTAAGTTCACAGTTTTAGTGACATTATCTCAAAATCTATCAAAATGATGAATGAATATAGATTTTTGTGCACACTTATGTTTGTGTTAAATTCTACCTTCCTTTATTTCAATCATTTACTAAGAACTAAGTGCCTTTGTCGCCAACAATGCTGACTACTGTGCTACTATACATTCATGTTAATTTTCTCCTATTCTGTGAAAATGGGTGACTACGTGATGTCAGAGTGTGAGACAAAGATGGTGTAGACACTCTGGCAACACTTCCTCCTCTCACTCCTACCTCAATGTGTGAATAACAAGATTACATTTTCTGCTGATGAATGGAGGGAAAATGCAATTAAAGAAAGCGGGAAGCCATTTAAGGTGATATATAGTGGCATCGTATTTATCATATACCGTATACAGCTGCTAGACCGTGATGCCAGATAAATCACTGTTAGTTTTACATGTGTATTCTGTCACCAGTTATCAAGGTTTCTTCCTAAACATCTTTTTATTTTTTTTATTTAGTGGTTAGTAGTGACGCTGGGTGGCTGTGGAATAACAGAAAAATGACAATTTTATTTCAAAATGAGGATTTCTTGTTAGGTCAGAAGATGCAGAATTGCATTTGGCATATCCTTTAATGTCATCATTGTTTTTGTGTCTGTATACACATTTCTGTCCTGCTGTTGCTTGTGGATGTGGTTACCAGGGTAACATCTGTACTGGCCTGCAATTTGAGAGTATGGTGCCCTGTAATGTTGGCTCCATGTTACCATAGCAAATTTCTCTGTTCTACAGCGTACACTTTATAAGAGGGCTTCGTGGGCTAATGCTCCTCAGTGCAGCAAATACTAAGACAGTTAATTAGGGTTTATGGAAAAATCAATATTGTGACAGTGGTTCAAGGAAGATTTTCTCCATTAGATTTATTCACCCTATGTTGCTCTTTTTGTCATTTCTATTCTTGCAAATATAATATGCTATATTACACAAATGAACTACTTTAAATAGCTGTAATAGTGTTACTTTAGACATTACTATTTCCAGTGCAGCTCCCTCAATAGCAGCAGTAACATGAGCAAAGTGCCATAAAACAAAAGAAATAAAACACCAAATTGTTACATAAAATCTGTCAGCATTCCATAACATTTTAAACCTCCACCAGCACCAAGTAACTAAATCATCCCAGCACTTTAAAATAGAATACCCACTGAGCTCGGGCCAAACTACACAAGGAGAGCAAAAGAAGCATATGCATTATACATTGTGTAAAGAGTGCATTGCATTCAAAGCCCCATATACTCTCCTGAAGAGATGACTTAACAAGAAAGCCTAAGTGCAAGAAAGCACATCCTCGGAAACCTTTTGTGTTTTTCAGAGAGGCTCTGAGAAAACATTTATGGAATTACATAGCAATTTTAGAAAATGCAGAAACCGGACTTTAATTAAAATCTGAAATATCTAACGACGAATCACACTGAAATATGTTACATGATCAAACTCTATTAGTTTAAGAGTAGCTTGTGTACAATACTATTTTAACATGAAAGTTCTTCTTTTGTTGTGTGGGCGTGAATCTACAAAGGTTTTGCTGTGGCAAAACTGTTTAAAGGTCATAAGTCCCATCAAAGCACTCAAGTGAATAATGAACTGCAAATTTCACTGTTTGTATAAATGAATGAGAAGCTTGTGAAAAAAGTGTAATTGTGACAGGATGCATGAATTAAGCAGATTCTGTCCTTAAAAAAAGAGCATGGAAATTGATATTGTCCTTTTCAGCTATAACACTGAGTCTGTATCTACTGGAGTGCAAATTGAATGCTGTTGCTTTAGGTAAAGGAAACACAGGAAGTAAAGTAGCAGATGAATATATCATTCTTATGGGCCATGGCTGTCACTTTAATTGAGACATTGACTATTGCATATTCAAGTATGTGCTGCACTAGGCTGCATTAGCCAATCGTAAATGCTACGCGCTGTCATTGGCTGAGCTCTGGAGAGAGAGCTATGTGCTGTTCGGAGAGGGGGCGGGGAGGGGGGCGGTGGGGAGGTGGGGGCTCTCGATCTCCTCTGCGCTCTCTCATTCAACCTCTGTAGTCAGCAGAACGAGTGGCTGAGCAGAGCAGCGCAGCATCCACAGCATCCTGCAGATGACTCCGCTCCATGGAGCTGAGAAAGGGAGAAAAAGAGCCGGCGTCGGAGAGAAAACGATAGAGGCACAGATGTAGAGGCAGAGAGAGGAGGAGAAGCGCACAAGGAGTAAGATAAAGGAGCTGAGTAAAGCTCTCTGCCTAAGGACCACTGCAGCGATACTAAATCTGGAGCTGTCAGGCCAACGCTCAGCAAAGCAGTGAGTGAGAGAGGCAAGGGAGCAGACGAGGAAAAGAAGTGATATGAAGAGCTGATCTCATCACTTTGGACAAGCAGGGATGGGAACCACAGCAGCGTCTCCATCAGCAGATCAAACTTCCCACAGGAAAAGTGCCTTCGGATCACCCGTCTGAACCTGCGTCTTCAGAGGAGTGACAAAACCGGCAAGAGAAGATCCTAGTAGTTCCTAAAGGGTCGTACAAAGCTCGCACGGGATCTGTGACTAGTGCACCGCTCAGTGGGGCGCAAGTCTCTACTGTCCTCTTCCCCCCTCGGTCCTCCATCGCACCTGCCTGCTCCTGGGCGAATGTCTTCTCTGCATGCACTCTCACTGCTCGGCAGTTGAACAGACTCATGGTCGATGCCAAGGGAAGGAACATGAAATGTCTGACTTTCTTCTTAATGCTTCCCGAGTCAGTGAAAAGCAAGTCAAGTAAAAGCTCCAAGAAGGGGAATGCCAGTGGCAGCTCCAAGCTGCCCCCAGTCTGTTATGAGATAATAACCCTGAGGAGCAAGAAGAAGAAGAAGATGGCAGCGGACATTTTTCCCACCAAAAAACCGGCATCCACCACCACAGTGCAACAGTACCAGCAGCAGAACCTCAACAACAACAACACCATACAAAACTGTAACTGGCAGGGACTCTACTCCACTATAAGAGAAAGGTGAGTGCAACCAGCAAGCCTCACGCTGCATGAGAAATCATTACTGGTAATCCCAACAGCTTTCATTAACAGTACAGTCAGGAAAGGCGAAATTTGAAAATTGTAATTTGGAAATTTCTCATGAAGTTCAACAGAGTTCAACTTTTTAATTACCAGTTTAGCACAAAAACTTCTGTAAGGCAATTACTCTCTCACATTGTGTGTGTGTGAGAGTATGGGTGGGTGTTCTCTGTGCCCTGCCCTCAGTCTACTGGGGGAACCACTGTTTACACCACCTCCTGCTCCTGCAGACTTTGCCGCTCTGACATAAGAGAGGGCGTGCAGGAACCGAGTGGGTTTCATATGCACAACAGGCAGAGGCTGCTCTGCACTAAAAGCTAAATATTTACCTTGGCCTATCAGTAAAAGACCCCAGCTGTCCAGAGCAAAACGTCTGCTTTCCGACCTGGCTTTGTTGTCTCTCCAAAACATCATGGGGCTGTTTACCCACCCCTGTGACATATTCCACTACTCAATAATATATGAACACAGCTTTATTGTTGGTCCCATTCTTTCACAGTGGGGATTTTCCATTGAGTTCATTGTCTTGTTTCCCTGTTTTTATGTAGAAAGAAGGAACAAAAAAAGTAAGGAAAAGATGAAAAATGATTTGAGTTTTGAAAACATTTTCAAATGTTTTCTGTCCTTTATGAGACTTTTAAATCAATACAATTATTGCCTGAAGCAACTTGGACACTTTACATGACCACAAAACTCTTGTTTTTAGAGCAGCAGTAAACATAAATGCAAATGTAATTCACTGCTTTTGGTTGTACTTCATTCACTGTGAGTTTTATTATTCTTTTGAAATACAAAGAAATGATTTTAAGTCCATCGATTGCCATTTAAAATCACTGACATGAGTAAATAGTGAGATCTATCAAATTCAATTTCTCCTCTTTCTTTTTTTCCTTCCCTTTCTAGAAACTCAGTAATGTTTAACAATGAGCTGATGGCAGATGTTCACTTTGTGGTGGGTCAGCCTGGAAGGACTCAGCGGCTGCCGGGACACAGAGTAAGAATCCCATCAACCATAAAGTCACAGTTGCGAGGAAGACATTAACAAACAAGCAATCAGCCCAGCCTGGCCCACTGTTCTTCATATCATCCGAGCATAAAAATAATCTTCCTCGTTGCCGGCGGTAATGGAACTCAAGTCCTTTGTGCTCCACTCTCACTTCCGCGTCATGTGTCTTTCCGAGACAGTCCTCAATTATTTATGTAAATGAGGCTGAAGGATAGCGGCAGAGAGTGAGCGAAGGAGGAAGGGATATCCTCTTCAGCTTTCATCTCACACATATCGGAACGCCTTTGTCTCTGAGCTTTTCAGAAACTGCTCTGCAATTAGCCAACTTCAAAATCAAACACATCCAAACACATGACAATGATAAGACACAGAGGAAGGTGCATTGAACTGTGTCCCACATCCTACAAAACAACTTTTGTTCTCTTTAACTTGATTAGCATTTGAATTTTTCAAATAACAGTACAAATAATCTGATTTAAATACCACTGATTAATATAATTAGACCCATATTCATTCTGTTTGTGCGAGTTATAACCTGCAGGTCGTCATCCTGCCTTCATTGTTTGGTTCACCTTTTGACCTCATTGCTTTTTCAAAATATTCACATAAATGACTGAGTTACATTTGCCTCGACCATGTGCTTAATCTAAAAGCACTTTAATTTCTTCTCTATTTGAATATGATTAGAACATTCGCATAAATCTGACAAATATTCTGCAGCAATAAATTGGGCCCCAGCTAACCATTCTACATCTTATATCAGCTCCTCATGGCTATTTTTTTCCCCGCTCTTTACATAGGGCCCAAATGTATTATCTATGATTGGTAGCTGCAGCACACTTTGTGCAAAGCAGTTATGGAACGACACTGAGAATGACTTGACTGCACTTTATGCTGAGCCATTATGCCAATGGGACATAATGGCGTTCAGCCCTGCAATCTTTATTGTGTCCAGTTGGCAGGAAATTACATATGCATTATGATCTAATGTATGTTTATAGTTATATCCTTCCAAGATGGAGGATGCAACTAAAAGGATTGATTTATGTAGACATCTGTAAAACATAATGGGTCATGATGTGGAGCTAATTCCAGTATGCACTATTTGTATTCTGGTCTCTAAATCCACATAAAAAAAGCATCTGCTTCTCAGCTGATCTTGCTTTGTACAAAAATAAACCTGAATTTCGGTGTGTAACAACAACACCAACAATAACAATGGAATTATTTGCAAGCTTTATTTTTGTTTTTCACCCTGCACTTGAGAGAATTTTTTTTTTTTTTTTTTTTTTTTTTTTTGGGGGGGGGGGATAATTTACACCACCCACACAACCACCTACACACACTTGTGCTGCACACACACACACAACACACACACACACACACACAGATATGCACACCACAGACCTAAAACGTAAATGTACTTGGGGAGAGTAACAGAATTCATATTCTTCTACTGTATACAGTGCTTACATCTGAAAATATAAGCAGTATTGTGTTGCATCTGATTTCATCATCAATCCAGATAAGCCCCTAATTTCAGCAAATTGAACTTTTGCTGCTCTCTGTTCAGTCGTGTCAGAGGCAATCTTCTTTGTTAGAAACCTGCCTCCCCGTGCTCAGGGGAAAATAGTGACTGACTAAACACAGCTGAGAAACTTAACATGTACAATCTCTGCAGAATTGAAGCACTGTTCAAAATTCACAGAGATACTTCAGTTTTTAAGTAAAGCAAAAGAGCCACAATTACCTTTCCATAATAATCTCTTTTTTACGACATGTCATGTGGATCGGAGTGAAATCACAGATGAATTATGTTATGTTTTCATTTCTCTTTTCCCTCTGTCACTTTTTTTTTCTCTTCTTCTTCCAACAGTATGTGTTGGCTGTGGGCAGCTCGGTGTTCCATGCCATGTTTTATGGTGAGCTTGCTGAGAACAATGATGGAATCCATATACCAGATGTGGAACCAGCAGCATTTCTGGCAATGCTAAAGTAAGGATTCTCTTGTGCTTTCTTCTATTGGCCCTGATGATCTTACAATGCCTTTGTTAAATAAATAATGTCATCTTCATCACATAACTGCTATTTCAATATGATTTTTGTGATCAAATTAGTCTGTATCTCTCTCTGGCACATCTTGGACAAAACTGTTCAGCATTTCCTCTGACAGACAAATTAAATGTTTTTTTTTTTTCCCTCTATCTAACATAGAATCTATATCCTGTCTATTTTACTTTAATATATTTTCTTTTTCTTTCTGGCTTTCATGCGGAATCCCTTGTTATTGTTTTATACCTCCTCCTTGCCTTCTTTCATCACTTTTATTTCTGAGTTTTGTTTTGTCCGTCCTTGCAGACGAGCCTCAGTTGGTGTTAGACAAAAGTGTAGGAGAAATAATATTTTGTTGGCAGGTTTGATTAGTTTGCCTACATCTTTTTTGATCAGATTCAGTGATGTTAATTAATTTCAAGCTACCCAAAACCTTCTGATGCACTATTTTCTTATATTTATCATTTCCCCATGTCTGATTTTACAGTTATAATCTTATACATGATTTAACAGTTAAATTTCTTATTTGTGATTTCAATTGTGTGTTATCTGTTGTCTATCAAGCTGAGAAAGTCAAATTTGTTTGTCAACAGGTACATTTACTGTGATGAAATTGACCTGAGTGCTGACACAGTGTTGGCCACTCTTTACGCTGCCAAGAAGTACATCGTCCCTCACCTGGCCCGTGCCTGCGTCAACTTCCTGGAGACCAGCCTGAGTGCCAAGAATGCCTGTGTGTTACTCTCCCAAAGCTGTCTGTTTGAGGAGCCAGAGCTGACGCAGCGCTGCTGGGAGGTGATTGATGCCCAGGCCGAGCTGGCGTTACGCTCTGAGGGCTTTTGCGACATCGACGCCCAGACCCTGGAGAGTATCCTACAGCGGGAGACACTCAACGCTAAAGAGATAGTGGTATTTGAGGCTGCTCTTAACTGGGCTGATGCTGAGTGCCAGAGACAGGAGCTCACCTCGTCAACTGATAACAAGCGAAAGGTTTTGGGCAAGGCCATGTACCTCATACGCATCCCTACAATGGCCCTGGATGATTTTGCCAATGGAGCGGCCCAGTCGGGTGTGTTGACGCTTAATGAGACCAATGACATATTCCTGTGGTACACGGCGGCCAAGAAGCCGGAACTGCAGTTTGTCAGTCAGCCCAGGAAGGGCCTGACACCCCAGCGCTGCCACAGGTTCCAGTCCTGTGCCTACCGGAGCAATCAGTGGCGCTATCGGGGTCGCTGTGACAGTATACAGTTTGCAGTGGATAAAAGAGTTTTCATCGCCGGGTTTGGACTGTATGGATCTAGCTGTGGCTCAGCAGAGTACAGTGCCAAGATCGAGCTGAAACGTCAAGGAGTGCTGCTGGGACAAAACCTCAGCAAATACTTCTCTGATGGTTCTAGCAACACCTTCCCAGTGTGGTTTGAGTACCCAGTCCAGATCGAGCCCGATACTTTCTACACTGCCAGTGTGGTTCTCGATGGGAATGAGTTGAGCTACTTTGGACAAGAAGGGATGACAGAGGTGCAGTGTGGGAAAGTGACATTTCAGTTCCAGTGTTCTTCGGACAGCACTAACGGCACTGGGGTGCAGGGGGGGCAGATTCCTGAACTAATCTTCTATGCTTGACAACACCTGTGCAAACATTTGACTTATTTTCAGTGCACTTATGGGAAATATAAATTTATCACTTTGTGTATAGTGTCACTTTCTGTTATTTATTTCTGTCACTATTGTGCAAAAAAATCTGATCTCAGACCTGAGAGGTAGTTATGTGGTTTTGATTTTAGTAAATGGTCCACTTGAGTAGGACCAGATACTATATATGTTTCAAGATGTTGAATTGTCCAAAAACATGGATGAACTCATCCTGAAGTCCTGAAAGATTAAAAGATATCTCGCACAAGATGTGCTTGTAAATATGAATATATGTAAATTATGAAATGTATATGATGCCACAGTTGTGGCCAATGCTGGCCACAATGATATCTTATATAATGATTATGCTACAGTATGTTTATTATTTCTATGCTTGCATAGAATGCACATATAGAGCAGCAATACTTCACATCTTATATTCTATGATGATCATTTCATGTCATGACTCAGTTTGGACCATCAGCATCATCGTGAAAGTGAAAAAGGCTTTATGATATTCAAAACATAACATTTTGAAGTCATGATTACAGTCAAAAATCACTGTCTGTCTTATTGTAGTATGCAATACTCATTTGTATTTGAGTGTTTTCAGCTGAATCTGCAGCTTTCGGATTCTTTGAATCCAGTATCGGTGCACTTAGAGATGGCTTGAGGGGTCTTAGATTAGGGAGCACTAGATATAACGAGTCACTTACTGTAACCCCTACAGTATCTCTCTGTAGCATGTTGCTCTGTACTTACACTCATCTTAGTTACTCCAGCGAGACTTCATTTAGATCAGTATCATTATGTTTACAGTAAAAATTAGGACTTAAAAAGAGTACCGTTCACTACTACATGGTCGAGAGCAAAATTTATATTCTTTTCTGTCTAACAGCAGGAGCAGGCCGCTTCCATGTCATCTAATGTGTACTACTAATTGTTCTGGCTCCTTGGTTTTGTTTGCAGCAAAAAGATCATTGATTGATTGGGTGTTAGAAGCTGTTTATCTTCTGGACTTTTACTTCTCTTTGTTAAGAACCCTGCTCACCCGGAACTGCTGAGCAATCCCAACCAATGTGATTATACAGAATCCATATTTGCAGAAGCATACTGTATATGCTACAGAGTTACACTGATGTTGGTTTGTAAATGGATTTGATTTCACTTGTTCATTTTAAAGAGGCATTTTTTTTGGGGGGGGGGGGGGTTACTGTGCTACTGAATATTCTCTCTGGTGTAGGATCAACAACCACAGGCTTGTCTGCTGACTACAATGGACGGGTAAACTGGTGTTCATGTCCTGTGTTTCCGTGCTGGGAGACCAATGAATGTGTATGGTTGTTGATGATGCAAATAAACAAAACAAGTGGTACATATTGGTTGTATATGCCGTGTGTTAAAAGTGATAATGGCACATGCTTTGTCTGAAATTAGGAGATGGGGACAGATGATGCCCTTCAGCACTGCAGTGATTTACAATGCCAAGTACAGCTGTCTGTTGATCGATGATCCCTGTCTTCTTGACACGTATACGCCCCACTCTTTGTCTGTCAAAGTCTAACTCTATTCTGCATCCCACTTAAGTATGCGTCATTACACCTCAGCCTCCAGAAAATAAACCCCCAAAAAAGTCTATGAATGGCTTTTAGAGATGTGCAATCACTTCAGTAAATGTCTGAGGAAACAGAGTCTACAATCTTAAAGTTTCACAGACTACAATCATAGAAAACATATCCCTCAAAGGGCCAGTGCGCATTTTAAAGTTTCAACAGAGGGAGAAAGAATATTACAATTTCAAATGTCTAAAAACCCCAAAGTGTTGAATACCCAGTATACTACTGTGGCTGTTTGACCCACAGTTGATCTTGATGTGTCTGTGTCTGCTGATAAAAGATTTTTTTTTTTAAAAAAGACAGACAGCGAGTCTCAAAAGAGATTTTCTACTCCTTCATATCTGTCTGAGAAACATCCTTTGGAAGTAGCACTCTTGTGTTGGAGACCAAGTTAAAAATTCCAGTGACAGATACAATTCCCATACACCCACACAACTCATTTTTGACTTTTGTTTGATTGCCCGATATGCTGAAAACTCCCCAAACAAGATGAGTCACTTACTGAATCTTGAAACGTATTCTATCTCTTTTTGGAAAAAGATAATTCCTCCTCGGAGCTGATGGCAGGTACTTCATTACGAAGGCACTCAATAATGCTGAGACCAAGTTTGAGATCGCCAATGAGCACGGAGCCCTTGATGAATTGAACTCAATATGTCGGGGGACTCGGTGCTTCAGTGTGATTTTTCATGATTGTGGTGCTAATGTTGTAAGCAAGATCATTAATTGCACCAGAGGCAGCGGGGGACTAGAATGTGCCAGGAGTCTGATGCAGGACGGCTTTCAACAGAGACACACACATATATTTTCATTTTGCAACTGTTGGCTGATCTGTGGCAGCAAAACAACAACTCCACTACAGCTGAATGTTAAAAATTAAGAACGTCATTCAGGGGTAAACAAGCCTTTGTGTCACTTTTGAAGCAAAAATGAAAAGGCCAAAACTCTGGAGACCTTTTCTCATTTTGTTCTCCCGAAACAATTCAAACATGTCAGTTTGCCCCCTCCTTTTTCTTTTTGTAGTATTTTTCACAGACAGTCCGGTAGGCAGGATAGCTGCCACAGGCTACTAGCTCACTGCCACAGCTGCGGTGGGAACGACTCGGCTCTTCATGGAGCACATTACCACAAAAAAAGAAAAAATTACTACTAAATCAATGGCAAGACTCCAATCAGTGGTTGTGTTGGGAGCTCTAATCACCTGCAATTCTAAAGGTAGATATTCTAAAACCCTCCAAGATATAAATCTATCATAGACTCATTACATGCTGAGGATATACCTAATGAATTTATGTTTGAATTTTATGGGAGCTGACAATTAGTGTGGTAACCAATTGTAATTATATGAATGACATGCAATTAAATCCTACAGGGCTTGGAATAAAATGCATTGTTAGACAACTAATTATAATTAGTTTGTCAGCAAAGGAAAACAGAGGAGAAACCATGTATTACTGATGAGGAAGTCAATGTCTTTGTTTTCCTCCATATCGGAGAAAACAATGATAAATATCTCCCATATCTTTTGCACACTCACATACACAATGCTAGCAAAGATTCCAACACTGAAACAGTCTGAACATTTGCTTCTGACAGTATATGGGAAGATGATATGCAATATTCATCATTAATCACAAATGTGACTGTGATTTCTTCATATAACATAGATAAGCTTTGTAATAAACATGTTTTAGCAGGGGAAGGGAAAAGGAGGAAATGGAGTTGGTGGATATTGAGTCAGACTTGGCACATCTTGCCCAGGAAATACTAAGGGTTTAATTCATGCTCAGCACAAATTAAGGTTGAAAAGGTTCAGTATGACTTGAAGGAGGACTGTGGATTACCACTGATCAACATTCGTAATACTCTCTGAGATTGATTGTTTCAAGTGTAGATACGTCTGTGAACAGAGTCGAAAGGTCCTCTGGTATCTAAGAGGGATGGTGTTGTTTCCTTACTCTGTGGCTAACATGCTGCATAAAAACATCCCATCAGGCATATTAAAGTTGTGTTTGTGGTGGGGGGTTAAACATATTCTCCTGAAGCTACACAACTGAAAAAATACGACAATTCATAAATATAAAAAGGGGAAATAAAGAAACCACATTCTGTTGTGCATCAAACATCGGTCTGTTCACTGCAGGCAATCACATATCCCACTCCTCAACATCCTGATAATTTCCATCCCAGCAAAATGTCAATGAATTAATAATGGCCGAAGAGAGGAGGGAAACACAGCTGTGGGTTTTAAGAATTCATCAAAGAAAATAATTTTAAAAAAGATGTTTTTTAATTCAACAAATCTCAAAGGAAATCTTTTTTTCCCCTACCTCCCCTTAAACCATATGTTCGGCATGTACCAGTGTTCAAAGTTACATCTCACAATATACTAGTGGATTCTAAGTGCTTAAAAAGTGCCCTGTAAGTATCATAAGAGCATGTGGCAAGGGCTGCTGAAGGTTGCTTGTAATCCTGACAGATGTATGGGTATCTGAGCCGCCCCACTAGCCCTATTGCACTGACCTCAGCCTGCTGGCAGACAGTCAAGCAGGAGTAAGGCAGGGGGTGAGAGGAGAGTGGAAAAAGGGGAAACAGCGGTAAGTGACAAATTTGGTCTGACTAGTATTCCGGTAAAGTAGTCGTTCGCCTTGATAATCATCACATAGATTATCAGCAGATAGTCAAAGTAGCAATTAATCAGAGGTGAGAATGGCAAAAGGTCAGGAAGTTCAGATGCAAGGAGCAGGTCGAGGCAGGGAGAAGACAGGAGCTTGACTGATGATAGCCACCGTCTCTTCATTCCCAACCCCGCCATGCTAAAAGACCTGCAAAATGTGTGGGATATTATTTCCAATAATCTCCTATCTCATAGCAGCTGCCTCCAGTCGCATGTGGTTGGGATGCACAGCAGAACTGAGCCTGTGATTGTGTGTTTCATTTATCTATTTATTTATTCATTGCTACCAGGCAGAGCTAAATCGTTTCAACAGGCCAGGACATTGAGAGGCCAGCTTTTATGTTAGATTAGCCTGTTTATTGTGATGTTGCTCTGCTCTGGATGGATCAATATTGCTCGGATTTCTGGAGGTAAGTGCTGCGCGTATCAGGTGAATTATGATTACTGAAAAGAATGGAAATACGCTTTCAGTGGACAATGGAAGCTGCGGAGCCTATTCAAAGCAGGCGAAAACACAGACAACACTGTGGCAGAGTATCAGGCACACACTGGCAGTAAATTATATTACCTTCCAACGGTGCAGAGGTAAATACCCTGTTTACATAATTGTGTGTTTGTCCTATGAAATACGATCCCAGAAGGTGTATGAATGCTGCAGTCAGGCAAAAAGTAGTTCTTTCACGCGCTCTGAAAGCTAAATTTGTTGGTGATGCGTTATGCTAATCAAGCTATTTATTCCCACTACTATGGTTTTGTATACCTGTCACCCACAGCCATTGCAGCAAGGCTTGATCAAAACCTTGAATGTTGGCAGCATCCCACTGAGAGAGGTGATGAGGGCTGAGCATGTTACTTTTTGTATGTACTCTGGAGCCTCTATTCATACTGAAGCATGTCCTCCAAGGCAACTCCATGGCTTTGATAGTATGGAGTGAGAGGGCCCTTCTCTCCCCAGGGTCTGATATAATGAGAGTGAGCTTACTAAACATGATCTGCGGCTCTCTCAAATAAGCTACTTGAAACGGCTCGAGTCTGAAACAGTACAACAAACAGCGCTGATTCATTTGTACACATGCTCTCGCTCCGTATCTCTCTCTCTCTCTCTCTCTCTCTCTCTCTCTCTCTCTCTCTCTCTCTCTGTGTGTGTGCTGCAATGGGGTGGGGGGTGGGGGTGGGCTAATGTGTTTTAATGTGTCATAGAGACTGATACAGAGATGGAACAAGAGCACCGAGTGGCACAGGAGTCTGGCTTTATGTGCATTCATTCAGAACTCACACAGGAAATCTGCTTTTTCCAGTTTAATTATTTCCTGCGAGCACAAAGAAAATGTGAAGTGACAGATTTGAAATGATTGCATTCATGGTTTTGCATTTCTACACATACGAATAGAAATGTACTGTGCAGTTATTCCCAGAATAATAGTTTTAACTCTGCCGTTTCTCGTAGTCTGTCATTATCTGCTTTAGGATCTTATCACTTGGCAGCGGGAAGCCTGGTAAGACATTATAATGGCAACAAGATGTTTCCTTTGTCAAACAAATCAGAAATATCAACTGGTCTGGGAGTCAGCACAATTTAACGGTGCTGCAGGAAGGCATTTTATATCCCATGAATTTTCTTTGCTGGATGCCTATTTTCTCTCTAGTTAACCTTTAAAGTGACTGACCATTTTCTAACAATGGCAATTTCTGTCTGAATTATTACTATGAGTTTAATAACATCTACATTGGAGTGATATTGTGCAGAGTTCTGTCAAATCCAACAGCCTGCTTTTGTGGCCTAATTTAAGAAGTGGAGCGCTGTACCTCTGCCCTTTTTTATGTCCTGCTTTACCACAGGGAGCTCCAGTTACTATGGCTAAAAGTCCATGCAATTAGCATTGTTCAAAAAGGCATTACCTAGGCAATTGCAGTCTAATGCTAAATGTAAGCTGGTGTCACACAATTCATTGTAACTTGGAATTGGAAATTCTATCTTTAATCAAAGCGGGATTGGGAGTAATACACCTGCAGTCATAGCGGCTTTGCATTTATATCACGTGTCGACATAAACATCCCCACAGCTGCACGATTCGAGTCCCATTGTCAAGCTGATGATGAATCTGATGTTGGCGAAGCAAAGAATATTTTCTCATCTTACCATTAACTCAGATAATTAGCGGCAGCTGCCTCAACTGTCAGAACGGAAACCGGCTTCAAAACTGCTCTAAGGTGTCAGAAGTGATCTCTTTATGTTGAATTAGATAAAGAAAATATCAGCGAGGGGTTTAAATGCACAGTGAGATCAAATGATTGTACTTTACTACTAAAATATAAGATAGATATCTATCTATCTAAGATGTATATCTTATGGGCCTAAATTCAATGTTCTGTTCCATTTCCGAGATTTATAGTAGCTCCCGTCAGTGTTCATCTGACCTAACTAAAAGTCTTTCTCTGCCTATGCTTTTTTTGAGTCCAGCCCCAAAACTATTCCCTCTCTGCCCTCAATAATGGCCTCAATTTAAGCTTTACTGCCTTACCTTCCCCTTATTTTCGCTTCCCTTTGAGATACTAGAGCTTTTCTCACTCTGAGCTGCTGGAAATAATCACAGGACATGAGATGAATGAAAGTATGGTGTTTGTAGAAGTTTTTCCTGGTTGGTTCTTTTCGCAGGGAGTCCACCCCTAAACTTAATGTATTATACACGCTCTGTACAGAAGGAAGCCAGGTGACAGCTCTGATAAATGCAACGGCTGATAATGTGGGTTCTGTGAAAATAATGCAATTATGTGTGAAAGATAGATAAAGAGAGCATCAGACAATTTTTTGAAGCAGTCAAACAGACCTACTGTCTGTATGACGGTGAGTAATATGTGTATATACTAGCAGGCAGTCATACATGTGCTAAAGGCGTGGGATGAGCATCATGTATTCAATCAGGAGAGGTGGAACGTACACTTCATGTGGCTTTTTTTTCTCACATGGTTGTATAAAAGATGGAGAATCCTGCACACCATTGTCAGTGTGTCGGCAGATTCAGATTCTGATCAGATCATTTCAGGGACATTTCCACTGAACGAATGATGTTGTCATGTTTATCCAGTAAACAGCACTATTGGGTTGAAATGTAGAATAATGAATAAATATATTATAATGTTTTTACTATAATATTTTTTTCAAATGTCAACTAAAATAAAAGCTATACATGTCATTCTTATTATTTGGCTTTTCATTTCAATGTGATTTATTTGTTTCTGCAGAGCGATTTTAGAGTTCATGACTATGTGAACAACAAAACAGGATGAATCCTTTGGATTTTCTATCAGTTAAATTGGGTCGCTGAAGATCTCGACCATCCCAAGGCAACAAAAAGTCAACAGAGAGATATAATATCAACCAGCCAGTAATGTATCTAATTCCAACATAATATCTTTGGCTATCAATTATTGTGTTGTCACCCAAGGCAGCGCTAAAGCAAGCAGAGCAGGAACGGAACAGTCACGAGCATCAGCTGCTAAAACAGAATTTTTGCAGAATTAGCATTTGTGAATAACGGTGGAACAATAGAAAGTAGTTAAATATGCTCAAAATGTGCAAGGTCAGGAAATATGCATGGTTAAGAATGTGAATAATTAATAATTTTCATCAAAGTACCATTTACAACAATGGGTTCACTGAAAAGGCACATTACCGCTATCACACTGTACAATAACTCACCTCTGGCCAAATCAGTTACCCAACAATAACACCGTTGGTTGTTTGTTTTCTTGTTTGTTTAAATCCTTGCACTATTGTTTAGTTAGTTTTAATTTAATTTTAAATTATTATATTTTACTGTATATATTGTGCATTTTTATATTTAATATTTTTACTCTGTTGTTTATTGCTTTTCCTGTATCTATAATGCTGCTGTAGCGAAAAAATGTCCCCTTGTGCGATTAATAAAGTATCTATCTATCTATCTATCTATCTATCTATCTATCTATCTATCTATCTATCTATCTATCTATCTATCTATCTATCTATCTATCTATCTATCTATCTATCTATCTATCTATCTATCTATCTATCTATCTATCTATCTATCTATCTATCTATCTATCTATCTATCTATCTATCTATCTATCTATCTATCTATCTATCTATCTATCTATCTATCTATCTATCTATCTATCTATCTATCTATCTATCTATCTATCTATCTATCTATCTATCTATCTATCTATCTATCTATCTATCTATCTATCTATCTATCTATCTGTAGTTTCTACTCTCACTTCCACAGCTTTCTCAGTTTATTATTACACTGAATGGGTTTGAACACAGCTTTGCTAGCTCAGATCGTCCCCCATCATCATCTCTCGGTCTATTCCTTTACTTCACAGCAGAGGCACATGAAATATCAAAAGGCCAAATACGTCAGAGCTCCAGAGGATGGAGTGGAGGGGATTTTCCCCCAGTGTGCAGTGCTGCACCTCCAGCTAGACTCATGACCACAGGGAGGAGGAGGGGCAGCTGGAATTCCATTTCTCAATGATGAAATTCTTTTCATCATGCCTCTTTTGCATAACAAAGGTGTATAAAATGCATTATATACGGTAAAGTGTAACTGTAAACCACCACAAGACGGCCCCTCCAGAGCAATTAACTACTTTCAGGTCTAGAAGCAAATGACGCCGCCGTTTACCTCGGAGTGGTTAAAAATATCCCCTCCCACCATCACCACCTCAATATGACAAGTGTGCATGAGTCACTAACCGCACGTTTAATGTGATTAGAGTGCTCATGTAATTTCAAAAAGGAATTTATCCAGCAGCTACAATATGTGACAACTGCAGTCTTCTATTTCCTGATGCCATTTGAATACATCCCTTTAATTTGCTATATCGTTAAAGTCTTGTGACTTGTTTCTTTTGACCCCACACAAAGTTCAGAGCACAGAGAAGAAGAAGCAGTAATATTTCATCTGAGGTCTATTATGCTGATAAAAGGGATGGGATGAAAAGAAGGGCCATTACAGCTGAGGATCCATGCCAGGTGTCACTCTAATTTAATCGAGCCACTAAAGACAAAGAGGCAGCCTGAGGGAAGCCTCTCAATAATGGGCCTGACTGCAGATGACAAGTGGCACAGTAACCTATGATTGAAGGGACAGACAGCAAGGTTTAGGGCAGCCTTGCCCCGCACAAATGATGAGTGGATTTAGGAGTTCAGAGATACAAAATGTTTTTTTTTTTGTATGATTTACTTGAAAATAGAAATAAAATGATTTAGAGGAAGAGATTTGCACTTGAAAAAAAGCAAAAAGAGTAGCGAATGGAGTGTCACGGCTTCTAAACAGAGAGCAGAGGCAGTTTGTTTTCATGACAAACATTGGAGATGTGAGAGGCAGAGCATTAAAAGTGCAGGCTTCACCCAGGTTTTAATAAAGGAGATATTTCATATTCTCTGTGCCATATTGGATTTGTCTGTGGCTGGACCGACTGTGATCAATAGTTTCAGATGTTTCTCCGTCTGTCGCTGTGTATAATTACTATTTAGATCAAGGTAATCCATGATAAGGTCTGAAGGGATCAAAAAAGTCCTGAACACAACAGTCTCAACAAGCAGCAGATGAAGCTGCGAGGGTCTAAAGTTTTAGTGCTTTGGACTCGATGGGCGCTGCCGCTAAAAATATTCCAAAGGGGGAAAAGGTTGAGTGATCTTGAAAAATTACCAAGCACTGGTGTGGAATGAATGTGGACAAAGGCAGATGCATTACATAAATTATGCTTAAGCAACGCTTTCCAAGTCATTCACATACTCAGATATTCAATACAGCACTTCGGGTCCTCAAGAAGATTTGCAGGATTAGAGGTTGTAAGCCAGGCCAGCTCGATATATTGATCCCCCCTCACTGAGAGCTGCATTCAATTTCCCAACAATTAGATGCACCTGAAGGTTAATATGGTGCTTTGTTAATCTGTTGTGTTGTCTAAAACTAACTCTCTCACTGTCTTTGCCTTTTTTTTGCACTGCATATGTTGGTACCCCTCTGCCAAATTGTTTGGCTGAAAGGCTTGACTCTCTGGCAGGGCTCTGTCCAAACTGTTATCATTGAGGTCATTTAGTGCTGTGATGTTAAGGCATTAGGGGAGAGGCTTTCTCTCACAATGCTGATAGGTAAGTACTGTAAGCTCAACCCTGTATCATTCCAACACAGCATTTCTAAAGTGAATTAGGTTGGTCCCCACTGTGACCTTGTAACCACACTAACTCCTCCCATGACTGCATTTTTTAATGGGGCTGCCCTGTTTACCCACCCAGTGGCAATTTTGCTTCCATCCCCGCTGGCTGATTTCATATTCCGAGGACGTTGCAGGACTTATGGCTGCGTGAGGAGGACATTTCCCACATGGGATCTGGGGGGATATTTCTCTGGTGCGACATACATTGGACTCGGAGAAGAAGGAATGACAGCAACATTACATGGTTGAAATGAAACCTCCATAATGTTATCCATTTTTATTCATAAGAAGCAATGGCCTTGCTGTCATTGGGTTGCGTGTGTGAATGCAGGGTGGTAAAGGGGATTTTGTAGCAATTCTCTGTTATAAATCAGGGACAACTGAGAATTATGTGGTCAACAGAAATATTAAATAATAGTGTATCTGTGGAGGTGTAGAAAGCATGGCTTGTTACAGGGCTCAGATGTTCATTTTATACTACTACAGCCACAGCCAGCTTAATGAATTCATACATCCTAATCTCCGCTCAAAGTGAGCAGCAGAGCCGGGAGGAAGGGGCCGATACTGACCAACTAGGAAGGAGGAGATTAGCGACAGAGTTCTTTACTGCCGTCTGCTATTTTTTGGGGGGGGGGGGGGGGGGGGGGGGGGGGGGACGACGACTAATGGCAACTGAAAAGGCAAACAATGACTCCAAATATGGAAAAGTACATGAAGACGGCCTGGGGGAAAAAGTCCTTCAAAAGCTTTCCAGGTGAAAATGAAAGATAATAGTTAATGTTCCACATGCTTCTTTATCATTCTTGCTCTGGATGCATTATTGCTGTTAAGTCAAGTACACGTAACTTTTCCATCAAAGAGACTTTTCCATCAAAGCTGATATTTTAAGCAGTCAGGGCTAATGGAGTGTAATAACAGGCTGTTTTAAACCTGCTTTTCTCTGTTCAGGCACAGTGAAAGGGTTTCACGCAGAAAGCAGAGGCTACAGTCACATAGTATTTCCATGCTGGCCATGCAATCTGAGAAATTAGGGAAAAATTAAGACTGATGGAACATTTATTATAAGAGTTTTTAATTTGTTGTTCTTAAAAGCTTCACTCTGTGGTATGGCCCCCTCATTCTGCTCCAAAATGCACCTTCATTGGTCAACCATTTTGAACTGCACACCTCATGCAGGAAGTGACAGCATTACATTTAGCATTCATGAACAACATTAACCTTCACCCACTTCAGAGTGAAAAGGTGACTGTAAGCAGTAGTCCATTCTCCCTGCCAGGTCTCAGTCATTTTCACCTTCCCCACCCTCCCCTCAGCACCATCACATTGTCAGCTGTGCTACAGCTGATTCTGCAAAACTGAGAAATGAGATGGGGTGTGAGGGTGGCTTTACTGTGTGTGTGTATGTCTAGCAAAATGGTAGCAATCTATAATGTGAGCATATGGTAGTGGATGTTACAGTATTAAGATCTCTGTGTGTGTGTGTGTGTGTGTGTGTGTGTGTGTGTGTGTGTGTGTGTGTGTGTGTGTGTGTGTGTGTGTGTGTGTGTGTGTGTGTGTGTGTGTGTGTGTGTGTGTGTGTGTGTGTGTGTGTGTGTGTGTGTGTGTGTGTGTGTGTGTGTGTGTGTGTGTGTGTGTGTGTGTGTGTGTGTTTAATCATAAATGCTATATTGGGTTCTATTTTAACAATCTAAGCACACGGTCTAAAACATACAGTGCAAGAGCATTCAGGGGGTGTCCAAATCCACTTTTGCTATTTTTAAAAAGGATAATTTGAGTGCAAAGTAATGTGCATGGTGAAAAGGGGTTGTATTTAGTCTCTCAATTAATCGTGGGTATCTTTTGGGTGTAACATGAAATAAACCAATCAGAGAGTTTCATTCCTTTGAAAGTCAGGTGCACTTGCACCTCAGCAGATTGCTTTTATGATGGCAAATTTGCCAAGACGTAGGTTTTCTTCAGAGGAAACAGATCTGCTTGTGTAAAGATTGATGTACACAATAATAATCTTTCACAATGTAATCTTTTTATTTCTAATCTTTGCATATTTGTGTGCTGCTGCGTTTCCCTTTTTGTAACACAGTGTGCATGCGATATGCACCTGCCCATGTAGTCATATATTCGTAGCTCATTAATGTGCCTTTAGAATTACAGTAAAATACAGTACCACTGATTTAAGACCAGGTTTTTGTTGGTCAATTTTGCAATTGATTTCAGCTGCCTAGAGGGAGCAATCCACCCACAATGCGTCGGACCACACCTCATTTTAAGACCAACACAGCCATCCTGGGTGCTCAGCTGGGTGCAAGGACATTTGCTTTTCAAACAATGTCGGTGATAGGCAAGAAAATGACAACTGCATCGCTCTGAAATGAGTTAAAGTTAACGGCCGCTGTCTTGCTGATAACTAATAATTCATGTGGAAGGCAATGACTCAAATATACAAGTGAAAATCCTGCATGAATGTACAGTACTGTATATCCTGTTTTTTTTAAATGCAGTGCACATGAGATGTCCCTTTAGGGGAAATGCCCACAATGGCATGTATGCCCTTGTGCATCAGGCTGGCAGTGAGACTGGAGCAATACAAAAATAATCTCTCTACGACTGACAGCGTAAAATGTATATAACAGATATCCTTCTCTGTCAATTTCGCTTTATCCTGTGTAACTGCTAATTGAAGCCATTAATTCAAACTCACACTGTTCTCAGAATCCTTCTATGTCACCCCCCCTCACCCACCTCGTCCCGGTGGCGGATGGAGAGGCGGTTGGGTGTACTGCCTCAGTAATTGGAGAAACCTTCTGAAACATGCAGATGAAGCAGGGTGAGAAGGAGAGGAGTGAAAGTGGAAAAGGAAAACGGACCAGATTCCTAATTACCCGCCCCTTTTCTCCCATTCCCTTTCTCTCGCTCTGACATGGCTACAGTCATACAGTGGAGTCTCCTTCTGCTTCTCATGCTGCCCTCTGCATAATTAGGCGCAGTGTACATGGCTGAACAGGAATTGATGCTCACATAAAGACCTGACTAAGGACGGGGTTCAGAGGAAAGCTGGGGCTTTGATGGGAGGGTTAAGAGCACTGTCAGCACACACACACACACACACACACACACACACACACACACACACACACACACACACACACACACACACACACACACACACACACACACACACACACACACACACACACACACACACACACGTATGTACATATGTTACAATGAATCACCAGCTGATACACAAGCTGCCTTCAGACAGACAGCTGCAATTGAAGAGTGCATAATAAACATGCAAATTGTGCTTAATATGTTCTGAGAAATCACATGAATTTTTGCATTAAGACACCTTAAGGTACTAAAAGGCTATGGCATTCAGTTCATTTTCAAAGGGGAGGAAAGAATAGGTGGACCCAATAGCAAATAGACATCTGAAATTATAGAGCCAGTTTCAGTGAGGTCACATTAATTTCCTTTCAGCAGGTGAAAGCAGGATGAGATGAGGGCATGTTCTTTTTAATATATCTAACAGTGTCCCTGATAGCACACAGCAGAGGCAAGCGCATGAGGAGATATCGTCACCTATATTATTCTCTGCTCAGAAATGTATGCTATTTGCATAGACATATCATACAATCTGGATAAATATCACATTGTGTGCGACTGCTGCGAGCGTGCTTTGCTGTGTGTGTGCTTGTCTCAAGTGAACAAAGTCTACTCACATCTATTCTAGGCATATACTGTATGAATGACTGAATACTGGATGTAGGATTTATGTTGCCATACCCAGCATGTAGCATGTGTTGCTAAAACTCAGTGAGTCAGGAGAAGGTGCAATTTTACTCTTGATCGTTCTTAAAAGTCTAGATGCCAAATTGAATGGAATACAATAAAGAAGACAGATAATACGTATAATGACCCAAAACACACCTCGGAGCTTTGCAAAAACTAGTTGAAGACCAAAGAAAAGTGCTGACTGTCATGGACTTTCCTCCACAGTCACCTGACCCCAAACCCATTAAACATTTAAAGGGACACTTGATTCCTGACATCACAAGAAAATCTTTATGCAAAACCTGTTTCTGGTCCTATTATGTGAAAATGTTGCCAACTGGTTGAATCCATGCCAGCTCTGAATCAGAATCACTTTATTGGCCATGTATGCTGATACATACAATTTGACTCCGGTTTTAGCTTCGATCTCAGCGTCCAAAAAAACCCCAAAACAGACAGACATAAATAGACATATAAAACATAAATAAACATATTTACAGCGTAGGAATGAATAAATATATACATATATACATATATACGGTACACCATCATTACAGCAAGCAGGGACCATACCTATGATGTTCTGAAATGTAGGTATTTTCCAGATATATAATTTTTCACGTAAGGAAAGAACGTAAGCAGCCTGTGTAGGATTAGTAGTGGTGAGGTTGCAAATTACAACGAACTGAATACTTTTCACTTCACCCTGCCCTATAACCTTCCCCTTTCAAGTATGTAAGGGAATCTATGGTGGCCGTGAAACAGGCCTTCCCACACTGTCATGTATGGAAACAGGGCACTCGAGGTACATGGATGGTGCACTGAAAAATGTCCACACACTGAGTATAAGACGATATAAACTTTTCACCCTTGACGGTCGGCATCATGGCTACATAGCAGAAAGAGAGGGACCGACGGCCCATTTTTAACCTGCGGTGTCTGAGGAAGCTGCAGCTGTTGCAGAATGTCACCTTACGTTGATACAAGTTGTACAGGTTCACACAAAAGAGTTATATTTGACTATGTACCACTTTACTACTGTTGGATAGAGGCCATCAGACTGTTTACTGTATGTAAAACAGAGGGCAAAAAAACACTTTTATTTCTAGGTAAAATAACTGAGTACAGCCAGCAGATATGTTGGCAAGTGAGAAATTAAAATGTTACATCCTTTCTGGTAAGTGCAGAACAAGTTACTGTTTCAAACATGTAAGTGTACTGAATGTAAATGTACTAACTGAAGTATGCGATTTAGTTTCATGTGATTATAAACTAATGAAAGACATAACTATGAATATTATATTCCATATATATTAAGCTAGTATAATTTGTAATGAAAAATGATATATTAACTTTGAAACAAGTGCAAAATCGAAGTATTTTTGTTCGTGTCCGCCAACTTCTGGATATTGCATTGGGTTGTTTTTGTTTTGCTTTTTTGCTTTCTCTACTGACTCCCGTTCTATTTTTATCTTAATGTCTATTTTGGTGTCTCTTATGTTGCAGATGTTTGACAGCCATATTCCAGTTTATTTTTTCACCATGCAATTTCATCTTGAACAAACACACACACACACATCTTTGCAAAAGCTAATTCCCACTGAAATGAGGAGAGCAAAAGCTCTGTGGAGCATTCTTCCCATGGTTAAGCCACCTACCGCAGCTAAATGAGGCTCAGCACCAGCACTCTTGCAGTGCGCCTGGCTGCTCTTATCACCCCACCACGAGGCCGTAGAGGGGTAATAGGATTGTGACTCACACAGAAAGTGCCATGCTCACCAAGCAGGCAAGGGCTGAGGCACAAGTGTGAAAGGCCTCTGCGGCTGTCCAGCATCGTAAAAGCAGAGAGGAGCAGGAGGGGAGGATGTGTTCTCCTCGCTCCATAAATAACTGTGCTAAATTGCAGGCTTTGGAGGGTCAGTGGGACACTGGTCTGCCAGTGTATATCTGAAGGCCTGGATATAACCTGTAATCCTGCAGCCCAGAAAACGAACAGCACAGCAGTTAAGGCAAAATGTATTTTCTGTAAAATGGAAGCCTGGGCATTTATGAGCTTGGGGAAACAGAGACAGAGCAAGAACGAGTGAGGGAGAGTTGAGGCAGGGTGGGGGGGATTTTATGGTGTGTAGTCAGTGTCTGAGCGGTAGACTCCTTCCTTGGCTGGCTGTGTCCCAGCAGCAGCACAGCATTCACTTTGTACTCAGAGGAGGAAGATGAAAGCAGCACTGGGTCAAATAGGAATGGAAGGGGAGGGAGAGGAAAGGCAGATGAGGAGGGGGCTTTATTTGACAGACAGTCAGATCCCTTTGGTTTCAGACGCCGGCTGGGTGTGACGGTTACCATTCAACAAGAAACTCTAGGGGTTAGAAAAGCATTCAGAGATTAAATACTGACTTTAAAACTTTAAACTGATTCTCTGTGATGATTTGAAATCAGAATCCTGGGGCACCAAAGTGATGCGATGTTTTCCCATTCGCTTCTCTACGGTGCGTGCAGTGCTGCAGGGAAAAAAAACATTCCACCTGTCTGCAGTAAAAGCGAGTGGGTGTGGATTTTAGTTACATCAGCACCACGGCGCTCGTGGGAAGGGCGGAAAAAGGCACTGCAGGTGGTGGAAGACTAGATGGCCATGGTGGTTGTTTTGTTTTGGATTTGAGAAGTGCCAGAGGGCACAATGGAGGGCTATAGTAAAGATTTAAGGTTATTATTGAGAGGCAGGCATGGGCTTGACATCTGTATCAGATGGGTAAGATAGGACACCTCCCCTCCAGGACTGATTACACAGAGTTACACACTAGGTACACATAGAACTATCACTGCAAAAAACATTCATCCACAATCGCTTTGCTGTACAAGCATGATTGGACTAGAATGACTGTAAATGATTGGTAATTTAACATGCATATAAAAACTAGCACGTAATGGCATAATCTTGGGCACACACAGAGGTGCATTTTTGATGGTATATTTATGTTACAGAGTATCCTCTCATCTACATGCCATTTTGCACCAGAAGCTGTTGCATTGCCTGTCTTATTTAGTTTGATTGATGGCCCCATTCACTGCAACACACTCCCAGCAGAACACTTTAATTTCTTCCGCACACACGCCAGATGATGGCAAGTTGATAAGAAAGCTCAGATCAATATCTAGATATTTCTACCCTCACCCTTTGCTTCATTCCTACACATAGACCCCCATATTGAGCAGACTGGAGGCCTGCGGGTAGTACAGGCTAAAGGTCGACCGTTATGAGCCTGGCTGATTATTGGATCCAACATTCGTTGCAATTATGAGAATCTGTACTTGGTCTGATCTGATTGCAAACAAAAGAAATAATGCTCTCTTTTGGCTCTGACACAACTGCCTCTCTCTAAACAGTTCCTGCTGGGAGTCTGGCTCAGTGTCTCATTGGTTATACATCACAAGTCAATGGCCGATCAACACTAAATTCTGCATATGTGGGAGAGACATGCAAAGAGACGCGTCGCTGTAGCTATAAATGTTCACAATCATTATGATGTACTGTATTTCAGTAATGACAATACCCAGTTTTAATTTTTCTGTTTTCCAATGTTGCTCCATTGAAAACGCCTCAACCAACAGCCTTAATAAATGTTTAGTCCCATTTCCCCCCAGACTTCCCCATAAAAAAAAGCTCAGAAAATGTTCCGTACATTTGATAAATGACCCAGGTAATCCTCATTCTAGTCCCCCCTGATATAAAAAATTATGCTTTTGTCTCATTCTGTTGCACCCAGCTGTAATAATGCTCATCACCACCCCTTGAGACCATAGAGCAGAAAAATGCCCACTAGTACCTGACTGATACTCTGACAGCACTAACAGGCAAAAATAAGTTAATGTCACATTTGATTTGGCAAAAGTACATCTTGTTAACTACACAACCGCTGTATAAGCATGCAGCAACCTGGTAATGATAAAAGTGTTTGGACTGACAGGTTTCTTATTAGTTCCTTCACAAAGCATTATGAAAATGCAGAAATCAACTCCCAATAGCGCATTTCACACAAAAGCATTTGAGAGTGCTTTACATCCTAATGAAAGGGTGTACTTAGACTGTATGCATACTGTGCATATGTGTACACAAAGCACTACTTTAAGAGAGCCGTTAACTAAATAAATACCGGACATTCATACAATTTTCAAACATTTGTATCATTTTTACTGCAAATATATACCTGCTCAAGATATAATTTTTTGGTCTACTTAATTAATAATGATGTTTATCTTTATCTTGAATGCATTTGAATATTGTCATGAAATGTTTTCTTAAATTTAAAAAAAGATACGCATTCAACAACTATACTAATTGCAGTTATTACTACATTTTAAATAATTTAAAAACAATTATGATCTCTAAAAGTTAAAATTTGAAATTATGGACTCATTCATGGCAAAACAAGATTGTCAGCCAATGTCACGAGTATCACCAAGGACACGGCTTCTTTTTTCCCTGTGTTTGCAGTTCTCTAATTTATTTCTTGTCAAGCTTGATGAGATAAAGTGACGAGTGGCAAGAGAGGGTTGTCAGGAGAAGACAGCACGCCTTTCTTCTTGGTGCTTTTTGGTGGCTATCAGGGGTTCTGATCTGGCTAAGAGCATGTCTGTCACACGGAGAGGGTCAGTAGCCCCCACACTGCAACAACACTTGTTTGTGTTCTGTGACTGACACCGAGTCACCACACATATAGCTGCTGCTGAGTGCATAAATGTTTTAATGGGAAAAAGGATTTGTGAATTTTTGATGGAAAAAAATAAATACCACACTTAACCCTCTCTGTTATCTACTAACACACGTTTCTGGGTGAGAGGTCCTGCAGTACAGTGCTAGCAAGCAGACAGCATTGTTTTTACATGTCACATCAATAATCTGCACTGCTTCTGGTGGAATTTATAGATTCACACAATAACAAATAATCCTACAAAAGGAAAATATGTCATCTGCGCATGTCCATGCAATATTTTAAATTCAAATAATAAATAAGCTGTCACGTGGTAGCCACTTTCACATTCAAAATTCAAATGTACCATCCGGTTTTACTGTATAAAATTTCCATTTGTAATTTCTGTGTTTTCTATTTTGCACTCCCTGCATTTGTTAATGGTCACTTGACAACCTCAGGTATCTTTTTTGTCATCAAAGGATTCAGCTTTCGTTGCACAAAGATTTTCTCTCCTCTAATATCATGTTTGGATTTTTTTTTTTCTTTTCATTTATGTCTTCCAGCTTGTCACATGAAAGGCCATTCTCTCTTCCTTCTTCTGAATTTTCTGCTGTCTAATGTCTGAATGATCCATTGGTCTGATCCAAGGGGCAACAGTCGGTCTTTGATATCCTTTGTACGATGTGATATTTTAACTTGAAAGTGAGGTTTCTCTCGATACACTGCAGCTTACATTGATTCTTCTTTTCTCTTCTGGTCTGCCACTCTACTTCTCTCATGTGTAAGAAGTAGACATACTGTACTTTGTCGCTGGGTGAGCTTCTGCTTCAAATCACACAATCCTGTTAAGAATTGGCACAGCTACGTCCATTTGATGCCAGTCAAAATATTACAGTCTGTTCACCGATATAATGAGCAATGGGCATAATGCCGTCCATAATGAGACTTGTTTATACGTCTTCCTGGTGCAGTATGTATTGGAACAGTGCCACATTGATTAAGCACCCAAATCTGTTTACCTTGTTTTACAGTTTTGAAATGTGCGTGTCTGTTCATGGTTGCTCTTGTTTGAATGTCAGCAGCACGACGCGGATGCTGTTGTGACAAAGTGAGGTGCCTTACTAATATGAGCCAACTGTCTGATCAGGATTCAGCAGGTGTTCTGCATGGAGGAGACTGACGTTTGCTTGGGGCCATCCATCAGAGCTAAATGGCAGATGGTCCTCTCTGTGGCCAGGCAGGAAGTGCACTAACACAATTGCTGCAGAAACACGGGGAGCACTCTACCTGCTGATAATCCACTTACGCACAGACAAAGCTTCTTTAATCTGCCTACTCCTTCCCCGCACACCCCCCCTCGCCACACGACAAGGCCAGGCTCCACGCTGGAGGATCACCATTGATCCACTGCACGTATGTACCCTGGCTGAGCACTGACAGGCCATGTTATAATGAATCCCTAATCACTCTGTGACAGGAAAATCACAGACAATGAAGACAAAGAGTTGAAAATCTGTGTTTCCAATACATGGGCTCTACGTGGGCATCCAGGGAGATTAAGACCTGCTCAGGTAGACCAAATGACTTGATTTCATTTTTAGGAAATCTCACATTATAACGTCTTATTTCAGTCTTTTCAAACCAAATTTTGGCCACATGACTTTTGGACACATGATTGAGTGAGGACTTGGACGCTTCTCTGAGCGAAGCTGCCAGCTAGCGTCTAACAGATTTTTTGATAGTTTGCATGTGAGGCATTAAGGCATCATCTGTAAATTGTAGCTACAGAAGATGACCTAGATTACACTCTCCTCCTCTAAACTGCATGAGTCTCTACTTTCACATCGGCCACACGCTGCACCACCAGGAGGAAATTCCCAATTTGTTGGAAACACTGGATATAATCTGAAAATTGCGGTTGTATTTTTGGTTGCTCTTTAGTCAATTAAGTGAAAATTCTATCCAAGCATCTGGCTCAGCTGATGGAAGAACTATTGATGGTGACACATTACGTAACTACTGACCTAAAAGAAATGCTTAAAAAGAGTATGAGCAAAGGTAGGATGCAAATACGATACATAACTGAACTATTACACAAATAATTAATTTTCCATCTGCTCTATATACAGAGTAGACCCTAGTACCTTTGCCTATTATCACAAGGACTGTGTAATGAACTGGGAAGCTGGAGGTGTATGCCACTTGAACAATGCTTGTGCTCTTGCGGCACGAGCATACAAATTGAAAAACATGATTATGTCCTCAAACTCTAAGATCCATGTAAAGCATAAGCATTCTGAAAATAACTCAAGGAATCTTCGTACAATATATCTTCATACACACAAAGTTTAAAATATACATAACTACACTGTACGTGCATTAGTACTTGAAATTTGATAATGTAACATTATTTTATTGAAAGTTAACTGTAGGTTTATCATTAAATCCTCTATCATTCTGGTCCAGCCTCTGGCTTGTCCTTCTACCTTGCATTTCATCCCATTCATCCAACCACTGCATGCATTCAGACCTTATACTGTCATATCTCACTCAAAATCCCAATTTCCTCATTGTCCCTGTTACTCATCTCAAAAGCACCCAAGGTCAACCTTGAATCAAATATATCCCATGAAAATAAAGTTGTTTTTGTTATATATTTCACATCACAAAATTAGCATTTCCAATCATTTATTCAACAAAAATCACAAAATATGTAATTTCATTCTGTGGTAAAAAAGGATGTACAGCTTTGCTGTCAGAACCTATGTGTTGCCCTCTTTGTTAATAGGCACTGCATCAAAGATGATCAAGTGTTTGCTGGTTTAAATATGTTGAGTAAGTCAACAATTTACATGGGAATTGGGTCCTTGTTTCTTTCACAGTTTTAGCTGAACAGACTTTAAAACCACAGTTTAAATGTGACATGTGAAACTAAATGAAATATATTTTGTGCAATTCATTATCCTTGTGTATTTTTTCTGATTTTGTGCAATTTAATGAGCACAGACTGCCAATTAACATTTGGGTCCTGGGAAATTCCGAACTTGGAGCTGGACTCAGAGGTGCATGAGGCCAGGACCTGGGAGTCCCACAGGGAGTCATTACATAGTAAGATGGAAGTTTGATTGAAATCTTTTGGCAGGTTGTTCCTGCTGATTGGGCTTCATTAAACAACACACTTAGTGAGGCTGAGCAGGAGGATGATATGTTCATCATGCTGGTATCAGAATGGTCTGATGCGCTCAAACTCTGCCCGGATCAAAGTGGATTTAGAGCAGGTTTCACTTTCTGTATCCTGGGGTGCTGAGCTGTTCTTGCTTATGAACTAATCACTTTAACAGTTTGAATAACAAGTTGTCCTCCTTTCTGAAGGTGTGAGTACTGGATCTCTACAGGGAGGATGTGTCAGAGTGGAGTAAGAGGGAGAGAGTAGGAATGAACAATTAGTGTAAAGTGGTGGAAAAGTTCCACAACAAGGCAGAGTCGAAGGGGGAGGGAGCTGTGAAAGAGGCCAGGTGCAATATCACATCCTTCCTGTCAGAGGGCTTTAAAGGAAAGCAGAGGAAGAGCGTTTAGCTCGAAGGGACGCATGTGGAATGCTGACCACAGGTTGGAAGAATCGACTATTCAGAGTACGTCTCATCCATGTGCCCTGTTGGGTTGGGGAGGTATCTACCAAGTAAAAACTGTTGCCAGCATCTTCTGAGGTGCTTGGAATACCGACAAGGAAAATCTGGTCTGGAGGATGTGAGCTGACCTTGATTGCAGCAGCTGTGATGCTCTGCTGAGGCTGCGTGCTAGTTAAAAGAAGAATGACACACTATACATGTGCCGTGGTTTATTTTTAATGCTTAATATGTATTCCTTTTTTCAAAGAGCATTTTCTCTCTTTAACTGAAAAAGGGATACAAATACAGTGATGAACAAAGCTTCTTTGAGTAAATCAAGTGATAAAAAAATTTATGTAACCACTCCTGCTTTATTTTCATTATAATGTAAATATACATAAATATCAATACAAATTACATTTTAAATGTGTCACTAGATATGTTTTTTTTCCCTTGCCACCCAAATGATGAGAAATTGTAAGCCTTGCTTTGTTCTCCCTTCCTCTGCTCTTTATCTTAACTCTCTATCTTTATACACACTTTGTATTCCTTAGGCCACAGTACTGTGTTATTTTATAGACTGATTAATAAAATGTGAATTTGATAAACTTAAGTAAAAAAATTATAAAAGTATCAAGGTAGCGAAGCACAGCTTGAGACAGAAGAATGACTGGTTCAATTCATCTCAGGCTGAAGCGCTATTGAGCAATAGGCAATAGCAATAGTGCTGCCCCCAAAAGTCGATGAGTGGAATTATTTGTCGGAGACCTCTCCATCAACTGAGATTCTTCAAGTCAAGCTGTCAATATTTTTTTCCTAAGGGTTGGAGATAGACAGACAAACATTGAACACTCTACTGGAGAGAGAAGACTTGAGTAGCTGTAGGCATACGGGGGCAACCATGTCTGAGCCACGATACTGCTTCGGAAGAGATGCAGGAAACAACTGGGCTGGAACGAGGCCCAGACTCGGGGTGATTTTAACCGAAACATCCAACTCACAAGGGACACTGTTGGTCTTTGACTTGGGGAGGTCTCCCACCAACTTGGAGGAGGAGGGGTAAGCCAACAACCAACCAACACATGCTGAATGACGTGTCATTCAACTCTTCGACTACCTTGTGTTTAAAAGGCTTCGATGTATATACTGTAGATGTGTGCATCAAATTCCATCCACCACCCATACCCCCTTTATCCTGAACAGTGTCACAAGGTTGCCAGTGTGTGCATCAATTTCTTTGCCATCATACATCTTGTGAGTTTGGTATGGTATATAAAATCCAAATAAATTTATTTATTCATATAATACTATTTACTGATTTGTTTTTGTCATTTTAAAAGTACTTACACTGTTGAACAGGAAACCTGACCAAAAAATTATTTACATTTCCCATAACTAGAATTTCCATCTTGCAGTGTTTTGCTTCTGCCTACCACTGAAGTTGCAGCTGACATCCATGTCTGTCCAGATTTATCCATTATATATAGTGAACTCTGAAGGAATTTGTCCAATAAATCTGATTCTCATAGAACAAAGTTGTTACCATGACAGCAGACAATGCTTTAAATAAAGATGTTTCTGCAAAGCTACAAATTCTAGAATGTGGATGTTCCACACACACAACTTCAACCCGACAGCACAGAATCTGATCAAATGTGACCAAATCTCCCCCTCTAAAAAGTGCTCTTTAAGAACATTATGATGTCACAGTGAAGTTGACCTTTGATTTTCTGGATATAGAATTGCATCACGTCATCATTTTATCCTGCTGGATATTTTTGTGAAATTTTTGTCATAACTCACCTATCAATTCTTAAGTTATGGCCACAAACATGTCATCAGTTCACCTTTGAGTCCAATTAAACATTTGTGCCAAATTTTGAAAAATTCCCTCAAGGCATTCTTGAGATATTGCATACGAGAATGAGACAGACTGACGTCAAAACATACAAACAATGTGAAAACCTCCAGCTTCAACTGTTGCCAGTGTACTACTATAAAAACTGTATTTCACCGGGAGAAATAAAATATAGTGCATAGTTTATTTATCCACTCTGCAATGGCCATGAGTCCAACTAAAGGCTAAGATGGAAAAGTTTTTTAATTTCTGATTGCCTGTCTCTTTGATTGGCCTTAAGTGCTACCCAATCTCCACTCACTGGTGATTACTACAAGAACTTGTCAGGCTAGTTAATTGGTTGTATTAGTAGATTTTTTTTCTTTTTTTATCCTATTTCTCCTAAGGGCAGCAGGTGTCGAAAGAACAGCATTGCTAGGAGGACCCCTCCAAATTACACTCATTAAAGCAATTCAAATATAAGGAAACTTGCATAATTATATGCTATTAAAGAACTTAAACACGTCTAAGATTGGTTTCAAAAGACCAAGTCAAACTCACTTTCACTCTAGACTCTTAACACGTAGGAGTAGTTTTTCTTTTTATTCATGAAAGTACTTTAAAATGTTGGTGGTATCTTTTGTTTCTGATCAGACAGAGATCACAGGCTGTCCTTTCTTGGTAATTTTTATGAAGCAGAGCATAGTCTCTGCTGAGAATTCTGGGTGTTTGTCCATCATTGAATAGGAGGTCTGTTAACAGCATGTGCTAACATCTCAATTCTCTGGTGAGAGGACTGCCAGGTTCAATAACCACCCTCTGCTCTCATAGCCATAGTGTCTTTTTGCTTGTCACAAGTATGCAAAGCATTGTCTTTCAGTCTTCGTTGACATTTTTGTTCCAAAGTCAATATTAGCCACTTATTCACCCAGACACAAGTACAGAACAGGTGTCGTGGGTAAAAAAAAAAAAAAGCAAGGGCACAATGTTCTTTCAAAGTTTTGCCTTTCAAACACAGTTCTTGTTAATTCTTAAAAAGCTTTTCTCCATAATAAGGAACTATAGGGTGGAAAACCAAAAAGACTGGTACTGTCTAAAAAATAAATGTCTGTTCCATGGCACCCGACATCTGCTTGGAGGTGGGAAGCGAGAAAGCATACCTACTCACTTATTCTCTGTACTTCTATTGATCAGTTTGGGGACCTTGACCAGTTCACCAATGGGAACTGACAAGGTCGACATGTTCTGGTATTAGACACTGAAGGCTGCTTGAATCTAGCCTTCACATATCTCATTAGTCTATTCTGTACAACAAATGTACTGTTTGCGGAGCCTCTGGGTAGTCCTGTATGTCCTTGCAGGACTTTGTCCCCACACTGCTTAGAGCACAACACAATGAAAACTTTAGTTAGGACAGGCCGATTAATGCCCAACACAGGCCATACAGACAAAACACCACATTGACCGGAGGCTGGACAAAAATCTAAGTGTGGCTTCTTTGACAGTTGCCTCCTGGTTTTGAGAAAACCCTTTTAGATCCACGGGTCAGCTGTGGCTCAAATGGTAAAGCAAGTTAACCACTAATTGTAAGGTTTGCAGTTCAATTCCCAGTACCTCTGGGTCTGCATGCCAAAATGTCATTGAACTGCAAGTCTCTCACCAATGGCAAGTGAGCACCTTGCATGGCAGCTTTGTCACCATTGGTGTTTGAGTGTGAGTGGGTAAGGTAAAAAGGAGCTGCTGAAGTGCAGACCAACACCTTATAGTTTAGACAGAATGGGTACAAAAGCAGATGTGTAAAGTCCAATTATGCAGTTGCAATGACTGAGTACAAGGAGAAAGTACTTCATATCCTCTGCAGGTAGAACAGATGCCTTTAGGGACGACTGCAGTAAATGTTCAGCAGTGAATATTAATAACTTTTCAGTGACATATATGGTCCTCTACTGAAATGGAAATCAAACTGCATTGTCCATCAAAAACAGCTTGTGTTTGTCTATACAATGGTTTCACCGTGAACGTCAAATATGCAATACAACTTAAATACTATTAGTTACTGGATTTAATGAGCAGAAAAACATGAAAGCTTTTTTTTTTTTTTAAGAGGCAATTGAGGTGTCCGCGGATGTTCTTTCAGGCTCTCTAATGAATAAATGGCCACACAAATGGTGCCTGACTTAAGAACATGCTGCTAGCCAGCTCCAGAGTTAAAAGCCTAAAGTGAGATTAATCACTGCTGCTGAGGGGGATGATATTCTTTGTTTCTGTTAATTTATGGTCTCCTTACAACTGAGACCCTGCACCAACATCACGCCTCTCACATACTGTACATACTCTGCCACTAATCATAAGCAACTTCTAAGGCACCTTTTTAGCAAATGTTCACAGGGACAAGATGAGATACTCCTAAATAAGGACTAATGCACTGTTGCTTCCTCACCAGTTAAGGTGCTTTAAGTTAGTATTCTGCTTTTCATCTCTTTTTATCTATCAACAATATCCTCAATGTTGAAGTAAGACAGAGAAATGATGCCAGCGCAGTATGACAGAAAAGTAGCGATGTATATGGAAATGGATTGGCATGTGAAGAGACAGCTTTTAGTCGGGAGGCCCAGCAGAGAATCAAAGTGAACAGCGGCTTCTCTAAAGCCGGGTCCGATGTGGGAACAGGATAGTAAAGCGCAGTTCTCCCTGCAGTCTGAACATGACTCATGGTATAGTGAATATTTCATGGCAGGTGTCACAGAGCTGACAGTAGTGCTGGCCACGGGGAAGCTCTGACAGACACAAGAAAGCATGTATATGGCGGAGTGTGTGTGTGTGTGTGTGTGTGTGGGGGGGGGTCGGGTTGTGTATGGATATAAACATGTATGTGCACACCATATAAAATGTAATGGACACATTAAACTAATATAGTACACAATTCTTGGTCTGTAAGGCAGCTGGGATATTGGGCAGCACAAAAAAATCCTGCTTAGATTAAATTGACTTTACTGGCACACAGTTTAAACACTGAATAACAAAAATAAGAGATTCATCTTCTTCATAAGATGCTTGGTTATGTAGCATTTCTTTGTCACCCACACGTTTTCATTTGCTTACATAACTGCGCAGCATTAAGCCAAACTATTACATGCATTGTTCTAATAGTTTTAGGGCACAGCCTTCAGTTTCAGCAGCACAGTGATGGGCTCTCTGGAGAGGCCAAATCATGTAGTCTTATTACAGAGGAGACAAATCAAGTGTACCAAAACCCTCCCCTTCAGCCCTACTTTTTCAAGGTTATTTTCAAAGATAGCTCATGTCTTGGTACAGTATGTGGGTTGGGCTTTAAGTAAGCCCTGCCACTGGAGACGTAGTGTAACCCTATGCAGTAGAAATGAGAAGGGGGGCTTCAGAGGCCACGAAGATACAGGGGTGTAACTAATTTGAACCCCAGCGAAGCTTGGATGGGCACTAGCTTTTGTCCACATAGGATAAAGTTCAGTCCATTGTAGTTGTGGGCTCACTGGGCTTCACACACAGCAAAGGCACTGTCAACTTGTGTGTCAGCATTACAGCACTTAAAGGTAATAAGATTTAGGCTTTCTGCATCATAAAGTATGACCACCTCGAGAAACCTTTGAGACAATGGTGCTCGTGTTCTGCTTCAGAGCACAGAACACACTTACATCATATCAGAATCGCCACAGTCCACACTGAAAAATGATTATGGACACCAGAGACGTCAGTGATATTGTAGCCGTCACACAGTATATCTCTCAACAGCGCGCTTACTGGCTCCACTTTCACTTTACAGCTCACTGAATTCAAACAGATGAATCCCTGTAAACACTCTGTCCACTATGATAAGGATGCTCTTATTTACTCAATTCAGGAGCATTCATCAGCAACATCACTTAATAAAAACAGTCACATTCTCCATTTTTCAATGTACTTCACTTTGAACACGAAGGCGAGCAGACGGCTGCAGCGCTGCCTTCTTTTTGGCCGCAATCCAGGCACCACTAAAATTGATTTCTTTTATTTTATACTGCAGTATAATGAGCTACCTTCAGTCAAGACCTGTCACCATGCATTACTGTCTGACCACAGCAAATGAAAGCTATGCTGCCTTTCAGGCACTTTTAAATGTAATACAGCTAACATAACAAGATGCAGACTCGCAGGAAAACAGGCAGACTGTGCAAACGGCTCGCATTCGGTCACCTCTGCTTCTTCATCTCATGTGATCGAGATCTAATGTTTATTCAGTTTTATTCATTCCATACATGCATGTATAAAGAGTTATTTTGAGAGGAAAACAGAGATGAAGAGAATCACCTGAGGGTAAGATGTATACAGATGTCCTCTTTTTGACACAAACATTTTATAGCTGTGGGACTGAGTTGATTTAAGTCCTGTTGGAGCATCTTTCCTCTGAACATATTGCATTTTGGGACCTGAATTTATTAACCATTTTAAGAAGTTATTATTTAGATGCTGCATTCATTTTTTTAAACAGTAGCTTCTTTTCTTCAGTGAGTGGACATCATTCCCCCCTCTTTCCTAAAGACATGAATAAATCAAAGACTTGAAATTGTAGAAGTAAGACCTAAAGGGCCAAATAAACATGGCCTAGAAAAAGGTGCATGCATTAGCATGTCATCAAAGCAAGTGGTGCCAGCTTGCCAAATGTGACTTAGTGGGAGCATGATTGGGTGCACAAGAGCTTATTTTTCGCAGGTATGTTTGAGAGAAGGGGGGGCAATATATCAAGATTATATTGATATTGTGTTATAAGACAAGATTTTAAATATTGTGATATCGTAATGTTCCAAGAGTTGTGTTGTCTTTTCCTAGTTTCAAAGGCTGCATTACAGTAAAGTGATAGAACCTCTGAACCTACCTGACAGTTCAAGCTTATATTCACATTATGGATGTTTATCAAAAATGTCATTGTATAAATATTTTGTGAAAGTCATCCCCAAAATATCGTCACAGGATTGTCATCGAGGTATTCAGCAGAAACGATGGTGGTTTTGGGTTTTCTCCATATCGCCCAGCCCGACTAAAAGATGAGAATACATTCGAACAGATAGCTCCAAAATGTGGAGGCAACAGGCATCTTAAGTGCATCTGTTATATAACT
Organism: Brachyistius frenatus; assembly: GCF_029030835.1. Classification (NCBI taxonomy): domain Eukaryota; kingdom Metazoa; phylum Chordata; class Actinopteri; family Embiotocidae; genus Brachyistius; species Brachyistius frenatus. The sequence goes on from NW_027210607.1 coordinate 6,355,927, forward strand.
TTTACATAAAGAACAAAACCAAACTATACAGCATCTAGACTGCAGCAAGGCAGCCCTTCATATCGGCCAATCTTGCCTGAGGCTGAGATCAGGAAACATCCAGATGGCAAAGTCTATCTCTCTCTCTCTCTATCCCTCCCTCCCTCCCTCCCTCTCTTTCTCTCTCTCTCTTCTCCCAGTTTGACTGCTCACTGCTGTTCAAACCAACTGAATTATACAAATAGAAAGAAGTAACAGTGAAAGAATGCATGCTTGGGATGCAGCGTGCCTAATGGCAGATCTGTGGATGACATTAGTATGTGGAGTACACTGGTGCGAGGCCTCACAGCAGATGTACCGGCCTCTTCACTCTGCACTAAGCAGGAGTAAAGAATCATCATCCAGGCAGGTAATTGGCTGCTGTTTACATTGCTCTTGGCATATCCCTCCTCCCCTGCTTGACACATCTGTAGTGTTCATTAGAGCTGAGGAGCTCTGTGCTGCACTGTGTTAGCAAATCTGGCCTCTCAGGCTGTTCATTTTGCAATGAGAGTCGCCATATCAGGGCTCAGTGCTCAGATTCATGCTGGGAAAATCTAAATTTGAAGTTAAATAGAGCTTTAGAGTAGTTTTAGAATAGCAAATGTAATATAAATGCACTAAGATGTAGATTAGAATTTGTTGAATGAATTCAGAAATAGGTGCTGATATTTCCTCGAGAGCTCGTGTTTTTTTTCTCTGGGTGAAATATTACATATTATTAATGTGTAATATCTTTTTAATGTTTTGGTTAAAATACACACCAGTGGGTTGGGAACTAGAAGATGGTGGTGAAGCAAAAAACTGAAGGAAGAAAAACAAAGCGCACAGAAACGGGTTCAGAGAGGGAGATGTTAGAAAGGAGGAAGACTTACCCCAGGTGCTCGAACACCAGATGGAGAAACAGCTGAATCAAGTCCAGGGAAAAAGACTCTCATCAGCTCCAGACTCAGAATCTTCATTAAAACCTTAACCAAACGTGAGATAGACAATGTGAGCAAACGGAGAAGACGTAAACGCTAACAACAGCTTGTGAAAGGACAAATTAAAATTCAAAGTGGTTTCACGGCAGAGTGACTTAACTCTGAAATCCAAGGCTTAATAGATTAAATCGCAGAATTATGGGCATGCCAACCTTTCTATTAATTACAGATTTCAGAAGATATTAATTATACAACCACAGTTTATGCCTGCGCAGTAATTCAAAGAGAAAGGGATGAATGCTCTTTATCATCTTCATTATGAAAGTTCAAATGTTATTCAGCAAGTGCATCCTTTAATGAATTACAGTATGTGAATCATCAAATTAGGGGCATTTGTCACAACACATTTCCTCTTGCCGCTTCCAGAATGCAGATGACGTTGATTCAGCCACAGAGATCACAGAGAAGTGCACATGAAGAGAGTAAGAGAGTTCTGCTTTAATCAGGTTTAAGTTGTACACTAAGCAAACACACTATTTACAATGTGCATGAGAGTCTGAGTCATCATCATCACACTGCTATTTAAATCCATTTCTAATAAGGTAGCCAACAATGTCTTGACTAATGTCTTTCATACTTGCTGCACTTTATCGAAAGCCTCCTGTTCTATTTTATTATGACCACAAAGGTGATGCAAAAGGTGTGTAAAGCAGGAACATGTCAATAAATGGGTCATTTATAGTTACCTATAACTAAAAACTAGGGCATAAGGTGGAAATACAATTTACATGAGATGTAAAACAGCTTTATAATGTTTTTACCAATGAGTTACCATAGAAACTAATAAGGCAAGGCAAGTTTATTTGTATAGTACACTTCAAAGTGCTTCACATAAAACCATTAAAAGCATCAAAAGGAAAAGGAAAAGGAAATTGAAAAACAATTAAGAAATACAGGAAATTGATCAACATCCTTGAGTCTGGTTCAATTAAATGCAGCAGAAAACAGAAAAGTCTTCAATTTTGATTTGAAGCAGCTGAGAGTCTCAGCAGACCTGCAGGTGTCTGGAAGTTTGTTCCAGATATGTGGAGCAGAAAAACTGAACGCTGCTTCTCCATGTTCAGTTCTGATTCTGGGGACAGAAAGGAGACCCGTCCCAGACGACATGAGGGGTCGGGATGGTTCATAAGGTAGCAGCAGATCAGAAATGTATTTTGGCCCTAAACCTTTATAAACCCACAGCAGGATTTTAAAGTAAATTCTTTGTTGGACAGGAAGCCAGTGTAAAGACCTCAGAACTGGAGTGATGTGATCCACTTTCCTGGTCTTAGTGAGGACTCGAGCTGCAGCGTTCTGAATCAGCTGCAGCTGTCTGATTGACTTTTTAGAGAGACCTGTGAACACACTGTTACAATAGTCGAGTCTACTGAAGATGAACACATGGACAAGTTTTTCCAAATCCTGTTGAGACATAAATCCTCTAATCCTTGATATATTCTTCAGGTGATAGTAGGCTGATTTTGTAATTGTCTTGATATGGCTGTTCAGATGGAGGTCTGAATCCATAACTACACCTGGATTTCTGGTGTAGGCTTGGATAGACAATACAATGTCTCTGCATGGTTGATTCTTTAACTGATGTTTTGACAAAAATGCTGCACTATGTCTACATATATTTTAACTTTAACTCAGAAATTAACATGCATCTACATGTAGTCTGGAATACATTTACAGCCAGTAACAAAATATGTATTTAACACATTAATGCAGCCTTTCTCTCTAATGCATAATCCACTGACTGCAACTACTGTGTCTGGTTTGCCTCCGATACACATAGTACCTCTGCAGTTCATTAGCATACCAGCAATCTGGTGGGACCTCTGGATGTTTGTATGTGTGATCTATTCATGTATCCTTAATTCAGTTACAGTTGTAGTTTTATTTTTGAATTTCTAGATTAAATTAATTATTATACACTAATTTAAAAGTACACCACATAGTTAAAAAAAAAAATCAAATAAAAACTATTTAAAAAAAAAATCTAATAAAAACTATAAAAAAATCATGGTGCAAAAATTAAGTCAGTGGACTAAGAGGCACACCAGCACAACACAGTCATGAATGTGCTTCATTAAGCACTGTACATTGGTTATCTACCCCACAACACGACCCTCCGTCTTGTCTTTCCAGCTTCTTTGTGTCTCTCTCCAATTAAAGTAAAATTATACGCAACAGCCTACTAGGAAATCATTTCACTTGTGGTGGTGGGAACACAACAATGGACTGTAATAACACATGACCTACAAAGTGTGAGGTGACAGCAAAAATCGTCCCCAAGATGGCCAACCTGCAGCCAAATCAGCAGGTGTGTTTGTTCGTGAGAGAGAAAAAGAGAGGAGAGACCATGTGACATTTTGAAGTTACCGTGTGGAGTTTCAATTATAAACAGCCTTAGTTTTGTTCACATTAGGCATTTCTCACAAATACACATTGCATGTATCTTTAAAGCATGACAAACATGTTGCATGCATCATAAAGCAAAGCCTTTGCTTTTGAATGTTCTAAACTCGTCAGTGTTTACACCAGCTTTTGGTCTTCTTCTCTTTTATTGGCATGTTGCTACTTTTAGGGCACATGACTGCAACCGACTCTGCAGCTGGCAGAAATGAAACATTGACCGGTGATCATGGCATGCATACGTCTGGTTGTACACAAACTGGTAGACAATATGGTTCAAGTAATAATACACTTCACTACAGCCTCAGTAGTGGTCAAAATCAAATTTGCCAGAGTCAAATTAGCTTCTGAAGGCATAAACGGCCTGATATATATGTACAAATGAAAGATAAATTTGAACACCAATAATTATAAATGGAGTAAGATAATGAATACAGATAATTCCACACACAACAAAAGGCATTGTTAAATGGTTTGACGAGGATGAAAATTGCACAGGGCCTTCCCCACCATAATAATCAAAATCAAGACCTCACTGGTAGCATGCAGCATACAGCTAACCAGGACATTTTATGTGGGATTTTCTTTAATTTGTCTCCAATCTCTCTGTTGTATCCAACCAAAACCCAAACGGTTCCAAAAGATATTTCAGCAGATTGGATCCTTGTACTGTCTCCATTCTTTAATTCCTCTGAATTCTACTTGCTGATCAATGCTACCGGGCATCCAAACAAAAACAAGCCAGTTATTGATGCCAGAATATTGTTACTTGCCTACAGATGTATGTATTTCACCGAATACAGAATCTGTTATGTAGATTAGGTTCAATGTTAACCACATAGACTGTAGCCATAATGGAAAACATCTATGTAGTTTACTGGATTTCTGGAGCCACATTTGATGCTGTTCTGTGGACCTACCAACTTATCATATACAAGTGTGTGCATGATATGGTTGGAGAGAAGACATTAAAAACTGTCCCTGAAAGTCGGTCCCAGCCTAGCTCCATCAGTGCCATGTCAGGGCCTGGACAGCCCCAGGCAGGGACCTCTCACTCGTTCTATTGCCTCCCTGATTGCCATGGGAGATTAGGTGACCTCAGGTCTTGAGAAGAGCTAGTATTACTCACCTTGACCATGCCCTCTCTGCTCTGCAGGTTTCCAATCAGAACTGGTGCCAAGCTCCCATTCCCCAGCAACCACACTTGGAGGTCATGGTTCTCTGAAACATCTGCTTGTGATAAATAGCTGGCGGAGGGTTGGCCCACCGAGACGAGATGATAGGGTCTGTGTAAAGGAGAGAGAGGGGAAAAAGTACAGTATGTGAACAGGACAGGCATACAGCGTGGCGAGTCCCCAGGCATGCAGAGGATCGATCCTCCAGGGAGGCAATTATGTCACATTAATAATTATAGAATAATACACTAAGCAGTGCTTGTATAGAGATTTAATGTAAACTTGTGCTTGTTTTCAATTACTGCAAGCATCAATTATTAATTTAATTTTTAGGGGATCCAGTCGCTGAAAGTTTTTATTCTAAGCAACCAGGCCTAAAACTTTAATAACATCAACAAGCGCTACAATTTCTTGCATCTCTTTGATCAAGCATGCATTGCACTCGCATTTGCAGTACGGTCCTGTTTGATTACTTTCTTTGCATACTGTATGTCTTACCTTCAGTTCACCTCAAAACTTACAAAAACACACACTTAGGGAAGAAAGCAGAGTGAAAGAGTGCTCGAGAGAGAGAGAGAGAGAGAGAGAGAGAGAGAGAGAGAGAGAGAGAGAGAGAGAGAGAGAGAGAGAGAGAGAGAGAGAGTCCAAAGATGTTTTAAACATGAGGGGGTTTTGTTGCCTGTGTTTTGCTCTCAGCAATAATTAAATTCTTAATTAGCGAGCCCTCTGGAAGAAATACATCAAGATGGAATTCAATTTAGAGCCCCAACTCATTTGGCCAAGAGTAAAAAAAGAAGAGAGAGGGGAAGAGACAGTATAGAGGTAAGGAGACAAATCCAGCAGCATTAAATGAGCACACTGGTTTGACTTTAACTCGCTCTGTGTTCATGCTGCTGTATCTGCTACATCCATATGAAGATCTCAGTGAACCACTGTTGCCCATATCGCCTCCATCAACCGTTGCCTGAGGAGGGATGGAAGACAAACTGCAGGGATGTCATTATTAATGCAGTCTCTCTCTTTTTTATGTCTTTGCAGCTCTTTATTGTAAGAACTGAGGGTTTGATAGTCATTAATCTGCTGAATCGATGGATTATTAGCTGCATAGCAGCCTGTCCTGGTATACTTGGGCACAAACTTTAGTCATAGTGGACTTTTCCAGAGAGTTTAAGGCAAAAAGCAGAAGTCTGAAAAAGTAATGCACTTAGAAAAAAATTATAATTCATCACATCTCCACTGTCTTGCACGTGTTCTGATCCAGATCATGTTCCTCCGTAACCCTTAAAGTTAGCCATGCCACACTGGACCAGGAAACCTCTACCCACAGGCTGGCCTGATAACTTCAACTCATCCAAGTGGGAAATAGAGAATCCATTTTTTAATGTGTCTGCTAAGGTCTTTAGTCATGCCTGGCCTCTCCCCGTGTCTGTCTGGCCTACCCCAGAACGGCTGCGACATAGCTGTGAGGTTCCAAGGAGGAGGGTGGATTTGCCGCAGCCCTTTGATGTGTCAGCAGCGCGTTGGCGGCACACCTCTGTGAAATATTGAAATGTGATGCAATGACGATAGGTAAGGGTGAAGAACCGCCAGGGGCTAACTGAATATGCTCTGCCCTGCATGGTATTCCTTGGCTCTAGGTCCTCAATTCACCTCCTTGAAATTGGCAGATGTGTTGTGTGTTTGTGAGGTTCGGTGTGGGTGTCAGAGTGTGTTTTTTTGCAGATGTGTGATTGCACTAAAAAATAAGTGCATTTGTGCACATGTGTCAGTCAAGTGTTCAAGGAGTTCAAGTGCAGTGAGCCAAACTCCAACTGTTCTTTGGATGCATTTTTCTCACAAAATAAAGCGATGTATAAAAATAGGCTGAATTTGAAAATTCTCACTCTGAATGCCCGACTACATGAGCTTATGGTGAGCTCGAGTGTCGACTCCAAGGTGATCCAGGGCACTCGGAGGCAAGCTGACAAATTTACTCATGGTCCGACCTTTGCGGGCACTGCAGAGCTGTGCTGATCTGGAAGTAAAGCAGCCGGCATCCTGGGACAATGGAGGCCTCAATGGCCGGTAGTGACGCTCAGAGTGAGGGGGATGGTTGTGCAGTCAGATCAGCTCTGCGGAGGCGAGGGTTTAGAGGCTTTAACATGAACGCAGTACATGTAATCCCCCAGCCGCAGGGTAGGACTGCGTGCCAGTAGGATTCTCAACAGCACTGCCATTCTGACATGGACTGAGAAAATAAATTTTATTATAACTGCATTCACTAATTTACCAGTAATTCTTCCTATTCTAGGATGCAGCAGTGTTCTTCTTAGTCTCCACAAAGTCGAACAGACTCAAGGCTCTGATGTTTATCTTTTAGCGACATCATAAAGTAACCCTGGAAGCACAGTTTGTCTGCTTGCATCTCAACCTACGAGTGGGTTTACTTTAATTCATCAAACAAAATCAGCAGGTTTAATGAGTGTGTGGAGAGCCTGCTTTAACCTTAGCGTGCAGCTCTGCATGATAACCCCATCATCTAATCAACTTACTAGACATATTGTTCAGAGTTTCACGTGTACTGGATTTACTATTGTTTCATTTCATCAACAAAAACACCAAAATGTGAGCTCCAGAACACAAAGATGAGGACATATTGCTTACTGAGGTTTACTGCGCTGTGTTCTCCGCCTCCTCTTTCGCCTCTTTCTACCCTTCCCTTTCCTTGGTTCACACCTCCCAGAGGGAGGGTGAGGAAACAGCACATCAGCACTGCTGCATTGTGCTGGAAAAAAAAAAGCTGGAATACTGCTGTCTTGTAAGACACGGTAAGAGTTAGTCCCTTTTTTGTGCAAAATCTGTGCCAAAAAAAGACAAATCCGTCACATACCGGTGCCTTATTCAACTTCATGTTCAGAAAAATCAGCTCACAGGATTAACCTCTAACATCCCTATGACAAATTAGAGTCACAATTGTGATCTCACATTCTGTACATGAAGTAAATACATCTTTTGTAACAAACAGACATTCAAAAATGTGCCTTTCAAATGTGCAAAAGCTTGCATAGCCCTTTATTTATTGGGAACTTTATTAACTCGGTATGTCTAAATTGACTTGTTCAGGCTTATGAGGCAGGTCAAGTATTGACACAGGTATTGTCAGCTGATGACAATTCCAGAGCTTCATAATTTCTCTGACAGTGTGTCTATGCTGGGCCTCCAACATGCGGGTGACTTAAGGCTCAATATTGTGCCTGAAACGCTCCTGTGTATAAGCACAGACGGCACACTGGAGCTGCTGCTCTGCTAACGTGCTGCTCAGGGGATGCCTTATATGTGGAAGCGGCTCTTCAAACCTTAACCCACTCAAAGCCCATGGCCTCCCCTTAGCAACTGACTGAACATCTGAAAATTAAACTAACTGATGCCTGCTAAGCGGAGGAAGGCCATAAAAAGATGTCAAATCCCTTCCAGCCTGAAATTTCCACTGACTGAAATGTGATTAAGAAATGGCAATTCAGAAGTGTGGAAGTCAAGACAAGATCTGGAAGACGAAGAAAGTTTCCAATAAAACTGCACGTCTGCTGAGCTGAGAGGCAAAGCAAAATTCCAATAAGACTGTAAAGGAGCTGCAGGAACATTTAGCTGACACAGGAGTGGTAGGGCGGTCCAACTGCATCGTTAATGCACAGTTGGGCGTAAAGTCGTCGGAAGGAAACCTTATTTGCGACTTCATCACAAAAGTTATGTCTTGGGTAAACAAAGCATCATATAACCTAGAGTCATTGTGGAAACAGGAACTGCTGATAAATGAAGAAAAAGGCTGCCTGGCTCCACACGACTATTGCTCACGACTTCAGTTTTTGCTGTGATTATAGTCTGGAAAATCTGTTCACATCAAGGTTTGCTTAGCCACTCTGATTTAATTGTGACAATGTTCGGAACGTCCAACAAAACTAGAGCACCACATACTTGAAATGGTGGTCACTGCCAATTGGATTAAATGTGCTCCAATACTAATAATCAGAGGTCTGCGCCCATTAGAATGCAATGACTAGAAACAATCCTCAACAGAGCCAGATCCATATGTTCATGCAGTGAATTTGGGTGTGGTAATACCAGGCTAAGATAAAGGAGCAGCATTTGATGAAAATAATTACTGTTGTTGAGCACGGGGGTGGAAATATTCTGCTTTGTGGTTATATGGTAGCCAGTGACAAGAAATACTGCACAGATACAGAGAAGAATAGACTACACTAATATCATAAAATTCTGGATGCAAATCCAGTCACTCAAGAAATTGAACTGACTGAAAAAGAGACAGGGTTCTCGAACGGGACAATGATCCAAAGTGCATCTCAAAATCCATCTTGGACTGCTTTACACAAGCTTACATTTTTTTAAATGGCACTCACCATCTTCTCACATCTTCTGGGCATCATTGAAAACCTGAGCGTAGATCTGAAACAAGCGGTGTACACAAGAACCTAAAAATATCTCAGATATTGAAGTGATCTGCAAAGAAGAGGGGATGATCATTTCTAAACCATGAATGGAAGTGTGATTAGCTTGTTACAAAAACCTATGCTAGCTCTGGTATCTGCTCAGGAGACAGACTTACCAGGGTGCCCAAAGCGTTCTACATGCCATAATTAGGCTACTATTGAATTTTTTTTCTTACTTTTGTGGGTTCATGGAGTAAAAGGTAACAGTGCATGAACATTTGAAGAAAGGCTCATTTTCAAATGTGTGTTTGCTGGGAGGATGGTGTTTCCTTCTTTTTACTTTGTAAATCTACAAAATAAGTGATTTGCAGAGGAGTTCCTACACTTGTGCATACAACTATAATTCCAGTTGTTGAAAAGGAGTGTGCTGAAAGACCTGTGTTGTTGTGTTAGCGTACTTTTACACCCATTACTTTAGACAAAAAGATTCTTAAAATTGAACCAATCATCCCCCAGGCTGTATTCAACCTTGTATAAAACTGAGAATCTGAGTTCACAACTGAGAGTGCTGCTTAAAATTAAGTGAATCTAACCTTCATGTATGATTAATCATTGTGTGCAGTTAATAATTTCCTCTTCAAAGTAGCATTACTTCTCTGCTTCTAATCATATCAATCCCAATTTCATATCCTTGAGTAAATTTCCCACTTTTCTGATTAAACAGCCACTTCATGATATACTGTGAGCATCTGAGCAACAGTTGATCTAACTCATGATTTATGCAATCAGACACATGCATGAGCTACCAAGAGGTTTTTCAGACAAAACCAACCTCATGAGAATGTGAACGCTTAAACTCCCTCTGATCAGACACATAGCACATGGGTTAATGTTAGCCTATTATTACAATAACTGCATCAGCCATAAGTCACCCTGCCAGTTTGAAGAAAATGGTTTGAACACGTGCTGTATTCTCACATTTATATGCATGAACAAAGGAATGAATCAAATCAGTTTATTTGATTAAACAAGACCTCACGCGTTGGTGAAGATTCTTAAAAGTGCTGTGTGATATGTGAGCTCGTTCAGCTCAAAGGAGATGAGGGGAGATGTTTAGCCAATGGAAAATTACACTTTATAACACTTACAAGTGGCTATCCGAACAAGAATAAATTACATTTGATTCCCTCTCAAGCATCTCTGTGTCATGCTGCCATCGCAACAAAAAGCCTTGGTTCAGGGTATTTTTCTCTTTTCTTGTTTCTCTGCTTCTCAATGAGTCTTTTCAACAGTAACAGAAGCTCCTATTTTCTAGAATTCATGTTGTTTCATGTGAAATACTTGTCAGCCAGGAGACTGCCTTGAGACAAGCTCATTCATTTCATCACCTGTCTTCTACATCTCTCAGAGAGTTAGCCCTGTGTGCCGCCATGCTGCAGGGAGCCTGTGATATCTCCCTCCAAATTAGGAACCCGGCTTTAACATGGGGAGCAGCCCCCCGTCCCCCCCCGTCCCCCCCCCCCCACACACACACACACACACACACACACACACAGCCCTTCCCCTCACCCACCCGCTGACATGCAGAGCAGATTGATGGGTGTTGTGCTCCTTGTAAATTCATTTTTGATCTGCTGGTTTGAGGGGGTTAATTATATCTAGGTCACTGTTTTTTTTTACGAGATCTAAGGATAAGCAAAACACCAACACAAGCTGCATAGGAAGAACACAAACTCAAAAAAGAAATTGCATCAATGTGTGCCTGTGCAGACAGCACACACACTGCCTTGTGAATCCACAAATACTACATTTAGAAGCCTCCAGAGCGTCTAAGCCACTGGATGGATGCCTGGAAACTGGGTCATCTCAAGCCTTAAATGCAGTCTCTTTTTTTTTTTTTTCAGATTCCAAGTAATTCTTTTAATCTTCAACATCTTGCATTTGCGCTAAATGCTGGAAAATATGTTGAGCCATGCAACAATCAAATGCTGTAAAGTCTGAGCAGAACTGGTGGCCATGTCCTACAACAGTGGTGTAACGAGTGACGGAACATGCTGACCAAGCAAAAATAAGATCAAAATATTACCAGTAAAGGCAGCAGCTCGAGAACACGGTGCACAATACAGCCAGTGCAAAATAAACAGCATCTAATGACAGGCATCATCCTCCAACAACTACAAAGCCATCCCAAAATATTGTACATGGAGGCAGAGACAGATAAAGGCCTGTTCTTCTAAACATTTCTTAACACCCCGAACTGCCTCAAACAGCTCTTTCCACATGGGTACTTTCTTGATAAAAAGGCAAACAGAGCAACCTGAGGTGACACCAGTAGCGTGACCCCTCATGCTGCAGTGCGGCTAACATCTCACCCCCTCCATGCTCAGCTAATTAGGTCAATCTCAGTGGGGGTTGTTAATGTAACCCTTGATACTCTCATATACTGTACGCTTAATATTTACCAGTCTGTAGCAGTTCGGTGCTGAATTTGTAAATACATATGTGAGACGAATCCTCCTTCATTCATAAAAAGCATTCCACTCAAATAAATCTGTTCCTGTTTAATCCTTCCCTTCTGAACAAGCTGGATACATGCATGTATTGTTTTCTTGCACACACAGAGATAAATGTGTGGCCTTGTTGTTGCTACACAATAAAAGCCCCTACTTTTTTATGAGACTTTATGAGCTATAGCTTTGTGCCTACAGTGATGTCACCAAGATAAATCCAAATACACTTCTTATGCAGCGCAAATAAATTCACATTCTGATTAATGCAGGTCTGTATTTTTATGTTCACTTGAGTAATTTTAAAAGAATGTCTCTTTCTTCCTGCAAGTGAGCAATTTTTAGACAGAAGAGTAATGAGTACAAGGATCTGTCCTTTATGGTAGCAAGACACATTGTTCTGGACTGTACCTGATTCAAATAGAAACCATCTATAAAACTTGTGCAGGTACGAAATACCTACAGCCATCAAACTGTCTGAGAGGGCCGAGCAAAAATACATTTATTTTGGAGCTGAGGTTATGTGTGAACTTTGAAACACAACAAAAATGCTACATGTTTACTAAAGCCCGACTGATGCTGGATTTTTGAGGACAATCCTGATACCAATATAAGGGAGTAAAAAAATGCCATTATCGATACATGATCAGATATTTATGGTATATCTACAATGTACATAGAAACACACAGATGTTACCATAATTCCTCAAATGTGGTTATAAAACATGCATATGGAATGGAAGAATATTTTCTTTCCACACTGACATTGTTTGATTGTTTTAAACTTCACTGGGAATTTAATAACTAGAAATAGTTATATGAAAAAACACAAATAGATAGATCCACAATTTACATCAAGATTGTTTTTCTGCATTGTGGTCTGATTAAAAGTTTTCATACAAGTGCATATTGGCCAACATATACAGCAATATCGATAGATCTGCGATACATCGCTAATATCATCATCTATACCCCTTTTATCCTGAACAGACTCACAGAGGGAGCTGCAGCCTATCCCAGCTGACTTATCCCCGCCCCAGCTAAGGTTCGGACCCAGAACCTTCTTTCTAATGTGTCAAAAAAAAAGAAGAGGTGTAGGAGTCCCTACAGCAGGGGTCTCCAACCTTTTTCATGTGAGGGCTCCTTGGATCTACTAAGTAGATCGCAATCTACAGCTTGGAGACACCTGTCCAACAGACTATGTGGGTTGGTTTGTTTGAAATCCCCTCGAAACAAATTGCACTCTTCTGCTACTGGAAACGAAAAAAGGTGGAAAATGTAGCAGTGGAGAAAAATGTGCAGACTACTTGTTTGACCCTACTGCGAGATGGATGGAGTTTGTTGGAAATTAGTTATGGGTACTATGAGACAATATAACGATAGCCTGCAGCTCCTAGTGTTTGGAAAATGTAGAATAAGCAAGCAGACAACTTCAAGTGCGTTTTCAATATATAGTACAGAAAGAGCATGCCAGAGAGCACATTTACAAACTCCCTGAAATTGCTTTACTGGCACAAACACCAGAGAAGGTTAATTGGGAGTGCAGACAAATTGTTTTATCGCCTTCAACCACAGTTTGGTTAAAAAAAAAAATGAAAAACTAACTGTTAGCATGATTCAGCCATTAGAGGGGTATGGCTGAGCACTAATTTTTTTCCCCTCAGAGAAACGTCTCAGTTTTTAACCTCACAGCGACAGTGGCCATTTTCCAAACTCAGATCCCCAACTTCATCAACTGGAGCGTCATTATGCAGAAGCTGTTCTGAATTCCTATCAGCTATATTCAGGCACACCCTGGAGTGTTGCATTATTAGGTTGCCGCTCTGATTTATTCTCACAGATGCTGTAGATCAATCTAAATGATGCCTTTCATTTCTTGGGTTGTTTGGTGTGATGCGTGTTAGCGCTCTTTAATTGAGATGTTCAGCCCCTCCCTAGTGTCCCTTCCTGACATTTACTGGCAGTTCCAATGAAAAAGAGAATTTGCATATCAAACACCGGTTAAACTATTCTCTGGGGAAATACTTTTTTTTCCCATTTCCCGAGTTGTTTTCTCTGTTGGTTGCACATTAGTTTTTGCATTATGATGATTTGATTATTTTAAAATGAATGTATCAGGGATGTTTACTGCACGAATGTAAATAACGTGAAGAGTTAGAGAGATCTGAGGGTTGTTGTTCTGTATATTGAGTTGATGTTTAGATTATTTAAATATATCCCCCTGGTGGTTGCATGTGTTATTGCAGTTAGTTTCAGTAGTAGAAGTCTTCTTTTCATTCATTGGCCAATAGGGTCACATGATATGGCCAGAGTAATGATTCTCACATGTGGGCAGCTGATCCTCTGCCTTTCTTATGTTGAGTGCCTTGAAAAGCAATGCTTGTGAGTACCAAAATATAATATGTGCTGAATTGTATTGTTTATTGAATGTTTACATAGAAATTTTAACATAAAGAGGGACGTTTTATGGAGCTAGTATTTTAGCATCTAAATTAGGGTGTGTCATTGTGATGACTCAGCAAAATCTTAATTATTAAGCCATGCCTTGTTTGTTGAAAAGGAAGGAGATTTAGCACGGTGTTTCATTCTGTGTTGTACAACAAAGAGAAAGATATGCAAGTTTATTTTGACAGACTTTATTGATTGAGGGATTTATTTAGTCTTTATTTCAGTTTTACAAAAAAGATTGTTGTACATGAGAAGAAGAAAAAAACAGTAAAGGTTCATTGAACTTCTTTGTCTGACTATACAAGAGTATGTTCGCTATCTGTCGAAGTGTGGTCTGACACCTACTCTGAGGACAGAATAATTGTTGTTTTGAAGTTCACTGAACAGTCTGGAACACGTGTTGGGAAGAGGTCCCTACTTGAACCAATGTTAGAGGTCAAATTGAAAATCAACACCGTAATATCTGAAAACACAGATTTACACACACACAAAAAAAGAAAAAGTCTCAGCACGTCTGTGTGTTCCAGTCAGATTAGAACAACAACACCTAAAAAGTCATTTTGTTCTCTTAAGAATGCCCCATCACATGTGGCAACATCCCCCTCTCCTCTCTCATTACCACCACTAGCCTTCATAAATAATTAAAGATTTAATCTGTGATATTTTCAAAGGTCAGATGCACAACAAAGAGAGAAATGCCAGCCCCTGCTCTGCAGGAGCACATTCGGTAATCACTCCACATTGGATTTATGTTTTCACCTGAAAGCCCTATCGAGTGGGCCAACAGATATGATGCGCATGAAGGGGGGCACGGAGTGGCGTGGGGAAACAACAGGAGGGGAGGCCATCGTAACCAAGCAATGTTGAATCTGCCGTTGTCAAAAAGACACCTCATGAATGTTTCATCCTTTTGTCTGGAACTGGGCAGGACCAATGTCTAGGAGAGCCGCTGCGTCCGTGAGACCTTAGCAACTGTGCTCGGTGACAACTGCAGAGGACAGCCCCATTCAGCCTGGCCACAGGTTCAGAGCGAGAGGCCGCACACACTTTAATGCATAAATGTCTGCTTCATGCATTAAATGGATGTGGTCGTGATGGATTTCTTCTCCTGATGCATTATCAATGAGACCTGCTCTCTGCGTCACAGCCTCAGCACAGACAGAAAGGGCTCTATCATCTATTACCCTCTTCAGTGCTTCTCTCAACTTAGAACCACCGCAAATTT
The DNA here is from genome assembly GCF_029030835.1 of Brachyistius frenatus. Lineage (NCBI taxonomy): Eukaryota > Metazoa > Chordata > Actinopteri > Embiotocidae > Brachyistius > Brachyistius frenatus. The sequence continues at coordinate 6,371,104 of NW_027210607.1, forward strand.
AAAAAGACACCTCAAGGTGATGTTTGAATCTTCAAGTAGTAAGGTGTCATTGAGGTAGTTTGGGGTCTTATATTTGCGTGTTGAAAGGTGAAAATAATTTTAAATAATATTTGCGCCTTCTTATCATGTGCATGATATATATCATCGCAAAGATAACGACTGATTTAAAAACAAAAGAAGTTGCATCTGACCTTCCTGTCCTCTTTTATTGTTTCCCTTCATGCACAAGTTGTCAAACTGAATGACCATTGTTGGACTCACTGAATATGGAGAAGTTTTAAAATAGAGTTTTTATTTAAATTTTATTCATATGCTGTCCACTGTTTAGTGCAGCTGACTCATCTGCTTGTTCTCTCCTTCAGATTTCAGCTCAGAGCTGAAGGTTTTATCTCATCATGCCACCCTGGCAGTAAAATGCTGTAAGAGAAAGTAAAAGTTTCTGTTTGTGTGGAGGCTGAAGGCAGGCTCACTCTCTTTTTCCTCTCTCACTTCCTGAAACACTAGAGTGGTATTCTCTGTGTTGTCTCTCCTCCATAAAGCTGGAAGAGTGGAATGCTGTCAGATGGAAATGAGTAGTTGATTGTGTTTATCTTGCAAACAGAGAGAGCAGGTCTTTGATTTGATGTTGTTTGTTGTTTTATAGTCAAGCATGACATCAAGAAACCAGTGGTTTTGTTTTCGCAATATGATTTTTCTCTAGAAATATATTTCCACATATATATATATATATTTGAGAATACACTGAGATTGTACATCAAATAGTGAGAAAATTAGCTGGTTTGGCAGGTGGTCAGTAATGCCTATAACAATTACTGAATTTCTCTCTCTCTCTCAAAAATTCAGTAATTGTTATACGCATAACCGCCTGCCAAACCAGTTAATTTTCTCACTATTTGATGTACAATCTCAGTGTATTCTCAAACCCAATTACCTTCCCGTCTTCTGTTTAAATTCATTATATCGCTGTGCAAATGGGTTCCTTGCTATTCTCTTCTTTTAATACTGATTTTCCAGGTGTTTCGAGTCTTGTCAGTCTGTGGTGATATGTTGGAAATACTTGGAAGACAGAAAAGGTGGATGTACGCTGTGAGCTAGAAGAAACAGAAGATACAACTCCTCATCACATACAATTCTTCCTGTTCCCTCACTCATTCTTTTCCAAGGCCTCACCTACTCTTTTTCACTCTGTGCGAATTTATTTATAATCCAAGCAAGATCAATCTAGTGCATTTAAATGACATCTGATCACGTGAATTAATGAGTTTCAGAGGCTGTAACAGCTAAACGGGCCAGAGATTCACGGCAAAGAGATCAAATGTTTGATCAAAATGTGTAAGAGCAACAAACGGTGGGAGTTTGTGTGTGTCTGTGTGCATAATTACACGCCACTCTCATCTGAAACTCACCTGATTTCTACAGGTCTGAAGGGTGTTTACTTGTCAGAAGTTGTGTCTGTCATCCTGTGTCGGTAACACCCCCTGTTTTTAACCTCCACTCTGCCTTTGAGTTAGTATGTTTCTGTCAAGCAGCAAACCCAGCTTGGCAGGCCCAAAACAGCCAGCCTTTCCATTAAACATTCATGAACTGCAGTGCAGTGGCACCAATGCAGAAAGGTCAGTCAAGAATGATCGGTTTAGTCGGCTGCAGCGCCACACGTCAACACGCCTACCCCTATCATAAATAAATAGATTCCCCACAGACCTGCACCTGGCAGCCTGTCACCTTTCGTAATAGAAAACAGAAAATCCTACATTGTCCCTCCTGAATATGTATTGAAACAAAGGATTTGATAGAGCCAAAAAGTCACTTGAATCCAACACCTGCGTCTTTGAATGATGGGGTCACTCATTTTACTATTAAAGGGGCAGTTCACCCAAAACACAATGGAACTTATTTCTTCTCTTCCAGGAAGTGGAGAGCAATCTATTGATCCAGGTAGTTTTTATGTAATTTGCTGAGGCGTAGATATATTGGTTCTCCTCTGGTTTCTCAGTGGGATTTGTTGCAAAAATATGCATTTGAAAATATCAATATCAACATGTCTTTCACGTCAGTAAAACACTCAACTCTTACAATCAGTAGAAACGGGTCACAGATTTGATTGTGAGTAATTTCTTCCTTCTACAGTTAAACAGCTGGCAGATATGATTTAGTAAAGAATAGTTCTCGATCAAATGATCACACTGAGGACTTTGGATTTCTATGAGTAACTGTCTTATTACATTTGAAAGGATGGACATGTGCTCCATTTTGACCATTTTAATCATTTGATGTTTTAGGTGCCAAAAAGGCACATTATATTGAGATGAAGACCTCCTGATATTACCATACTCTTCCAAGTGAAATTGCTGAAGTGTGTAATTATGTTCAACAAATGATGGTGAACAATGGCTCCAGGCATTTAATGAACTGAAAGAGAAGACTTTAATAGTGTATATCCTAGTGATGGGTCCTGATTTTCATATTTTCAAATGGTCATTAATTTTTTTTTTTAAAGTCAAATAGTTCATGCGACTGTCGTCTTGTCTTACTTCCCTTGTTTTTACCAGGGCCTGGTAGAAATGCGTTACTCCTGCTAGAAGGAGAAGGGGGCGATAATGCACCTATAAACTGTTTGTCAATGGCTATTACGCAACACAGGGAGGAGAATAAAAATGTGTTACTAACATGTTCTGTTAAAAGGTGTGAGATTAGATGCTACAGTATAAACAGCAGAAACATGCAAACACGACAAGCCATCAAAAAGTTGTGTCCAACTGTGTAGCGAAAACTCTGCCAGGGACAGCTAGTATATCATAAGTCTATCACAACTATGCACAATAGTATGAGAGCAAAGCACTGTGCTGACGGTCTATCCACAGATGAACAGTCAATGGCTATCTTTGTCACCAGTCGACAGAAGTTTGATGTTCAACTTGCAGACCAAACAACATCCCTCATCTCAAAGTTGATGGCTAAAGACATGCCTCTCATTATCTTTGTGTATAGCGAGGGTTTTCAACGCTTTAGGCATTTGTTGAGCCCGAGTTTACAGCGAGTGAAAGTGAGTGAATGTCCCTCTCTTCGTTTCTGTGTGTACATGGGTACATACAATATTATTATTCGAATAATAGTTGACTTGTTCCCGGCAAATATGGAATAGTTTTTATGCCTGTTTACTCTATGTCCTACTTGAAAAATGTGTGTGTGTACTTTCTCCAATGACTGTATAGCTTTTTGTTGCTGGCTCCTTTGCTCACACAACTTCACCTGCAACACTGATTAGCTTATTTGTTTTTTGCCAGGCAATTATGTAAGGTCAAAAAAATGTATGTGCACCAGATGCACATTACTGCGCCAGCATCAGCCCTTTGACTTTGCATCTGGTTAAAAACAGCCTTTGTGTTTAAGGACAGTTCTCTGCAGTACACTGCAGTGGTGCTGTAAAGACATACTGTTTAAATGGTTATTCACTTTGCATAGTGTCATTGCAGCATTAACCTTATCATTTTATCCTTAGCAGTTGTGGGTTGTTTAAAGCACACAGACTTAACTGAGGCCATTAGAGAGTAATCACTGGGGATCTGATTCAATGGACTGGGAAGGGCTGCTGGAAGGGCCAGCAAAACAAATCACATTACACCTCAATTAACACCATGGAGGCCTCTGGAGTCCAGTTTCACTCTCAGCAATAAAACTCTGTCTCTCGCTAAAACACCGTCTGCATACAAATATTTGACATAATGTACATCTGATGGAACGAAAACAGTAAACAGACGAGAGAGGAGAGACACATTCACTGTACGTGTACAGTCGCAGCTTCAGCAGAGCTAGTTATAGTACAGAGCTGTGGCATCTCTCTCTGACCCTGCTCGTCTCACTTGGTTAATTATAAAATGCTGCATGTGACTCAGAGGGCGGCTAGCTGATAAGACCGCCCTGTGGAGCGACCGGTGTCCCCATCAAGAGACAAGGACAGTCCCAGAGTGCCCACTGTACAGCTCAGGGCCAATTATCCACCTGCTGCATGACTGCAGTTCATGGGTTGTCATTTCATGCTAACACCACAGCCATAATTGCTGTTGTTTCCCCAGTTAGAGGGTTATGGATATGAGCTCTTAAAAGCCACTCAAATTAGCTGGTCAGATTTGTTTGGACTGTTAAGACTCAAGAGCGGGAATTACTGAGAGGAGACACTGCCAGCCACTAGTATTAAACAGCCATTAAGAAAGACTTATATGGTAAATAAGCTTAATTATACTTGCTTAAACTTATAACTATTTGAAAGTAATGTTCATTTTGTGTGGGGGAAAAAAAACAAAAAGATTCTACTATGTAACATGAAATCCTCCTGTCATCAAACTAACCCTTTTCATGTTACCATAATTACTGTAAGAGCATCATTGTTATTCCACTGTACTGGTTAGGGAAGATTACAACAAAAAAATAATAATAAACGGGGTGGTAAACACAACAGTGGCAAGAGGACTTATTGTTCCATTACCAGCTTTGTTACCACTTTCACTATCTGTTTTTCGCACTGGTTAAGCAGCATGCTGAAATAACGCTTCTCCTGTTAATTTCACAGTCAATTCCAGAGGCTGCATCCCACGCTCCCTTCTCTTTGCCATTATTTCCCTGAGGACACCACACAAGGGGCTCTGAAAGACTGGAACAAACCAAGGTCAGAGAAAAATGATAGACACTGGACCTGTACTCTATTATGACCACCATGCCAATTCATGGCATTTCTCAAATAAAGCGAGAGATTCACTGTTAGATGGGGTTGTGAAAAAGAGGAAAGAAAAAATATCTGAACAAGGCTCGGTCTCACAGGGCTGCTCTCTGAAATTGCCTGGCAAATTAAATGTACAGATGTTCAATAATTAAAGTGGACAGCTTTGTATTCAGCAGCACAGTGTGGTACCAATCTTATCAGGACAAGAGCTATGTCCAGAAAAAGATGCTTTGAGTGGAAACGCATCCTTCACTCAGCTGCGCCCGACTCCAGTGACTAATCACTCACTTCTATGCTTCAGCTGGCTTTGGCCTCCAAACATATTAGTGAAGATGATGATGAGTGACAGGGACTTTTACATCTCGCCCCAATTAACGAGCCATCCCTGTCCCCCCTCAACATTTAGTATAGGAGGAGGGTTGACACATGGCCGTCAGTCACTCACCTCTCCTTTACCCCCTCTTCCGCCGAGCAGCTTGCAGCCCCCAACCCCCCTTGTCTTCAGACTCGCAGGCCTGTTGCCACCAGTGTCACAGCCAGCCGACATCACTCTCATGTCTCTTTAACCTTTTTCAACCTCTAACTTAGATGCAGCACAGCAAAATCAAGACTGTGAAAATCACCACGTGCCAGAGTCCAATCAGCACTTTTCAAAATATTTGTATTCATTGGGTTGTTTTGAAATGTTTTAGCTTTATTAATTCATTATTATTTCATAGGCTTTGTTTCTATTTTTTTTCTTGCTATGGACAGACTGAAAATATCCATGTTATTGGCATGAAAATAGCTAACATCCCGACATCAGTACAAGAAGTGAGTACACAATATTCATCAGCAGCTTTTACTGCAAAATATGTGGGCAGCAGTCTGGTAGATACTCACTGCGATGGCAACATGAGCAGATACTCTGCAGGAATGCTATTTCTCAGCTGTGACGCACAAATATTATGCAACAAAGTTGAAAGATTTTAACACTTCAGCTTTTAGCGCCATATCAGAGGCACAATTTTTAAAAGTGTCACCTAATGGTGTGAGTTTGTTTTGCTGTAGCTGCGACATGGAGCACAGTTAAATGCTGAGGAGTAATATGGCCAGAGGAAGCTGAATGGGTGGATTTTTCATGGTGTACTTGAAATTTTTACCACTTTAAATACAAGCTCAACCACTACTGAATCTATTTAAAGGACATGCTAGACACTTGATAAATGCTGTGTTAAATGCATCCATTTGTTTTATTGATCTCTTTTTCATGGGGTGAAAGTGAACCATTAACTTCTTTCTTTGCTTTGGGAGTTTCCTGTATCGACCCATTCTTCTCTGGGACTCTTACGAAGTGAAAGTACTGGAAGTAAAGCCAACTGTAGACACTAAAAACTCAGCAGATGATCAAAAGCATCTACTGGAATCTGACAGAGCTTCACCTACTGACACTGTCCTGCTCCTAATAATACTATAATTATCTTTCTCTCCTCTACACATTTCAAATAGCAATAATTATTTCCTTGCAAGCTTGTGCCTCCAGTTCACATTAGCCATTGCATTTGCATCCAATTTCTGGAAAATAAGACACATGAGTGTCGAGCTCTCACCATGGGTTGCCTCACACAAGCCAAAATAAAACCTGCAGTGCAGTGACAAGGAGTCAAAACTCTGCATGGTTTATAAGGCTTATTAACATTCATCTCCAGCTGAAGCTGGAAGAATAGGAAGTACTGAATGTGACTTTAAAGTACAGTAAATGTGATATTCCCATCAAGGACAGGCAAAGTGTAGTAAATGAGCGGAATAGCAGTGTGTCGTAATGTGGATTGATACTCTCATAATAACTGTGCTTGACTAAGCAGGCTTTAAAAAAAAAAAAAGTTCAGCTGTCTCTCTCTCTTTTTATTTCTCCTTCACTTTGATTGCAGACCAGCTCCAAGTACAACTGGTCCCACTTATCTTGTAGACTGATACACTGATAAGCACAGCTGTGAATGACTGTACCAAAGATTTTTACTGTATATGCTTTACTATTGCATATTTTGTACTTTATCATTTTAGTGTTTTAGTGCTTTGGTAATATCTATCAAAAATGTGTTATCATAGAGTCCCATATTTTTGATACTACCCTACATTCACATTAACATTCACAACATCATTGTGAGACACATAACTTTTGCTACGTTTATGCAGAAATCAGTGAGCCACATCATTTACTGTAGCCTCTAACTGGGCAACTCGTCCCTGCAGATTAAATCATTTGGTTTCAATTTGGGTAAATTTTACATTCAAACACCAATTGTTTTTGGCCATATACTTGTCTGAGTTGCGTGCACAGCTGTAACTTTAGGCTTTTTTGTGTGCAGTTGGCGAACTAGCATCTAATAGCATGCGAGACAACTATGAAACATCTATAAATTGCAATGTCTAGCAATAGCTTTCATGTGAAGCATTTAGTGGACATCTGTTAATTGTAGTGAGAGAAAACAACCTGAGTTACACTCTCCCTCTCTAATCTGCATGAAAACTAAAAACATGCACTGTTAAAGTATAATTTCCTTTTTCTTAAAATAGATTTGATAAAATTGGTGATGAAAAAACACCGTTTTAAAGGAACCAGTATTACAACTTTTAGATCGATATCCAGCCTTACTTTGATGTCATGATTTAATTAACCCCCTTAAAGTCTGGATATTTAATCCTTATTTCGAAAGCCATGCATTGATTTGAAAAGTGTTTCATTTGTTTTTGGACAACAACATAAAAACAAATCAATATTTCCAACTACAGAGACAATCAGCACCTTTTATCATCAGCCACTCCTAGCCTGCAACGAAGCTGAATGAAATGTTTTACATCCCAATCTAATTAATGTCCTGTAAAAAGTTGTTTTCAACATAAAGGAAGCACAAAGCCCTGAACATTTCAACAATGCTCTCAGTCAGAGAGCCTTCTACATCAAAACCAGACTGAACACTTGGTATTTAATATAAATGGAAGCATACCCATCGATCATGGACATTGTTGTCACTCCAACCTTTCTCCTTTGTTCATACTTCTCACTGTTTTCAAGACTGTCTGAATCATTATATCTGAAACAACATGTGTCGGGTTGCTGGATTAACCATGTTTTTCTTGCAAACAAATCATTGATCATACTAACATTATATATGTGCCCTACCGGCATTCACAAATAACAAACAGAAATACAATGACTAACATCTGAGTAGTAACTCATGCCTCCCACCATATTATTCCTTTTCTTGACAGCCTACCTCTATAAACACCTTCCTTTTACAGCAGGAAAATGGCTGTCTGTGCTGCTGTGTGTCTCCTCTGAGGAGACAACATTTTCTCCACCCTATCCTGGACACGGCAAACTCCCATCTATCCTCCCGGATATATTTGCCCAGTGTGACAATGACTTCAGAATGGCCCAGTGTGGGAGGAGAGACCATCCGTTAAAATCAGCCCACGATGCTCTGTACATCAATTACCCTGAAGCAGAGCTCACTTCCAGGAGGCCTTGCCTTTTTTTATTTTTGCTCGTCCAGCTACACTACCTGTCTGGATGGCTAACTGACAACATCAAGGAGATTTAGTGCAGAGTCTCGGTGGGTCTGGTCAGGACAATCCCAGCAGATGGGAAACCGTAATTACAGCTGAGGGGGAGACTCGCTGGGAGTCTGGAGCCATGCAGAGATTCAGTGTCATAGGGCCAATAGATTCCTGGGTGCCGGGAACAAATGGTTGCTTCAGTTGTCAGAGCAGAAAAAAAAGAGCTACAGATTTGGGCAAATTTGCCTTCAGAGGAGGTGATTTACTGGTTTAGCTGTCTGCTTAGTGACATAATTCTACCCAGATGGGAATATTAAGACTCTGAATTCACAGTCTGACTTATGTATGACCTACTCAACATTAATAACACTTCAGAAAAATGGTCTCATGGTGTTAATATTCTACTTTTGGGATCATTGCAGTAAAGTAATGTTTACAGGAGGGAATTAGACAAGAGGGAAACAATGAGCATATAAATACAAGACATACCCCAAGAAGACATTTCCTCAAGCCTTTCAGTGACTCATTCACAATATCTGTAGGACTTAATTAGGGTCAACACAAACAATAAAAGTGCCAACCTGACCTACAGAAACACAGAAATTTACAGCCAGGTCCACGGAGCCTCTGGTGATGTCTGCAGCATCATCCATTTCTAAATCTTCCTGCTTCATCTCTATTCTCCGCCACCTCCACCACCCGACAACTCTGTCATTCTCCTCCTCTGTCATTCTGCCGCTCCCTTCTACTTTTAACCTTTCAAGCCACAATCTAACTTTCTCCCACTCTGTCTATAAATATCTGTCTCTGAGACTGTCTTCTCCCCCTTCTCCCGCTCACTTCTGAAGAGAACAGGGGAATCTTCCATCCCCTGTGGATCTGAACACCCACTCAAGGTTAGGAGTGCTGCAGCTGCAGGAGCTAACAGACCAGGGTTTTAACTGTCACGGAGGACTAACTAAAGACATTTTTACAGTCCACAGTAGTAATAGCCCGTACCGTCAAACACAAACTCACTTATCTGCTAAAAAAAAAACCTCAAGCTTAATTGAAATCTTTCCGTCTACGAGGTTCTAATGCAACGTGACATTTCAGTCTGTTCCCTCTTTTCCCAAAATAATACAGCAAAACCAAAATTTTATGTTCTATGTTGCTGAGTGAAAAACACATTTTGTATTCTTATCTCCCACAAAGCAAAAGCAGCAATGTTGTCATTTTATGACATCAAATGCATCAAAGTTTTATAATTTTCTCATTTTTCCTGGTTGTCCAAACGTATTGATGGCTTTTGAACTCTACCCCCTGGCAGCCAAAGCAAACAAACACGCAACTGCATCACAACATCTAATATCGTGCTCAGCAGTGGCTGGCAAGCAAAACTAGGCCACCACCTTCCCTGGCCAAAAGTACTATTCAACCATTTTTAATAACCCTTTTTTTTTTTTTTTTTTTTTTTAAACAAACAACACAAACCATGCAATATACATAATAGCATGTTTAATATATAAAACAGACATCATTACTGTTGGATGAGGGAAAAGCTGCAGTAACTATTTGTTTGCCCAGTCAGTACCAGTTCAGTTTATTCAAATATTTAGAAGGTCTATGAACGCGTGGTATGTGTTCAATGTCTGTGTAGGTGCACAAATGCCTTCACCTTTTTTAAGATGTTGGCATCGAGTAATTCATCAAAATGAACTGCATTTATTTGCATTTCTTTCATTGTTTTGACTCATATTGGGATTGCTACTGAGACTGGTTGGATTTGGCACAGCCTCAACTAGAACACATTTTTACCAGCCACCACTGATCACACTTGTCTGGCTATTCCAACATCCACATCTAAGAAATTTAAGCCTATTCTGTGTGTAAATCTCACATAACATGACTGTCTGCAAGAGTGCTTAAATTTAAAATGTAAGATAGCATAGTAGATACAAATTCAATATTCCACATTTTAATGTTCTTTTTTTTTCTTAATGCTGTCTGATGTGAGTATTAAAATGAGGTCAGCCAGGCCTGACGAAGAAATTACATGATTTAATGGCACCCGAGGGGAACTTTAAATATAGCTCTGCATTACAACTGGCCTCTTACAGCACAGCATGACACGAGTTCATCCATAAACAACTGTCCAAATCCAGGATGGGCCCTGCTTTAAGTATTACTGTAAGCAAATAGTACATGTGAGTGAAAACCTGTCCATCTGCTGGTGCAAACATATTTATTCATTAAGTTCATTATAGGGAAAACGTGGCCGGAGTATAGGCATAAGGGAGCTGTGTGTGGGATTGTGGGTTGAGGTGCTGTACTCTTCACTGCCACAAGATGGCAGGTCAAACCATATCAGTAGTGGGCTACTTATCAAAAATGTATTGGTGTGAGCACTCTTGACCCTACAGACTGTTTTATGAACATGCATGACCTTGTTCTTCTTTATAAACATCCAAATAATAAATAAATTCACAAAGAACATAAATAAGGAACCAAGCTAGCTTGTGAATGTAAGTCTATTAAAAACATGCAAGTACATCAAAGATGGATTAGTATTCATCATGTATTTAAGGAAAGCCCAATTTACATGAAAGCAGTGTAGATGGAAACGTCCCATTGGGCACTGTGGGCCGCTTATTCCCCATATACACTGTTACACCATTCATCTGTATTCACGGTAGAAAATCTTTTTGATTGAGTTTCAAAATTATTTTTGCCATCACATCTTAAATAGGAAAACGGTATCTGATAATCTTAAATGCAGAGAAGACAAGCCAGCATGAGAAATACGAGGCTCAATCCTGTCAGGAAATTAAAACATCAATCGAATTAAAGCAGGACGGTACATTTCCAGCAAAGAAAGTAAGTCCAATCTACAGTCAAACTGAGTAACATGAAATATGCTCGTTGAAGTGTGAAATGGAAAATATCCCTGTGGAAATTAGCCTATTTTTGTGATCCTCCTTAAAGACTGATCAACTTTAGTTAAACTCAGAATGACAGTGTGTACAACTAAAACTTCAGTGCTGGAAACATTGAAACGTAAACAATTGTTTTAATATGTGAACTGAATTGAAAGATTAATAAAGAAAAACATTTGTGAATCCAAAATGAACAATGTTCTCCAGACTGATGGAGCTAATGAAGCCTGACAGATGTAGGTTACATCTGGTCCCACTGGTAGAAAGCAATCCTGTAGTGAAGGCAAGGAGGCACCAGGCGCTGTGACGGCTCCATTCAAAACTCCAAGCGAGGCTAAGAGGAGGAGAGAGCTGCGGATACCTTTAATTTACTAAGACTGCTATATGCTACCCTCCAGTCAATCATTCTCCCTGGAACAGTTGGATTCGGGCCGACTAATCCGGATTCATCACGTCCTTTTTTTCTCTGCTTCACTCTGCAGTGCCCACAATCTCCCCGGCACTCGTCTGTCAGCTTTCCTAGTTTACCCTCATGCAAGTGTCAGCCTGCGTCCCCCCCACCCCACTACACAACACACTCTCCCTCCCTCCCTGACGACGGTCTTGAGTTATTAAACAACACCAACCCTCATCAGTTAGTGTCAAGTAAAGGCAGTGTTGAAATGATGGCAAATGACATGTGTCATCCCACAGGGCCCTTGTGTTATCAGCCAAAACATCACACAATGCATTCAAAGAAGATCTGATTCTACCAGCTTTGCAATTTAAATGAAGATTTAAGAACTCTAGACACATGTCAAATAGACAGCACAATTTCTGACTGTGGCAGGCTGGGAATGGAGGAAATGATGTTTGTCAAATGGTGAATAGTTGTGAAGGATAGAGTCTCATACCTATATGGTGATAAATGATGTTTTGAAATGTCAAGGAGGTGGAGGATATCAGACAGGGTGTGAAATGTTCCGTATTGCAGCCTTACAATGAAATGTGCCCCCTGTCCACACACACAGCAAAAAGAAAGCCAGCAGAGAGAGTAGAGCAGATACTGTCATCTAAAACACATCCTAATCTCGTAGTTTGATGTTCAAACATGCACTAGCATTCCAAACTACAAATTCCCCTCAACATTATCACTGTCTGCTTCTCTGCTCGCCCGCCGAGACAAGCCCTCCAACAGCAAGACCCCCCCCCTTACACTTGTCATTACACTTCCTGTCACAGCACATGCATATTCTGATTTACTGCTCACCCACGAACTAAGTGCACCACAGGACCACTGAGTAGGCATTGACCTTTTACTCACAAACAATCTCTTTTGTCTTTGACCAAAAGGGAAAATCTCAAAAGTGCAGGTGGACACATTACTGTCAACAGCCTGCATACAGAAGCAAGTTTTCAAAGCTACTCTGATTTGATCCATGACAATAACAATGTGACTAATTTATGACACTTCAGTAACTCATCAGTGAGAAAGGACGACTGCGGAGACTGTAAACTATAGCATGCTTTCCTGCTCTACAACTGGAACATCCCTGTGCTCCGCAAAAACAGTGCCAGAGTAGCTGTAGGGGGTGTATAAACTGTATCATTAGGCTGAGCTGGACTGTTGCACATTACTGCTTCAAGCTGTAACCTGAAACACAATCTATTTGGCTCTATATGTAGACAATAAAATTTCCTTTTTATTTACTGTACATTTAGGAGAGCAGCACCGCATTGTGAGCATGAGTTCAATCCCCCATATTAGTGAGCATCTGCCTTCTTGATAAATCCTTGAGTCGGACTGAGACACCTTATCAGCTCCAGATGTAGCTGTACCTGCCCTTTGACCTGTGAATGCATAAATTCCCAACTTTATTATTGTGGATTATTGGAAAAAGCAGCTGCATTTTCAGTTAAGTGATTTATAATGTGCATTATGTGACACTGAGGACAATTGAAATTACTTTCTGTCCACAGGAAGCATAAAATCATGCAAAGTGTTAGTGATACATTTTGTTGTGCTGTCGTGCTACTACATCAGCACTGGTGCAACCCCATTCAAAGATAAGATAAGCTAAAACTACAGGAAATGCAAACAAAATCATAAATGCTACAGCTCTCCAACCGTGTGTCATTCAGTTGCCTGATCTAATTAGATGAACAAATGAGAATATTAACTTTTATTTAAATAAATGTACATGTATCTTTGTACAAAGATACTAAATTACATATAAAAGGACTGTATTCATAAGATTACCAAAGTAAGAGTATAATTCTCAAAATGTGTCTTATGTACCAAAAGCCACAGAAAAGTACATGTTATGAAAATGGACCCTGGGTACTGTATCATTAGATGTTATATTTATGCAGGATAGTCTGTCACCATCTAAATAAAGCTGTTCAAAAATGTAGTTTAGAAATAGTACAATTTACATGTGGTTGAGAATATGTATAAAGTGGCATTAAATTTAAAAAAAAATACCTAAAGTATTCAAAACTACTTGTGCAAGTGTGCTTGACTTTCCAATAATATAAAGGTTTTGCAATCCATTTTGTTGTGTCGTACGATGCTACTTATGATAACTTAAGTTACTTTATATGCAGTCTGTGTAAGATACTAAAATTTTGAAAACAATTTTCAAAGACAAATCTATATTTTAAGACTCGGACTCAGATTATATGTGAAGTGGAGCTTTTCACAATGCTTATAGTTTTATTTTACAACAAAGGAGAAGTTGATGTATTTACACAATAGTGAAAGGAGAAGTGTTGAATAAGCTGGCCGTTCACATTTCAAAAGAAGCTGAACGGAAGCAAAAGAAGGAGGAAGTCACCTCTGGAAGTTAAGTAAAGCCCAGCGATTATACCTGACAGTCAAACAGAGCAGATTATACCTGACAGTCAAACAGAGCAGGCAGCCGCTGCTGAGTTCACAGGACTATGGCGAGAACTGCTGCTGACAGCAGCAACTTAAAGCCACAGCTGATCCAGAATGGACGGAAATGCGAAGACCTCGAGAAAAACGGACTTCACCACAGGAAAGAGGTATGTCTGTCAGCGGCTGGAAGGTTTACACACAAAAACAAGTTGTTCTCTAAATAACATTGTGCATCGCGAGTTAAGGTGCGGCCAGGTGTTTAACGCTTGAATGGAAATCATTTCTTTGGGGCTGTTTTACCTGAGACGAGCTGTGACGTAAGCGAATTTTGAAACCCAGAGGCTGTTCACCTGCGTATAAATAAAAAATAAAAAAAATCCCATCAACGCCAAGACTGACACTCCGACATGCAATACACCTTTAATGACAATTATGGCAGCGTATTTTCTTTTCTTTTTTTTTTTTTAAATCTTCCATAGGACTAATATGCTACTGCCTGCCAGTACTAACAATACAGACATCAAAATACCAACATCTAAAAATATGATGCCGTCCGTTTCACAGGTTTGTTCAGTTCCTCAGAAACTACTTAAACACCAATACAAAAAAAAAAAAATACAAAAAATAGCCCCGCCCAGAAACGCTTTTTATTGTTGTTGTTGTTGTTGTCGTCCCAGCAGGTTTTTTTTTTTTGCCCCCAGGCTCCGCTGGGTGTGAGAGCAAGGTTTTGTTCAAACTTTTTTTTTGTCCAATGCACAGTTGTAAATGGTAAGTTTCTGGGCAGTTACATGAAGGTGATTTTGTCTTTTAGTCAAGTCATTTGACTACGAAGCCATGTTTTCCTCTTAATACACATTTACTACATCACCAGTGAAGATTTCACGTTTACCTGCTTCACTCTGTCCTGTGGAAGTTTGCACAGACGTCGTTTTAAATACTTGTTAAGCCGTATACACTAAGACTCAGGTGAGGAGTTTACTTCGCTAAATTTGAACAAATATTTGTGTTTGCACTCAAATTAATACCATCTGGTAAAACAGACTTTGATATAGTCCATCTTGATTTTGTCGGACTGCCTGCTACCGCTAAACGTTAGCATCATCGATGTCAAAACTTGCTTTCCTCTGCTTGAAGATTTTTTTTTTTTTTTTTTTTTTTAAAGTCCTTAAATACTTATCTTAACAACGGGGGAAAAAAACCACAAAAAAAAACCTATTTCCGTCCACTGCACAAAAACAAACATTTAATTCGATATCCAGCAGCTGAAGCGAACAAACATGTGGAAGTGACTTTTCTTCTTGGATAAAATTTCAGACTTATTTCAAGGCCTACATGATTTCATGCTGATGTCTGACATGTAAAACAATTCATGATCGCAGTAATAATCATGTTGTCTGTAGTTTCACTAATATATATATATATATATTTTTAATATGCACATTTAAATGCTGCAAGGCACACTGATAAATCAAGTCTCTTTTATGGAGTATCTGTGGTGTAAGTTTGATTGTTCTACTTCCTGTCTTGTTGACATTAATGTGTCCCCCAGGATAGGCTGACAGAAAGACAGCAGCATGGTCATAGTAAAAAACAAAACAAGGCTATAAACTTTGGGCATCAACAACCATCCTTGTAGAATAGTACAGTGATTTTTTTTTGTTTTTGTTTTAGTTTCTTGTGCAAGTTTCCTCCTCTTACCACTTGTCTCAAATCAATGGCAGCCAAAATGTTAGCTATTTCTAATTTGTCTTTTCCCAATGAAAAGAATATATACCTTCGTAACTCAGGGACATTTTTAGCCATAGGTGAGCCATCAGCCAAAATAGCTCTAAAGCAGGGATATTGGTTTTGCCGGTTTATGCAAAATCAATGTGTCCAAAAATCATCCTTTAAATGGCATTATTTTTGCATCTTTTATTTAACATAATAATCCTAATCTTCCCGTTTATTTTTCTACAGGGTTGAATAATATGTGTTAGTGACTGTAGGCCACTGCCTGTCTTCTTTTTATTCAGGTTAACTCCAGCTCTTGCTTTGAAATCGAGCCACTATTATTCAAACAGTATTGTGTTCTGATGTCTCTTCTGGGACTCTTGTTGTATAGAAAAATGGTCCAGGGACTGGTGTCGCCTCCAGCCAGCACAGGCAGGAGTCTTTTGAACAGGCGCCCATGTATGTGGCTGTCATGACTTACCTGGGCTTTGGCATCGTCACTCTGTTTGGCTACCTCAGAGACTTCCTCAGAGCTGTGGGCTTAGAGAAGTGCCACCTTGCCCAGGAAAGGCAGGAGCAGAAGGTAGGTGAAACACGCAATCAGCTCAAACATAGGCATGTTGCAGACTTGCACACATGCACATGTAGACAGACGTACGTGTGTGGGTGTGGTGTCAATACATTTTGTTTTTCTCTAATTATTTCAGATTCTTCCCTTAAGCTCTCCCTTTGCTCTCTTCCTTTGTGTTGCTCTGCACTCTAACGTTGCCATGGGTGAGGCAGGACACCGCAGAGAATATCTGTTCAAGATCTAATTAAATCTCAGGGGAATCGCACTGTTTCTTTGTTACTGTGCTTCAGATTTTGCGATAAGGCCTGCTGTTAAAGTACATTTGTTTTAAAGCATTTAAAAGGTCTTAAATGCTGTGACCATGTTTTGTAAGCATTTACAATTATTTGTGTACAATGGTATGTCTGTAGGCAGAAACAATGAAGCGGTTTATGGAAGGAATAACTAGTTTGTCTCCCGTGTTTGATAACAGTCACTTACAGTACAAGCAAAGGGAAGAATGGCTTTACTGTATGAGGGCTCAGTGGTGATGGTGGCTTTACTGGAACAGGTTAATGAAGACAGTGTCTGAGATAATCTTGCTGAATATTTGGTCAACATCGGTTATTAAAGCTCCATTTAATTAATTAAACCCTGTTTAATTTATTATTTACTGCTCCTACATTCTTGTGTGTTTGTGGCTTAATCTTGCTTTTACATTTTTTTATTTTTTTTTCCTTTTCTTTTCTTCTTTTGATCAAGTCGATCTGACTGTTTTGTGTTTGATTATGTGCAGCACTTTGGTTAACCTCTGTTGTGTTTATATAAAGAAATCAGACTTGACTTAAAGTGAAGATTGATCGAATTATGAAAACATGACATTTAAAGGCTTGGTCCAATTTTTCTACTAATGTAACAGTTGAAAATGTGGTTTAAATTATTAGAAGATTTACTTTTATTGTTAATGCTGAGGCCACCGGATCAAAAAGCCACATCTTACTATAAAACATGTATCCTGGTATTTGTTTACTGCGAAGCTATTAAACATGTTTCTCCTCGCCTGCAGGATTTTGTACCCCTTTATCAAGATTTTGAGAACTTTTACACTCGAAACCTGTACATGAGGGTACGAGACAACTGGAACCGTCCCATATGCAGCCTGCCTGGACCTGTCTTTGACCTGATGGAGAGGGTGTCTGATGACTACAATTGGACGTTCAGGTGCTGTAATCCAATCATCATTGATAGACATGTTGTAGGCTCATGATCATGTACACTGAGGAGCCACGGATAAAGTGAATATGACTTATAACAACGGCGCATGTCAAGACTGACTTTGACAGCGGCCATGTTGTTATGACCAGACGACTTGGTCAGAGCATCTCCAAAACAGCAAGGCCACCACTGGGTGTTGGGACATTTGCTGGAACACGTCTGACCTGTGTTGCCTCCAAGTCACAACAGGACTCAAAGGTCGGGCTGCGTCCTGGCACCAGATACCACAGAGCACCTCCAGAGGTCTTGTAGAGTCCATGTCTCGGTGGGTCAGCGCTTTTTTGGCTGCACTCGAATGACCGACAACATGTTAGGCACACAGTTTTTGGCTTGTGAGTGTATGACTCAACTTAAGAATGTGCACATGCTCTTATGGCTCAGAACGGGCCTGCAAGTATTTTTGAACACAATCGTCTCTCTTCTGGAGCTAGAAACTAGACACCTAAGACTCGTGTGGCTAGATCACTCCCCTTCTCTATGAGGTAATGGTGAAATTGGGAAATTGTCATCAGCAATGGTATGTCATTCCTGAGTTCCTGGACCACGGTTGATATTCTTCTATGCTGCACAGCAGGGTCTGAAAATATACAGTAATATGAAAAAGAAGATGAGCAGAGCTGCTCCGGGGGAAAGGCAATGACATTATGACTCTGTAAAGAGATAAATGTGGATTACATGTTTGAAGAGGTTTAATGTGACGAGGAAAAGTAGAAACGGGGCAGTCCACTTGTCTTTTGTGGAGCAGTGTGGTGAATGAGTAAAGAGACCGGTAGATGGGTTTTGTAGCGGTTTACACGAGTTGTGAGAAGTAGGTCAGTTTGATGAAAGAAGAGGTTCTTCTTAAATACTATTAAACTCCGATGATGTGCTGTCTTGACTGACCGTGTACATTTCTGTGATGTTTTACCTGAATTGCACGAAATTATTACGCTTGGATTTTCTTTATCCAGATTCCATAATCTCTTAATTCTGGATTAAAATGACCTGTATGTTGTTTATGTACTTAACCAAATGTCAAACTAAATAAACGACAAATAACAAAAGCTGTTTTTGCACGCAGTCGCTGCTTATCTTAAATAAACACGAGTATAATTGCTTTTCTCGTGAGCAGAACTCTACAGATAGAGTAACATATTCCTGATTAGCAAATAGCATATTTAATTTGATGTTGATTACTTTTTATAACATGTAATCAATTTTGTGGGTGGGTGGGGAAAACAAGACAGGCTAATTGATTGCTAATCTATACTGTGTATGCTTTCAGGTTTACTGGGAAGACAATACACAATGTCATCAACATGGGCTCCTACAACTACCTTGGATTTGCTGAGAACAACGCTGATTTCCTGAAGACCGTGGCTGATAAAATGCAGCAGTACGGGGTCGGGGTTTGCAGCACAAGGCAGGAAATAGGTGAGTTTGTGGTCAATATTCAGTATTCAGTCATACAGATAAAAGGAATCGTGTGCCACTTGTCTCCTCGAGCTAGTTTTACCTCGAGCAAAAGATGTTCACTTTATAATTCAAGTTTTAAGAGCTGTAAAGTAGTGGAGAGTGCTTGAAACGTCTTATACAGTATGTGCCTCTATTACTAAAGTCTGTCAGGCCAGGATGACACTGAATGGGTCGAGTATCAAACTGGAAATAAAACTCCATCTCCCTCATCCCATCATTTATTACGTTTCTTGTGAATTATACTGCATCATTTATTATATTTCTTGCAAATTATACTGTCCACATGTTTAATTATCTGCCAGTGACTGCAATGTAATATGAATTATTCAGCTTTCGTTAAATAATGTACCGTTTGGGCATAAGTTGAGATCATTACATATTGGTCCATACTGAGGAGCAAGGGAAGCTACTGTATATGATAGTGGGATGTAACATTATGAAACACCCTGGACATTAAGCAGGCTGCTAAAAGGATTGTAAATGTATGGAAGTGTTAGAACAGCAAGGATCAGAAAGTGGGATCTGTGGCTTTCTGATGAATTTTGAATGGGGTTTTATTCTTTGAACTTTTATCTGGCTTTTGGTGGTGTTTAAGTGGCTGTGTGGGCCAGGATGTCATGCTCTGGTTTAGTAGCGTTGCAGCAGGGAAAAATAATGATCAGCCATCAGATGTATGTCTATTCGCCAAAACCCGTACATCGGTAACCATTTTAAAGCTTGTCGAACAGGCCACACTTGGTAAACTTTACTGGAGAAAAGTATTTTTCCTGTCAACGATGTTCAATTCATGACACTAACTTGTGATGCCGGTGCGTTGTGTTTATCTGCTGAGAGCAGGAGGTGAGCTGACACCCAAGCTCAGAGCAAGTTGAGTCGCTGTGTTGTGTTGCACGAAATCAGCAGTTTGACAAAAGCAGAGGAATGAAAGGGCATGTGATTGTTAGTTAGACGTATGTGTGTCAGAGTGCAAGTACGACTCCCGCACTCTACCCCACACACGCACGCACACACACGCACACACACACACACACACCACACACACACACACACACACACACACACACACACACACACACACACACACACACACACACACACACACACACACACCCAACCCAAACACACCCAAACCTCTAAACCATCCATTATTCATTTATGTGATTTATTTATATGTTTATTTCTCTTTCAAAATGGGACTGTTTTAGTGGGAGTTTCTAATGTGTGTTTCGGCTGGCTCACCGAGAGGTTTACAGAATAACAAGCATTTCCCCCATGAGACCCTATTAAGCATAAATTATTAAAGATCTCTGTGTGTCTGTAGTAGTAGTGATATCACCACAGCATTTTGTATTAGTGATACACAGGAAATCTTCCTGGATGTGTTTTTATTGAATTTACCAGCACTCAATTAAAGAAAATACAACTGAATCAGAGAACATTTATAGTTCTTTTGTCACACTTCACGCTTGTCTGTGCCTCTAATATCCTCTTAAGATTCAAGTGAAATGTGTTTCGATGCATGGTTCTTTTTAAAATGTTTCATCTCACCTCCCTTCTACATGATCTGATATTGCCTTCTAATAAAAACGGCACAATCACAAGTTCAGTTCCCAACTTACCAAAAGTTATAAATATAACAAGTTTTAAATAACTCTACCATAAGTAACACACAGAATATTGTGTATATGTGCAGAGGGAAGATAATGTGCGCTCAAAAGTAGTCACAAAGTGCACTGAAGGCACACCCTGTGAATAAACAGACAACTTAAACATTCATGGATTACATTAATGGATAGCTTGTTGTTCCCGCTTTTCCTGCAATCATTAACATACAGTAAATGTGATAATGACGTCAAGAATTCAAATGAAGGACAAATCACCAAGAAATGCTAGATCCAGCTACATATCACAGTAATAACAATACCACAATGCAAATATACTAATGCACTAATGTGGGCTGCTGCATCTTTGCATCTAATCAAAGTGCTCCACTTGTTTACTGTGACTCAGGTTGAGGTTTGTGATAGAAATGATTAACTCTTTTATGCTGGGATTTTTCTTATCTTCCTACAAAGGCTTTTTAAAAAAGCCTCAATCACATGTTTCACAATAAAAGAGATGGACTTAACTTAGAGTTGAGTACAATAACTTAATTGTCTCTCCACAGAAGTGCATTCTACCCTTGGCAATAATTATTTAGCTGTCTTATCAACAGGGTTATTATGATGGCTGTGGTGGCAGGAAGGTGACCTTCCACACTTTGAGATGTAGGTGTTGTTTTATTTCGGGTGGCTCGAGTCAGCAACGTGAGTGAAATCTAATATCTGCTGACTCTTACCTGAAGAGTATCCAGACATAAAAGCAGATATGTGCGGTTGAAATATCAATAAGAAGGTAAGGCGGGCCTATAAAGCCACGGCTAAGTAAATTGTTCCATAAAAAGAGCAAATGCCAATGCGGTCTGATTAATAAAAAGCTGCACATGCCAGCAGGGGCTGTGAGCCTGAGCGGTCGAGGAAATGTATGAATCGATCTGACTTGGCGCAAGCCCTAATGGAGAGCACCGAACGGGAATCACGATAAAGACAATCCAGTCTGTTTGAACTGTCCGCTCTTTGTGGTTACTGATTGATATTGATTAGGACTACAGTGATTAGTATCCCATGTATATACAATTAACCTTTTCCATATGCATATTCTGAGTTAGAATTATTTTTTTAGATGAACTCAGCTGTACAGTAACCACTAGAAAATTGTTATACTAAGCATAGAGTGTATTCAATTTGTTTCTTTATCGGGGTATATTTCTAACATGCACGGAGTATATAACATCGCCCAGAGCCAGCAGAAAGTAAATACAGTGTATATACCCTTTTTAGCAACCACTTCTCTCTCTGTAACTTACAAGTATGCCATTAATTCTTCTATTTATTAGCTGACCACAAAAGTATATACCTGAAAATCCCACTTTGATTGGACAAAATAGAAGAAAAAAAACACCACGTTAGGTGACGGAGTACAATCTGATCAATTTTCTAAATGAATTCTGGTCCCCACCTGTCACAGGGTTATAACCGACTGCCTCGGCCTCAAAATGTGCTGCAGAATCATTTTAGACATTGCAGGACGTGCCTCGATGTTACCTGGGAGGAAAAAGGGTAGTTGAATCTAAATGAGAAATTTGCCACCTCTTGAATCTTCATAAATCTCCTTGAATCTACAGAGAGTGAGAGGCGCTGATGCTGATCCAGACGTTTGCCTTTTGAGTCTCTTGCTTTTTATCAGGAGACATTAATCTTTGTCAAAACTTGTGATTGGATGACAAAGACTATAAAACCCCAAAGGACTAAAGAACTACTCGATATACCAACAGGTACAATGACTTAGTCAGGGGGACTCATCCTTTTGTGATTTCCGTCTCCTAGGTAACCTGAGCATCCATGAAGAGCTGGAACAACTCGTGGCCAATTTCCTTGGAGTAGAGTCCTCTCTGACATTCGGGATGGGTTTCGCCACCAACTCAATGAACATTCCTGCACTTGTTGGGAAGGTATGTAATATTACACACTCAATGCCACACTGCTCGCAGGAAATCCTACTGAATCGAGTGTAATTTTCACAGCGCAACAGACATTAATCTAATTAGCCGAGCTTTTGTTCCTTTCTTGCATATGGCCTAAATTAATGAATAACAGTCAACTAAACTCAGCTGCGAACAAGTCCCGACCCACCCCTGTTAATTAAAATCATAATTAAACATTACAGTAGCCAGAAGGATTGGGCTCTGGGCGTACATGGTTGCTTTCAGACACACAGGCAGGGAAGGGCAGGTTTTGTTAAGAGCACTACTCGGGGGTGTGATTACCCATACTCTGGCCTCTCGGCACACCAGCCGGGCTCACGCAGAGGGCTGTGGGTTACCAGGGGCAACACACAGCATGAATATCTGTGATTGGACCGGACAGGAGGAAAAGGAGGTTGACTGTTTAAGTGATGAGAGTGAGGTCGTTTATGCAGCTCAAGAGGTGCAGCCGCCCCTTAGGCTGCAGCCCCCACAGTAACCCTGCAGAGGTTGGGGGGGTCAACCCTCGCTGCCAACTCTGTCCTACAGGGACAGGCTGTGCCAGGACAGGCCTCGCTGTGCAGGCAGAGCAACATTAGAGTGACAGCTGCTGGTAGACTGGGGACCAGGCCAGCTGGACCTCAGGCCAGACTGAGCGTATCTGTCACTGAGACGGTGTCAACATAACCCTCTACAAGACTTCTTTCAGACTAATGCAGTCTAATGCTTAGAGCTTCAGTGTTATATATGCTAATGTACTGGAAAGAGTTTCGTGGAACGGATGAATTAATTTGCATGCAGATTTTTATGGAAAATGAAGTACTGTGCTCTCTATTATGAAGATTATAATTTGTCTGTGGGTCACAACTTCATCAAACATTAAAGAAGTAAATCTCTAGCATGCACAGTACATAGAACCTAGAGATATCTTATTATGAGTGAGGCTTGGGTGGGGGTGGGGCAAGAGGAGTGAGCTCATGTAATTGGACAGGTGGATCCTTCATTATACTACATATTCCACAAGGACACTATGCGAAACAATAAAAACATACTGTGTGTTAAAATACATAAAAACAATAGAGGGGTAGCGCACAATGCCATGATTTTAGTTTTCTTACTAATTATAGACAACTACATTCAAAAGTCCATCATACCCCATCAACGCAAATTTCTTCCGCTTATCAATAATCAAAAATGAACAGTCCTTGCAGTGTATTTTGTGGAGTTTGTCAGAAGTGTTTGATTGCATTTGTGTGGCATTGAGTCATATTGCACTGGAACTAACCTTGTGAAATTTAAATCCAGTCTTTTCTTGTCACCGATTTCCAGGGTTGTTTGATACTTAGCGATGAGTTAAATCACACATCGCTCATCTTGGGGGCAAGACTGTCAGGAGCGACAATCCGGGTGTTCAAACACAACAGTAAGTCCAGCTTCTTTCTCAATTGAACATGAGACATAGTGCCGAACCAAAAAACACAAGTATTATTTAAGTTCTAACCAGTGGGAACAATTTTGTTTCAGTTTACCAACATCTTTAGTGCTCCAGACTCATTGCCTGTGCGTTTTGTTCCCTCCCAGAGCAACAAGCATTACATCTTTTTTTGTCATGAAATTGTCTGTTCATGAAGTTTCAATTTCTATTTGCAGCCAGTGCTGCTCACGCTATCTGTTTTTTGTTGTTGTTCATTTCAAATTGTTGCGACTGCGAGAAGCACATTACTTATTGTGCAGTACAGGATTTGCCTTAGGAAAGACCTACTTAACGTTGTGCAGCAAATGCAACAGCTTTATTGAAATGGGCTCAGTTCACAGCCACGACTGTTTTATCCAGCAGCAGCCGAAAAGCAAAACACAAGTTTATTTGTATGAAAATGCCACCTTTTGGCTCTCCAATACATTGTCAAATTGCATATTGCAAATAGATATCAGGGCAAATGATTAAGCGTGGATGATACAACATCCATCGTTCCTACATTACAAACATCCCTGCTCTTTCAGAAGACAGTACAAATGTGGCAGTCCCCTGGCAGCAAATGTGTCCTGACAGGTACAAGCAGAGTCAGTTAAGGGTGCTCCAAGCTGATCCCAGAGGCCTGTCTAAAGGCAAAGAGCCCTGAGGCACCTGAGCTGACCCCTCCCTGTCTCTTTTACCTCCTGCACCAGGCACTCTTTTACTAGCAGAGTATTTACTAAGAGGGCCGTACCAAGCCCCTCAGCCACCACAACAAATAGTGATCGTTTGTAATGATATTTATCAGTACAGGAGCCGTCTACAACAGGTCTATCTGTAATGGAGATGGAATTTCATACCAGAGACCAGAAAAACTGGTTTGTGCCGCTTTGTATCGTTGAACTTGAATACCGGAAATACTTAAGTAAAGGATGCCAACTTTTATGGTTAGCATTCTTATTCTTTCAAATAATTAGGTCATTTATTTATTGTTTATTTATTTTTCATAAAGATAGTCATGCACCAGCAGGGTCTGAGCAGTGATAATATGGTGTCATTTTACGGATATTCACCACTTTGCACAGGTCGCGTGCAGAAGCAAAGATAACCATGCTCACAGTGACAGTCGTGCAGCGTCTCATGTCAGGCTATCGCTTATCTGAAATCAGTGCTGAACTGTGAAATCATCTGTCCCTCAGTCATGACTATGCATGCAGCATGCCACAGTGGATTTCACTGTCTACTCTCCCCAGTCTGGCTGTTGGTAACACTAGATGTATTCTGCTCTGTTTAAGAAGGGGTTTTTAGCAGCAGAACTGCGGCCGCCTCTTAAGTGAAACCTGTTTTTGTGTTGAGGCAGTGATATCAATCATCTATGACAGATTATTAGCTATGACAGCTTTCCTTGCTGCTCAGCAGGAAATGGTTGTATTGCAGTCATACTTTGAATAATTCTGCTTATTAACTACAGCTATTCAACACTGCCATCTGCTGGTGTGCAGCTGACGATCATTACTTGTAATCAACTCTGAATGTCGCTGGGAAATTGTTTTATTTAGGTCAAAATCTCAGTCATGATTTTAAGCAACGGTGCAGACTGCACTGAACAGGTCTTTTTAGCCAAATCCATACGCAGCTCAATCAATACTCTTCCCTGATACAGACACCGCAAAGGTTTGTTGAAGGTGTTTCTAGAAAATGAGGTAATGCTGTGTGTACTCTGTAAATTTCCTTGCCGTATGGAAATCATTACTTTACATGCTGTTGTTTGTTTTGAGTGGGCGTTCCCTGCAAGCTATGATTTGATTATTGCTGCATTCAGTTGTACAGTTTTGTACATTTAAAGTGTTTAGTTGTTTGTGATTTCATTGTAAATGCCTGAACTATCATTGCAGACATCAGGGCCTCAAAAACAAATCAGAGAAGGAAGATTTGTTTTCCTAGTATTATTTTATATTTTGAGAAAAAAGTCAAAATGTCAATAATTCGGTCAGACTTTCAGTATTAGTGACAGGCATACAAAATTTCGACTTGAAATGGGATTTCTATGTTATTCTAAACATTTACACTTTATTTAATAATTCAAAGTAAAAAAAAAAAATTTAAAATCCTCTTGTGAACCTAATGTTCTCGACTGCGATTTCACTCTTTTCCTCTCGTGTGTGCGTGTGCGTGTGTTAGACATGCACAGTCTGGAGAAGCTGCTGAAAGAGGCAGTTTGCTCGGGGCAGCCTCGGACTCACAGGCCCTGGAGGAAGATCCTCATCATGGTGGAAGGCATCTACAGGTCAGCTGTCTTTATTACAACCCACACATTAATATAACCGCTCTTACCAACACAAATCTAGTATACAATTTTTGTAAGTGTGGCCATTCAGCCTTTTGCACAACAAAAACCCAGGTAGGAAAATGTTTGTAACCCGAGGTGAGACTGCTTAGCCGTAATGGTCTCTTTTTCAATTGCTTCCCTTTCTAGCCTTGAATAATAGATTTGGTGTGTGCGCCTGCATGTGTGTATGGTTGGGTACCGTTTGATTACTGGAGAGAGGAGAAAGGTATTGTGTGTGTCTCTCCCGGCAGTGAGCTATCCCGAGTCTTAGTGACCCTCTCCATCTGCTCATTAGCTCCAAATCAAGGCCAAATGGAGCCACAGAGATTGACTTGGCTACACCCCCAACTCCAACTGTTTATCACAGCCATTTTCTTTCCTCCTTTCCTCCCTGTTCATGCCCTCAATCACACTTACATTTCAGGGCTTATCCACTAAAATATGACACTGTGAAGTTTACTTAATGGTTTTATGACTGTTTTGTTAATCAAAAAAGAGGAAAACGTTAAACATGGCTGTCAGTTAGTGTTAATGTAATGATCATTTCCACAACAATCCTTGTACTGTGAGGAGACAACATAATTGCACATTATTAAACTGCCTTTATCAGGCAGTAATGTCTAATGTGAACCTCAGACATGGGAGCGAAAGTGCTGAAAGAACTAATGCCCCATCTATCACCTCCCGGTAACATCAAAAGGCTTGGATAAAGACTAAGCATACTTTAGCTATATCCCGGGCTCGCCTTTGATGTCCACATTGGTCCTGGTGAAACCCTGTCTTATGTCATTTGGGCTGCAGACGTTCTCAGCCACAGCAAGTAGAGCAGGTCTGGGATTGCTCCATTTCCCAGCCATATAATCACTCGTGCTGTCTATTTGTAACCTTAAAAGGTTCTCTTCGGATGGGGAGGAGGAGGTGGGAGGAAAGTGAAAGAGGCCAGCAGAAAGATTCCTGGAAGAATATGACATGTCCAATTATGTTATGTTAATTTATATGATGTAGTGACGCTCCACAGGGGAGGAACTTAGGTCAGATTATTTTCTTTTTAGACCTAATCACTTCAAGAGTTTGGTTTATAATTGATGAAATGTGTCTGTCCATGCTGATCCTTTTGTAACTGTATTCATTAGCATGGAGGGCTCGGTGGTACGGCTGTCCGAAATCATCGCTCTGAAGAAGAAGTACAAAGCGTACCTGTACCTGGATGAAGCCCACAGTATCGGAGCAGTGGGACCAACAGGGAGGGGCGTGATCGAGCTGTTTGATGTGAACCCCGCCGACGTGGACGTGATGATGGGGACCTTCACGAAGAGCTTTGGGGCTGCTGGAGGCTATATCGCAGGGAAGAAGGTGCCTGTGGATCTTCTTTTCTCTTTTAGTTTTCTCCTGTTCCATTTTATCACTAGTAATCAATATTCCTATAAATATATCACAGTTTGGTTTTTACAAATATATCAGAATATCGAAATTTCCTCATTATAAAGGTAAGCCGACTAAGACCACTTTGTTACTTCAGTTTTCCGCTTTTTATGTGGATGTAACGAGAGGCAAAGCCAGAGTATTCAACATGGTCATTTAAAGTGCTTTACATAAAACAAGATACAAGGGAAACACAAAACTATGTAAAAAAAAAAAAAAATAAAAGACACAAGACGGGTTATCTGGGAGTTTGTTCCAGAGAGGGACATAACAAGCAGAAAAGGTCCTTCGAAGGCCAATGGCTTACCAGGACACCCCAGGACGAATAGCGTCATTATAACATAGTGTAGACATGATCTGTAGTGCAGGGACATTCAACTTCAATAACAAGTGGATCAGTTAAGAAAATCACTGGAGGCTCGTGAGCCACACAGAATACTTTGTCAATTAATGGCTACAAATACCTCTTACAGTATCATGTTAGTTTACTACATGGAATCATACACATCCCTTTTTTCTTTTTTTTTTCACTTTAATGGTATCATTGTATTCAATTCCATACAGCAGCAAGTATATTGGTTTATCTGTTGTGGCTGGAAAAGTAAATACATTCCTTTAAATCCATTCACTCCGGAATTGGTAGGTTTCACACTCAACTTTACGTCTCTTTAGGTTGGAGAGAAACATTTTCAAGCTTTTTGAGAGTTCAGGTAACGTTTGTTTCTCTGCAGCGCGCTAGCCCAGAGTGCAACGTGGCTGAGCGAATGGTTGGTGTGCAGCAGGTGTAATCATGTTGCAGTCTGTCATCGGAAACGCTGTCGCTGGGTTTCCAACACTGTCCTGTCGCCAAGGCTACCTACATAGATTGTCTGTGACTCACGATGCACACTCTTACGTGTTTACATCCCGATACTGTATGTCTACGGTTCAGCCTGATTGACAGGAAGCCTCTTGTGGGCCATAGAAATATTCAAAAGGGACAGATCCAGCTCACGGGCTGGTAGTTGAATAGTGTGTAGTGTGATAATCAAGAGAAAGTGAGACAAATAACGTCTTCATTTTGTACTTTTTAACAACTTTTAACAACCCTGCTTTTCTTAGAGTAAAACCGTCCATCACCATTTTCATAAACCAGTTATGTCACCAGTTCAAACCTACAAAAGAGTGACTTTGTAAAGACTGCAGTAGGTGTCAGGGAAAAACTAGTCTGGGTGCAAAAAAAAATCCTCCTTGACTCAAAAAGAGTCGAGCTAGATTTCTAGAAATAATTATGATATATTAATCACATTACAGAAAATCAAATAACTAGGCTGACTTATTTTTGCTCGCCTGGCAAATAACCAATTTGGCTCTGCAGCAGGTTGAGGTGTTGTTAAATATAAGACAAATTTAAAAAAATCAAAACATTTTGGGTGCCAGGTCTTTTTTTCAAAGATGTATGGAAGTCAATCATACACACTCCATCACACCCCACCTCTCTCGTAGCTCTCATTTGTCCAACAAATGTTCCCCAGGCTGCGACTGCGGGCCTTTGTAATTTCTTTTTACTCCATTAAAAAGTACACTTTGGTACATAACCGCACCAGTTTTGTGGCAGTTGATTAGAAAGCAACAGGGGAAACGGCCATGTTGTTTGAATTAGGTATTTGGAGAGGGACCCTTCCTTCCTTTGCCTTATGTTGGCTCAGCTCTGCTCTGCCATAATAAGAAGGTAAAGCTGGCAGCGGGCCAGCCCCTTCTTGTGGCAGCCATCGGAACTGCGCTCCAGATTTAACAGGATGACTTTTAACAAGCGTGATAATGTTTGAAGTATGAACACTTGGGCCTGGTTTGACAGCTGGCTGTAGTAAACTCCTGACAGAAAGAGGCAGGAAAAGAGAGAGAACCTTTAGATTTGATGTATTTGTTGTTGTGGTGAAATCCCGCAAATCCTGCATTAAGTGGATTCGGGTTGACCAACAAAAGACTCTGCAGATGTGTTCTGGAAAACAGTCATGTTATAGCTATTTTATGAGAGTACCAAAAATAAATACTCCAATATATAAACTCCAAGCACCTTCTAATTCACTTTAACCTTGCATGGAGGACGCTATATTCATTAACCCCTTTACTCAAAACTTGCTAAAATTAGATTTTTAAATGCATCCGTTGAAGTGTGTGTGCTGTTGTGGCCCCGCTCCTGCTCTGCGGCTTTATAAACACGTATTGCCACATCAGTACTGCAGCCAGCGTGTGGCCGAGGAAACACCAAGCTGTCACTCCGTGCCCTGGGCGGGAGATGGATTTCGGACATGTTCTCTTAACTGGTTTATCTTGGTCGCACCGAAATCCTGCGGGGCCATAAAGCTGTGAAAATCTCCCCCCTTAAACGAAAAACAGATGTCAGGTTGTTTCAGGGTTCTTATCCTGCACTGGAGCATTTCCCACCTAAAAATCCCTTCCCCTCGTGTGTTTGAGGAAGCCGCAGCCGCCGCCCAGCGGGGACAGATGGCTGCGTGTTGGAAGGGGTGACCAGACGGCATCTCCGGCTACGTGTCATCACCCCGCACCCGCTCGCCACCGAGCAGCAGCAGCAGCAGCAGCAGCCCATCACAGGACCGCTTCCCCAACCTCAGACCACTTCCACACACATGCTCCCCGGACCCATGACTGAATGAGTTTCCTAAAATCCTGCTCCTTTCTTGTTAACCCCTCGCAAACTTAATCGGCTGCTGACATTTGGGAATAATGAGCATGACAGTCCTCATTCTGGCTCATTTTGACGTTGGGTCTTTCTCAAATTAGTGCACGAGCTCCGCCAAAAGTTGAGAGCGGGAAGGGATGCCGAGCTATTTCACAGTCAATGCCAAGAGGGTCCCAGTGACAAAGAAGTGACGGGAGGTATTTTAATTGCTCCTCAGGTATTGACTGTACATGAGCCCTCTCTAGTGGTGCCAAAAAATAACTGCACGGCCACACTTCTGTTAGAAATGATTTTATTTGAATATATGAACTCAGATTTCCCACAGTGTTAAAAAAAACAAAACAGAGCGTAGACACACTGTATGGTTTCCCTGCTGACTGTCTGCGTCCAATATTGCAGGAGCTGGTGGACTACCTGCGTAGTCATTCTCACGGCGCTGTATACGCCTCAGCCATGTCGCCTCCTGTCACTGAGCAGATCATACGTGCCATCAAGTGCATCACGGGAAAAGACGGCAGCACAGAAGGTAAACATCTCTTCTTCTTTTTTTTTTCTTCTTCTTTTTTTTTTATCTATATCCTCCTCAAATGTTCTTTACACCCACAAATATTGTATCAGTCGGATAAAACCTTTGACACCTCCGTAGCGAAAGAAAACCAAATCCAGAGAACACTATACCGATGTTTAGCAGTAAGGCCTGCAGGGAAATACAAACAGCTGCTCGGTCCGCAAATGTGGAAGCAATTACAGGGGTCTGCAGTGGTAAGGAGAGGGGAGACGTGCAGTCCCTGAGCACACGTGACCCCAACGTGGAGGAAATCATTTTCATGTGTGTGTTGCGAGGAACGCTGTCGCTCTGAAAAGTTACTGCTTTAATGGCATCAGACACACCGGGGCGGGGAAGCAGTCGTTACCGGACCAGTCGCTGCACCGCCTCGGTAATTCCTCCCGAGTCCCTGTACGAGTGGGAGCAGCATTAGTGCGTGTAGTGGTAGTAATGGTAAGTAAATGACCGATTAGAGTCATGCACTACCAAATAGTAAAAATAGCCAGACGTGTAAACTGTGGCATACAAAAATAAACATGTCTGCCGTAGAGTGCTGTAATGGGTTAATCACTTCAACCGGCAGAGCCCGGCGCGTTACGGTTGAGCTGTATTGTAGTTTCATGCAGAGATGAGTAACTTTTTCATCTGGCTCTGAACCAGACATGCTTTGCATCTGACGTAGCCCAGTGAAATAGCTGTTGTGTGTGTGTGTGGGGGGAAAAGGGGGGGATCAGTCTTGACCTGTCTGATGGAGACGAGGGAACACGGCAAACAGTGCAGTCTTTTAAAAACATCCGTGTCCATCAGAGCGCTATAAAATCTTAACTGTGACAAGAAGCACTCTCTTAAGATGTCTGTCTTAAGAAATCTTCTCTTTCGCTCAGCCTTCCTCTCTCGTCTTCATCTTTCTCTTTGATGTTGAATTTCACACAGCTCTGACAGACAGCAGCATCCACACATTCTCGCCTACTCGTATGATTTCTGTGTCTGGCAGCAGGTTTTTGACCTCCGTGCCCTCTATCTTAGCAGAGAGAAACAATTTACAAAATGGGGCCTGTGCTTTTTGGCAGATGTCCGAATGTTATGTTTCTTTTTTTTTCTTTTTTTCTCTCTCGCTCTCTCTCTCTCTCTCTCTCTCTC
Organism: Brachyistius frenatus; assembly: GCF_029030835.1. Taxonomy (NCBI): domain Eukaryota; kingdom Metazoa; phylum Chordata; class Actinopteri; family Embiotocidae; genus Brachyistius; species Brachyistius frenatus. The sequence goes on from NW_027210607.1 coordinate 6,403,265, forward strand.
TCTCTCTCTCTCTCTCTCTCTCTCTCTCTCTGCTGAGATAAGGGGATTTAAAGTGCTCCCTTACATCCCTTTGAAAGAACTGCCAATCTGTTTCCCAGGTAATCAGAGGGAAACAGAGCCGTGTTCCAAAGCTGGGTCATGCCCAACTCCGCTGCAGCCGCAGAGCGAGCAGGCTCCCCAGCGATCCACGTTGTTGGGGGAACACAGGCGGTCAGCAGATCAGGCCGCCTCTGCTGCCTTTGATTCGTTTTCTAATACATTTATCTGAAATACATGTGATACTTGAGCATTATTTGTATTCGCTTTCAGTTGTGGCTTCGCTCCAGTGGAAGTCCGCAGTCACTAATTTTGTGCGAAATCCATCACATCCAATTTGCGAGCCCCCCATCCTGGCAACATGCGAGCGCGTATACCATGCCGTCAGGCGGACAAAACTGAACCATCTGCTGCTGCAGCGGAGTTGTAATCATGAGCAACGTGTTAGTAGAGGCTGGAACGGCCCAGATGGAGGTGCAGGACTCGAGGATGAGATGGCACTGCAAAGAACTCGCACCACATTAGCCAGTACTGACAAGCGATGTCCCTCTCAGCAGGGGACAGGAGAAATATGAAGGGGGGGGAGGGGAGCTGTGAGTCTGTGCTTTACTCATCTACATCTGGTGGTGTCCTTGTTTTAATTGGAGGCATTAGACGGATCCGCCAACTAGCAGAGAACACCAGATACTTCAGGGCCAAGCTGAAGGAGATGGGCTTCATCATCTACGGCAATGATGACTCACCTGTGGTTCCTGTCCTGCTCTACATGCCAGGCAAAGTAGTGTAAGTGCACACAAACTCTCACCAAAGACACTTGACTCTTTCAGAGTTAGAGAAACATGATCAGGATATTCATCATGCGTACGCTTCATTTTTGACTGATAAATATTAACTTCAGCATTCGTGGTTGTTACAAGGGATTTCTGGTCAGCTTGTCGTGTATCATCTCAACGTGACTTGGACGGCAGCCATATTATCCTCTCCATAGTTTTCATGAATCAGTAGTGCAGACTGTCTGTAAGCACTTTAGAGGCAACATCAGGTATTTATTAGGTGTAACCCTGCATTGTTTGAGTCACTCAGGTTATAACATTAATTGGATATAAAGTGTCTTTTAATGCCAGTCACTATTAATATCCATAAAAAGATCCGATCCTGTCCAGTAATTGACATAATCAGAAGGTATCTGATTCTACATCACTACATCGTTTTACATTGTTAGTTTTATATTAGTTTCTATAGAATTTTAGTCTTGAAACAAAGCTGAAGTCCATCTTTGACATTTTTAAGAAAGTATTATTTATGTAGACACTTAATTGTGATCTGAAATATGCAAGACTGTTCAAGTTTGCTGTGTCCGGTTCATTGAACCACATTCAGAGCACATTTATAATGTTTAACATTTCTAAACTGTCCACTTTGCCACAGAATGAGCCGTTCCCTGTTCGGCCTCAATGAAGTGAAAGTCATCAGTGATGTGTTGCTTCCTCGAGGCCGTCAAAACTGGCAGCTGTGCACTCCTTTTAATTTACGATGCTCTGCAGAAATTACCATAAGTCATTCAAACCACACATCCCAGCTGCATAATTGGGGATTTAGAAGAAGCAACATTCCTCATGACTTTTAATTTAATCAGACAAAGCAGCTTCCTCATTCTAATATGGCTCCTTTTTGAGTATTCTGACCTCAAAAATGTGACATATGTTGTTGCATAGTTTTGTATTTTGTAGGTAATGATTGATGTCCATTTCCACATTCATTACACTTTGTACAGATGCTCGTATGTCACACATTGCACAGTGCAAACACACCATGTTGTCATCAAGGTTTGTAATTTTAAAGACGTTAACAGGAGAAAAAAAAATCATATTCAAGTCAGGTCTGTTTATTATTATTATTATTATTCATATCCAACACAAGTTGACCAAAGGGCTGCACAATATCAGATAGAATTAAAACAAATCGAATAGACTTAAACAATGAAGTGACTCAAATCAAATGAACCAGCGAAACAAAATTAAAGAATCTCAAAACAATATCAAGCCAAAACAACATCCAAATATATTCATATATTCATGAACTTAAACGACGAGCGTTGCAGGGCTGGAACAGGTCAGACAGATGAGCTGCTACACTAAAGCACTCCTACACACCATCAACATGGTGTTACATGTTTTGCATTGGTGATGAGAAATTTGATGTCCAGCAGACCTGAATTCACAAAGAGTGTAATGCATCACAGGTGAGATGTTCTTGTGCAAGAATGGGTTAAGTTGACAGCCGTCTCTGTTTTGCTGCTGACCAGGGCTTTTGCTCGAGAAATGCTGGAGAGGAAAATCGGTGTGGTGGTAGTCGGCTTTCCAGCCACACCAATCACAGAGGCCCGAGCTCGCTTTTGTGTATCTGCAGCGCACACCAAAGCTATGCTGAACCAGGTACATGCTTGCGCACATAAACACACACACACACACACACACACACAGAAATTTAAACAAATCCGAGTCTTTTGAAGAGTGTTTTTCCACCTGAAGGAAACATGTTTCCGTTGTCCGTCAGGTGCTGCACCATATGAACGAGGTGGGAGACCGACTCTGTCTGAAGTTCTCACGGCGGAAATATTCCTCTCGGCCTGACCTCTGCGATGAGACGGACTTTGAGCTGGATAGCTCATGACCCGTGACACCTCAACTTCACAGCGTCAAAACTAAGTGTCCACGCAGCATCAGGCTCATAAACACACAACACAAGGTGGCACCCGCATCTCACGGTAGAGGAGGGGCCAAATGTTTGGCAGCTGCTATTTATATGTTTGTAACGCATAACAATTCAACGCAATGCTTAAATATTGTTCTTCTTTAAACTACGGTACATGATCTATTGAAATACATCTATTTGTGATTTCAAATGTGGAATTGTTGCACAAGCGTCGCTGGATCGTTCTCACACTTCGGTACGGTGTAAAAACATCTGAAGTTCTTTCGCTTTTATACATATTAAAGACAAATCACACCAGTTATGAAGTTAATTTGGAAATTTCCGATTAAAAGAGAGTTCGCCTTTTTACACATTTATTCAGATTTTTATGTCTATATGTAGATATTGAAAATGTTTTATGGAAGCATTTTTTGCTTCTTATGAATTAATATCAGACACTTTTCATTAAAAATGTTTGTGATAGTAAGACAGTCACTTAGAATTGACTCATTTACTTGGATATAAGTAATGGAAAATGCATTTGTACGGTACATATCTAAATTATTGAGCCTTTGATATGACATGTTTATAACAGTCCCGAAGCCTTTCCTTTGTAGTCGTGCTAATTTCCCGATACATGATTATTTACAATTCTCATGGCCGAACAGATCAAGCAAAAAAGATGACAAAGATTTAGTTGTTTTAAAAATGTCCCGAGTGTAGCACCACTTTCATCTATCGTGAATTATCGCCTTCCTCTAAATAATAGATCACGCTGCAATTACTTCTTTGACATACAGTTAAATCTCAACAACCCGCGCGCAGAAAAAGAAAAAGGTGTTATGGCTTGTTTTGTGGGGAGACTGCTCACATGCACCGAGTCCTAACAGCTTAATTGTTGATGTTTTAAAGACCTGCTGTTCCCCTTTCCCACACACACAAGCTGCGCAACTGTCGTGACGGTAAGCATGCAGAGTATGCAGCACCTGAGCCAACAGAAACCTCACCTAGCAATTAGCTAAATTCTGGTGGTATGGGGTAATCATTTGATTAACACTGGAAGGTGCATGATAAATGTGTTTTCACAACGTGTCAGATTTGGGTCGAGTCGACACTTGTTTTTCCTCAGGACGTTACCGTGTTTGTGTTTTCCTCCCCATAAACAACGTAGTGATAACATTTTACAAGACGAAACATAAATACAATTCATTGGAAAGCATGGGTGAACTATAGATATAGAAAAGTTACCCCCAAAAAAGACTCGTATCCCCCTAAAGGAGAAAACTCTTTAAATCTGTTCTCTATAGTGGATCACTTTGTTCTGCAAGTGAATATTTCACATCTGGCTCCTATAGCCAGAAACAATAGAAAACAGTTGCTTTAATCCTCAAATCTGTGATGTCATGCAAATGTACTATTCCAGGAAGAACTGGAGGAGATGAAGGGGGGAGAAAGGTGGCCTCAAAATGTTGCATCGGGGTGATATAACGTCCTGCGGATGTCTGTTACTCATTTTTGTTTACGTTCACCTTTTAGTCTGAAAGTGAACGTTGTTAAATTCACCTCAGGAGACCGATATGTGGAAAGAGAAAGCCTGAATTAATTCTCCAGCAGGTCGCCGTGCGTCACAGAGGTGGAGGGTTCAGGTACTAAGCTCCTCTGTGATTATTCAGATAGGCAAACTCTGACTTGCTGAGACTTATCAGCAACATTTTTGCATTGCTGCACGGCAGGAAAAAAAATTTCTTGTTCTAGGTATCTCATATTTGACCATGAATTTTAAGAAGGAAATTAAGCTTGGAGAGGATATCAGATGGCTTTTTGCTGTAGTCGGTATTCAGAGTGAACATGGGAGTAACCGGATCACAAGGACTGCTGGAGGAACAATTTGTATTGCTCAACTGACGACAGCCTTATATAACCCGAAACCTAAAAAATATGTGAACCAAACTTCAACTTTGCCTCGCTCAGAGTGTATTATTGTACTTTTTCAGGTCAAAAATAATAATTCTGTTTTTTTTTACTTACTGATGGATTATTAAAGATACAGTTGTCATCAACCTATAGACTTTGTTCATTACACTCCTCCAGAGATGTCAGTTTCAAACATGCCGTTGGGGCAAAGTGACAGTTTGTTAATACACACTGACTGACAGGCAAGGTGGGAAGCAGGAGTCTCTGCCAAGCTTCCTCCCAGTCACTTGTAACTGCCCTCAGCTTTACTAGAAGTGGCAAATGGTCGGCAGTGACATTCAAAACATCTGCGAGGCCAAACTACTGGTGGCAAGGCCCCCAGAGACCTGCTTGCACCGCACCAGCCTCTTTTGAACTGCAGATCTAAATACACTGCACTTTTTGGAATGGCATGTAGCTGCTATTCTGAAGGGGGATCCTCTGCTACGCCTTTGATGTCCACCACTGTGTTCAAAGCAGGCAAGCCAGCCTTGCTGCTCTCTGTTTCCCATTTAGACAAAAGATTTTTCTATTCTGGAAAGGCAGTTTTGAAGTGAAGCAGACAAAGGGCAGATTTACATGGTTTGGACAGCTCTGCTCTGTCTGGACTTAGTCAGACCAAAGATTTGCAGTACAGCTGCATCCTGGGAACTACTTGTTAACGGGTAACATAATGGAACAGGCCAAGGTGGTGTTTGATATCATTAGATGACTTTATTGTATATTTTTAGCATAATTGAGACATTTTACTGGTCTCATCAGATAGTTGTGAGATCGTTTGGACAGCTGTATTCAGGATATGTTGGTCTTAATGACTAAGTTAAAGATTTCATTGGGTGTTGATTTACTCCAACCTGCTCGTCACTGTCTGCTGTTGGTTAGTAGCTTTCTTAAGAATGAAAAGAGATTTGTGCTCTCTGGCACACACACAGTGACACACTAGAGTTCCACCAGCTCAGGAAACTTCAGGGCCTGAGTTCACCAAACCTGTCAGGATTCCTCCCGGGAATCCTGCAGGGAGCTCGTTTCACAGTAAATGACATCTCGACAGTCAGACATGCTTTTTGTGGGTTTTCGTTGGCTTTCACAAATTCAAAACACAGGCCAGTTGGCATAGAAACCAGTGATGCAGCAGAAATGAAATATGCAGAACATAATATCGAACACCGTACTTGTCCTTTTCAAAGTGTGTTTCGCCCTTAAAGGTTGGAGTGAAATTCGGGCGATGTGCGTCACGCGCAAACATGAAAGCTTGTGCATGCGCAAAAACCAAATCAATTCAGTGGATCGAATCGTGCCACCGACCGATCTTGATATGATTTCACGCGAGCTGTCACGATGACACTGACAAATGATGACACCGCCAGGTAATGTCAGTCTTCATCAGCAACATTAGTGTTCCACTTGTGCGTAAAGTTCAAAGGTGGCAAACGACACGGAATGCGCGCCCTGCAGGATCAGTGATCTGTCACCCACGCTGGAGCGCCAGCACCCCTGCTCGGTGCATAATTTGACACAGCGGCCTGTCCTTTGAAGCGGACAATAAAAAGTCTCACACGGGGCTAATCACATTACGCACCATTTGTCTTGCTTAAGTGAAGTGTTACGGCACCTTCCGTCGGATCCACAGGTGCTGCTGTACACATGTCAACATGAGAGGCGGACCTCCTGTAAAGCCGCCTTCGGGTGTCTTCCTCCGCGGTGCGACGCGCTGGTGTGCCCAAGTGCGCCTCCGGGGACCACCGAGGATACTTTCAGTGGATCAGGCAGGGAGTCCTCATTGTGCCTCAAGAGGTGTTTTTCTATAGTATATTGTGTGGGGATTAATTAAACAGCATGTGTATCAGTAATGTAAATTCAAATGGGGAGAATTCATGAAAGCTTGCTTAATTTCTAATTTACATTTATAGTTTTTAAAAGATACATTTCTGTCATTTTAAGAATGTGACCAGAAATCACCATTGTTCCTTGTTTGCAGTGGAGTGGAGCACGTGTGCTTTCGTGGTGTTGCTCTTCTCATCTTCCTCATGAGAGTTTGACGTTAAAACCGGACGGACCTCAGTTTGGCGAGGGCTGGTTCAGAGGGACGAAAGAGTTAACCAGGGGGAGGGCGCCTGCACACGGGGGCGTTTGGTATAAAACCACCTCAAGAGCGCACAACAAGAACAGCGTGAGTCTCAGTGGAGCCGTAGTTTGATATGGTTTGACCTGTTTCCTTCTGTAGGTCTCGTCAGAGACGCACGCCTACCAGAGTATTTATTTCTGTGGGCCCACAATCCACAGCAATGGATGAAAACTGTTTTTGAAGCAGACAGAAGTCCGCCGTGAAGTCTGAACTGGGAAGAGCTCTCTTTCAACTACCTGTACGTTTTCTCCAGAGGTGGTCTCGCGTGGATAACGCAGAATGCGGACAGATCAAGAAAAAGCGGATGAAGTGGAAGTGAGGAAAAGTGTAGCATGAGGCCGATAATGCGGCGGGGACACCACGGGGCAACAGGGCTGCAAGTTTCCTGAGCTTGGAGATTTGACGAGGGCGCAACAAGAGCGGAAAGTGTTAATGCTGCACGCTGGATCAGCCCGGCAGAGTTCAGCACGTTAATATCGGCACATCAGCGTTGACTCTTGTGACATTTGGCTGAATTCAAACTTTACGAACAATCAGTAAAAGAAGATAAATCTTGATTTAGGACAGCAACACCGTTTAAAAAGAGAAAAAAACAACAACAATTAAAATTGAACTACATCACTTTTCCAAACTATTCGTCTCCCCCCCCCCTCTCCGATCCGTTTCCCTTCGTTTTTTGCAATTCTGATTCCCGAAGTGGCTCCCAAGTGGTGTTGCGGCTCCTCGTCCCCGGCGGATCCGGAGATTGGAGTCTCTGCACCGGGAGGAGGCGGAGTCGGAGCTCCGGCCACACCGCAGGCGCCCAAGAGCGGCCGCGTCAAGAGGATGGTGCGACTGGCGGCGGAACTGCTGCTGCTCCTGGGACTTCTTCTCCTTACCTTGCACATTACAGTGCTGCGCGGCAACCCGCTGCCCCAAGGAAATGTAACTCTGAGCCTGGATCAGGACGCTACACTCAGAGAGGTGAGTTTGGAAACGTGTGGTAAGGTGCTTTTCAGAAGGGAGATTTCTTGTGGGGAAATTTGATGCACAATGTGGTCACAGGTGGGTTTGATAAAATACTCATATGAGCCCAGGTAAAATAAGGCCTCCATTCCCCGGGGGAGGGGGGGGGGGGGGGGGTCCTGTGAGGAGATTGACATCCACAAGGATGAAGTCTCCTAAGAGGTCTCCCCTGGGAATGATGGCCAGCCAGCAGAGGGGTAGGAGATGAGGTAGGGTCAGAGATCAGCCCCCACAGCAGACACACCTCCCTACTGTCCGGGGTTAAATGCTCCGGCTGCAGGCACTGCTCTGTCATCATGGGCTCATCACTGTCATCCAAGCGTTCAATTGATAAGGCAGAGAGGTCAGAGCTGAACCCACTGAAGGTGCCCCCTTTCCTGCAAAGTGTGTTTGGAGAAGAGTCTGGCATCACCCTGACTTCTGCCCCCAATCCAGATCAAGCCTTAAAATGAACTTGTTTTAGTTGATCCTGCATGATACTCCGACGTGCAGGCGAGGTCACTGGAAATGATCCGATGGCTTAAAAGTTTTGGAAATGTAGTCAGGTCTGAATACAGTTTTTAATGACACCTCTCAGGATTGCGGTCCAGTTTAGAGCGTGTCTCCGCAAAATTTCGCAAGGGAGACATTTGTCAACATGACACCACTTAAGACAGCTTTAATGGTTTAACTGCCCATTTTAACATCAACATAAAGCACACAGACTCCAGTCGAGCCCCAAATCCTGACCTGAGGGTTAATACGGGTCTGGGATCAACAGGCTTTTTTAGAGAGTGTTAAGCATCCTTCAGCTGCTTTTTGATGTATATTTAGCATGCTACTGAAATACTTTTCTTCTTCCCCCTCGTGATGAATGGGCATTCATGCCCCCTGGAATGGCGTCCCTGTATAAATGCTTTATTCGGGCTCAGGTTAAATGAATGGAAAGAATGTTTCACTTCAACCGAGGATGGTGAAGGTAATTTTTTTTTCTTATCTTCTCTATCACTGCCATCACTGCGCACCGACCTGCGTATATGCAACAGCAAGCCTGTCTTTTGTTGGATATTAGGCCATGCAAAGCTGAGGAAATATTCCAGGAATTTATTGAATATTTGTCACGCGGCCAAATGTTGGATGGGATGAGCAGGAGGAGTTGCAGGGAGTTTCTCCTGAGGAATCAAAGTAGAAATACCAAACACATGCCTCAGATCCCAACTTCAACATCCCTTTTGTCGTTAATCCAAATTTACATGGAGAATCTGATTTAAGATGAGCCTTGAATGTTTTTTTTTTCTTCTTTTTTTTTTTTTGCTCATGAATGCTCTGACTTTGTGCAGATATGCCTCACTAACCCACCACTGAAGACGGTGATGTCATCTTTCAGCAGTGCTTGTCACGGCCCAGGAAGTGTATTGTCATCCAAAGGTGTCATATTTAAAAAGGCATTCACAGAAACACAAACGACAGGATGCAGCTCCGTGCACCGGAAGTGGAGAGAGGAAACTCTTCGGTCTGATGCACATTAGCATCACTGGTCCAAGGAGGGAGATTCACCCACTGTGTGCAAAGTTAGTGATATTGATTAAAAAATTCATATAATGCATCAACTAATACTGTACAAAGTCATGACTCTTGAGGTTATCTGCATCTGTTCTTTTCCAGAGGTCTGTTACATGTCACATGTGTCTCTTCAATTCCATTGGGGTAAATAAACATTTGCGTACCATCCAGTATGAGTTGTGTGACAGGGTAAGGATGATTTTCTCCTCCACCTACGTAAGTGTAGCGCTGAAAAGGATCTGGCACAATGTGGCCTGCCTTCATTTCCTGCCAGCCTCCCCCGGGGGAAGGACCCCCGAGTTGCTCCAAATTGAAAATAGAGTCATGCCCCTTTAAGCAGCCCTCACAAAGTGAAACAGGGGGAAGCGGGAAAAGAAGAAGAGATACTGTGGGGTGGTGGTAGGGAAGGGGGAGGGGGGGGGTGCAAGTGTTCATTCATGGCTTGTAGGAGTGGGGGGTGACATCCTGGGAGGCCCCAGATGAACTGAGGACTGGTGTGTCACTTTTTTGATCTCCAAATTAAAGCATGTTGCTGGTTGAGGAGGATCTCAGATGGGTGATGGGGACTGTGGAGCAGCCGGCCATCAAAGGGGAGCGCTGCTGATTTTTAAATCAGTTTCTCTTGTGAACTGTCACAGTCTGGGTTGTACAAGAGAAAAAAAAAACATCAGGAAACAGCATATTTTCCTCATTAGATTGTGTTTCAAACTCAATGAACGTCATTTAGAAAAGAGAGAGGTGTTTATGTTGATATTATCAGATATCGACAGACTTGACTCTTCTACTAGTTTCCTTTCTGATGCTAAATTCCTTAACCTTCTGCTTCCCCTCAAATGTTCTGCTCAAATGTTCTGCTTAAATTCTGAGTAAGACCAAAAATTGAAAGTCAGTAACTTGGATGTATAAAATTTCAGAGCTTGTCCTTCACACGGCTGAGCTCCCAGATGGAAATACAGATTTAGAAAAATGGCAGTGCAGCCTTCGATTTCCTCCTCAGCCAAGTGATGGACTGTTTTCCAATTTACCGACATGTTCAAGGCTTTAATCAACAGCATCATATTTAAGATCATACTCTGTATAAAATAAGATTATTTTTTTTAATCAGCATCTGTTCTGTTGGCACCAAATTGTCTGAGGTTTGACTGTTCAAGGCCTAAAAAAATAAAATGTTTAACGTGAAATATTAACTCGAGTGGAAGATTACAAATTCTCTGTTTGAAAAATAATCCCAAAGGTAGTTATATCTTTTGTCTATAATGGGTGATGCTGGCCAACAGATGAGACAAAATGGCTTGTGAATGCAAAGATGTTGGTTTGAATTGACTACTTATTTACTTATCTGAAGTACTCATCTGCTACTACTTTAGATGAGCACTCATCAAAATGCAGCCTCTGGGTGCCCTCAATTTGTGTGTGTGTGTTGTGTGTGTGTGTGTGTGTGTGCGTGCGCAATATGGCAATAATATGACTCTGGGGATTGTAACTGGTGGCTACATTGTTTGTTTGTTTTTTTAATTTGATGTACACTTTTATGAATGTCTCTGGACTTTACTTACTGGCAACAGACATCCAATAGCAGACTGAACAGATAGAGTTTGTCCATGGTGACAAATGACTGCGTTCAAAGAACCAACACAGCACAGCAGAAACCATCCCTCCATGTTCAGTCATGTGATTTAAACCATTTGAAGACATAACTTGATGAAACTGACTGAGAATATGGTGAGGTGATTATAATGGTGCACTCCGATCCTATCTGCAACATAATATGTGGCTTAAACATTAATCAAGTCACATTAGTGCTGCTAAGCTGCCAATATTTGCCCATAAACTGACAATCTCTCTGTGTTTACACAAAAGCTTTAGCCCCCACTCTGTGTGAGAGCTGCTCCGGGATTATTCAGGATACTTTGAAGTCTGACTTCAAGTAAACGGAAATATGTGTCAGGATTAGATAATCTACCTGCCATGTGTGGTGCAACAGAATATGACTCTGCAGAAGATTCCGACAGAATTAAACTGGATCAACAAGGATTCATTTAAACTGAAAACACTTAGTAGGTGTCATGATGAAAGAACAGTTTGTATATTTTGAAACACAGTTTGTGGCATCTGCTTTCTTTTGATAGACAAACTCATGAAGAAAGTATTAAATCATAAGTCAGTCACAGTCATTTCTGTGTTTGATCTGTAGTCTGAGCATCTCTGGATGAAAGGTGAGAATGAAAACACCTCAGTCTGAGGACGTCTCCAGTGGATATGAAATGTTTTCAGGCAGCAGATTTAAAAGACTATTTGTATTATTATGATTACCACAGAATGTCAGAACTGAAGAGTAACTCATACCATCTGCGGGTAAATGCTAATATGATCCATAAGGCTATGTGTAAAACACCCACATGAGCTCAGTCACTTTGTTTACTTTGCTTACAGTTGTGTGTTTGTATTTATGTTGTGATCAAACCTGTGAGCGTCCTGTTGGGGTCGCTCCCTCTGCAGGGCTCGGTTTCAGCCACAGAGTAAAATCTGAAGACCGTGAGCTTGAAAGGCCGGGTTATCACATGGTCATCTCACAGTCCAAGTACTTGCGATAGAACTAAAGAGGGTCCTGTGGTGTTCACATAAAGGGTCTGATGCACAGAACTGCGCTGCTGTTTCTCTACACTCAGCTCTCAGCCACAATTGCTGGGTTGTGGAAATGAGACATATTTTTTTTTATTATTTTATGATTCTGAATATAAGTTCTCATAAAAAAAAAATTATAATCCTCCCATTTATGGTAAAAGCTTGTCATCTCCTTTTTATTTGGTGGCTACAGGCACAATTTCAGAACCCTCTACTCATCTTTCTTAAAATCATGGCTGGTTGTATAATAGTTGTAATTATGGCTATAGCTCACATTGAGAAATATGACGTGAAGGTTTTCTCAAATTCTTAGAAATCCATCATATTATCACATTACCTCCCATCTTTTTCCTTGGTTGTGGATTCAGAAAAGTAATGCTCAGTGGATATGGAAGTCTCTCTGTGCAGCCGCTGTCCCCTCTGCGGTTAAATACAAGTTACATGTACATTTATAACCCTCCCTCCCTTGCTGCGCAGCTCCATTTGCAGCGCCTCCATTGCCCCCACAGTGCACCTTGGCTGGACACAAACAGCTCCACTGGGGGCTTTTATACCCACCACAATGTGGCTGAGCTGACACTTTGTCTGTGACTGGCCACCGCAAACGTACAGCACTGCTGCCATATTCTCAGGGCTCGGCCCCGGCCACAAAAACACCGGGGAGGAAGAAACGGGACATGAAAAAAAGAAAACAAGGAGCATGATTGATGGCTCTCTTTGATCTTATTTTCTGCCACCCCAGAATGGATGATTGCCGATTACTTATGGCTGTCTGTCCAATCGAGTAATTGCTCTTTCTGTGCATACCTGATATGGGACATACGCCTCGACTGTCCTTTATTGGATGGATTTACAACACTCCCGTCAGAAGACCAAATGTTTTTCCGTCTACAAGACAGCAGATGTAATTATTTTTGCGATGTTTGCTTTAGGTTTCTCCGTTATAGCCGCAGCGCAAGAAACCCATCAGTCTTACGTAGCGCTTTTCTCCCAGCCAGCACCAGGACAAGCTACGTACAGTGCGTCCACATCGTTTTGCTATGGTAAAGCAGCAGCGTACTCTTGTCAGTTAAAATGGAAAAAATATACAGTGTAGCTGTGACACCGGCTCTAGATGTGTATTTTGGTGGAAGCAAACGGATGCACAGAGCGCAGCGGGATGGTTGTTCCGCTATTTCAGTGGCTCCTTCTTTCTGTGCTCTTAGCAGTACAGAGTTCGGCGTCCACGGGATTCATGACAGAGGTCACGGCCACATGAACCTCTGTCAACATGAGCGGTCAATCTGACGCTGCTGAGTGTGCAGATTCCCTAAATGCCAAGTGATATTGAAGGGCTTTTGGTTTTATCATTCACACAGAAGGGAATTAAATCATCTTTATAATCGTGAAAATAATGAATGCACAAACATATAATTAACATAACACTTCTTTCTCTCCTCAGCAGAACAACATAAATGCAAAAAGCAGCTCTTCTGCCCATCTGGCTGCTGAGGACCGGAGGTCTGGTCCCGAACACCGGCTAGCCCATCGGCCCGCGACCCTCCCCTGGGCTCAAGGCAGCAATGTACACCGGGACGGCCCCGGAGCCTTCCTCCTAGATCTGCACAACTTCCCCGACCTCTCCAAAGCTGACATCAACGGACAGAATCCTAACATACAGGTGATATGTGTGTCTCTGCGCACCTGCCAGTGTACTTTGGTGCTTTTACTCACTTTAAGACATGGCTACTCAAGCACAGAGGACAGGAAGAGCAAACAGGAAGAGCAAACAGGAAGAAGGAGAATAGTGTGGTGCACATCACTACCCCCTTTTTCTCCAACCCCCCCGCCCCCTCCCCCTTTTCACACTTCCTACCGCGTAATAAAGCTTAAGATAGACACTGAAGCCTCGCGTCAATCATAATGACGGCTGAAAGGCAGACGCTAACCAGCAAAGCCTCACGACTAACCCATGTGCAGGACGACAGACGGCAGCTTATGTAAATGTGTGGCAAGACCTTGCTCGTAAGTCCCTCGGTGATGCAGATGGTTGAGTAACCGCTGCCATGTTTAAATCATTCTCCTGTCTAATCCAGCTAGGGGGTCCTTCCATTTGTGAGGGCATCACTGTGCTAAATCCGAGCACGAACAAAGTGTATTAACATCTCAAGATGTGGGAAGAGAGCAGAGCAACCAATTGAGGAAGGGCGTGAGGCTGTGGGAGAAGGGGAGCGGGGGGGAGGGGTGTCTTTGATCCTGGGATTCATCTGGCTTTCATGGTCTGGAGGAGGCTGAGTAGCCCTTTGAACTTTGTGTTTAGGTGGAGAGAGCCCGAGAGGTGGGAGGGTGACTGTGGGGCAGGGGTGGTGTTCCCCCCCTCATCTGGGAGGCACATGTGTTAGGACAGAGAGGGGGAGGGGGTGATATTGTGTGTAAGGGGTATCAGAAAGTGCCACCTTAATGAACCCATTGGACCCATTCTGTTTAAAAGCACATGAATATATAAAGATCGGAGAGGTGCGATCAAAAAGCTTCAAGACTGTTTCTGCTGCACACAAATGTGGCAGAGCACAGTCACGTGCACGGAGCAGGGGGAAGCAATAACCCTCATGGGTAAGTCTTCCAAGTAACGTCCCTCGATCAACATCAGCTTCAGAGTTTCTGGGGTTTTCTGTTTTTTTGTTTACCCCTGGTATGGTACATTTGCAATTTCGCCTTGGACCCGAAACCTGAGCAGAGAACGCACAACAAAGTTTGTGTCAAATCTTTTGGGGAACAGTAAGAACTCTCAGGCAGCCAAATCCAGTGGGTAGAGTTGTTGGAGAACCGAAATGCCACAGTTCAGCTTGGTTGTGCTTAATGGTTTTCCTCAGACTCCTCAAAACGTCACAGTAGAATTGGGTGTTGACAGTCTGATCATGGGGGATGAATTCACAGTGCAAAACCCTGCCAATGTCAAAGAAAACCCACCCGGTTGTTCTCCTGACCTGAAGCGCCTTCTTCGGTGTTGGACAGCGATGTTCCGCCCCTCTTGATTTGCAAATGTCACTCGAAACACCTCGCCAGGCTTATTGCTTCATTGGTGAAGGCTTTTGGGAACATTTTAAGGGTTTGTTGCTGATTTTCTGAGTTTAACACAAACATTTGCCGTGTGCTCTCTGCTCAAGTCCGTAGTGTCATCACACAGTGGTCAAAAAAAAAATCGAGTGTAACTCAGGTGCTGATGTTGATGGAGTGACGAAACTTAGAATACAAACTCACGGGTGTTATAGCTTCTTCATGCTCCGTGCACAGTGCTGTGTTCATACGTGCGCAACAGGAGCAGTTTCAGGAACTTTTTGTCCCACCTCAAATATAAACAATATCAACTATTGTCTTCTGTTCTTTCAATAGGTGACCATTGAAGTAGTGGATGGACTAGAGGGTCACGAGCCAGAAAAAGGTCTCCGTAAGGAAAGCAAGCCCAACTGGGCTTCCCCTAACTGGAGAAACTGGTGGCCTCACACTTCTTCATCGTCCTCGTCCTCGTCCACTCATCAAACAGAGGAGCATGATCGCTCCTACGGGAACAACAGGGAGGACAGCAACTTCCTCAGGCCACCAGCAGACTGGGACAGGAGGGGAAGCAAACCTCAAACTGAATATGGTGAGTGTGAGTGTGAGTGTGTGTGTGTGTGTGTGTGTGTGTGTGTGTGTGTGTGTGTGTGTGTGTGTGTGTGTGTGTGTGTGTGTGTGGAAGGAAACGACTGCGCGTTGCAGAATATTTAACTGGGTCCTTACTCGAGCACCGGTCCCCAGTGTTTCCACAGATGGCCGTAGTCTGATGTGGAATCTGTAATTTGCAGATTTGCTGATTTAAGCTGTCACCATAATAAGTGCAGTCATCCCAGGCGAGCCTTCGGGAGCCCGATTGAACCCTTTAACACTCTTTTATGAAACGGATTCCTCTGTGTTGCGGAGCTCGCTACGTGACACAGTTTAAACGCCTCGCTTCATCAAAGTTCAGTCACAGGAACGGGGCCGGGAGCTCTGCGAGGCTTCCACACCGTTCTCACAACGCTCTTCAAAAGTCACCCCGCAGATAAATCTGCAGTGAAAGAATTTACGCTCGCTGTCATACAGTGTGCGTCCGGCCCGTGTTGTAGCATGCCCAAACCAACATGGTTGAACAGGAATGCGTGTGCTGTGGAAAATAACATTTTATCCACTTTTTTTTTGTAAAACCGGAGCCCGTGCTTAATGTCTCTGGCTTATCACTGTGGTCAGCTCTCATTCATCCTTCATTTTCTACCACACTAATAGACAAGGAAACATTTTTATCATCATTACTGTCTTGGTTTTAAACCTAATAATCATAACTGTGGACGACTAACAAGGGTCATCCATCACAGGCCACTGATAGAACACTCAGTTGTCCCATCTGTGGTCTGAGCACAGGTCATTATCAAGTTCCTCTAAACTCGGGAGTCCTGCCACCAGATGAGTATCTTGCTTTAGAAAGGGGGAGGGCAGGAAAGCTAGATGCCTATCTGGCCTGTATTTCTACAAAACGCTGGTAACCAGGGGCAGATGGCAGCGGGGGGGTGTATAGGAAGGTCTGGATCCCGGCCAGAAATGCTTCCATCCCAAAATGCCCACATTAATTCTTCTCATTGACGGAGTGCTGCTTTCAAGATGTGTGTGCATGCGTGCGGTATAGTGATGCCGGAGTGAGGTGGTCGACGAGCCTTGGTGTAACTGTTTCCATGTATACACATTACAGTCATGTACTCAATGATAATTGGAGTTAAAGAGGATTTCTTGCCATTTCACTTCCCATTTTCGAAGTGATGAATCACGGATATACAACAGCAGAGCCGGAGATGCTCGGGCAGCGTGGGAATATTCCCTCGTCCTAAATTGCCTCCCGGATCCCATGTAGCTCGCATACTGTGCCCTTTGCTTTGGGTTTGTTGGTTCAAAAATTGCATCAGCATGTACGACACAATATACTTTGTGTGTGTGTGTGTGTGTGTGTGTGTGTGTGTGTGTGTGTGTGTGTGTGTGTGTGTGTAAACAAGCTTACGTGGAATGTGCTTTGAGAAGCAAAGTCAAAGTGAGCTCCCGCACTTCCCTTTTCATGTTGTAACCCCGCTTATTATTAGCGATGCATGCTAACAGGCCCTGAAGTTTAGCCTGCGGCCTGAACCAGAGTTAAGGATCTGTGTTTGTTCCCCTCTGATCCCAGACTACATGGACGGAGAGGGGGACTGGAGTAACTGGTCAGCGTGCAGTGTCACTTGTGGAAACGGCAACCAGAAGAGAACCAGGTCATGTGGTTATGCCTGCACAGCCACCGAGTCCAGGACTTGCGATATGCCCAACTGCCCAGGTAAAGTCGATTACAACAACAACAACAAATATTCACGTTACCAAGGACATTATTTAATGCAATATCCTGCTAAAGTGTGTAGTACACCCGTCAGTCCACTCCAGGATACCGTGTCAGACTCACGTTTTGCCTCATCAAGGCGTGAAATTTACAAGCCTGTATGACCGGGGTTGAAAAGGGAGGTCCAAAAGCGGTAAGGTCCGAGCGTGGGAGGAAGGTTGCGGGTTGTTGGATGTATTAAACACAGGACTTTTACCCGGCGTAGACCAGGGTTCGAGTCCGCGAGAAAGCAACATGGATTATTTGAAAGAAATCTTTTTTTTTTCCTGAACCTAAGGAAATTATTTTTGGTGGCTCGGCCTCCTTTTCATGCTCAAACAAAGGAAAACACTGACCAAGTATTGCGTGGTAGACTAACAGGTGTATTGCACACTTTGCAGCGATACCGTGTTGCATTATTAATGCTTATTCGAGGACAGTTTGTAAATCCATGCGTTGGTGGAGTGGTTTTTCATCTTTTGATCCACCTTTCTCTGTGCACACATCTCTCTAAAGGTATCGAAGATGCCTTCAAGACGGCAGCTACTGAAGTGAGCCTGTTAGCTGGAACAGATGAGTTCAATGCCACGGAGCTCTTTGGTGTTGGTAAGACTTTGTCTGCTGTGGTCTTCCTCCAGACTATCCCTCACTCAGATGTTCTCACTATCAAAGGCAGCTCATCCATCTGGCAGCAGCGCTCCTGCACACACTTAGCATTCCTCATGCTCGCGCTGCGCTCCATCACTGTGCTGAGATGGAAATGTGCAGCAAGGCAGGAAGAGCACAGTACGCCCTCTCTTTGTCTGTCTGTTTCAGATCAACTCCGCGAAAACACACCTTCAATTTAAACGTGACACTTTCTCGCACTTGTGGTTTCACCTTCTAAGGTTTGAGTGTTAAAAAGGAGGCGTAGTTTCTCAAGTCGCGTTTTCATTTCTTGCAGACACGGACAGCTGCGAGCGATGGATGAACTGCAAGAGCGATTTCTTGAAGAAGTACATGACGAAGGTGGCGAACGACCTTCCCAGCTGCCCTTGCTCTTACCCGACCGAGGTGGCGTACAGCACGGCAGACGTACACGACGCTCCCACACGTCGAGACTTCCGCTGGAAAGACGCCAGCGGGCCCAAAGAGAAGCTGGAGATCTACAAGCCCACGGCCCGGTACTGCATCCGCTCCATGCTGACCCTGGAGTCCACCACGCTGGCCGCGCAGCACTGCTGCTACGACGACAGCATGAAGCTCATCGCCCGCGGCAAAGGGGCCGGCACGCCCAACCTCATCAGCACCGAGTTCTCGGCCGACCTGCACTACAAGGTAGACATCCTGCCCTGGATCATCTGCAAGGGAGACTGGAGCCGCTACAACCAGGCCAGGCCGCCCAACAACGGGCAGAATTGTCCGGACAACCCTCAAGACGAGGACTACTACAAACAGTTTGAAGAAGCAAGGGAATTCTAGTCGGCTATAGAGTGAAAGGAAAAACACACACACACACACACACACACACACACACACACACACACACACGCTCGGTTTAAATATTCAGCTAAACCTAAAAAAAAAAAAAAAATGGCACTGAAACTGTTTTCATTCAGTTTTTGGTAAAATAACACACAAACCTTTAGGCTCTGAGGAAAAACTTACTGCTCTTTTGAACCAAGAGGAATAAAAATCCAACAGAGTCCGAACCTTTCTCGACTTCGCCAAAACACACAAAACATCATGTGTTCATACATCATAGACCTCTGAAATTTTGCCAGTAACTTTCTTGCCAATTGTAACTGTGTCAGATTTGGTCACTAAAGGGAGAACTGACTTCATCTTCTTAAAAGGGAAAATGTCATTATTGTACAAATGTCCATTTAGATTGTCGTCTCCGTAGATTCTTTATGTTTGGTGAATCTGAGAGGCCTGTGGTAGCAGAATAAGGAGATCCCTCAGGAATGTGTTTTTTTTTGGGGTGCAGGGGACAGAAAACATCCAACTTTCCTTCATTTTTTTTTTTTAATCACAATATCCAGGTGTTCATGTAAACTTGTGAGTATGTTTATTTAGCATGCGCATTTTTTTTTTTTTTTTTTTTTTTTTAATTTCCATGAATTTAAACCTGTAATTTAACTGTGTCCCTTGTATCTCCGTGGCAGATCTTCATTGTAAAAAGCCTGCATTATTTTTGTAAAGTATTTATTAAGTTGAGTTGGGTGTCTTTGACTGGTTTCGGATTCACGTACGTGGCTGAACCTGAGATTTCTTTTCTCGTTCATGCTTTGCCATCAATGTGCGTATCCTTGTCTCAAGTTAGGATTAAAACCGTAATAAAGCATCAAGAACGTGTGAATTCAGCTGTACGGAAAGATGATTTTGAGATATAAAGCTATAAATAATTTTTTTTTTGAAGTCTGAGAATGTGTTAGATGTCAGAAAAAAACAAATCTCTCTTTGTGTGATCTTTACAAAAAAAAAAAAAAAAAAAAAGTCTCATCAGCTGCTGTTTGTTTTCTCTGCTGCCGTCTGAAGAAAAATTCATCCGCAGGAGAAGAAAAAAGCATCTTGTCAATTAAAACTCCTCCGACGGACTTAAGCCAGTGCACAAGACTTCCATTAGTTCCATCCAGTGTGGCTGTCAGGCCCGGGCCTTTTGATGGGATTGTGATATTTCTTCAGAGGGCGAGGAGAGTAAGGTTCCCCCTTGAAAGCAACTCAAATTCTTTGTCTTTGGCATGCATCCTCACATTCCCGAGTAATTTCTCAGTGTACACACACCGCACATACACTCCTGGTGCTGCATGTCCGTGCAGCCGGGACCTCTGACCACCCCCCCACCCCCCCCCTCCGCTGAGTGCTGCAGTCATTGTCACACAGAGAAAGCCATTCACGGTGCCCTCATTCCTGCAGTCCTGTGTGCGGCACAGCCGGCCGGGCTTGTCTTTATAATGCAGCAGGCCTCAGCACGTCCCACGCCCCGCAGGCGCTACGTGCAACCACCTAGTTGTTTCAGTGTTCGTAAGAAAATATCCTCCGCACTCATCTCTGCACCCATTTATCCCAAACGCGGCCTTTTATCAGTAAAAAAATGCCCCCTGTAAATTATACAGGCACATCCTTTGAACATGTGGGTCTCCTCCTTCCTCTGTGCTATCAGACCCAGCGTGTAAAGCTCTCTTTTTAAGCCTCTCCTGAGTTAAAGCACGGTTAAAGGCTGAGATTACCGGCATGGAACATTGTCTTAGCAGAGCGTCTGCTGAACAGGCCGCGGAGATCAAAGCGAGGTGTTCATCTTTATTTTTGAAACATTAGGGCCCGGCTCAAATTGATGGCATACCTCCATCCACCACCGCCGACCCAGTACCTCTTCTCCAGACAGGCTCCACGTGTCTCGAGCGCAGGCAATTACTCATGCACCCTCCTCATTTTTCCTCTCTGGTTTTGTCAAACACGAGCACAGTTTGCACCGTGGCCCCCGTGTCAAGGCGCTACAATACAGATGCAAGAATTAGAGTCTGAGTTGGTGTTAAAATGGACAACAAGATGAAACTGTCGAGCAGCCAGCGCAGAGACAACTTGTTGACTGGGGCGTCAGTGAGGCCTCGCTTTTGTGTTGCTATTTCTAGGACTCTACTCTGGTATGATTCAAAGGACGCAAAGCACCATATTAGTGGTATATTGTCAAGGATCCGAAAGGGCTCATTAAACATCACCAAGATATGATTGTTGGTATTTTGCCTCTATTTTTGTTATGAGAAGGAAATGATGTCCAATATACTTAAAACTGTTTTAGACCGAGTCTGACGAGCTCTAAAACGCAGGGATTTTTCAGTGGATCTCCACACATGAACTAACTGTGGGAACAAGAAAACAAATGGAGCTAAAAAAGAAGAACAAAGCAGTGGAAACTTGGATGTGTTTGTAATAAATTGAGAGTTTAGGTGTTCTGCTGCTGAGAAATAGCTCACATTTAAACAAGTTCAGGTGGTTTGTTGGCCGTGCCGGAGCTCCGGTAGGTGAATAAGCAGAGTGCGTGGAGGCAATCAGGCATCTCTTTGTTTTGCGGTGTGGTGCAGATGTGGCGGATCCATTTTTAGTCTCTCTCCCTCACTTTCTTTCATTCGCTGCCTCGCTCGGCTGCTTTATGGGTGGTGTAGCACAATGCAGGAAGTGTCTGGGCCGCAATACTGCGGGGCCCTAACTGCACGGCAAACCTAATTAAAAGGTTTCTCTTTCGTCTTCTGATCTTCGAATAGCTGACCTGGGCCAGGAGTTTGCTTATCTAGCACCCACCCAGCTCCCACCCTTCACCCACAATGCCCTGCTGCCAAAACAGGGGCCGCTGCCGCAGTGCCTGCCGTAGAGCCGGCAGAGGAGTGGGTCGTGGGGTGGGGTGGGGTGGGGTGGGGGGGGGGTGTAAATGTGTCTCCAGTGTACAGCTGAACAAACAGGTCAAGTAGATGTGGAACACCTGATAGGGCACAGGACCTTACTCACCCCTGCTGCCAGGACATTGCTGAGATGCTGCAGTGATCTGCAAGGTCGAGGTTCAAGGTTATCTTCATTGTCCCACCAGGGGAAATTTGTTTTACAGCCAGCGTTCATATAAAAACAGAACACAAAAGGTGGCAACACATCAACAAAACAGAACACAGAAGTAGAGCTGGGAGATGGAAGTTCACACCAAAATGTAAATCTGTGTTTTATCCGAAAGAAACTGGACTTCTTTTGGTTTCTTGAAGACGTTTCAACTCTCATCCAAAAGGATTCTTCAGTTCTGACAAAGTGGAGGGAAGGCAAAGAAGAAGCCTTTCGGATGAGGCGAAATGTCTTCAAGAAACAAAAAGAAGTCCAGTTTACGCAGATAGATAAGCGGAAACCAAGCAGAAACACAAAAAGGTTTAACAGATTCAATGAAACGTCTTATCGATGACAGAATAGAGACAAAGCACATACCGCAATCGGACGACTTGCTTCATTCGGACCTGCAGTATAATATCAGCATGCAGTTATTGGCATGAGTGGCACCTGACTCAGGCTCGTGTGCTCTGTTCACAGATATAATATTCATTTAAGTTCACCACGCACAAACTGTGCACATCATTGAATTCGCAACGAGCACTGGGATATTCTGTATCTCGGCCCAAAGGCCTCGGTGAACAAACCACGGCGATACGATAAAATCCTGAGCCCCGTGCACCGTCTGGTTTAACCGTCGGCGTGTGAGAGCGTTGATGTTAAGACACGGGCACAAAGTGGCAGGAACGGTGTGGAGGAGGGTCGGTGGCCCTGAGGCGGAGAGGGAGGGGAGCCAGCGTGAGCACGGAAGCTGCACGGCAGTGACTCGCTGTGACAGCACCGCCTGGCATGTGAGGACAGCAGGCCAGACAGGCGAGGCCGCTGCCTTTGATCTTTATTTGCTCCACCGTCTGTTTTGCATTTAAGAGCCGTGCTGAGCGCGAGGCATTGGATACACCTTGAATGGCTCAGGATCCCATCCACTTTTCTTTTTTTTTCTTTTTTAAAAAAAAAAGAAAAAAGACCCAGGATCCATTTTCAAAGCTGAGGGGATCCAGGACAGAGAGAGGGATGATGTTTGAGGGGGATGAACAGGGCACAGACGGCTCTGATGAAAGGAGGGTTCTCTATAATAACACGTAATCAAATGAGACTGGTGTACGTGTGGGTGAAGGGGCATGACGGACCCTCAGGATCAAACCTGGGTCAGGTGGCAGTGGAACAACAAACATGCGCAGCACCTCCACCAACCAACACGGTGATACTCCTCCTGACCTGTCAGATACATTTTGCACATTAGTGATGTCAAACGACTGTGACATGTTACACCTGAGAGGCAGACTGGCTGGATATCATCAATACGTGGTTCCCTCCCACCACCAGGCACGCAGGCATTTCTGCCTTCAGACGGTGAATATATTTATCTTCTATTGCACATTCCTTTCAGGCTCTAACGGTGGCCACGATCCAGAGACAGCAACTGGACAAAGTTTGGATTGATATAAATAACTACCCTCTCCAATCAGAGCCTCCAAATGTTTATTTATGACAAATCAAAAGCACTGAAAATTTTTGATCCCTCACCATTTCCTCTCTCGTGTTACTTCAGCCTTTCGGCAGAATTCTTTTTTTCCACTCCACTTACTGTCCAGCATGAAATTTATTCCCACACGATACATTTTTTGGCAGTGTACACTTCAGATTATATTTATTCTGTCTGTTAGGGTCTAAACAATCTGCTCTCCAAACAGCACGGGTATCGTTTTTGGAGGGAAAAAGCACGTAACATGTCTTCACGTCATGGAGTTTAAAAGACTAAAGGCAGACGCAGAAATGTAGCAACATAGATTTTATTTACTTCTCGAGCACTGTAGAGAGCGGTGCACATATGATTTCTATAGCTTATACCATTTTATATTAGTTGCATTTTCAAGTAAACAATAAACAAGCTCTATTGTGGTTCGGTTGGGACTGGAAGTCTTCGTAACTGGGGGGGGGGGGGGGAGAGAGAGAGAGAATAAAAGCAAAAACCAGAGAAACTGATTAACCCAACCCAACTTTCAATTCAGACTCTTTTCAAGTACAATTCTCAACAGCACCATTTCATGGGCTTTATGCATACATTAGTCTTCAGCTGTACTTCTTTTACGATAGAAAATACATGTCTCTGTCAATGGGACTTTACAAATATAAACTGTGATTATTTGAAATGATGACTAACAGTCAGGTGTGGCGGTAGGGTTGAATGCTGCTACCTGAGCACATTATATATATATATACATATATATATATATATATGTATATATATGTATAAGCATCAGTGTGGAAGTGCATAGCTTCCTGCTTCTTGATCACCTGTGAGAGAAAAGAAAGTGGCTTCCTGTAGGTTTTGTACATGCGGTTCACATTTTCAAACAAAAAGCAAAGCGTTCTATGGCTGGTTATAAAATCTGTCATGATCTAAGATGCACATTACGCTACATTGTACAGTACGCTGGAGGATTAATAACATATGTATGTATGAGTACGTGGAAGGTGGTCTGTACGTGTATCTTCACTGTTCGACTCTCACTGCGAGAAATTCTTCATTCGTGACGATGACCTTGAGTAGCAGGCATCCCACAAGGTGCAATGTGACATCTTTTTTTTTTTTTTTTTAAATCCCCAAAAGTATTTTCAGAACAAAATAAGGTCTTTCATTTTGAAATTGCTAAAAGTTTGAAAATAGTCACATCTGTTCGGTAATAAAAAATAACATGAGCGTCCACCCTGTTTCCCTAAATTATAGCTTATATACAAAAGGAACCGCGCAACTTTTAGTTGGAAAAAATAGTAACAAAGGAAAACTGGTGCATCAAGGCAATGGTGCATCAAGTGTAACCCAGGTGACACTGGAGAGGTTGGTGGGGAGTCAGTCGGCATAGAGTACATGCTGGAGGCAGACAGTGGCAAAAGGGAAGTCCTGTAAGTGCACTAAGTCGAAGCTAACACTCCTCCTTCCTTCTTGGACACCTGTTAAAACAGCGAGAGCTTATTACTTCTGGCATCACAGAGGCTGTAGGGAGGTGTGCGTGTGTGTGTGTGTGTAGTTTGTGTATTGCTGAAAAATCCCAGAAGGAGGGCGAATGCGGTTCACTCCACGACACCCATCAGCCGACACACCCCTCCCTCGATGGCCAAAGACTGTCCAGGAACAGTCCCGGGTGGTAATCTGGATATGTGTGTCTGCAGGCAAGAAAAGGAAAGAGACACACACGCACACGCACACACACACACACACACACACACACACACACACACACACACACACACACACACACACACAATGAGAAACCCATCAAAGAAAACACTGGTGGAGGGAAGAAGAAACGCCAACAGGGTTGTAATCTCATGGAATCCTGTAAAATTTCAGATTTTTACATGACAAATGCAGCAAATGTTAAAAGTTACAAAGAGGTATAAATCATAATGGAGTTTGTTTTTTTATTTATTAACTATAGCAATTTTTTAAGTGAGCATTAAAACTGGAACTAGCAGTGTGTGTAAATGAGCAGCAACTGTACACACATCTCTTCAGGGACACAAAAGAAGTTGAATGCACTTAGATAACACTTTATCACCTTCGCGGCCTCAAAGCGCTTTAACACTGTTTCCCATTCACACACCAATAGTGCGGAGCTGCCATGCAACGTGCTCACTTGCTATCAGGAGCAATTCAGGGTTCAGTATTTTGCCCAAGGACACTTCGGCATGTGGACAGGAGGGTCTGGGGATCGAACCGCCAACCTTTCCATTAGTCGGCAAACCACTCTACCATCTGAGCCACAGCAGCCCGAAGACACAACCCACAGGGTCCAGTTTGATAAATACATCAGATGTACGGCTTGCTAGATTCAGAACACGCTGTTCATGACAGGATTTTAGATCTGTGAAAACACGTCGTAACGACAGTAATCTAATCCTGAGTTGACAATCTGGAGCTTAACAGTAGAGTTACACTGATTTCACTTCAGTCTCTGCTGAGGGCAGTCTACTCTTTAAAACTTCCATGTCTAAAGTTGAAGCATGTCGAGCTAACTTCGTCCTGAGAGCGATTTGACAGAATCCATGACAAGTACACAGCGTCCAATAACAAAGTATTGTTCAGCCTGGCTGTTCCTCCTGACAAATACTCCTTCAGATTTGGTGGCCAATGGTCCAAGTCTCCTCACATAACTTTGGGAGAATTACAGAGCCCCACTCAGAGACTCATATTGGGAGACAGCCCCAGAACCTGTTACGCCCGACACTGCACACAGCTCCCAGGGGGCTACAGGGGGCTACAGGGGACACCCAAACCACAACACCACAATTCAATGTTTGGTTGGTAAACAGATATGTTGTTGAGAAAGGATGAGAAAGATGAATACAAGTAAGAGCAAACGTCGCACTACTCCTGTTGCATCATGAGCTCGTCGCCCCGAAGTCCAACTGAGACAACGTTGAGAGAGAGAACAGACGGAGAGTGTTTTGTGTTTGAGCGGAGACAGAGCGAAGAGGAGGGAAGGGACAAACACAGCTGTGAGGACGGGAGTGATACTTCCACTGGGGGATCAAAGGTGACCGAGTCTGCCGGTGCCAATAATGGCTGTCATCCTCCTTCCTCTTTCTCTCCACATGGAGGGGAACACGGGCTCCAGCCTCGGGGGAGAGGAGCATCCACTGAATTGGCCTGACATCACTCCTCCAGTTGCAGGCGTCTACTGGTCTTTTTTGTGTTTGTGTGTGTGTGTGTGTGTGTGTGTGTGTGTGTGTGTGTGTGCGCGCGTAGGCCCCCCCCCCCCCCAGCACTCCGAGGGCAGCTGTCACTACAATGGGACAACAGCCAGACAAGGCCACGCACACATGGCAACACTCTGAGGGACTATTATGCCTCCAGTACACGTTTGTGGGTTCATCTTCCTCCCTTCATCTTCTGAGGATGAGGTTAAGGAAAGGCCTCGTTTAAACGGGTGTGAGTGAAGGTCCACAGCTGACTCATAATCTACTAATGGTGACATGCTAAATGTTTTCCTTTTGAAGTTTGCATACCAGAGGGAAAGAGCTTTGCGACGTTCTTTTAAATCCCTACCACATTTAATATGCAGCTGAAAACACACTACCGGGCACGATTACTCGCTGGCAGTGTGAACTCTCGTGTCGTTTGCAAGAAAACGGTGTCTGACGGTGACACCGACGCGCCCGAACTCTCACTCCTCCAGTCCACCTCGTGCCATATGTCCGGACCTTAATTTGGGTTCAGGCGCGAGTGTGAGGAAGCAGGAAGAGTCAAAGGCTTACGAAAGCAAACAAGCGAGTAATTACACCACCGCAGTGCGAAGAGCGCCGCGTGTCCTTTACACGCTATGATGCTAGTGCGTTTCTCCAGGTTGCAGGGACAGAGCGGTGAGGAAGAGGAGAGCTTCAGGCTGGGGAGTCACACAACAGATGTCCCAACACTTCTGCAGCATCAAGTCGTGTCAACGTCAGACAAATAATGTTGTAAACTTGTGTGCAAGTTCATTTGCGGTCACACACAGGCTTGTGGCTGCATTGTGTCAACCTTTACAAACACTTTGATTTTATACTCTATTAGCGTGCAGCGGTTCTTTGATTCATAACTTAGCTGCATACATATCTTTGGGCTGTATGTATCTATTTGTGTCTGTTTCTGTGCATGTACATTGAGAGCCAGCTACAACCGAAGTCAATTTCCTTCTATGTGTAAACATGCCCAAACAATAAAGCCGATTCTAAATCTGAGGAGCAAAAGCTTTTTAAATCGTTTAATGATTCTGCGTCTGGCGACAGTCTATTGAGAATTGTTTTTAGTCATTGCATCCGACTGGGCGTAGACCTCGAGTTCATTTTGAAACTACTGCAGCAGCCTTTAACCAATCAGCATTGACCACTACATGACAAATGGTGTGTGTCGAAACTCACCAAGCTGTAAACAGCAGTGTTTCTCCCCCAATGTGAGCAGAGTGCAACGCCATGTTGGTAAATGACCATTAAAAGATTATTATTATTATTTTTTTTTTTTTAAACAATCATTTTATGCATGTTCTTGTTCCCGCTTATCAGACTTAGCCACACCCACTGGTCTCTGATTGGCCGGCCCTTCAGAGTGGCTGTTTATACGAACAGGGTTTCCAGACTATAGTCACAGTGTCAAAGTAGTTTTGAGTCATTTCAGTGGGTGATGATGGCCAACAAATTATCCTTCTCACTTCAGTCACAAACGCAATCTCAGTACTTTAACACTGATTTATACTGATTTGAAGATTGCCAGTTGGTGGGTGTAATACCCATCTCAACATCTCACTCATAATGTGCAGAAACATCTCTATTCCAGTTCAGTTTCTGCTGTCTGGAGTCCTTGTTGTGGAATCCATGTTTACAGAATCAGCACAAACTAATTATAAAGTCAGTGGGGCTGAAAGAAGAGCAAAGACATGTCTTATTATGTGACAGCTGGGCTTGATGGACAACGACGACGACGACGACAAATGAAGACACGCAAACCTACAGTGAGCCTGTTGTCAGCTTGTTACGCGATGACTGAAGTGACCACATGACAGGACGACGGCTGAGTCAAAATATAATATGAAAAACATAGTTTCATTGTATGTGTCAGAGAACAACAACATTCTTTGGTGATATGAATGTGTTTAGGAGCGAAAGAAGCCACACATTAACACCACAGTGTCGACCAAAGGATAAATTTAGGTACATGACAATGCTGTTGTTTTTGTGTTTGTGGTTTTCACATTCTTTTCTTTTAAAATAAAATTAAAAGAAAAAACAATCACATGCTATTTATTCTCCTCGAAGGATGGATGATAAAAACAACATGTACCGTAATAAAAGACATTTGTCGTTGAATACACAAAGCAGACAATAACCAGGAGGCTTGAATTGCATGCCATTTGATTTTCTCAAGGCTTGCACAACGTGAGCAGAAAAATCTTTATAATGGTAATGACGTCCAGGAGGAGGAAGCAGGGCCGCGGTGCCGGTGTTGTGGAGCCTGCCTTTCTCTCTTTCATCTGTCCAATCACGACAATCATAAAACAATAGTCTCAGTGTTTCAGATGTGCAGCGAATGGCTTGTCCGTGCCGCTTTGTGAAGCTCTGTAAAACACAGCTCGACGTTCTGATGTCCGTCCAGCGCAAACACAGGTGAATGTTTGAATAAAAACAGATGCTCTCACTTTGCTGCTATTTTACAGTCTAATGTCAGGAGGATAGACACACTTAACTCTCCTCAGAAAAAACATCCGACTGAAAAGTAAGCGAGGAAATCCAACAGACCGCTTCACTCTCTTCTACATAATAAACACGTTCACACAATCAGAGAGTTAAAACACTGAAAGAGAAGAAGAGTTGCTACAATATGAATCCAATCTGACCTCTGTCCTGAATACTCCGGCTCCTGTGCATCAACCCTTTCATGTTCTCATCACAGCAAAGCAGTGGGAGATGGACTCCGGCTGGATAGAGATGCCCAGCTCATAGGAATGAGAGGAATGTCTGCAGAGCAGCAGCTGAGGCTGTGGATGGATCTGGCTCTATATGATCAGCCGTCTCTGCAACCGGCTGCACAGAACATTTGCAATTGCTTAAATATGGATAAACTGTACATGCAATCTGTCGTAATGTAACAGAAACACCTGTCCTTATCAGGTTTTCTTTAATATGGTCAAGCGAGTCTTCCGGTGCTGCATGTTCTGCCCCCACTGTTGCAGTGAAAGACGGCAGGACGGACAATATTTTGCTTCTCAGGAGGATGCAGGTCCTCTGAAGACCCTTCTCTCATTCTTTTCTACTTTGAGGCAGAACGTCCCCACAGGTTTACCATCAAGGACTTGGACACGCAGGTGCCACCTCCTGTGCCTTCATGGCATTCACACCACAGCAGACATCATAACTGGAGCCTGAATGTCCCCTCCGTGGCTTTTTGAACTTTACCAGACTGGAGAGAAAACAGATGCTGTGCGCTACGACATCCTCTCAGTGGATGTACGTAGGCAGTGAGCGGTGAGGCCAGCTCTGGGCCCAGTTGGGGATCAATGAGTGAAACCTTGTTTTGCACCCAGCGTGGAGGGATGAAGGACAGGACAGCCAGCTGCTCTGGTATGCAGATGGCGAGGCACAGAGGCACATCAGAGCTTCATAGCGTCAGTCCCACAACTAGCGGCTCAGTCTCCCATAGAGCAGTGTGAGGTTCGGTGGAGCAGCTGTGTTCTTGGGTGCACTCTCCAATATCACTGTGTCACCAACGGCCCCTCAGGAGGAAGTGGACACCCTCCCCTAAGAGATCCAGGAACCACTGCTGACAGATGATATTCCTGGATCTGCACCCACTGAGCACATTCAGTTTTATAAAGAACGTTTTGCTTGCATGTCTTAGTCAAGTGATGCTAGTTGACTGGTTCACCACAATAGATTTTAAAGGTATGAGAGAGTCACACAGAGAGAGAGAGAGAGAGAGAGAGAGAGAGAGAGAGAGAGAGAGAGAGAGAGAGAGAGGGACGAGGACGAGTAACGAGGTGGAGCCAGGGGACGCAGGGCAAATGCTTTGAAATTTGAACCCAACTTGAATCAATAGTGCCCTCCCTTCATACAGAGTGACAGAGATACATCGGCCAAACAAATCAGTCGCAGCTGAGACTCCACTTAGAGCCAGGAGACCAGACCATCAAGCCCTACTGTTTAAGAAGTTACACTGGCTGGTTAAAAATCACATAATTTATGTAAAAAATATTTTCAAAAGGCTCTAAAATGTCTTATTTTAGAAATCCTATATTGATATCACATCGACAGCATATTACTCATAATTTTGAGCACATTACTGAGCAAGAAATAAATACACATTAGTAATTTTCACAGAAGGAACAACAAGTAGCTAAAAAATATTTAATTCATACCATTCAGCTATATTTCTGCCATCTGGAAGAGTTTATACAAATCTTCTGCATTAAACGTCATAAAGGTTTCCTTATGATCCTCTAATTAGCATCCTGTATCCTAGAAAATATGATGTAACATAATTTTCATAAACTATCCAACTAACTTTACAACTGAATATCAAAACGGGACAAACTACAGACAAACTAGTGGCCATACATGACAAATAAACAACCTCTTTCAAGCCCCTTGTACTGGTCAGTGATGTCTACATTACAGTATTAAACAGCAGCTATCAAGAAAAAAGAAGAAAGGAAGAAAAAGTGTATCCGACACTGATTGCAATACATTTCAGTTGTCCGGCTAATTGGGAAGCTCACCTTTGCTTTGCTGTCTTGGGCAGACATGTAGCCAACACACATGCTCTCTGTGGTGTGACTCCATAGGAACTCCACTGTGAATAAACACACATGAAAAAGGTTCAAATTAGTTAACCGGAGACAGTGTCTCAACATACATATATTATATAGAGATACATAAAGCAGGCAGAGAAAGGGTTCAAGAGTTCAAGGGTTCAACCTACATTACTGAGCTCAAAGTTCAATTTCACAAAGTGCATAGAAATTAGTCGTCTTCCGATTTGACAGAAAAGAACGCTTGGCAGGTGACTCAGTGGAGTAAGCTCTGAGTATGCCCTTTATCATGAAAATATATGACTGGGCGTTGCGACAGAACTGCAGAGGAGCTGCAGTCCCGAGAGCTGATTAGGTGTCCCAATTACAGCACCAAAAGGAAGTGGCTGACATGCTGCTTTATACTGTAAATCAACAGTTACAGTCCAGAGTCAGCATCAAACAAGGCTCTAACATCACTGACTAAGGGTGACTTTGGTGCATTTTATTATTCTGACTGACATAATGGATATTGTTGATACCACCTCACTACCACATGGATATTTGCCATCATGTTTAATCTGGAATCCTTCATCAAACATCTGCTGCAGTTTGTCGATGAAGTTTCCATAGAAAATATGTCAAAACTAACACAAAGAGCAAAAGGCAACATTAAAACCCTGTAGTAAGTCATATGGCTCAAACTTTGGACAGAAATTTGACTGAGTTAATTTCCATAATGGTAGCTTTGCAAAAACAAGGAGCCTTCTCATGAGCTCCAGGTAGAGAAACCAGATCCATCAATACAATCAAGCGAGCTGGGCAGCATCCAGAAGACCTCCACTTGTCTGAAGATTAGCAGTTGATTCCGTAGTGGGAGGTCTCTGTTAGAATCTGAGATGAAGGGTGTGAAACCAGAGCCTGATTGCACAAGTTAAAACACGGACCACCTGCCAGGAAAGCCTCAGTGCCTCCTCCCCCTCCTCCTCCAGTCCATCTAATGACACATTTTTACATATTTATGGGCGAACCTTCGCCCCTCATCCTCTCAGCCGTTGACGTTTGAGTGTGATCAGACTTCAAATCTTACCCAGTATACCCTGAATATTTTGAGATGGCTGAGCTTCCATGCATCTGCAGCACCGCAAGACGATTACTCCACCCAAAACTCGATCTTCGCTGGCCAGGAAGGGTGAGCCTGGACACACAAAGAAAACAACGCGCTTGCGATGATGAAAGGTAGAGTAAACATGACAGAAAAAAAAATAAAAAATCTCCTCAATCAATAAAAATGTCTCATACTCTAAATTCTCCATCGCACCAAGAATAACACATGAAAGAAAAAAAAATGACAAAACACAACCCTTTCAATCAAATTAAGGCGATCTATCAGAAAAAAAATCTTTCCACTCAAGTTGTTTGCCTTTATAGCCAAGTCAAACAACTGAAAGCAATTATTCTGTCTGCATGTATTTATTATATTTAGCAGACTGTTAAATAAAAATATTTCACCACATTTGTGCGGCCTGGATACGGCAGTACATAATAGAGTTCATGACAGGTAGTATAATTTTTAACTCTTCACACTGTAGGCACTACTGTAACACAATATACCAATGAAAGAATAAAAACTATCTAGCTAAATAAAGCTCAAATACTGTGTTCAAGCTTACTTGAATAAAAACAAACAGGAAATTCAGTGTGTGGAATGAGCACCTTTCTTGCATCTGAAGAGGCCAACTTGAATGAGGTGTTGTGTACTCAGAAAAATAACGTGAATTGAGTGATTATTGTGGTGCAATAAAAGAAAAAAGGGATTCGTTTGGAACAAACTATAAACAGCGAGAGCGTAAAATGCCTCAACACAGCAACACGCAAAGGAGAAACAGGACCACTTGGTGCATTTGATGAGAATATTGCCATGTCTGCATTCCACTGTTCTTTTGTTGCTGTGCAGATGAGCTGATTTGGTTCCATGTCGTAATGTTCCCGTCGCTCTATAAAACTTTTTTTTTTTGGTGTGTAACTTGGACAACATTCACAACATCCTATTTGTATTTGTTTGACACTTTAAAAAAAGGCTCCGAAATTTCTTTTGTTAAACTTTCCATAATCACTCTGATGTCTTTGTAGGTTGTAAACATGAGATCAGTTCAGTTACTGCTGTGAGGTTGACAATTATTTAGCCAATAAATGAATGGGATTAAAGTATTTTGTAGCAGGTATATAAATTACTGTATTATAGAAAAGAAAACTTTAGTTTTTGCTTTCATTAAAGATGTTCAATTAAGAGAACCTGACAAATGTTGGTCGTGGAGTGAGACTGGAGGCCTCACTCAGCTTCCATGTCACAACGAAGTCACAGACACAGTTATCATTTGGTTCTGCTAAAGCAGGATTTATGGAGCTTTATTTAACTTAATGTGAGTTTTGAGAGGAAACAACAGAAGAATTAACTTCAAACTGGCTTCATTCAGCCAGTGCTCGGTGTTACAGATATCCATGACAAAGTCGAACTGGGACGGAGTTCCAAAGGAGGCCAGAACAAGGCAGAAACCACCACATGTTTCCACATGTCCTTTCTTCCTCTGCTCTGAGCTCCCAGTGGTCACTCAGATGCGCAACAAACGCAGTTAACTTTCAAAAACTGACCACTTCTGAGAATATGGCAAAAAAATTACATCTTCACATAAACTTTCAACAAAACAATTATGTCTTCCAAAATTATCTGTGGCTGTCAGCTATGATGGTGTGGAACATTTGAAGGTCCTGTTTAAACACTGAAAGGGAACCATAACTCAAAAGCCGTCTCCTCTGATTCTATTATTTCCAATGTTTCCAGTTGTTTGCTCGTTCCTTATGTTATGCAACATCTGTTTGTTGAATTCTCACAAATGTGTTTCTCACAAACACGTTCCTGGCTGGCAAATGTGAGTGTATGGAAAGGAGCAGTAATCGGGGCTACATGTGGGGGTGACTCACTGATGAACTTGTTTTGCATAGCCTCGAGCAGCGCTTGGTGGGCATCTTCAGACTGCATGGCAGCAGAGCATTCCCGTGCCAGCATGGTGCGAATCAGATGCTCTCCACAGCCTGGCAGAAGACACACACACACACACAAACACACGACAATTGAGTTAACCTTTAAAAAGCTGTAGCACATTTTAAAAAGCTGTTACACATGTAACCTAAACCACTTTTGCCCAAGAATCCAAGCCACATAAAAAAATCCGACTTTAAAAACACAACTTGTGTTTTGTAGTAATCACATCTTGAGGTTTTACATTTTATGTGTGAACGTTGAATAGATCTGTATGTTCAAGCACTTCCTGATTACCATTTGTAACGCGACGCTTTGATATTGAAACCTTGTTAAAAACATTGCTTTTTTTTTCTATATATATCTGTTTATTAGGTTACGTCATGGAAAATATAGTGAAATTATAGGATTTGGTTTTTCAGCACATAATAATAATTTAGTGCTACTGCAGTCATTTTGGCATTTGTTATAGGAGTAATTAAGCATTATTACATCAGGTTAAGCTGACAGCATCTGAAGGTTGCCAAGTACAGCTGCCTGGCTCAAGGGCACATCAACAGTAATTGCTGAAGGAGGGTTTGTGTTTCACTTTTCCCTGCCCCAATCCCAGCTGGTCTGGGAATTTGAAACAGTCAACCACCCAGTATTAATTCCACTTCTGTAAACTCTGTTGCTCGAGCTGGCTCTCTGTGTAACTGCAGGGTGTGCATGCGTGCTTGCAGCATGTATCACCATTACCCATTTACGCCTAATTTTAATTGGTTTTAAATGTATATGGCACCATAATATGTATTTGTAAGTGTCCTGTTGGGTTTAAATGGTCTAAAATATAAAGTATTCATATGTGGACATTAGACAGTAAGAAACTATTTTTATTGGACCTTACAGAGGTGTTAAGACATGAAACAGGATGACTGTATGCCCAATGTACAACTAACCATTTTAACGTTACTTAAAGTACACAGAAATATAACTGAAGGAGAGAAATTATGTGTTAAACATTTTATCCATGCTAAAATCTAATCTAATCCCCTGAATTTATTCAAATAAAATGGGAGCATTGCCAGCGGGGTGAGCTCCAGTTGGCTCCAGTTAGCACCTGAATCTGTGTGATCCTCTTCATTTATGTTGCATGTGGTAAATAGTCCAGGGAGCAACAAAGCATTTTGTTAAGCATTTAGGCAAACCAGGACCAATAAAAAGCATGGGCAGCCTGCACAGTGTCTCACTTTACCCTCGACCACTTCCAAGTCAAAAACATAGCAGGTGTGCTGTTATATCATAGATTATGTACTATTTAAGGCTCAAAGGACAATCATCAAAACCATTACCTGGTTGTTGCTATGGTAAAGACAGACACTGATTGCATGCTGCTTCAAGTATGCCCGTACGCAGGAAAAAGAAAAGAAATTGAAAAGTGAAACACATCTGGCAAGGGCTCCTGTGAAAACCTATAAAGGCCGAAGAATATAGCCTCATTGTTTCTGTAAACACAAATGAAGGCCCTGTAAAAAATCAGGTAACTACAACAGAACTGAAAGCAGGTCAGTAACTGTGGAGACCGAATGCTGAGAGCAATTTGAAGTTCTTTTTAGGTAGAGCAGAAAGTGGGATCGGACACGCACTGTGCCTTTTGTACTGTTTACCATAAAGTCGTCCGTCAGAGAGGATCTGGGTGTGAAGGCAGCGCAAACACAGTTGAATTAAAACTGCTGCAAGCAGCCCGGACTGAGGCAGCGACTCACCAGAAGAGGGTTGTAAAAAGAATGAAGCCTACAAACGCAGACACAGCAGACAATAACCAACGGCAGTGAGAGTAAACAGTGAAGTTTGTGAGCTCTCTCGCTGGCCACAGCAAAGTAGAGGCCAGATGAAGCAGTAACGCAAAGACCCACATGAGCTGCATATTACAAATGACATATTAGAAAGAATGGAAGGGGTGGCAGAGAGGGGAGATGGTCTGTGGATGATGTTGGTGAGGTGAAGGGAAGAAAGAGTGACATAAAGCGTGAGCATCATACTCCTGGTGTCAGGATGAAAATTATTGTTTTTCCTGTTTCTTTTGATGGAGGCGCCTTTCATGTTAGGAAATTAAAAACAGGTGCTGTACTGGAACACACATTATGCTCTGTGAGCCCATAAGGCTGGCTGTTTTGTAGTAACATCAAAGGCAAAGCCACAATATAGGAAGACAGGATGAGGTGAAAATATATACAGAGCAAACATCTACATTTGATCTGCTCAGATATTTGATGACGAGAAGACCGTTACCAGGTCGGTGGTCTTATACTGTTGCGTTAATGCAACAGATCAGTTTAAGCTGCACACGACAAGCAAAATAACAACATCTTGTGAGGTCATAGATATAAAAATACAGACCAAAATTAACATCAGTCTAATGAAAATCGCGAGGATGTTAATAATGGTATATTAAAGGGATTTCCTGTAATTTTCTCTTGCAGTGAAATGTACTGCAGATGCAGGAATACATTTAGGTCTTCTAGATATTTGGCATTCCAGAATTTTGTTTATGATATCAGTACAGACTCCTATGAATTGTTAATGTTAAATAATTGGGTTGATATAAATGTGTTGTTGCTTCTCCGACCCTAAAAGAAGTTTCTGGGCATCATATATTCAACAAAGCTTTAGTGCAGGGTAAAAATGTGCTAAATGCTGGCTATATTCATGGCCCCAGTACATACTGTCTAACTCAAGCTTCAGCCTGTCCAATTAAATCAGCTCATCTGCACTGAGATGCATTAGGCTACAGATCCCCATCAAAAGGTTTTTAATGTTACCCAGAAGCTATGTCGCAGACGTCTACACATCGTAAAGACGTGGACTCATGTAGCCGCTCCACTTCACATTCTACACCAGACAGCTCAGACCCAGAAATGTTGCTTTCAGCTAAAAGAGGCACATATTCTCATGTTTGAAAGGTCTAAAGGATGGTTGTGTATGTTGTATAAACATGTTCAAGAAGAATGGAACTTGTTTTCAAAATGGGAGACTGGTCCTGAAAGGGAAGGATGTTTGTGTTCAAATATACATACATTAGTTAAAGCCCTAAAGAGCCAGGGTCTTGGTTTAGGGTTAAGGAATTAGGCTTATGCAGACATTATGAAATTGTATGTCTTTAAATACTATTGAACTAATCTAAAATAATGCTGTGCCAGGTGTGCACCTCACCATCTTCAGTCCTGTGGATTATCTGTCTTTTATTAATCACAAAAACAGCTGCTCTAAAGGGCTGCTTTTCTGTTCAGATAATTTAGGGCTTAATTTGTTGCATATACTTTTATTTCCTCCAGAAGAGTAAAAACTCCCAAAGGCAGGGTTGACCCACAGAATGAGTTTAATTGTCTGCTGTAGTTGTGACTTCATCTGGATATGTTCAGGTCATTTGAGCAGATAAAGTTTCTCAGATTTAATTATCTAATGGAGCGTTTGCAATCTTTCCTCAATCTTATATCTATTTTGCAGCATTGTTGTGTGTGAAACGTGCCTGAATAGCTCTAATTTTCTGTTATAAGTCCATAACAATGTTTTACAGATTGTAAAATCGTAAACCTTCCACCCCCAGAGGTGGTATAACGTAAGTAAAAGCTTGTATTACAACATTACGAGAATAAGTGGTTATACCATAAACTTAATTATTTTTAAATATCTTAAAACTTATACAATTTAAACAAAACTGATGCTGTCATGCTGGCTCTTGGATGCATAATCCTTTTTTTTTTTTTTTTTTTTTACCATAACATGCTATAGTTATATTGAAAGTTAAAAGGTAATGCATATAATTAGCATAAGCAACTTCTAGGAAATGTAATAAGACACATAAAATACCAATCATTTGTACTAGCGAAGTTATAATCTGAATCTAGATAACTGCACTTGGCATATTTCCGGTTTTCCCACTACACTCCCAGCAGTTCTCCTTCTGTCATATCTACAACAGGTGTCCTATGTTGGATATCACTGCAAATCCAAGGAGCTTTGCAATGCACCTGGCATGCAGCTGACTAACAAAGAGTAGAGTATGATGACTCAATCAGTTGAGGAAGTGACTGCTGAGAGTCACTCAGCAGAAACAGTTGGAGGTCATCGGAAAGTATTATCAGGCTTTTTGAAGCTTGACTCATTGTTACTGATTCATATGAGCACCAAAACAAAAGGCAGGCTGGTGGTTAACTGTAGCAGTGAGAGGAAACGGTACACACAACCGCAAAGTAGCTTGTGCAAAATGAGCTGGTTTACCTGAGGTACTCACTGCTGTAGAGTAAGGGTTCATATTACAGGCATTTTCAGCCCAGCAGCCACATCCATAATGAGCAGCCTGGGAAGACATAGAAAAAAGAAAAAAGAAAAATTTTTTAGATGAAGGGGAGTTTTGCTTCAGATTTTGGCTTCATATAATAATAATATATTTCATAAATCCTCTAACAATAACTATGAGTGAGTCTGGGTGGTCATTTCACCCTTATTTACTTCAGAGCTTTAACGACATGGAGCAGCATGCCGTGCTCACAGCTCTGTTGCTTTGAGCTTCAGCTTTTATAAAGATTAAAAGTGATAATTAGGTTTCATAGATTCATTCTGTTTCTTCAGCCCCAAGTTGTTTTTTCCAAGCGGCTTTTAATAGAAACTGTTGACTTCCCGCAGTTGCCTCATCGTTAAAGACTGCACAGAAATGTTTTATTGGAATTGCAGCAACATTAGAAACTTGGGCTAAATACATGACTAAATTCATCTGTAACACATTGCATAATTAATCTAGACTATTTGCAATGAGACGCAAAAGTTTACCTTGATTATTCCAGCCGAAATGCTATACTAACAAAGCAAAGGGAGAAACAAAGGGAAGGGAATAGAAAGCTGGGAACTTCATTGTTATAACAGCTGCTTGCTGAAAACTCCAATCAGCTGCGTTCAGTCCTTCTAAAGGAGGATTTATCAGATAACGTTTGGCCATTGGAGGACATCAAAACTCCAAAACACACGGCCCGGGCACATTATCTCCTTACTAAG
The DNA here is from genome assembly GCF_029030835.1 of Brachyistius frenatus. Taxonomy (NCBI): domain Eukaryota; kingdom Metazoa; phylum Chordata; class Actinopteri; family Embiotocidae; genus Brachyistius; species Brachyistius frenatus. Next base: position 6,442,531 of record NW_027210607.1, read on the forward strand.
TTGTTAGAAGCAATTGGCAAGCCAAGTATTGGCAAGTGATTGTCTGTTTACACATCCAGCAGACACGCTCTTTCCATTGGTATTGTGTTTCTGGCCACTTGATAACTGGAGGGAAATCCACACAAATGACTGACACACACAAAGCAGCATCAAGTGCAAGTCAAGTGTACTAAAGAAGAACAGGTGTCTTATAGTAGGAGCCTGAAATAAAGGACCGGTTCAATCTTTAATGGAGCTACATAAAAATAGATGATTTTAAAGAAGTTGTTATGTGAATAAAGAAAAGGAGACAAGGTCTCTCTACCTGGCCGACCCTGCCGGGATGTTTCATTGCCAAGCCTCCACTGGACACCGCTGCAGCTACATTCCCTTCCAGGTCCACCACAACAGCTCCGACTGTGTCGAGGCACCCTGAGCCATTTTCCTACATCACAGTGAGGAGGAGGAGAAGAGTTACATGAACTGAAAAAATAATGCAGACAAATGGACATTTTTAAATTCGAAAGTTTCAGGCAATACAGAGGAGGAGAAGTCCAAACACTGATATTCTGAAGTGGGGATGTCATCGTTGACTAAGATTATTTCCAAAATGAAGAAAGTACGGCCTGGATTTATGAATCACTCTTCATGTTTCAGAAAACTGTGCTGCTGTAATTCCAATCGGCTGTTTCCTTTCCTGATTGCAGTTTGTGTTGGAAGTGATTTGTTTGTGGACCATCATGAGTCAGGCTGCATGATAAATAGAGGTCTACAGGGTAAATGTGCGAATTGGCATTATGATACACGATCAGAACTCCACTTCTACCAGAAACTGAAGATCTTGATTAAACCTTGGACTAAAAAGGCAAAATGAAAGAAAAGAAGCAATGAAACAGCGATTCTCATCTATCTTATGCTCTCCTAATTCAGCCCTGTCTCCGGTCTTCTGAGGCCAAAAAGAACCAAAGCCAGCTATTTAGAAATGCTGCAAAGCCCATCCTGTCATACATTATCAGTGTCTTTAAATGAAAAATCCATAGTAAATAAGGACTGTAAAACTGGAGGGCATCTTTGGAGTTTGTCTGATATGCTTTACATTTCCTTAAACAACTCTCTGACTCTATGCCATCATGAGACAGGTGCCTCTACTGCACTGAAAAAAAAGAAAGAAAGGAAAGATTTTATTGCTTGGCAAAAAGGACACTGTATGAAAATTAAAACCAGGCTGCAATAACATTTTTTTAGCTGAACCCCATCTCTAACCGCCTGTCGTGATACAACGTGGAGCTATTTCCTATTAACTGACTTTATAGAACAATTCTAGATAAAGCCTATAAATCTGAACGTGCAATGCATGTGAACAGTAACTCTCAGAGAATGAGTTATGTCCAACAAGTCAGTGGTAGAGTAATTGCACCAAATGGTCACATTAATCTTAAACAGGTCAGGGAGTTCAGAGTAAACATGTAAGAGACAGATGAAAACAGAGGACGACTCAGTCTTTTGACTCATAAAGTAAACTAGCAGTTTAATCCAAAAATAATTATTATTTAGTCTTTCTTTTAATAGATATTAATATTGAGGATGATTGTAGCTCAGCTAAATAAACTACAATACTATTTAAAATCCAGTCTAATGAAGCATATCAGCCTGTGGCCATTTACACGTTTTACTCTATTTATTACAATTCACATTTGGACCCAGATTAACTTTCCCACCCTCTTCTTCTGTGCTGCCTCCACGGCTCGTGAGTCTGCTCTCAGCTCAGCTCATTATGACGCTGCTCTCCAGTTGTTGTGCTCAGGGCACTGAAACTCTGCACTAACTCTTGTCATCACTCTAATCCTTTCTTGGAACTGTCTGCACAACCCTGTAATGCCATTTGCTTTGATGGCCCTGTGAGAACGTGAGATCACGACTGACACAATATATCTTGATGTCTTGGTCGTGGAGTCCAACAAGTGCTGCTAAATCCAACTTGACGTTTCCTCCCCTTTTAATTTAGTTTGATACCACATGTCCCCCATGCATAACTGCTGGTTTACAATCTGCACAGTGAATGTGATAACATGACTTTTGGACCACACAAACTTCATCTCTAATAATGGTCTCGGCAGACCAAGTGATGTAGTCACATTCATGTTGAATTCTGAGTAAGGCCTGTGAGACTCATATTTTCTGCTGGGGAAACAACATGCTCTTACTCTTGCTACTGCTGCTGCACCACTGTTGGTCTTCAAGGTCCCATATTGTATAAATTCTGATTTCTATTTGGTTATAAAGCTTAAGGTGCTATATAAATAATGTTAAAGTGTAAAAATGCTCAGTCCACAGGGAGATGTACACGGCCTGTATTCAGAGACTGTGCTGTGTGGATTTCATAAGTTTGCATAACTCATACCCTTTACATATGTCCACCCACTATCCAACTTTCTATGTGAAAAGAAACACAGGGCGGTCAGTCTGTGGTGGAGCTGTCAAGCTGTTAGACCAAAGAATACCTGTGATTGGCCTGAATGTGCCTCATTCAGAGAGGAATTAGCCAATCAGAAGAAAAGGTACTTGATATCAATGTGCCGTAAAAACACATACACAGTCTGTTCTTAATAGAGCTTAAAACTCTGTTGAGAGGGGTTTTTTGTACTTCAAACTACAAAAAATATCTTCTTTTGGATATAAATACTGAAAATAAACAAAACAAAAGTGTAAACTATGGGACTAAAGCTTGAAGTTTGATTTTATATGACAGAGGTTTGAACACTTTTCATCTTTGGTTTTGTTCCAGCACACCAACCCTTTACATATTGCACTCTGCTTGTTCTGTTCCTTTATAGACACAGTGGCAAGTGCATTCTGTGGAATACAGTCTTGTAATTATTCTAAGAAATAAAATGGACGTTTTAATTCTAGGGAAATGGCACTGTTTAATTAAAGTGAAGTACTTTATGTGCCCACAGTTTTACTTTGTTATTGATTATTAGAAGGTACAGTCTTGTTGACTTCTTTTCTGATTACCATGGATTTTTTTTTTTTTTATTGTATTATCAACAATAGATTTCTGGAACTTGTCTAATGTTTTGATGTCTAATTAAATTTTAGTGGCCCAAACATTTGGTGGTACATCACTAGTACAGAGCATTTTGTTCAGCACAAATAATGCCTCGGTCAGATGGTCAGATCTGAACCACTTATAGCAGCTATGGGATGAAGAAAACTACAGATCTGTCCCTCTGTCAAGAATGCTCCCTCAAAATCCTCATGAAGGGATCCATTTTAACTAAAGTGACGCTGCTCAGAAAGAATAGACTTATTGCTATTAAAATAATCATTATTAAATGATAACATAGTACTCGCATTTTCACTTGATTGTCGTCTTTTCTTTGTCTGAATATGTTCTGTGTCCATTTTCTCTGCCAGCTCCATCTTTCGTTTGTTCCTCTTGTAGGCAGATAAACTGAACTCTGGGTGTAAAAAAATATTGTTGTTCTTGTTTATTGACAGAAAATGAATTTCTCAGACAATGTATGTTTGCAAATCAGTGCAACGTTACTCACTGGTGGCCATTTTCTCCGAAGGGCACGGAGGTATTCCATGGCTGACTGCCCAATCATGTGCTCCTCGCCCAACTAAAAAGCTGAGAAAAGAAAAATAATATTAACAAGTGGATATAATCACATCAACACAACATGAATTATTAAGCATTATAATCACCAGGGTGGTATTCTGCCAGCTGATAGTTTCCCTTTCTGTGACTCACTCAGTAGACGGTTTGCAACTAAGACTGGGTTCTTAATACCTGAAGAAAAAGTCAGAATTATCACAGGGCAAGCAGTTCATTAAGTGATGGTATCAGTGTAAACAAATCAAGACACTTAATTCGTGACTAGATTTTGTAAATACAAATAATATCACAGTAATCCTTCAGCCAAATCATTAATGGTGACATTATTTAAATCAAGGAGGCATCAGCTCACTATATCGTGAGTTTCTGTCTGCATGTCAGGTTTCATTTGAATGAACTAAATGTTTTTGTCAAATCTGTGCTAATTTTGTGTTTATTGCTAAAATGTATTTTGTTTATCCTCACAGGCAATGTATGCACTAAGTGTTGCACATTTCTCTGACCTGTTATTTGCCGTTGTTACACAGGCACAGACATGAATGCTCCGATGCTTTTTTAAACCATGAAGCTGAATTCTGAGACCTTATGCGCAGGTTGGCAGGTATACATTTTATATCCCAGCCAAGTTTCATTCAGCATGTTCAAATTATATGGTCAACATCATGCGGTGGTAATAAAAACAATCTGTTGTTTTCTGGATTAAATATTAAGAACCAGCTTTCACCCCTTTGGCTGTTGTTTGGACTTAATCATGAGGTCTTGTAAAAAAAATAATAATAATAATTATGTTGAAAGCAGGTGGTCCCCCATTGTAAGGATTAATGATGCCAGTTACTCTGAGATAATAGAAAGTAAATTAGTAGAACATTTGACAGAAAGAGGTTTGACTCATTGCCATTAGGTCCAGGTGACGGAACTTCAGTGCCACAACAACATAAGAGTAGTAAGTATTCAAACATGTGTAGTAACTCACCACTAATGGCTCCTACAGCACCAAAATGCAGCGACTTTCCATCCATGATACTCGCATCGCATTCAATTTCCCCCGACAAATTAAGGTTGGAGCCCAAGCCAGCGTTTGTAAAAGGAGAGTCCTGAGAACAATTAAAACATGCAGTCTAGAACAAAGCCATAATTTTGATGACTCATATTGTAAGTGTTAATATTGTGAAGGAAAATCATTCTTCTTTTTAGTTTAGCCACAGGAAAAAGGGTCACTGTCTCATATGATCTTCAGTACTACTGTAATTGCATTTTGTCAGATTATACAGAGTCAATATGGCCTTTTTTTTTTTTTTTTTTTTACCTCAGAGCATCTTAGATAATTACTTTGAAACAGCTCTGTTACAGGAAAACCACTATTATGATCAACGCAAAATCAAATATAGGATGAGGATCAAAGAAAGATAATTAACACTGTTTTGTAACATCATGAACCAAAAATTGCTGCTGTGGAGCCGCTCTCTGTAACACGATAGCAGTGAGACCCTGGAACACGTACTGTGTTGTCAATCTGCCAGACTGCAGGCGCTGTACAACGTGTCCGTCTGCGATAATGAGCTCAACACTGATTTTAGGACAAAAAAGCTGGGTACTGAACGCCCCTGTGTTCTTTGATACCATCTAATTATGATGATATTTGGTTTTGAATCTATTTTGGAAATTTCACTCTAGGTTCAGTTCTTCGTGGCCTTCTCTCTGAGGGATCTTACCAACATAGTTGTGGACTCTACGCAGATTCACATAAATATTAGAAATGGCATTTTCACTTTTACAAATACAGTAAATTTGGTGAGTCTGTCTTTTCATGTGAGTCACAGTCAGCATGAATTACTTTCTACAAGTAATTCAGAACGTAATAAATATTTACTTCAGACACAAATTGACAAAGGTGCTTCATAATTACTGATTCAATATTTTCTTTGTTGCTCAGTTTGGCTTATTTTATATAAGTGGCTTAATTTTCTTGCTCTCGTTCAAGGTTTGAGTGGTTTCTTTTGCCAATAACTTTAAACTAAAAGAGAAATTGTGAAAACTTCCCTTTTAAAAGAATATCAGTGAGGATATCTTCCTGTGACTTGTATGTATGGATATAGTATATCTGATTTAAAAACTCAAGAGCTTGCTATCTACATTTATCTGTATATTTTGAAACTACACAGAGCTCATCAGAGCTGCTGTTCTTTCTTCCAACCCTGCTTTGAGGAAAATCACCTCTTACATCATCCGACAGGATGTGCGCACATGCATCAGAAGCTGGAGCAGAATAAAGCTGCTTTGGATAAACACATACACATGCTGAATTATACTTCTTATCCTCTATTAAAGATTTCTGGATGGTGTCACATCGGGGACCAAAATAATTTGTTTTAAATGATGTAGATGAGGTGTTTCTGAATATTGAGGTAATAAAATGTGACTTTATATAATCAATCCTGGATCCTAATCAACCAACCTCAAGTTCAACCAGCGCTGCAGCCACTGCCTCCACTGCGAGAGCCCCGGCTTTGAGCTGGTCCACAGCCTGGAAGAGACACACACAGACACACTGGTTGAAAGCACAACAGCTTTCCAGTCAAAACAACAAATTTGGATTGCACCAATTTCAGCATTTGAACAGTGTTTTCATTACCTTCCTTCATTTGAGCCAGTTACATCATGATATGAAGACAAATTAATTATTGTAACTCTATCCATAGCACTTACTTTTGTTTCCTAGCTATTATATGATCATACGGTAGTACATTTCCCAGAGGATCTACAGCATGCAGTATATCCTGCTAACAAAATGTCTTTAACTGAAAACGTGAACTCCTTGTCAGAAGTAATTCAGATGTATCACCCTCACAGAGCTCATAATACCAGATAAATGCGAGGCATTCAAAAAGAGTTCTGCATCCCACAGATGTAAAAGCTAAATTGATTCTTCAATCCAAAGAGTCAATCTCTTGCAACACATTGTAAAAGTTTATTGTGAAAATAATCCTTGTGAAGTTTTTACTTCTTGTGTCTCAAATTAATTTGGAATTAATCACATTTGTCTACTTAAGTTTTCACAGATCAGAGTGAAAGCAAAACCAACACCAAGATAAAGAACTGAATGAGGTTAGGAATAAATAAAACTCTTCATTTCATGCATGTCATATTTCATTATCTTTAATTTCAACAGATAACTCAAGTAATTATTATTGCTTTGCATGATATTTGCCTTGGAGAAGAAACTGTGGCCAGATTATGATCACTGACTCGCTGATTCTAAAGTAGGTGTGCGATGTTGTCTCACAGTCTAAGCAATTATGTTTCTGTTTTGTATGGTGCATCTTCTTCTTCATTTCATTAGATAAAATACATATTTGATTAAATAAATCCTGATTTCTCTCCAAAAAAAAAAAAAGATGTGTTCCTTTTCTGTGTATGTGAGATAAAACACACAAGCAGCACACTAAAAGGAACAAAATGATTTCTGGCATGCAAGGAAAAGACCCATTTTAAAAATGTGTTATTTGTCTGTGATGCAAAGTGCTGTGTTCTGCAAAAACTTGGAACAGCTCATTACCCATCAAACATTGTTAGCACCACAGGGTTGTTTTTCAGTTGAAAATGAATGAAACTAAATAGAAATACGTTATTGCAGAGAACCTGCATTAGAACGCAGAAGAACAAAGGCTTCAACTCTGTGAGCAAATTCAGCCAAATGAAAACTGGAATGACTTCAGACAGGAACATTAAAGAGCTCAAGTGGAACAGCCAAAACACAGATTGGAATCCCACAAAAAATATGGAATGACAGTTGTTCACAGATGCTCCCGAGTCAAACTGAGCCAACTTGAGCACACATCAAGAAAAGCCCAATATCTTGATTTTTAAAGCTGAAGATGAATCCAAGACAGATATGAGTTTGCAAAACATTCTGTGCATCAGATGAGGTGAAAATGAAGGTACTGTTTCTACTTCCTGACCCATTGGATCAGTTGATAGAACAAGATCAGAACAACTTCATGTGCAGAAATGTAGCACGGGGAAGTTTACATATACTTTAATATTTAGCAGTTTTAGATAAATAACTTGTTCTCACACCACAACAAGTCAGAGCAAGTAAACTGTAAACGGTTGGACTGATTTAATGGGTTGACTTTAATGTGTGGAGGAAAGCTACTTATTACACTGAACAAAAATATGAATGCAACACAAGACTTCACATTTAAGAGATACATTTCCTGATGTTAAACAAATATTGGGACTGATTATGTGCACAAACAGTACACAGTTATGTTGCTTGTTCGAACACACACGTATGCAGTTTGCTCTCGAAATGCTTATGAAGTCAACTTACTCGCTGGCAGGCTCTTTTACACACATGCTTGTATTCCTTGGCCTTAGATTCAGAATGGTATCCTGCTCCTGAAATGAAGAGGAAAAAAAAAAAAAAAAGGGTTGACCATTCATAAAAAGATCAGTTAACCTCCTCAAAACAGGAAACTCCACCATAGCTGTAACATTAAAACCACTGATGGGCAATACTGAGAGGCGTTCCTAAAATGGTGTTAACCCAACTCATTTAAATGGAAGCAACAAAACATCAGGATGACCTTTCAGTATAACCCACAGCCACAAATTAGTTTCCAAAATGACCATTTAAATAAATTAACTTCTATCTATCAAGTCAAATAACAACTGAACGTCACAATCTCGATGAGGGGATGATTTATTGCTGGGTGGTTGTATTGCACAAACAGTTTCACCCGTTTGTGGTGGTTTTAATGTCGTGGCTTTATTCAATACGCTATTTATGATATGTATACTTACCTGCATGCACTAAAACGAATCCACCCACACCTTTGGGCTTTTGATTCTTGCTTGCTTCCTGTTTTTTGGACCAGGAGTTGGTCAGGGGAGAGGAGGGTTGTTGCTCTTCAGCACACTTCATTAGACTTTCCATAACCCCTGCATCACTTGACAGGCCTATCATTGCCTGTCAGACAGCGGTGAGGGAATCATTTTTTTTTTTAACGGCCCACCTGCGACAGGAAAACAAACAAGCATCGACTCGAGTGAAAAGATCATCTAAGTAACATCTGTCTTGTAGTTAACGACGTCCAAACGAGCTCCGACCACGAACATCAAAATGTGCACACGACATAAACACGTCGCTCGTCTCATCAAACGTCAGTTTACGACAGCGATTTGCTCTTAATCACGTGTCGCTACGCACGTCTTCTAGTTCCTGTTTGAGGAATTAAAAACGACTCTCGTGGACAAACACATGATGTCAAATCGAGCTTGTGTTGTTCGCTTGTTAGCCTACAGCTCGCTAACACAGCAGCAAAAACAACCCCTGACTTACAGTTTCCCCTCCGCTCATATCAGCGACAGACCTGCCCCCGCTGACCACAACGTTACCTCGCGTGTTTCAGAGACATGAACGATTCGCTGAACATGTAAATCTGCCCAAGACGAACTTTACTGTCGCACACTTTTCACTCCTCTGCGCTGCGCGTAACGAGTTACAGCTAAAGCGCATACGCAAGTACTTCCTGGTTCAGACACGCGTTGCTAAGGAAGTGCGTGCGGCGCAAACATGTACACGTGGATGAAACGACGCGAAATGCGACTCGTGTTGTAAAAATGATTAAAAAAAAACAACAACAACCGCAGACTGTGGATAAAACGAGTGAAACGCATTTTCAGACCTTGTTCATGATTTCCCGATGACTTAGAAAAAAAAACATATAGAAAAAAAAAAGAGAAAGAAAAAAAAATACATTGGGAATAAATATAATGAATGTAAAACACCAAACAGAAATTAATATCGACTGAGAATGAAAATCAAAGCATGTAGTTGAATTAACACAAAATGAAAAGATGTTTTTATAAATGATTTTACATTTGCGTTTACATTTTTTCAGAGGCAATTATGTAGGATTTTACATTATGGTCCATCACAATTAATTGTTGGTCTATATTTTTTAGGGCGTCTTCTAAGGTCTTTTCTCAATTCTTATGTATGACTTAGTGTCTCTAAAAAAATGATAAAAGCAAAATCAAACTCTTTGTCTTGGATTGTGATGTGGAAGCATCAATGGGCCATATTTTAAATTTTAAAAAATAGTTCTCCCATCAGGACAGGCAGAGTGACATCCTCATGAACTACAAAACTACAACTGGTTCAAGTCTGTTCATGGAGCATAGTTGCATGGTATCCTCGCTCTCTGTTCTTTTCACTTAGGTCCCTTTGTGTTGTATCATCATCCATCCTGGGGCCTTTCGTTCTCCCCTGGCTGTCGGTGCCTTAGTCCAGATTACATTACATTACATTTCATTTAGCTGACGCTTTTATCCAAAGTGCCATCAGTAAGTGCCATATTAAGCGCTACTAAAGTGCTACCTATTCAAGGTAAAGTCAGAAGAGGTGTGTTTTTAGTTTGCGGCGGAAGATGTACAGAGTTTCTGCTGTCCTGATGTCATTGGAGAGCTCATTCCACCATTTAGGAGCCAAGACAGCAAACAGACGTGATTTTGTAGTGTTTAGCCCGCAGTGAGGGAGCGACAAGCCGATTGGTGGATGCAGAGCGGCGTGAGCTGAGTGAGACGATGTGGATGTTTGTCCTCCAGGGGATTGAGTCTCCTCTTGTCTCTCTCCTTTGGTGTGTTTCAACCTTTCCTATATATCTAAAGGATGAGTTTGAAATTTACCTCCTATTTGTTTGTATAATCTGTCCCTGGGGCTTCATGGTGGTGACGAGGTCATACAGCTTAGGTCTGTTTGGTGTGGATGTTGCATGACGTCCTTCCGGATCATATTCTTTCTATATGTTTACATTCTATTATTTTGTCAACTCATTTTTCCGTAAATCATTCCGGATAATATAACCTATTTCTTTCATATTTTTCGAAAATGTTTTTTTGAGGCAAATACGTCATTTGTGATATTTGTATTTATAAAACTGATAAGATTGACTTGACTTTCTCTCTAAACATATTCCCTGTTCCTCAACACTGACCGGCTTGCTGCTTCTGACATTATGACAATGTTCTTCTTCAATTGTGTGTTTCTTGGCTAAATTGCAAGTTTTGTGGCACACTACACTCAAGAAAGCCTTTTTTCAGACTCCATTGTTGCGGTCAAGAGATTTTTTTAATACAAGTTTAGGCCCCATAGACACAATAATTGCAATGCTTTCTCCAGAAAAATACTGGGGACATGGGGAATAGAATGGGATGTGTTTTTCCCAAGATACAGCCATTTTGAAAATGTTGTGCTGAGCCTGTCAGGCGGCTGATAATTAAACCCTGAAGAAAAACATTCAGTTCTTGCCTCATTGTGAAGAATGACTCAGTGCTGCTTTAGACGCAGACAAAACAGCATCCGTGACTACAATTACCTCTTAAACTTTACAAGCCAGTCATTGCCATGCAGTTAGAACTCTCCAGCCATTGTAGTGTAATGTTGTTTGCTCTGGATCAAGTCAACAGAGATGAAAGAGTGCTGTTGACCAATTAATGGAAAGAGGGCTGGGGCCAGGGTGCAGAGTGGCAAAGAGGGGCCAGCCAGCCAGCCTTTAGGGGGGTGGCTTTAGTATCGCATGCCATCACATCTCTGTGGAAACTTCTTGTAGCTGTTGCAGTGTGCAGAGGGAAACTGCCAGTCCATCCACTTTTAATAGATGCGTTATGATCACAGAGATTGTAGACATGATTCATCTGAAACCTTCTCCACTTGCTTCCTCTCGACACAAACTCACACGTGCACAGGCTGTTTGTGAGACTAAGTGAGCTGCAATGGAGCTATAAAACTGTCCCATCATAACCTGAAAAAAACAAATACCTTCACGTTTTAACTTAACTTTAACTGGAATGAAATCTTTGAAAAGGGACTTCACATGTAGACGACAGACTGCTGCTGAAGCAAGGGTTATTGTATTGTGGTGTAAATTATTACATGATATTTTATATTACATTATAATATAGATTGGCATAAATAGATGGTCAGAAACATCAAAACTGATGTCAAGATAGATAATTGATTGACAGCAGGAAGAATATGTCAGTATTAATGAAGCAACTCCTCCCAGTCATATTAATTATCATATTCCTTGAGATTCTGGCCAAGGAGGAGGAGTGGCAGCAATCTTCCACTCAAGCTTATCAATTAACCCGAGACCTAAACTTAGTCGTAATTCATTTGAAAGTCTGACGCTTAGTTTCTCACACCCAAATTGGAAAACACAAAAAATTATTCTATTTGTTGTTGTTTATCACCCACCTGGTCCTTATTCAGAGTTTCTAACATAATTCTCTGACTTTTATCTGATTTAGTGTTGAGTTCAGATAAAGTGATGCTAGTAAGTGACTTTAGCATTCATGTTGCTGTAGACAATGACAGCCTCAGTTCTACATTCAGCTCATTTATAGACTCTATTGGCTTTTCTCAACATGTAAATAAACCCACTCACTGCTGTAACCACACCCTTGATCTTGTTCTGTCATATGGCATGAAAACTGAAAATGTAATCATATTCCCTTAAAACCCTCTTTTGTCAGACCACTTTTTAATAATATTTTAATTTACAATAATGGACTACACACAATGTGGGAATCAATTCCATTACAGTAGATGTTTGTCTGATAATGCTGTGTCCAAGTTTAAGGAAGCAATTATGTGTTTATCTTCTTCAATGCCATGTGCCAAAGCAGTGGAAGACAGCTACGTTGACTTTTATTCCCACACAGGTGGATTATCTTGTAGAAAGCACTGCAGCCTCCCTGCGAACAACTCTTGATAATGTTGCCCCTCTGAAAAAGAGAGTAATGAACCAGAGGAGGCGTCTCCTTGGTGCAATTCACAATTACACTCTGCTAAGGAGGCGACTAGAAAGCTGGAAAGGAAGTGGCGTTCCACTAATTTAGAAGAATTTCACCTGGCCTGGAAGGATTGTCTAATATTATATAAGAAAGGTCTTCGTAAGGTCAGAACTGTATATTATTCATCGTTAATAGAGGAAAACAAGAACAACTCCAGGTTTCTTTTCAGCACTGTAGCCAGGCTGACAAAGAGTCAAAGCTCTGTTGAGTCATCTATTCCTTCAGCTCTCAGCGGTAACGATTTCATCAACTTCTTCACTAATAAAATTGTTACCATTATGGAAAGAATTGGGCAGACCCTTCCTGCCACTGTCACTGATATGTTGCTAAGCACAGCAGCCCTGGAAGCAACCGTGGAACCAGATTTATACTTTGAACATTTCTCTCCTGTTGAGCTCTATGAGCTAACTGCAATTATTTCCTCCTCTGGATCATCTACCTGTCTCTTGGATCCCATCCCAACAAAACTCCTCAAGGAAGTCTTCCCTTTAATTAATACTTCCATATTAGATCAGATCAACCTATCTCTTTTAACCGGCTATGTACCACAGGCTTTTAAAGTGGCTGTAATTAAACCTTTACTTAAAAAGTGTACTCTGCATCCAGCTGTTATAGGAAACTACAAACCAATTTCTAACCTGACGTTTATTTCTAAAATCCTTGAAAAGGTTTTTGCAAATCAACTTGTGATCATTTACAAAAGAATGGCCTGTTTGAAGATTTTCAGTCATTCTTTCGAGTTCATCATAGCACAGAAACAGCTCTGGTGGAAGGTACTAACGATCTCCTAATAGCCACAGATAATGGACTCGTCTCTGTACTTGTTCTTCTGGACCTCAGTGCTGCTTTTGATACAACTGAGCACACAATTTTATTACAGAGATTGGAAGATTTTACGAGGATAAAAGGAACTGCATTAAACTGGTTCAAATCGTAGTTATCAGATTGATTTCAGTTTGTTCATATCAACAATGAGTCTTACAGACAAACACATACTTAGCTATAGAGTTCCACAAGGCTCAGTGTTAGAACCAATACTTTTCACTTTGTACATGCTTCCATTAGGAGATGTCATCAGGAAGCACTGATTAAACTTCCATTGTTATGCAGATGACACGCAGCTATATCTTTCTATAAAACCAGACGAAACAAATCAGTTAGTAAAACTTGAAGAATGTCTGAAAGACATAAAGGTCTGGATGACCAACAATTTCCTGCTTCTAAATTCAGACAAAATGGAAGTTATTGTACTTGGTCCTAAACACCTCAGAAACTCTTTCTCTAATCACTTAGTTACTCTGGATGATGTTGTCTTGGCCTCCAGCACCACTGTGAGGAACCTTGGAGTCATCTTTGATGAGGATTTGTCCTTTAGCTACCATATAAAGCAAGTCTCCAGGACTGCCTTTTTCCATCTACGTAATATTAATAAAATCAGGAAAATCCTTCCTCAGCGTGATGCAGAAAAGATAATTCATGCATTTGTTACTTTCATGCTGGATTATTGTAATTCCTTGTTATTAGGATGTCCAAATTACTCATTAAAAAGCCTGCCAAAATGCTACAGCAAGAGTACTGACGGGATTTAGCACGAGATATCATATTTCTAATGTTTTAGCTTCTCTTCATTGGCTTCCTGTTAAATCAAGAATATAATTAAAAATTCTCCTACTGACTTACAAAGCTCTTCATGACCATGACCAGGCTCCATGAAGAGCTTCCTGTTAAGAGGGAGTTTTTCCTTCTTTCTGTTGGAGGTTTTTCTCCCTTAAAGAGGAGTTTTCCCCTCCTAGCTTATGTGGGAATTGTTGAATTTTGGGTTTCTCTGTATAATGCTGTAAAGTTCTGCTGTAAGGACTTTAATGTGTTAATTGCCATGAAATAACCTGTGTTGTGATTTGGCGTGATATAGAATTGAATTGAATTGAATTGAATTGAATTGAATTGAATTGAATTGAATTGAATTGAATTGAATTGAATTGAATTAAATTGATGATCTTGTCCTGACACTTAATCTTGTATCAAATATTTTGCTCAAACATCTGATGAACATTGTCGATGCTCATTTGGATGAGTAATGCTGCATTAGGAGTATCTGCACAGCCAAAGGGTACATTATATTTTGATCTGTTTTAGAAGACTGAAATACAATAGCTTGAAGAGATTTCCACTTTTCTATTTCGTCTTGTGTTTAATAAAAAGAAGCAAAAAAGAAATCAGAATTCAAAACATCATAGACTAATTGTGATGGAATAAGGAAATACAGAGTAACAGACCAACTCTGTATGAGCAACATTATCCTGCAAAGAAAATCATTAACACAGAGGCTGTAAGAGTTTGGAACAACTTTCTGTATATGCTTTCAACATCCGAATATCTAGCTTCACTAAATCTATTCAAATTGAGTTCAGCCAGCGATCAAGAGGGAATTTGTGCTGCTTTGAGCAGGCATGCTTTAGTGTGAAGAGACATGCTGGAAGAGGGCTTTATTAAATAAAGTAAAATAAACAGAGGGAGTCGTTGCAACACATTTTGCCAAAGCTGGAACCCACAAAAATCCTGCAGGAAAAGAGCTCTCAGTGTGATGCTTGTTTAATCCAACCTCAAACCCACTCTGAGGATGTAGACTAAACAAAGTACCACTCAGTAAACCACTATATTCACATGAGAGTGCGACTCATGACAAATTGATCTTACAGTTGAATTCATCCTAAAAACAGCAGGTGCCGAAGACAGAAGTAAGAAATACTGAAGGAAATAAATTAATAAAACAGTTGACAAAACAACTGGAAAAACTGAATGAAATTAGAAGATTATAATATCTAACTCTGAGATACAAGACAGGAGCCACAGCCCTTTGTACTGCTGCACACAGGAAGATGTTTTATGACTAAAGCATTCTGCATTCAGGATCTCCCACAATGAAACATTTTTCAACATGTCACCATTTTCTGTTCTTCTCTTCAGACAGGCCAATAAACAGAATATGGTGAAAAAAGTTAATATTATTGTGTCAATAACATGGTGCAAGAGGCTGCAAAAAATTATAGCAAATGCTTTAAACACACTTTCATGCAAATATTTCCAGACTATTTATCCACCACACTGGAAGTACTGGATCAGCTGTTTGATTTTATAAGTTCCAGGAACTTTTGTTGGTCTATAATTACTTGCAACGTAAAATGCAACATCAAATTCTATTCAATGGCCCATTTCTAAATAAACCGCAGCACATAAGAAATTGTATTTGTTTAGTTTGTTTTGCAAAGTAGACTAAAACAACACACTGTTGGCAGATGGGTGTCAGATTAAGCCTATGCACAAATAATTTAGGCTCCACGAAGTTACTTCATGAACGTTTTTGGTTCTTTTTGATCAAATGGCAGCCTACTGCACACATCTGTGTCACAGATGAACATAATATATGATAGGACACAATGGATAATATGGGCAGACAAATATTTGATTGAGAAGGCTGGAAAAAAAAAACATCAATCCCAATCTATATGATGTTTTAATGTTCAGACAGCAGGCATTGATCACAGCACAAAACCCATTTTACCTCTAATGATGGTACATCAGGGATATACAAAAAAATGTGTCCACAAATTTAGATTAAAAAAAAAGGTGATATGGTGACATTTATGGGTATGGACTTTATGGACACACTCTATCAAACCTTATTTGAGGCTTTCAGTAAGAGGCATTTCTCCAGTTTATTGTTATTGGCAAGATATGAAATATTATGTAAACATTAAATAAATTAAGGCTTCTGCAAAAAGCCTCAGGGGCCACTCCAAATAGATGGCTTCAGCCCAGTTTTTCACCGGAGATCCCACTGATGTACAAGTATTTTGTCCACATGGAGAAACTGAGTTATGATTGTGAAATAACTAATTACTGTAAACAATCATGTGTTTCATTAATAGGCATTGACTGAGAACAGACATGATGACATAATCCCTTCAGAGAAAACAAATCAAATAGCCACTAAAAGCCCATCAAGGGCGTACAAATATTGACATAGGAACACGTATAAAAATGTTTGCATAATTATAAAAATAATAGCCTGTGGGTTCACTATAAGTGTGCATTTCTCTGTAGATAATTGCGTTATGTTGCTATTATCATATTGGGATATGAAAGACATACAATTTAAAGCCAAGAACAGATTAAAATGATGCAATGTTCTTGCTAGTGACTTGTAGGTACGGCCTCCGGCTTAATCTCCTTGTGCTGTAACCATGACAATAACAATAGCCTACGCAAACTTACACAAATAGATCCTCCTCTGTTTGGAGTGTACAGATTGCCCTGCAGAGTCAGCTATTCACGGAGGCCAATCAGCCAAGTTTTATCTTGTTGCTACTCAGCAGACATCCTGTTCTCTAAATTACACCTGTTGAACAATGACAGAACACCAATGATTAAATAATTACATACATAATTACATACAGTAAATAGTAGATAAAAACAAGGAAAAAAAACAGTAGAATACAGACAGACCAGTTTCATTGTTGGTTTGTCATTGGGGACTAGATTTTAAGAGCAAAGTGGCCATGATCGTGAATGAGCCCACTTTTTTTTTTTTTTTTAAACTACTTTAGCTGATTAGATCTCTCACCAGGTTAAAGCTGGGTAGAAATATGCTTGGAATGACGTGATATCACAAATACTAATAAAAAATACCAACAGGATAAATTGCTCCACCATGACTGATGCAACATGACTCACAGGGAAATGAAGGAGCTGTCAATAAAGCCATGATTGTGCATACCAACACAGCACTGGGAGTAGGTCTAATCAGTAAGTGAAAACACCTGTGAGTCAACTGTGGGTGTGAATGGGCTTTAATCTCATAACCATTCAAGCAAATTTCAATATACTGTAATACAATAATATGGTGATGAGTAGTTTTTAATTTGTCAAGTCTTCCTCAGCCTTCCTCAGGAAAGATATGGTGGTTTATTGCAAGGTCATAATAAAAGGTCAGAGTTACACACTTTAGATTTGGATTTGTTTTTTCTCAAATACACTACAGCACAGAGGAGGTTTGCACAGAGTCCTCTGGTTAAAGGCTTAAATCCCGCTCACTGCTGCTTAAAATGTTACAAGATTGACATCTAGTGGTTCCGTGTGAACAGTACCGCAAGGAAACTGCAATGGACACATGATTCAAATTTCATCTTTCACAGGGCAAAGGATACTTTAGTTTGATATTCACACTTTGCATCATGGGCTTTTTTTTTTTTTTTTTTTTAGGTTTTAAAAAGAACCGACACAGATATATTATTTTACTATTTTGTAAATCCAGAATAGGTAGGTAATTACGGGGACAATTGATAGATTTCTGTGGCAGATGTAAGAGGCGATTGCTTTGTTTTAATTTTCTACAAAAGCACAGCAGCTCAATGTTATAAAGATGTTTGATTTGACCAAATTAAACAGGAACATGTTTTCCATATATACTGTCAGCTTGTATTTATACAAACATTTTCCCTCAGTTGAGAGGGCTGGGTTGCATGTAAACTGGATATATTTCAGTAAAAATAAACCTCAATTTAAAAAATATGGACAGGGTTCAGAGTACACCTTGGATGGAATACATTTTCCACTCTCAGATAATGTCAGCAGTTTCAGGAGCAGATGGGTCTGGACCGGAGCAGGGAAAATACGACAGATGACAGACGGTGGTCTCTGGAACCAGCCTCTCACATATGACAGCCTGACTTTTACTGGTCTGATCTGGTCTACCCTGTGAGACTGTCCTCAGCCATGTGCAAGAGCAGGTTATCATGAATCTCTTGTCCATAAATAGTCATCATTAAAGTCACACAAAAAAAACATTTCTCAGATAGAAGTAGCCAAGATTTAATCAGAACTGTCTGTTTGTTGTTAAGATCTTCATCACACATGGTCAAAGTGAGGCAGGATTAGTTTCTCCATCTGGACGCTATTTTACCACGAGTGATAAAGGGAAAATTTTGTTGTTATGATCAGTCGAAAAGAGGTGCTATTACGAGCAACAACTCTTTCTTAAATAAAATTAAGTCCATTGTATTTTATTTTCAGGTTTTAATGACAGGAATATTCAAAGGAATGACATTTAAGTAGATTAATATGACTATTTTTCCAAAATAATATCAGCCTTACTACAGTTATAGATTTGCTTCCAACACTTGTCTCTATGGTAGGATCAAAATTTAACTCAAAATTGTGCAGAACACGCTGTCATATATTAATACAAATAAACCAATTAAAAACGTATTTCTTTTTAAAGAGACAGCGCTGTTTCTAGCATTGACTCCAAGTGGATTGGGCTCTGTGGAGGTTGCATCCCTTTCCACCCAGCCTTAGTAGTCCTACCGCCTCACTCACCAGGAGGAAGAACCGCCGGAAACAACCTACCTTGCCTCCACAGTGCGTCAACCTCATCTGATTGACGCATCAACTGGACCAATCGCGCGCCGTCTTCCTGGTTTTTTAACACCCAGTCAAAACCCCAGAATCCGTACACATAATTTACGGCGCCATCACGGTAGGTTGAGCCGCCTGAGGTCCATAGAAATTTGACAGCTTCACAGGTGAGACAATCGTGCAGAGGCTGTTTCACTTGAGCTTTCAGTTTTTTTTTTGTTTCCCGGAACTCTATTCACTGTGAGCCTGGGGTTGCCACAGTCAAAAAACAACCATTCGAAGTCTCATCATTCCGGCAGCATGAGCAAAAAGAAAAAGGACTGGAAGACTGAGAAAGGTAAGGCTTGTTTTGGAGGAGGGATGAGGCTATCATCATCATCATCATCATCATCTCCATGGCAGACCGCATGATTTCTAACCGTGGCAGAAGACTGACACGCACTCTTCCCGTCTTCTTTCCGACTATTCCCGCGCGGCGGCCGTGCAGATGTTTTCATGATGTTGCGCCTTTGTTGCGCCGCCGTAATATTTGATATTCGCAGCAGCACTCTTCACACTGTGCTCTCTGCCTGCTTATTAGCTTACATTTAAGGTGCCCCCCCCCTCTCCCTGTCCGTATTTACCTGTCGGAGTATCCTTCCTTCCACCTGTGTGATGCACCACCACCACCAGCTCACCGAGTCGCAAACACCCCCCCCCCCGTGCAACTAATTGTACCTGGATTCAACCAGGAGTCACCCTTCAGTGGAACAGACACAGTCCAATAGATTACGTGACTATCTTCCGTCTGTTGAAGTGAAAGCAGCGTGTTGACAAACTTGCTTTCGCTTTTGGTTTCGGAGACATGTGGCCGACGGGAAGGGGCACAAACTGTATTCCCTCACTTGTTATGTTCGCAGGTACAGTGAAGTGCTTGAAGTGGAGGAAAAAAAAACAAAACAACAACAACAAAAAAACGCACAAGGGCTTTGACTTTTCAAATTTCAAGGTACACCACAGAGTTAGATGTAGAAGTGCTGGCAGTACTGTGTACTGGGGTGCACGGCCCACTTTGAATACTGGCTGCAGCACAGGTGTAATTCATCTCATTAGAATAAGTGATGGCTGTTGAATGCCTGCCAGCTTGTTCTTTTATATTACTGAGTGAGCATTTAACAAAAAAAACCTGCAAACACCGAATGGAGCAGAGCCATCGTTAAAGGAAAAATGTGCCATGTTTTATGTGGATGTCCACTCAGTGTAGTCAATTGAAGCATTAAGTTCTTCAGTGTGCGCTATACCAAGAAAGCAGAGTTTTTCCTTCTGCTAACAGAGCTGTGCCAGCATTTCCTACATGTACCAGGATGCATTGCATGCGAGCATCTGATGCTTCTCTTTGGCAAGTGTCTCCCCTGTAGCACCCACTCAACAGAAAACCAATAAGTGGCCAGATGTTACTGTTTGCATTGCGCAAAAAGACAGAAGAGAGTGTGTCTGTTCATCAGGACACCACTAGTACTGATTATATACAGTAACTTTAGCATCTGTTGTAAATGCAAACAACAACATTTTGAGAAAAATGCTTGTCCAACATTTCCATGTATCATTTCCCTTCAGTTTTACTTGTATTGTGCCACATCACATAAAAAGTGGCACATTATATTTTTAAGTATATTTCTCACACCTGTAGGTCTCCCTTTTGACATGTCGAAATGTTGTTTGTTTGGTGTTTACAGTACTTGATAACAGAAATGATTCAATTGTAATCATCTACATGTCAAATTGTTTTAAATCATTTTCCATCTCTGACTGTGTGTTTTGCTCATTTAACAAATGAACCAAGAATTGTTGTTGTTGCAATCACTGTTAATTATTTGTGGCGAGTTCTCGATTTGGACGGTATCGTGTGTTTTATTTTTGATGCAAGTCAGTCATTGTCTTTGAATGTTTGGCAGTATTTTTGTATGGTTTTTAAAATTCTGCAGGTAGCTGCACAGGATGAACATCAAAGTAAATCACAGCTTCATATTCCGAACATATATCTCTCTAAATTCAAATTGATTTAAGAAAAGATCAAGGTATGTCACAATATGAAATAAATTGTGAATTTTTAATAGTTGTTTCTAAATAGTGGTTTGGCCCAGGGCTAGTCTGTAGGCTGGGTGAAATTGTAATATCTAGTAACACCAAAGATAAATTGTTGTAAGTCATGTTGACACCTGTGGTAGGTGCAGAATTGAACCAGACTATACTGAAGTTGGAGGACTGTGTGAAACTGTGAACTGTGTGAAACAAAATGAACAATATAAGGGAAAATCTGACAATCACAACTCGTTTTGTTTTGTTATCACTAGAATTTAGTTCAGGGATGTCTGCAGCATTACGGTGACTGGCCTTGCCATCCAGAACTCATCAAGTTAAGTAGGAAAATCAATTGAGGTCTATGGGTATCTCCATACAACATAAAGTACATTTAGAGCCAATCCTGCTCTCGTGGCAGCTAAGCTAAGCTTTGGGATTCTCCAAAGCCTAAAAGTTCAGCAGGGTGACGAAGCACTTTAGCGTTATTCAGAGAGCTTTGCTGTGTTCAACCTCAAAACTGCCTTTTTATTCATTCATGTAGAATAATAGCAGCTTTGGGACGAACACAAGTGGGCAAGAGGGAGAGAAAATACACCGGGGATGCAACACTGCAGTAATACCTCTAATGTACGTCTGACCTCCTGTTGGAGCTTGCCAAAAGATGACTGAAGGAACCTTGTATTTCTTACCAAAATATAATCAGCCCCTTACTGCCTTAATATCTTTAAAAAAAAAAAAAAATAGGACAGAGCTCCTATTATACAGGGTGTTGTTGCTTTTGTGTCATATCACATCCAGTTTATTGAAACTGCTTTACAGAGGGGGTGTTTTGAAGTCCGCGCTGCTCTACGTACACCGGGGTATTTATCTGGCAACGATTTCACGGTGAAGCACATCATTAGGATGAAGCTTATTTTGCAGAACAGCCCAGTGCCATCTGAAAAAACAATTGCAAGTCGATGCACTTTTGCAGTCAGTGGAGATGAATACAAGGACGTAATGCTGTGAGGATTAAAGAGTGATGCAGCAGTGCAGAGGTTAAGTAGCAGCTGTTTGATATCAGACAATAATATTTGAGTTTGATGTCAAACCAAACAAATTAATATCGCAGAAGCGTTTCACTTCCTGCACACTAATTAGGTAACTCGATGAGTGTAGGCAGTTGTGAGAAAATAAGTTCTCTGTGCAGAGTAGTTTGGATCACAAGTGCACAACAAGCAGTTGTTCATTGTGTGATTTCAAACAACTTGTTTATGTTGTTTACCAAACTTTTAAGTGACTTTGTGCAGAAGCAGAGGACAAAAAAACAGGAGTAGTTGAAGTGTGTTGGAGAAAGACTCGGAAATCCCACCAGCTCAAGTGATGCTCCTTCATTACTGATCCTACTCTTTGACCCTGCCAGCCAAAAGAAGGCTTAATTACATGAAGCAGGATGACATTATTCAGAATCACATTAGTAAGGATCACACTTTCATAAAGTAAATTTAGAAAGCCAGGCAGGGCTGGAGCAGAGCATGACTGATGATGATGGCCCCGCCAGCTTAGTGATGAAGGAGGATTCAACCAAACTTCAATGAGGGCAAGAGCTGTAACTATTGCTGGTGTGGATGGGGGTCAGTTAAAGTAAAAGGAGGGCACGGGGGGGACAGTTTAGTTCGACAGTAAGAAAAGAAATAGATTAGTCGGTTAACGGAGCTTGAAATGAAAGTGACACCTGTGCAGCTCTTACTGGACATGAATGTTGCAATCATTATTATGTGTCTGTGCCAGCATCATCCTTATTTCCCTCTTTTTTTTCTTTTCTTTCTATCTTCTATTCAATAGAACTAGCTTTGTTTTCTCTAAAATGTATGGTTGCTTTCCTCCACAGAGAGACTGCTCCGTCTCGATCGAGAGGAGAGGCGCAAGGAGTATCGTCGTCAAGATTTTATATCTCTGGACAACATCTCAACCTGGAGAGAGGAAAATAGATGTAAGAGAGATGGCTTATTGTTTTAGACGCTGAATGTTTTACAAGTTGGGTTATGATAAACTTATTATGACCACATTATGGTAAAGTTTACTCAGACCAGCAAGAAGGCAGAAGTGTTTTGTGTAAATAAAGCAGAGCTTTTTTTAAATGGGTAAGAGATTATTCTCTTATTTGCACCAGAAATGAAGCAGTGAACACAAAATGTTGGTAGAGTGTGAGAGGGCAGGATTATCCACCCATTTAGTTCAGCACAAGTACACAAATATCATACAGGAATTTAGTGGAATCTAATCATCCTTTTTTTTTTTTTTAATTAACTCAACAGAAATATTTAGGATCATTATAATTTCTTTATTTAACTTAAAATGTATGTTTTTTTTTTTTTTTTTTTTTACCATTTCAAAACTTATAATGATGATTTGTTCTGTCATTTTGAAATAATGAGTTGGAATGAATTTCTGAGTTTCACTCAACTCCCTAAATCTTTTAAACAAACAAAACAAGTAGACTTCCCCACAGGCCTTGTTTGGAAGTAAAAACAGATTAATCTTTTTTTGTAGTTTAAAGGAACAGACAGGATGGAAACTCGCTGCCTGTCTATAATGCATCTGTTAAATTAAATTTTGATTTGTTTCTTTTTATAATACTGGTAGCAGTCTTAACCATGATGCAGGTTTGTATTAAATTTATACTCCCTTTTAACCAATTAAATCTCTGGGAGCAAATTAATACTTCATCTTTGCAATGACTCTGACTCCACAGGGGCTGCAGCTGTAACCTCTACCTACAGTATATTTTCTTATTTTAATGAGTTCAAACTTTAAGATAGACTTTATACTGCAAGCCAACTTGGTTATGTTAAAATGCTTGTTGAAGTTCTAAGAGATACCAAATGATTTCTGTGAATTTGTGAATTCAAGTCAAATAAGGTGACAGCTGACCATTTTGATAAAGCGTGAATAGATTTGCCAGTTCAAACAATAACCGAAGTAGCTGAATAAATCACACACACACTAGGACAAGGGTTCACACTACATACTATGTTTGATCAAGATAACATGAGGTGTTAGCACAAATTGTATTTTTATTTACCACAACAAAGTTTTAAGGTTATTCATCTGCCCCACGAGTTATATTTGACAGTTTATAGCAAAACTACATGTGAAATTCTGTGTCGTTAGGCAAAAAGAACATTACTTAACAGCATGTCAAGTCATTTCATTGTCAAAGGAATTCAAAACAAGCCCGCTCTTGCTTCTAAAAATGCTATTTAAAATTATTCTTAAGATAAAACAAAAACTGATATTTTTTATATTCCCTGGCTCGCTAAAGATAAACAGTATCAAGGACATTAGTTAGATTAGACAGGTTTACTGTAACTCAGGGGACCTACAGTCTAATTTTAGGTTGATGAAATAAAAATTAACATTTACCACAAAAACACATTTCTGAAACAGTTGTTGTTTGTAAAAATATACAGAAAGACTGCACATACTGTATATGCTGTATTTGCCCATATGCAGCTACTTGGATAGAACCTATAGTGTTATTCTGAGGCTACAACTAGGTTATTGTGTATTTGATTAATATGAACTTTTAGAAAAATATTCAATTAGTGACTTTTTCTTAAATTTGTTTTTGTAATGCATATAACAGAATTTTGATGATTGACTTTCAATTACAGGATTCAAAAGAAATATGCTTTGAATGATAAATTTTTTTAAGAACAGCTTAAAGCTTGTGTATCCAAATCTGAATTAATGACTTGGGTTGTTATAAAGGAGGGCATGTATAAAAACAAAAAGTCTTACTTTAGTTCCATAAATCCAAAAAGTAACTCCTGCGTTTCATCGGCAAGTATACCCCTCAAAGTATTGAAGAATATAAAAAACAAATAACGTGACATTGCTGTATTTTCATGTTCTTCAAATAATGCAAAACATTGTCTATATTTCAGCCAATGACGAAGAAGGTGGCGGAGGGCTGAGTGATAAAGTGTCTCTCTACAAAGGAGACATTACTGTGTTGGAGTTGGACGCCATCGTCAATGCCGGTAGGCACTCTGATCTTTTTGCACTGTTTGGTGGTGTTTGATGCTTGAGGACAGCTCAGCTCTTAGACTGTCCTTGGCTGCCCCCTGCTGTTAAGATTCAGGAAGTACTTGTTCTTGAAGCATTGCACAAGTGCCGAGTATGACGGAGACAAATGTTAAACTGGACATCTGCTGTCATTGATGTGACCTCCCTCTGGCTGATATACATCACTGTTTAGATTGAAATTCCAGCTCTTTGTCCAACCTCGAGTCAGTGAAACATGAGCTTCATCACCAAATTGCTCTTGATGTGGTTACTCTTGTTTGTAATTAATGTGTTGTGTTTGCCTCAGTGTTTATTAAGCGCTGCTGTTGGGTAAAACTTGGAACAGATCTGTTATTGTGAGTAAAAGCGAGGATGGCGAAGCAGACAGGGTTAGCAGGAACGCTTTTTTTTTTTTCCAGGGTTGCACCACTGTTATGTAATTTTCTGCAGTGTGCTCACAACCTACACGCACAGTTCGAGGTGCTAAAGGATTGCTTTACCTGTTGCTTCTACAGCTGATCAAGAGGAACATTTTGCAGCTATAAAGATTACGTTGGCACAGCATGACTGTGAGGCAGCAGTATATTAACATGGTCTAAACTCACTTCCTGCAGGTTTGCTTTCGTACTTTTCCTTCCTCATGCGGTATTTGCGAACACATTTGCGCATTACAGTCTAGTAAGCAGTGTGAGTCTTCTGTGAAATGAATGCTCTATAATTTATGCAAAATTAATAGATGTGAAAAACAGACTGCTCAGTTGGTTAAGTCTAATGAATTTAATCTATTATGTAAATATCAATCCTGATGAGGATCAGGTAACATGGCATCCTGAATCATCAGCATCACGTAAAGACAAAAGACGGCACACCTGACACACACCTGTAATGACAGTTGTCCGGCTTTATCAACATGTTGACCTTTACAAATGGAACACCTTAGTGGTTATTTATGCAATTCAAGCAGTTTGTTGTTGTTGTAGTACCTGCCACACGTCTGAAGTGCAATGCTGTCTGCTATTTAAATATAAACTCTATATAGATTGAAGTAGGAGCACATACTATTGTTGTAGTATGTACTCCTATATAGGCAGTGTGAATCCCTCTTTTACCCCGTTTTATTACAGTCCTGTTTTAAAGTCTGCGTCCTTTAAACATCCTACAAAATGAAGGTTAATGTGGGGGATAAAGTGAGCAGTGTCTCTCTGGCATATGAGAATGAATATACTGTTCAGGAGGGAACATTGCAGGTTTTTGTTTGAAACTGTTGAATGCTATTGTAGCACGGACAAGCACTTTACTTCATCAGTTAATGCTGCCAAACGCCCGGGCTCTGATTGAGCTACATGTTGGCCGGGAGGCAATTTGTTCTGTTTAGCAGGCTGTCAGCGGGGCTGAAAGGTTGAAGGAATTGCTGAAGCATTTTCAAATTTTTAGAAGGTCTCAACATTTGGCCCTGTGCTACTCTATTCATACTGCCAGACCAGTTGTCTTTGTACAGGTGGTGGGACTGATAAGAACATATAGTGGTGGACTTTGCTGTCCTGTTTTGTTTACTCACCGTGTCAGCTCTGCACAGTCGTATGTTGTGAATGTACATTTTAATGTGAATATAATGTTCCAGGCCATGTTTTTTGTCACTGGACACAAAAGAATCTGCAGTACGGCATTATCTTATATGAATAGTGCGTACAAACTATTTATTGGTTAAATAGGGTCTCGTGGCTGTAGTGGCTGTTGTCCAAATCTTAGTGAGTAACACAATTCTGAGCAAACATTGCGGATGTTGGGCAATGCACATTGATAAGATCTTTGGATAGCTTGTTCAACTTCTTGCCTTTCATCTATTCACTGCCTCCAATCTCTTGCCTGCAGTACTTCCATTTTCTCATGCTGTTTTTCATTGAGGCTTGGCACCAGCAGACTGCTGTGTATGAACTATGGGACTTTTTGAACACTGTGAAAGTATTAGTGGAAAGCTTGATAAGCTGTCGGAAAGTCTTTTTCTCGGGAGTCAAACATGAAGTGCAGAAATGGTCATTGTGCAAACCCTAGGTCAATTTGAAGGAAAATATCTCCCCTTCTTCACATATTTTGTCGAGTTACTATATTTATTATGCCCGTCTTGTGCTCAGTTCATATTAACTGAATTATCACTCCAGAAACACGTTGTTTGTATAACACTGGACTCTCCTACCTGCTGCCTGAGTGAGGTCAGTTTGGTCTTGTAGATGATATATTGATATGATTACACTGGGCTGCAATGCGAGATGAAATATTTACATTTTTGGAAAGTATGCATTATGACAGCTTGTTATTTATTATGGCACTTCTTACATGTTTCTTTCATATATTTAAGACTGCATCAGCATTATGTTCTCCAAGTGCATCAACTGTAGCTCACTGACATAAACAGTGACATCAATGTGTCCGATTTTCAGGAAGTAAGAATCACTACAGCGTGAGTAGTTTGTCTGAAGCTGGAAGTTTTTAATCTCAGTGTAACATTTTGAATGCATTTTATGTGCCCAATACACTGAGCGTTTGTGCAAAAAGGTTTTGTCATGACAGCAGTAATGTGTGGGTTGTAAAGGAGAAATGTCCAGCTTGGCTCTGCTGTTATGGTTTCTGCCTATAGCTTTAAGAGGGTGTCAAGTTGCTTTATGTCCTCCATTAAAATTTAATTATTGGGCTCATTGAGTTTTTAATTCTTCCTTAATTCTGTTTGGCTGGAGGTTGCATGGGATGTGCTCAAACTGTCACCTGGATGAGAGCCTGGAGAGAACAGGACAGGAGGGGCCGTGGTGCCGATCGGTGAAGTGCAGGTTGAGAAAGCAGGATGGCCGTATCGTGACAAGGTCGCTTGGGCTGCATCATCCAGTCCCAGCAGATGGCCCAACTGAGCCTCATTTTATAGAATGAGCCTACAATGGTCTGCATAAAATGCTGTTAGAGCCATACTCGTGCTTCTAGTAACCTCTTCCTTCTGTTTTTAAATGGTGACAATGACAGGGAGGCACACTGACATGGATCAAATTATTGACACTCTTGGGACTTATCTTCTCTGACATAAATTGAAAATGACAAAAGTAATTGGCATCCAGTATCTCCATTCCATTTTTGAATGAACACTTTGCTTTGAATTTCCATGTGAAAATTATTTAAAAAATTGCAAGAAATGAAAATGGCATTTACAAAAATATTGGAGCCTAAAATGTAATATTCAGATTCTTTGCTTTGTTTTGGGTCATTATCCTTTTGGAGAAGGCATGACCTGTTACCGAGTCAGAGCTCTCTGTCACTGGGCCGTATGTTTGCTGCCAGGATGCCTTGATAATCTTCCTTTTTATTGGGACCTTCACAGATTCTTCATTCTGGCGCCGGGGGCCAGATTCAAGCAGAACATGAGAGTGTTTTACAGTGGGGGTGGATTTCTTTTCTTCAAAAGCCCAATATTTTCTTTTGTGAACATTTAAGCTTATAATTTTGTTTCATCTGTCTGAAGGACACATTTTCTCAGACCCATTGTGGCTTGTCAACATGCATTTAGATTATTATTATTTTTTTTTAAATGTTCTTCCATGGAGCCCACTTTAATTCAGAAATCATTGTACGGTGTAACATGACACCTTTATATGATTTTGGAGGTCAGCTAGTACGTGTTTTTAAAGTTTTCAAATGAACTAGGATTTGGCCATGGTCCATGGACCTTAAACTTTTTCTTAAAGATGATTTTGTTGTTTACCTTGACCATGCTGGCAAGTATTTTCTTCTCATCTCCTCAAACTCTTTTCTTTTTTTTTCTCTTGCACATGTTCAAGGTCATGTTGGTGTGCGCAGTAAAAGAGTACAGTGATTACTGTTCTTCATTTAGGTAGGCTGAATGACTAATTATTGGACCGAAGACTACTGTGATATTAATTGAGGAAAAAGGTCTGCTTCATATATCACTACAATTCATTTGCAGTATTCATCACCACTTTTAGAGGGGTTTAGAAGCTGTTTGTGGAATAAGCAAAAATTCAACTCTTTCACAGCTTTATTTGTTTTATTTTCTGACAAACCAAAGGCATGCAGATATGCATGACAAAAAAAAGCTTTTAATTTAGACTCTTCACGGAGAATCAAGATGTCTTTCAATGAGATATGGGTACAGATACCAACACTTTCAGCCATGTATTACATACTTCCCAAAATCTGGATCTCGTTTTTTACTCTGCATATTTTCTAGATTACATCCTAACAGTGCAAATTCTTTCGTCCTTTGTTTTGAGTCCATAAGTATAAAAGACTTCCTGCCCACATTTTCATAACGGGCATTTTTCTCCTTTTTATAATAGCTGGAGTATGTTAAGTAAGTCACCAACAATACTGCCATTTACTGTCATTTTGATAAAACCCTGCAATTTCTCTGAATGCAATTCATCCACTCTAGCAGACCATGTCTTTGGCATATATAGGCTATTTCGATTGGTACCGGACAATGACAGATGAAGAGAAGAGACCATCACAGTTAATCAAGGCATCTTTCAATGAAATTTAGAGGGTTCACTAAAAGTTGAAAGGATGCTCAAATTAGGTTTTAAAATTATTATATATCATTGCTGTTGCTTTTACATGGCAAACAGAAGATAATGTCTTCCATTTTTTTCTCCTTGTCTTTTTGCATGGAGTTCATGTGAGTGTCACCATCCCTCACAGATCAGGGTGAGGTTGTGGAGATAGCAGTGTGAAGTGGAGAGGACAACTCTTATCGTGATGACTGTGGTAATTATGCGCAGGGTTTGATGCCTCATCCATTATCTGTTGTAAACCTTTCCCATCTTTCTGTATTAGATCATTTTTACCGAAGCCAATTTAGTGTGCCCAAGGAATCTGGTTATGAATGCTATAAAGAACCCACAGAGGCTGAGATGAGATCAAGAAATTAATTTGGTATTCGGTGGTATGGGCCCACAGTCATCACAGGCTTGATGAGCAGTGACCCTCGGAGGGCAGAATGCCATGATCCAGCTGAGATTACCTTTTGTATTTTATTAGATATGCAGTCGATTCAAACAGTGTTTGCCTGCGAGGTTGTTTGGCACAAAGGCAGCATTGTTTTACTTTCATGGTCTTTCATATATAATGTATAGAACAGAATCCTACATGTCAATGTACCATGTCTGGTCAATACTGAATAGAAGACAATGTTATTATGTGGTCAAAGCAGGATAACGTGGAGCTGCAGCGGTTTATTTAAACCAGTAGTGTGAAACCAGAATATGACATGGATGTTTAGGTCAAATTTGGACGAAAAACACAAGCAAAATGAAAAACAGTGAAATTTGCTAAATTGGATTCACCTGACATTATTTATGTGTTTTGAAAAACAAGAACTACAGCTGAGTTTTTGTAGGTTGAGAAAAGTCCACAGTGGTTCAAGTTCATCTTTCCTCACTTATTGAAAACCTCCATAATTGTGGCAGCACAGCAACAGTGCAAGATAATGGTGTGTGTAATGTCCAGAGAATATTATGTGCTTCTCTGAGTCACAAGCCTTAATGGAGAGCACTGCCTTATTTATTAGGGAATGACTCTCTGAGTGCTTTGATAATATTTTAGCCTGCATAGCAGAAGGCTTTCCAGAATGAGAAGTAGATGTGGCATTTTTATTCTCTTGCTCCGGGTCTATAGACAGTCTCTAAAATGACAAGACTTTTCATTGTTGCTCCTCCCATCTTCACGGTGCTTTTAGAGGCATGGTTGTAATGTGCTGTATGATGACATATTCTCTTTTTCCACTATATGAAATGGATTTGCTATACAAACCCTTATTTTATTGTATCTGTCAAAAATGTTGCTGGGACTATGTTACTGTTATGGGATGGGGGAATTTTATTCCTTTCCAATAAGCCCATGCTGACTAAAATCTGACTGTGGCATGACAGATCAAACAGTGGTGTCACATTTACAATTCACTTTTTACTTTTCCATTCTTTCCGTTCCAAAGTGAATGACGAAGCCTTTGGCATCTGGTTTTGCTTCCTACTGTTAAGGGATCTTGTCAGTGTCGACTCTTCATTAGATTTTCTGTCAGGCCATGGATGTGCTGCACAACACTCCCAGCCCCCGGAGAGAGAGGCTCGATGGGCCTATCTGTCTCTCTGCAGATTCACACCGTGTGCTGTAACCTCCCTGAGTGATGCAGCCATGCTCCCAGCAATATTGCTGCAATTCAGGGCCTCTCACTCCCTCTTTGTTCTTTATTTTACTCCGCTGTCAGTTTTATACATGCAAGTGCACGCACACACACGCATACACACATAGCCATCTTTCAATCACCACAAAGGACTTTACATTGCCTTACATTCAATTTCCTGACTTGTACCTCAACCCAAACCATAATCACTACCACTAATCTTTACCCTTACCTAAAGTCATAATAAAATGTAATGACTTCTGTTATGGGGACTCGCTTAAGGGAGGCCATTTCTCTCTGAGTAAACACATTAATGCTCCCACAACAACCACACACGCAAAGTACATTTGGAGCCATGGCAGAGGACTGGTAACTTCTTGAACAAACTTGTGATTGTTGCACTGTCACACGAAGAATGAAAACCAATGCCCCTGGCTGAGAGAACTTGCTGCTCTGATGAACAGCGAAATGACTCCAGTGAGTGGGTTGCATTGGGCCCTGCACTAAAAGGTCCAGTTAATCGTATCACCTGTGAGAGAAGTTCAGCACAAGGACAGGGTTTTCCCTGCCATCACTTTGTACATGTGAGCTGAGGTGACAAACCAGCTGGCGAGCTTCCCCTTATTCCGGTTTCAGCTTGATTTCTCCCTGACCTGTATCCAGTGAGCAGCCCTGCCTCTGGGTTTGGTCAATATCAAAGTTGTTTACCTAATCTCTGTGTGCTAACATGGCCAAATAGAAATAATTTTTCATGAGGTTTCCCTAATGGGAAGTAATCATGGGAATCTGGGCTGTCAGTGAGTGTCCGTCTGGCACTTAGAGAATTGTCTGCAATTGCTTGGACTGCTAATGGTCTATGACCGTATTGAGTGTTTGAGAGAACGAGCCTGCGCTTCTCTCCCAGTCATGCAGTGTGTGACCCAGCCCACATCCTCTCCCTCTCCAACACTAATACACACTTGAAAACATGGATCACTCTCACACACACACAAAGTGAAGGCCCTGAAACCGAGTCTGTGTCTTTAGAGACAGTTGCCAGTGTTCATGAAGAGACCTGTCATTCAGGTCAGGTCCTCACTTGTCTCCCCAATGGACAGACAACTTAAGTCATTGTTGTCAAGGTCAGTACGTCGCTGTTTGCATCCCTGTTTTTCTTCCTGGCCCCTTGCGTCTGTTTCACTGGCCCCTCCCCGTCCTGAAACAAACATTTCAAAACATCCTGCCTTATGCTGCACACACGCCAGATCCCATCCATCAGGCCCGTGAGCAAGCGAGAGGGTCTTCAGTTGGGAGCATAAGGAGAGTCTCTCACTACCTTCTGTTTCTTTTTTCTTGTGTCACACAGAAGTTGAGGATCTTTTAAACATAGTACTATCTTAGAGGGCATTTCTAGAACATGGCAAGAAAAGTAAGTAGTAAAAAAAGACTGATTTTTGAGTTATTTTTATTTAATGAAGAAAATTTACTCTCATAAGTATTTTAGTGGTCCATGGATGGCCATAAATAAATAAGAAATTCTAGAAAAAACCAGGACAGCTTTTCAGAGCGGGTACTTGGAGATTACAAAATGACTCGCATCCTTCATCTACGTGTACAGTGTGAGAAGACCTTCCTGCGAGTGTATGCGTGTGTGGTGATGGTCTGAGCCTCACTGGCAGATGAATAATTATTTTCCAGTATAAAGCAATCCCTGCTTTATACTGGAAAATATTTATTAATCTGCAAGTTTGTACATTGCCGACAGATCCCAGAAGAATGGATTCACAGTTTGTACATTTATTGACCTGTAGGGGGCACTGTGGCTCCATTTAAGTATCAGCGACATCCCTGATAGCAGCGCAAGTGAGAGAAGTGGGATGACTGAGCTGGTTCTGCACTTCAGATGGATAAATCCCCGTTTTCTGATTTCCCTTCACAGATATTTCTTTAGAAATGTTTGTGGTGACAACTGGAAATTTTCAGCATCTGCTTCTCCAGTAGCCTTGGAAAATGTCCAATATTGGGTTGTTTTTGGAAACAGAAACACATTTCTGGAGCTAAATGAAACACTTTACAAAAACAGAGATGCTGAATTTGGAGCTTATTACAAGTCTTCAGCTGTTCTACTATATTACCATTGAAGAAGTGAGTGTGGCTTTACACTTGTGGTAGAGATGGGGAGATACTGCATGTGTGTAGTTATGTGCACAAAAGAGGGGGTGAG
Source organism: Brachyistius frenatus (assembly GCF_029030835.1). Lineage (NCBI taxonomy): Eukaryota > Metazoa > Chordata > Actinopteri > Embiotocidae > Brachyistius > Brachyistius frenatus. The sequence continues at coordinate 6,475,903 of NW_027210607.1, forward strand.
GTCTTTTATCTATAAGAGAATGTGGGGAGATGCTTGGTGAGAATATCTCTTCACTGGTGGAGTAAAACGGGGTTGAGAGGAGTGTCTGAGAAATCAACCCCTGACTGCTGACGGTTTCTCTGCACAATCCCCAGGCAGTGTGGTCTGCATTGTCATCAGCAGGCAATTCACTGGTCTTCACAATGCCCCTCTTTGAACATCAGTTCATTCTCCCTGCCTCTGTTTTCCTCAGTTCTCTCATTTCAGTTTCAGTTTGTCTCAGTTAATCTCTAGTCCTGCAAATGCTGTAAGCCTCTGCAGAAACAAACAAATGCAAGCCATGTACACAGCGAGCCCAGGAAAAGTGTGCACCTTAGCAGAAATACTGATGAACTGCTTGGTTACAGGCCTGCAGTGGCAAGGTTTTCTATAATGGCTTTCTATGTATAATGGCTAGGTAATGGTAATGGTGCAGGTAATGAGCAACATAATGTTACAAGTAAGTAAAGGAATATAAAATACACATTTTGACGAGGGATGTCATCTTCCTTCACCAGACACTCCATTTGATCATTTTATGCTTCAGCTTCACTGTCCTGCTTCCCTCTGAGGAGAAGGCAGCGGTTCAAATACATTCATGTTGTACAGCATACTGCATGTAGTCATGTTGTAGCAGGAATAAAACAATCCAATGCAGCGTTACTGTGACTAAGTCTCAATCAAAATTCCACCTCAAACATCAGGGCTTTATGGAAATATGAAATTATGTCCTATCCACTATTTTTCTGTTTGCTAAACAGAAAAATCATTCCATATAAGAGGGCCTCTAAGCAACTGAAATGAAAGACTGAGGTTTTCGGAGTAGCTTTAAATGAGAATATAATTCCTCTAACCCAGGGCAGTTCATTCAATTTTTTTGAGCATGAACAAGTTTCTCTGAGGACCCAGGGGCCGTGTTCTTAAAAGTAGCTCTCAGTTGACCACTTTGAATGCATTTTAAAATAACTGTTGTTTCACTCAGAGTTATAAAAGTTTTAGCAGAGAGTAACTCTCAAAGGAGCATGGCACTGTTACATTTCCAGATGCTTGGTCTTAAGAAGTTTGCTTCCAACTGAGCTGTTACAGGAGGGAGTAAATACAAAGAGATGCGCTTTCTCTTCTTAAACACAAAATATTCTTCAGAAGAATATTAAAATGAGTTAGCTGGATGTATTTAATATTTCAGAAGTACACGTAATCATAATGCTAAGAATCCTTCTGTTGGTGTGGTTAGAGTTATCTCTCTTGAAACTAAATGAAGCTAAATGTTTATTCAGCAACATCTTCTCCTCAATTATGTTCAAGGTTAATGAAGGAGTTTAACAGCTCAGTGTTCACCCAAAGTATTTGTGTTAGAGTTAATTTTGTTCAGCTGTCACCTGCAGGTTAATTAGCATCACTTGCCAATTTTAGGCTTTTCATAGGCAGCTGTCCCAACCACTGCTAATACTGCTAGTACTGCCACCACTGGAAAGCATTTTGTTGATGTATTTTATTGGCGTTTATGTTTCAGAATATGTCGTGCATAAGTAGTTCTTTTTTTTCTTTTTTCTGCAGTATTTTACTTGTTGTCCACGTCTTATCACAAAAATTCACAAGTTACATCTTTTTGTTAGAAAAACTTCTTTACAATATTTACTGAAGAATCATGCATTCACACATGCAAATTAAGTTGTTTTGGATGTTAGTTATGTTGAAAGAAAGAAATGACTATCGAATACTAATATAATGTCCTTAAATTACTTGTACTTATTTTGTAACATATGTAATTATATTGTATATTTATAGTGGCTTCATTTTTACACATTAGGTAATAAACTGTCATCGTTACAGTGAGTGGCTGTTTTCAATAGGTCATTAGAGTACACATTAAACTGGACGTGCTGCAACTTTGACTGACATCCATCAGCAGTCTGTTAACATGTGATGCCCATCATGTTGGAGAAGTTTATGGTGTTTATAGTTTATTTTATTTTAGCCTCCTTATATCATGTTTCATAGCAGCATGTACCATGTGAGAGAACTTTTCCATTTTCTGTAAGGAACCTGGTTGCAAACAACAACAGCCTTTCCTTGATTAAAACAAATAAGATATGCATTCAACACAACAATATTTTTTAAACCTTGAAAAAAAGCAATAAATGTGAGATTAAATGTTGTTATTTTGGGAAAACAATCGGCCAGTGAGAAAAAGCTCTTAACTCTGATGGATCTAACCTTAAAGAACATTGCTGAATGCTCTCTAATAGAAATTAGTCTGTCCCAAGGAAAATATGCTGACAGTCAGTGGCTATTATACATACAAATATATGTATATGGAAACAATTTCTCTTCATGTTTTAAAATGTTCCATTAATGGAAGCAATCACAGTCATTTCCAGAAAAAGAAAAGGATCATATCATAGCATTTTGGTTTGTCTTTAGCATAAGCCAGAAACACACAGTGGTGTGTTAAGGTGTTGAAAAACTCGTCTGATTGAAGTCATTGTGATGAACAGACCTGTGACGATGTTTTAATTGAATATACCTTATCTATTGTCCAGTCCTAATGAAATACTTTCAGCAAATGCATTGAACTCCAGCAATCAGCAGCAACTCTCTGAGCTGCGTGGCTGCACAGTTGTTGCCGACGTGTATGATAATGAAGCACCGACTGGACGTCCTGATGAAATGAATTTCCCTTCTGTTGACACAAGTGATTGTGTGGTTACTGTAGGGCTCAGAGAATGTGGACTCATTATGTAAAAAGACCTTTATTCAGCCGACTGGTAATAGAAATGAGGCTAGGTTCTGGGGGCTATGATGAATGCTAAGCTTTTTGTGAAATGTCCGCAAGATATGATTTTATTAGGCATGATTGAGTTATTATTTAGAAAGGCCTTACAGCTTACAAGTCAGTGTTTGATGTAACTACGCTGCAAACAATGAGTACTAATGAACTCCATCAGTTTTCTAAAAGTGGAACTCATTTGAGTGCATTTATGACATGATCTCAACACTATTGACTGCAGACTGTGTTTGGAGACAGTTCTGTGTATCGCAGGATTTCTATTTCTTCACATGGTCCTTAAGAGACCGTTATTATGGTAACTAGGCCTTATATATGTTGAACATTTTCCTTCAGATGCTTGACTTATCCCCAGAGGAACAACGTGATTTTAGGTTGATCAAGAAGTTAAATTGGGTTTTATTTCCATACCAGAGTGCTGCATGGGAAAGGTTGAGAAGAGGCTGCAAAGAGAAGGCTTATGGCCTGAGTGGCAGTGAGCGCAGAGGTGGTTAATACTGCAGGGTTCAGAAGGGTTGCACATATAGAGTAGTTATAGACAGGTTGATGATTTGTTGTGATGTACACGGGGAGAGCAGCGAGACCTGACTCAGAGGTTGTGCGACCTCAAACAAACTGCATTTGTTTAACCTCACTCAGCTGTGGAGCTATAATGGGATGATGGCTGCTGCCATTAGCATGATGAAATGGACAAATAAGTGACTTTAGTGAAACCCACTCAAGTAAGGGGCTGCAATTTGGCTGCCCTTTGATGCTTCAGTTGGCTATGGAAACAATTTTATCTCTTTTAATAGAATCTTAGTCCGCCCTCTCCACCCACAAACAAAGCAGATTAAAGGTTCCCAACAAGGCGAAGACTGCTGCGGTGCGACTGAATTCCCAATACTGTGGGTGGCATTGGGGTCTTTGTCTGCTGTGTGTAGACACTGGTGAGAAACTCCCTGAACACAGATTCAACGCTCCAATTCTGCTCCATTGTGCTCTATTCGGTTTATTTAAGGAGGTTTCGGGTCTTGGATTTCTTTTACGATGGATACCCCACCAGGACAACAACAGGCACTTTATTTAAGTTATGGTAAAGGCCATAGATTAATATACAGGTTGAATGGAAGATATAAAGGTGGGAAGATGGCATTAGACATTAGATTCATACGCTTTATTATCTTGTCAGCAAAGCAGTGAACTCTCCCTGTACTATAAGCTATATCTAGGTTACCACATTATTGTGTTGTGCTTCGGCATGATGTTGAAGCTAATTATATCTTGAGTGGCTGAAATTCAGGCTGTTACAAATACAAATCAGCTTCTAAGCAGCTTCCTCATAGTCCTCTCTGATATGAGCGCTGAGGACCCTTTATCGTCTTTTTCTTGCCTCTTCTTCCACGAGCAGGTGTTGATTGATTTGTAAGCACGTCAGTCGGTGTGAATGAATGTGCAAGAGAGAAAAAAAAAAAGAAGAGCTTGTGTTCATCCTATTCATGAGTTGTTTTCTTTTTCATTGGTTTTGGACAAACATGAAGACAAGGTGCAAAGACACTGTATAGTTCTAGGTATAATGAAAAGCTTCCAGGTGAGGGGAGAGAAGAAAGAGAGGAGGAAGTTATGACTGACAGGAGACTCGGAGGACGACGTTGTGTGCCCTCAGCAGATTTTAGTGTTTCATGTTCGCTGGATAATCAGGCACCACATGGCTATCCTCCAGCCACTTCAGTCCCCGGGGCGCTGTGCCGTGTTGTGATGAAATGCATCACAGTTGATATAGCTGCGTTTATCATGTCATTGTGGATGTCTTTACAAGTGGTGGTAAACAAAAAGAGTACAAGTTAGTTGTATATTGTATGGCCAAAGAGTTAGAAAACTTTTCCCCAGTAGACTTAATAACCCCTTCAATGATGTATTATCTGTATAGAATAGAATACAAGTCCAAATAGACATTACAAGGCAGATGGTCAGCATCATTGCCGACATATTTTTGCTTGTTAATTTAAGGGGAAATAAATGTGGCTTTTACAGTATACAGTGTACGCTGATTATTTAAGTATTATTTCTGACATTCAGAGGTATAGCTGCAGCTTAGTGAGATTTCTGAGAAATCACTTTGATATTTCCATCAGCTGCCAGGATTTCTAGCTTTTACAACTTAGCATCTCGCCCACAACAAAAAATTCACTGTTGGCATTTTAAGACTGTTGGCATTTCAAGACTCCTCGTCTCTCCTGTTGAGTGATGAACGATTGACTGGCACCAGAAAAAACATTCAATCATGGTTAAAAAGTCTCGTAGTCGAGCCTAAAAAGAAAATGACTAAGCAGTTTTATTTTTCTAACATTTAGCATCGTGACATCAGGACATGTTTTTGTTGGTTCTCTGCTTTAATGACGTTTCTCGTTTGTTCCTGCTGTTCAATTGTGACTGTGGCTAAAGTAGGCCTGTCACGATTATTACACAGTTGCCTGATCACGTTTATTTGAATTGTTTCCATTTATTTGTACAAAATCAGCTGGAAGTAACTGACAGAAATGTAAAATTTCCGTTACCACATCGTTTTCCAGCGTTTAAGGTTTGACTGGTGCTCTTTTAACGACGACATCTCGTTGCGACCTCTTCTTTAATTATGGTTAAATGACACGAGTGAGAAATAGTGCCACCGTGGTACATTGTTTATTTTGATAACTGTCACTGTCAGTCATTTCCTTGTATATTTCAGTAATAGTTAAGTATTTAGGTTGTTATTTATATCGTATCTGCCCTGTGCAATTAAAGGCAAACAGACGTGTTTTTTTATTTGAATGTTCCAATCTAGATAAATGGCTCCTATTCTTCATAAGGCATATGTGTATCATTCAACTATTTGGCTCATACCTAGGCTTATTAAATCATGAGTCACAATTATTTGTATGAAAATTAATCGTCAACTAAAATGTCATCATCGTGACAGCTCAAGAGAGTTTCAGGGTTGAGAGGGTGATGTATAGACTCTTGTAGAAAATGATGGAATAAGGGATGTATGAATATAAAGACCTCAGTGGGATAAGTAATTCTAATTTCAAACAGGGACATTGGTTATTGCTGTCACTCAGCTTTTTCTGTATGTGAGGTTATGGGCAACTACTCAAACAATTAGTCATCACTACATCCAGAGTCTCCATCGCATCAAAATATAATTCTACTCAGACTAACAAAACAACGTCTCACAGTTATGTGTGGGGAAGTATCTCATAAGCCTTTGAGCACAATTTCAAGTATTTATTGCAAAACTCAATCACTGCATCTCACTTTTAAAACCTTGTATTTTACAACTGACTGTAGTCTTGGTTAAACACACTAATTATCTTGTCACTGTCCTCTCTGAATAATTCATGAATTGCAAGTTGAGCACCTGAAATGATGTTAACACAGAACAAAGCCTTCCACCTTTGTTTTGTTTAGCAAAATAATCCTATTAGAGTTTACAATCTGATGCAAGGAGCTGCACATTGTGACAGAACAGGTAAACATATATTAAGGAGAATATACATCACATTTAAACTCAACGAGTAGTAGTAGTCAGGTTAAGTCTGAAATCTTCCTCACTGACAATCCCTCCAACAAACAAGATGATACCCATGTGTGCACTGTACAAGTGAGACAAATCACAGCGGCATGCAACATTATATAGGTTACGATGTAATGACAGCTGCATTACACTTTGTCGATATACCTTTATATTGCTGTAGAAATTGAATGTGCATACCATGGCTTTCCTTAACCCCAGCGCTGGAGCCTTTAAGATACTTTTTCTTAAATGGATGGATAGATAAATTACTTGGTGTTTGATTTCAATGTATAATTGGGTATTATAGACATACTAATGTGTGATAACTGCGTCTGTTCGTGTGTTTTCCTTCACACAGTAACACTAGTGATGGAGTGAAGTCCTAAAAAGAACTGCCCAGTGATTTTCATTTGGAGGACAGCTCAATTAACCGTTGGCCAATTAATGCTGCCTCTGCTGCTGAAATTAATGAAGAGGCATGTCGGCGCAGGCCAGCAGGATGGGAGGAGAAGCAGAAGGTCAGATGGAATATTCAGAGATTTAGTGTAACAACAAGCAACATATTTTTGGGTGCATTTAGATCAAATGTGCTCCTAAATCAAAACAAATATGTAATGCACAGAGTAAAGAGATAGATTATACTTGGTATACTCATCTTAAACAAACGTTGGTTCCTTGATCAGAGAAGCCAATGATTTGCTGTCATATACTGCAAAGTGGTTCAGAGTCAACAAACTTTCCTTAAATGGCAGAAAATCCAAAATTATTTTCAGAAATAGAAAGTTATCCAAAGGAAGATGCTAAATTGTTTGTTATATTGAAGTCACCAGTGCATAATTGTTCAGTGTATCAGTAGATGAAAAATAGTTCTGGAAAAGACCACACTGAATGTGTTGAGAACCACAAAAAAGTATGAATTATTTTTGCATAATTAGAAAAGTTTGTTCACTCTTGAAGTAATTTTGTCTTCCAATATGAATATAGTTTAATCTATCTGTCATATCGTTGGGCCAGAACATACATTATCCTCCTCCACAATAAATACTATTATAATTCAGATTATTGCTTCAAATTGCCATTAACCAGCAGCGCCCCTGTTCAGGAAATGAAGTTTTGGCTATCAAATATGCATCTTTATGTAAATCTTTTAAAAGTACAGCTGTACACAACTGTCATTTTAATGAACTCTAATGTCCATTCAAAACCAACCAGACAATAATATACTATACATCTGTGTTCTCATCTCTTGGACAAAATGCCATAAAATAAAGACCATCACTTTGGAATATCAGTCCCCTCTTTATCAAAACCTGTCCATCACTGTCAGTAGCATTTAAATCCAATATATATATATTATTTTATCATTATTAATAGCACAAAGGAAGTGAAAAATATGTAAAAACAAACAGCAAGGATTGTGCAGGATCAGTAAGAAACCCTAGAGGCCTTCCAGTAAAAACCTTCCCTCTAAGATTTACAATTAGATATTTGTTTCCTTAACATTATGAGATAAAATACAAATAAAACAAACATAATCACCCATATGTTTTTACATATTTTTCACTTCCTTTGTGCTATTAATAATGATAAAATAATAATTTACTTTCAAATAGGGGTGCCTGACAGCGCAAGGGAATTCAGAAGCATGCGGATAACATATATTGTAAACAAACACCACTTTCAGCTACCATTCATTCCTTACAGGTAATAAACTACTTTAGATTTACGCAATGTTTGTGAAGTACTGTTTCTTCACAGTTTGCCTGAGGCGGGTAATAGCTTAAAAACAGACTTTCCTACTATTCTGTAAAATACTCCTCTTGGATTTGACTGGAAGAAAAACCACAGATATGGATTTTGGCTTCTGGGACACAACAATTTACAGGAGTTTTGCAGATCTTGTAAGTTCTTGTGTACAAAAAATTGCTGTAAGAAGCTAGGTTTGACTGATTGTTGCGCTATCCCCCAAAATGAGAGGCTCGGCCTTCGGTGCCGTTATCTCTGCTGATGATTAAGCTGACCTGAAGTGGCCAAAACTCGACAGTTGTAGTTAAGGGAGTCAGCTGGCACAAGACTGATGTGATTCAAAACAATGAGTAAAGTCCACTGTCCTTTTGTGACAAGTCAGTACAGCCTACATTCAAAATGTGTGAGAGGAAGAGTTGAAGGATTCAGTCTTTAAGGGCAGCGAGGAGCAGAGCTCCACCATTTTGGAACAGCTTGCTGTTATCCATAATAAGCACACTGTAAGGCTCTTTAATTGAAGTTTTTATTCTACCAGTGAACAGACTTTCTCTCCTGAAGAAGCAATTTATAAACAAACAAGCTATGTCCAACAGAGAGAGGGCAAACTCATGTTTACCCATCTTCAGACAATTTGGCACTCCAAAATGAAGATTTTTTGTTTTTTGTTTTCGTTTTTAGACGCATGCAAGTTGGCATCAACTGTTCAGTCATTTGTTTAGCAGAGTTCTCTCAAGCTGTGCAAACACACCCAGTGCCACTTTGTAGTAGCGGCGAGGGAGATCTTGTATTTGTCCCAAAAATCCCCATTTGTATGTTTCAGGTTTGGATTTGTTAAGAAGCCAAGAAAGTAAAATGGCATGAGGAGTGCACTGCCTCCCTCGGAGAGCTTCATTATGGTAAACTAGGTTTAGGCTTTCACTCTAAACACCAGCTGGCGTCTCAATCACGACCGTCTGCTGTGGTATGTCAACATATTTAGGTGTTAACACTTTTTTTTTTTTTTTTTTTTTTTTTTTTAACCGTTTCTTTCCTGTTCATTGGCTAAAACAAGACAAATCTGGTGGAGTGTTTTATATTTAACCAACTTCACAAATATTTTGAATTTTTCAGAGATGGTGGTTTTGTATAGTCACTTATTGCAAGAATTTGGCTTTCCATCAATCAATTAGGAGAAGTTGTGACTGTCAACAGAACATTGACGGTGATAAGCAATTGTTTATTTCTCGACCTCTTTGGCTCATGAGTTACTATTGAATTTTCTTGACTCTCCAGACAGCACTGTTGACAATATTACTGATGTTGTTAATGCCTGAATCTGCTCAATTACTCCAGCATTGTGGAGGCAATTATCTTGCACGGCATCAAAAACAAGCCGCGGCGCAATCCAATTTCAGCTGATATCCCTCATTGATCCGTGATATTTCTGTCAGTCAAGGTCAGACAGACCTTCGTTTGTGCTGCTGCCCCTACGACACAGTCTAACATTAGCCCGTTCTTTTTCATTTGACCCGGAGCTGTAGAGCTGCAGGCAGGAATGCGTTATAGTGAAAGAAGTCTTCTCATGTTGTTTGACTCTGCTCAGTACAGTAACGCTGTTGTTGGATTCAAAACCTCCATAGCTTACCCTGCTTTTCTTGGAAGCACACTTAATGAGAAAATGATAGCTGCTAACTATTATAATAGTCTGCTATTATATTGTAAGTTTTAGTCAAAATATTTCTTATCAGAAATTGCACAAACTTTTTCAGCTAAGCAATAGATTTGTAAATGTCCCTCTTGGTTTGTTTCTGAAAGGGAGCAGAAAGGTTTGAAGAGGTGAAGCAGTGCTCCATATATGAGCAGCTTTGTGGAGAATGAACTGAAGAGCCTTGTCCCTTGTGAGACATGTTCTTCTTTCCTTGTAGGATGTTACGAATGAGGAGGGTGTATGGGTACACATTGTTTTTAAGGCTTGTTCTTGGGTTCCTGCTCCCAGTGAGTTGATGGAGAGATCTTGAAAACCTATGTGCTGGCAGATTAATCATCATAAAAGACAACACTGCTGTGCTTGATATTGCCAAGTGGTTCATGGGTGCAGACACCGCTCCTGCCTGCGTTCTTTGACTGCATGTTTCACTCGCTACCGTTCCCTTAGTGCATTGGCAAACATTAGGGTCAAGTTCTTGGCTTCATTAAGGCAATGCACTCAATTGCAATTAGCGGTAAACATATTCTTCCGTTCACTTACCCTTTGATTGCATTGTTATTGCACAAAGGCAAGATAGATAGCTGTATATTTGACGCTCTGTACTTTTTCAATTAGCAAACTTCTTCGCATTTGGGGCTATGTGTCCCATGGGAACCGTACGAGAGGCAGACAACCTGACGAGAGCAAAGTTAGGTTGAATTCATTAACAGTTAGCCTAACTAAGAAGGCATTAGACATTACAGATGAAGACTGGATTGTACAAAAGGAGGATTTTGTGGTTTTTCACTGTCTTTTTAGTACCAAATTCACCAACTTGCTGTGAAACCAGCCCTCAAATCCAAATAATTCAATATACTGTACAAGTGGGTTCTTCAAGAGACTGCAGCGGAGTGGCAAATCTGACTGATTATTTAATCTTCCAGTATGGGAAGCACAAAGCGTTCAATGCATCCAGCGGTGCCAGTGCTAATATAACCATTTGTCGGGGTGGTGGCGGAGTGCAGAATATTTTACCCGTTCCTTTGTACGTTTATGAGTGTGAGGCAGTGTCCCCCCCAGTCAGGGCCACAGCAAGAGGCCAGGAGGTGGAAGATGAATACCTGATAGCTACACTCCCCAGACATTACTAAATGAGCAAACTGGCAGTTTACAGCTACCTCTCAACGCAACCTGCATGTTTTATAGATGAGAAGAATCTCCCTAACTGACAGAGAATGAAAGCACCTCTCAGGATGGTAACATAATGGCCTCTCAGTAAAATGAGACGGGGCTTTATGGGTGTTTATCATTGCACATTTCTCCAACTTTCTTTTACAGCCCAAAAGGAGATGGCAACAAAGCTGGAGAGAACGTTGAGGCTTTTATTTCATTAGCCAATATGTCAGATTGATCAGAGAGGACGAGGAATGTTCCGGTGCTTTATTATTCAGACGGCAATTAAAGTGAGAGCACTACTGTAAAAAGATCAAGTAAATACTTACTGGTGTCTACTAACGATTCCAAACCCCACAGGACTTTTAATGTTATGCCTGTTTCGTGTGCTATTTATGTGTTCATGATGGTGAGCCTTGGTGCCTTTCTCTTAATATTGTGTTTATCAACTCCATCATTCTTCCCTTCACTTTACTTTGCATTTAGTAGTTATGAGCGCCAGAAAAATAGTAGTTTGGAAGCAGAATTTATTTTTACCAGGATATGCTAAAAGTGTTTTTACATTAAATTCAGTTTTGTACCAGTAAGTGAAATCTTTTAATTCGACTGTTTGTCAAATGCATGTTAAGTATGCAGATTTTGTCCCTGAGCTATTTTCTTGTCTGGAAGGAAAAACAGAAACTATATTACACCTTGCAAAACTCTGAACAGCTCTGTCAATTCAAGCTAACAAAATTATGTTATGGTTAGATGCTTCTGAAGGCAGAGGGTTTTACAAGAGGATTTTCTTTTCTCTACAAAAACATTACATACTAAAGTAATAAAATCTGAAAGCTCTCTATTTTATTAAATATTTTCAGCGTAGCGTTAACTGGATAGGAAAAATATGACTCTTCAAGCATCTTTTCATAATTTACTACAGAGCTTTAACCTCACATACTGAATGACCCTGCATTGGAAACTTTGCAGGAAGTGCTCAAAGGTTACATGTCCACAAGGTTTCACTTCATTTTTCGCCTTACCACTGGGAGGTCATCAGGCGCTCATATCCATGAGACCTGCTGAATTGGCTTTAAGTGGACAAAGATGGAGACTTGCAAGGAATTAGCAAGCAGGTACAACAAAAGGGCTTCCCTGGAAGCTAACGGAGCTCATCAGTTTTTCTCAATTAGTTGGCTGCGATGACTGAAATGACTTTGGCAAGGAGGGTTTATTACAGTGACATGGAGAGGACGGCCACGCAGGTGGACTTTTTATAATTCCTATATTATCAGATTGTGCTGCAATAAAAGCATAATCCATAATCTGTTTGAGAGCATTACCATGTTTCAGTACCTCAACAGCAGATCTTATCCCGGTATACTGTATATAAATTTGTAGGTTTAGACTTACCTTCAAGCATTAGTGGCTATTTTCTTCATTTGTTGTTATTAATTACCAATCTTTTAGCTCAACTCAGCATCTGTCTCTCCGTACATGTGGCAGAGTTGCATGTGAAGACTGACATTTTGATCAACATCAGTCCTTCACCGTGGTCCTCGAGTCAGGTGTGAGAGGGCAGGTGTCACACGCTTGGGATACAGAGCCGGCACTGCTGGGAGAAAACGAGAGCTGCTGGGCCTATTATTGCCTTATAGATGCCTCAGGCCATCAAGCAAACATACACCCCAGCCCTCCCCATCAGAGTAACTCAATAGCTCTCTCCACACCACCCTTCAACGTCTCAACACCTTTCCAAGGTTGAAAAATACCTCACACCAGTTAGCTCTGCAGGACATTGACCCGGCAGTGCAGGTCATCACTTTGAGACAGAGATTCTTATCGGTCCGGTCACCCTCTCCGCACCCACCTCCATCCTCTGCCCCTCACACGGTGAGCGATGACTTCTCTGAAACCTAATATCAGTGATATCATCAAGGTGCTTCTTTACCCCTCTCTTAGGATTCGGAGGGGTGTTGTGAAAAAAATACCATCAGGCACTTGGCTGACAGAGGACGCCTCCAGGGAGCGTCGGTCAGTTTGGTGCCATTAACTGGTGTGTAATACAAGACTGAGAGAGAGAGAGAGAGAGAGAGAGAGAGAGAGAGAGAGAGAGAGAGAGAGAGACATCATCAGAGAGAGAGGCAGGGGGATAATTGTGAATGAAGAGGTTAATGCTCCATAACTCATTTTCCTCTTTTCTCCACTGAGTAATTCAACAGCAGGAAGAAATTACAAACTGCCCTCCTTCTCAATCCATTATGTTTCTCTTTGAAACCGTTCTGCATTTTTAGTGATGCTTAGCTCTCTCAATCTCTTTTTAAAGCGAAAAGTGATGGATTTGTGCATATTTCATGTGGAGATTCCCAAAATAGATTTATTGAAATCTTGCATGAAAATTACAAAAAAAAAACAACCTTCGGAGCATATGGTGGCTATCTTTTCTCACAATATTTGATATACCTGGTAAGGATTCCTGCACATGAGCAAACAAAGTTACGAGAATATTACAGCGGAAATCACATTGTGCTGATCCTATAACACAACAGTAATTGGAGTAAAGTGTTTACACGCCTCAGCATACCAGATAATAACCCAGCTCTTCTATTCGGGCTTCTAGCAACTGGGATATGATCTTAACTGGGTTATTATAAACAGGACATGATGGTTGGAGTACGTGAGCATACTAAATATTAAGAAAACTCTGCAGTGCATGTAAATATATCCACCAAAGCTTCAATTAAATTTAATATTTAGGAAGAGTTTTCCCCTGTGGTGCCCCACAAAAGAAATCACTTTAGTGGGATTATCATTGTACATGACTAAGAAGAAAATACGTGAAAATAGAAAATATTTTAATGATAGTGATCAGTATGGCAGCTGTTGTTTTTGATTTAGAGACATAGTTTATTTTAGGGGAGGCAGTGATTTTTATTTTTCTTTGTCACTGGTGCATCAAAATGCAATTTGCTTTTAAGGTTTTTTTTCTGTCTTTTGTTTAACAACTAAACAGCTCTTTTTCATCTTCCACCAATTAAAAATGCAGTTAACAGCAGTTTAAAGTGAAAAAAGAAGACAAATATGATCTAACAATATTCAGTACTCTGATGCGTCTGTCTGCCTCCACTGTGCACCACTTCTACAGAATGTGCACATTTATATTCAGTCCCTCAGAGTGTATTCATAAAGTTTTCATGAGGGGTGAATTAATTTGATCCCTGAATGCTTGGCTATTACAACTTGTATTGTGGTTGTCAACACGCATCGACAGCTTGGACAGGAGAGATGCCTAAAACCGAGGCAACCTCATTATAAACTACTGAGTCATTCTAAGTCGCAGTGTGAGAGTCATATTTTTTCATATAATGTACAAAAATGTTAGAATTACTTTAAATAAATCCTTATGGTTGTCAACTTGTGACTCATCAGAAGATCGAAAACGGTTTCTTCTTTTCAACACTGTTCACAACCACTCACCTAATCTGATGAATCCACGGTCTTTGAGTCAATCAGCCAAGCTCACAGATTGTGTCCAATATCCACTCTGCTCATCAGTTAATCACAAACGAGAGTTATAATCAAAAAATCAATGAGCCATTTGACCAGAGTCAATATTCCACCTTCCAAAGCTGCCAATTTAGGTTTCCATTTATCAGCCTGATCTGACTCTTTGGTCAATAAAACATCCTTTTATACTATCTAGTCTAATCACATAAGCAGTTCACTTTAATCTAATTATGTCTGCTAAATGGATGGGTGTCATTAGGTGACCAATTTGTTCTTTGGAAAGCTATGAAAATGGAGAGCTTGTAAAAATGGACAGTCTTCCTTATTATATAACGTTTACCTTTGGGGATCGGTGTTGGATGAGAGTCAGAATGAGCATTTACATTTTGTCCATTCAGCTGTCACACTTATCTAGAGTGACATGAATAAAAAAAAGCAACAGCATAAACTTAAATGCTGTTTTCCAGCATTATGAGCAGCGCAGTAATATAACAAAGCAATGGTCTAAGTCACAGCCCACAAACTAGACCTAACAAATGTATCTATTGCAATATTCATATAATAGTACAGGTGGAATAAATAAGAGCCAGACAGAAAAGGGGCGCTCTTTCTTTTCTTTTATCTGAACCCGTGAAGAGAAAAGTGGCACAGTACATCAAACACGGGGTTATTATGTCCCTGAGGCTCCAGACAGTTCTGAAATTGAGGAAAAGTAGCAGGCGCCTCATGTTTGAGAGCTAGCCTCAGCTGTCTTTTCGCATGGCAGGTCTTGACATCGGGGTGCTTAAAATCGCTTATAATGAACACTGCTGTCTCCTCTGGTCGTGGGCCAGAGGTGGTGTGGCGTGGCTAGGAAGCTGGTTTCATTAGCCGGGGTGAATAGCCAAATTTCAGGTGTCTGATGGACTGTGACATGGTAGGCCACGTTTTGCTTTTGGGCAGCACATGGTCTGAACTCTGTGGAACTAAGCCGCTGTCAGTCCATATGGGGCCTCGCCACAGCAGATTACCACTCCTTCTCTCCACAGCTATTGGCTCTGAGGAATTATTCAGAAAGTAATACAGTGTAATCCCTAACTTCACCGTGACATTTGCCATTCATGGCACCACAATCCCTCTGACACCTGTCAACAGTACAGAATGCAACTTTAAAAATGGAAGTGGTTTTTTTCTGTTGGTATAAGATGGCAGAAAAGACCAAAAGCAGGAATGACTAATTCCATTTGAATATACTGTACTTCATACAGTAACAATAAAGCCCTCTCAGTTTCCGGACAGGTTTTAATGGAAGATGAGTATAAAGAAACAAATTAGTTTCCTAAAAATCAATCTTCCCATTGCCATGGATAATAAAAACAGAGCCTGGAAATGTGACCCAGATGTGCTCTGACAAAAAGACCTTGAAAAATAGCTAGTATAAAAAGATTAAAAGAACTTGAAGTTTTATCTAAAGGGTGACTCATATGTACCCTTTACAAGCAGTATAGGCACTTTTGTGACTTTTGTGTCTGCCATTTGTCCTTGGAAAGGCAGGATGTACCAGAATAAATTTGAAGCATGAGATGCAATAAGAAATTAAAATTAAAAAACTGCAACACACACCTGTGTGAAGCTAGATTAGTCAAGCTAATGCTGGGTTCAAAAACCATGTTCAAAAATATTGTCTTGTTTTTCCAGGCTCACTGGGAGCCTTACAGGTTGAGCGTCTCTACAAGGAAACTCCCACTACCCCTTTCCAGCTCTGTCCAGTACAAAGTGAAACGGGAATTGTGAGACATATGGCTCATCTCTAGTCAATGCGCTGACTAAAGACTGAAACAAGAGCTAGACATGTGTCATTGTTCTCTGACTGAGTGCACTTGTTTGGTTTTCTTCTAGTCACTAAACACATCCAGACAGTGGAGGATTGTCTGAGGTTAAGCGCTTCAAAACAGATGGCTGAAATCTGCTCAACTGTTTGGGTTAAATACCCTCTTTCTTTTCTCAGGTACTCTAAGTAGTATTTGCGTTTTTTACAGAAAGCTTGTGCCATCAGGGTCAAACTGTTGATGAGTTGGCTGTTTGTAAATACTTTGCAGCTTCAAGCTAATCTTGGCATTTGCCTCCACATCTCTTTTGTTCCCAGAGCCATATGGCCAGTGAGCAGCATCGGAGCTAAATCCACTAAAATAAGTGTGAGGATGTCTTGTACTCTCATCAAATAACTCCCATAGTTTTGTGGAAGTATAAAGCACTGACCACATCTTCAGGGAATTGTGGGAAAGCAGCAGAGGGAAGCATGGGAGGGTGAGCAGCTCAGAGAGCCAGAATGGGAACTAGTGAAGAAGGCAGTGCACAAGGGAGGAGGGATGTCATGGAGGGCGTGCATGGACTTTTACACAGCCTGGGCTTAAAGAAAAGAACCTGGAGGATTTGGAAGAAGCTCCTCCACATTCAGTGGTTCAGTGCCTCTCACTGCATCTCCTTGTCATTCACACAGCAGAAAAACTTGATGGACAGCTGGGCTTAGGCTCCACCAGTAGCTGGGGATGGGATGGGCTTTGAAAGAGGTGGGCTGAGTCGGAGTCATGCCGCCGCACAGGGAAGAAAGGGAAGAAAGGGAAGATGAGTAGAATAATCAGGATTTGTCAGAGCGGCCATTAAGCCCAATGAAACCTTTAGTTGGCCAATAACTGTGATCATTGGCTGGACCCTCGAGCATGTGGAGGGACAGGGTCGCCGCCTACTCAAACTCAAAGAAATCCGAACTTTTTTTGACTTCCTGCAGTGACGCAACATTCATTTCTGTGTGTTTTAAGTCAACATCTATAATCCTGTTAATTAAGGTTTCGCTTGTATTTAACTGAGGCAGGTTTGCTGAGCACGAATGCTCTTTTTAGCAGCACCTCTCTCCACTTTCACAGTTGGACATCTGCATACCTGGAAGCGGCACAGTAAAACCACAGGGTTGGTTGGCCTCGAAGTAGTTTGGATGTTAAGTGAACTATCCTGGTGATCCTTGCCCACATTTATCAATCCAGCTGTCTGGGATCAAACCGATTTACCTTTTGGCCATTTGGCCTTTTTATTCAAGCTATTACTGAGTTTAACCTTTTAATATTTGAGAAGTGTCCCTGCTGTTTGCAGCTGCATACCAGTTTTAGGGTGTGAGATCCTAGAATCAGACGGGTAACGCAAAGTGTCGCAGTATGTGTGCAGGCATACCTTTATTTGCTGGTCTCTTCTTTGTTTCTGTGGTGCTCCTCTGTCCCGATTTGTCCAGCGCTTATGTCAGCAGCATTCAGTGGGAAGTGTGTGTGATGCTGCTGCTTATCCCCCTGATCAAAGCGGACCCAAGAGAGTGATGGGAATGATGACAGAGAATAATCTGTCATGGAACATACATCATTGTCCAATGTGGTCCTGACGAATGTCAGACAGGTAGAGCTTGAGTGGGAGAAGTAAAAAGGTTGTCAGGAAAGGTCTCTGCCCGACGAATTAAATAAATGTTTCATGAATTTTAAACAGCTTGCTGTTTGTCCGCCTGCAGTTTTAAAAGACCAAAGGTTTAAAACGAAAAAAAAAAAAAGAAAAAAAAAACCCAGTACAGGCTGATAGAAGGAATCTGCATATATTTGCATTCATTTTGCAACACGTTAATTTGCCTCCTTCTCTGAGAAGTGAATTTACAGTGTCTGTGCCGCTAGTGCCTTCTTCTCCACGCTGCCGCTATATTGGAACAAAAATATTTTTCTTTGTCATTTTTTTTCTTTAATCTCAGATCTTTTAATATGTTTAGAAAATGAAGTCTCCTTTTTATTTGGCTGTTTTTAAAAATGTAGTTTTCTCCTTCAGTCAAGGTAAAATCCTGGCTGGTCATTGAAGGCAGCAGTTCTGGTGCAAATTTATTCAATCTTCATTGGTTTCACTCTTTATAATTGATTTATCTATTATGTTTTGTGATACGAGATTCAGCTTTTATATGAGAAATCGACTGTAATTGGTTTAATTTGATAAGTGCAAAACCTTGTTATCTGCTTGAATCTTTTATATAAAGTAATGATGGCTTTGTTAAAGCTGCAAATATTCTGTAGGTTTCAGGTACCACACAGACAACCATTGTGACTCATTAGACAATGAAACGGATGCTACTGAACTTTAGGTTTGGAGCTCATATCCATCTTGCTTATCAGCTTTTTTTTTAAACTTTTTTTTTTATCGCATGTTGCTTCTAAGGAGCTTGCCATCTAACCCTTTACTGAAGAATTCAAGCTGTGTGACCCAATTTAGTTTGAAACATTGCCCGTCAGTAGAAAGTTATTTCCCCTTTTTAATTCTGAGGATCTATTCTTGGATACTTAGTGTAGCCATTCATTTACTTTCTTAATGGTGAGGGCTAATTAGATATTTTTTCATATTCTTTGTAAAATGATGAATTAAAGGAGCAGTGTGCAGATTTTAGTGGCATAGAGTAGAGAGGCTGCAGATTGTAACCAACCTCACACCCCTCACCTCACACTCCCCCTTCAAGTGTGGAAAAGTACGGTTGTTACGAAGCTTGTGAAAAATGTGAAACGCCCTCCCTGGAGTGCAACATGGCGCGCTGGAAGGTGATCTATTCCCCATGTAGATATGAAGGATTCATTTGTAAAGCAATGAAGACACAATGATTCTTGGTTTCAGGTAATTATATACTAATGAAAACGTAATTATGAATATTATATTCCATTTCTCCTAACGGGTCCCCTTAAATCCTACACTTTGAACCATTGCTTTGGTAGTGATGTTGGAGACCTGAGTTCCTTTCAGCAAGTTTTTGTATTGCTTGAGTCTGTCTGGATAAGACACCAAATTGCTACAAGCAATTGAAAGCGCAACTTTGAAACTCACCTTTTACCCTTTCACTTTTGACCGAACAATCAAAACCTGAGTAAACAAATAGCTTAACTGAATCAAAACTTTAGAATAATATAGTAATTATAATAGTAGTGATTACATATTTAAAGAGTGTAGTTTGTTTCCGTCATTCACGACAGCTCTTGGCATTCTTTGTGTCCTCTTGTAGTCAGATGAGTGGGTATGTCCGTTGTGCCAGCAGTGTTTCCCCCTAATATTTGGACCCCTCAACCTGCCTTTTAAGAAACACAAGAATAGATCAAAACCATGACCATGTGTGAAATGGCAGAGAGCTTTTAATTTCAGTCGAGCGCTTTTAAATTTAAAGGAAAATCGCGACATTTGGCCAACGAATGGTGTATCTTTGATCCCTCACTCACTTATTGACAGACATTTGCTCTATAGGGCTTGCTTGTTGAGGGGTAGAGCGAGGGGAGATGGTCCATTGGTTAATTGTTTGCAGATGGTGTCCGAATTTTTTTTTTTTTTTTTTTTTTAATTTTTTTTTTAATTGCTTAATGGGTTGCCAAAAATACTTTTGACGGTCTTTAAAATACCTGGGCCCATTTTAAAGGCTATGTGTGGGACACACGGCTCAGTATGTAGCTATACTTTATAAACACGGTCAGGTTCCAGAAACACTCAGTGGTTGTTGTAACTGCTCGTTTGCTTTGGCAGTGGTTTTCTTTTGTTTAATCTTTGAAGAACTGAAATTCCTTTATTAAAGCAACATCAAGGGAATCTAATACAGTATTAAAATGTGTTTGATTGGACATGTTTCACAAGCATTGAGGACATTTTGGACATGCCACCCATCCTACTGATGCGTGGAAGATAAAAAAAAGTGATTTATTTTTTCAAATTAAAGAAACCTGATCGTCCTATTAGCTGAGTTCAGTGTCACATGTAATTATTGCACTACTGTACTTCTGAGTTTCACAAATGGAGTAGTGATAGAGCAAAATGTAATAATGGCATAAGAATAATTGCATGCAAAGAGAGAGATCAGTTTAACATGAAAGAACATTTCCTGGAGTGTGATCTCAGAAGTACAGCATATTTATGTTCTCAGTCGTGGTCTGAATGCCTCAGACACATTCATTTCTACGGCATTTTCAAATTGACTTTCTGCTCTTTGCAAAGTTCATTCATCAGATAAAAAAAAATAAAAATGTATTCAGCTTTTCAAGTTACAAGAACTTTAAAATAGCTGCACATTAACTATTAGATTAGTTTTCATACAGAATTGAATCTCTCATTCTCATCCATGTCTCTTCCTCTGCCTGAGGGACAAAGGATAAGCCTGAGCTGGCCATATTGAACCCTGACACATCTTACTCTTATTGGGTAATGGCTTGAGACAGGCCTTATTGACCCGCCTGACTGATGCAGCCCCACAAGGTTTTCATTACAAACCATCTAGCTTACTAAAAGGTCTTTTATATTAGCAGGGACTCCATCTCTATTTGAGAGACATTCTCGTAATAACTATTTGAGGGGAAATAACATTGCTTTATTGAACTGTGGGTTAATTCAATAGCCAAGTGTTGACAGAACCTGGAACTACTGTCTGCTGATGACCTGACACTGAATATGCTGTAATACCAGTTGGCAAGTGTAAATATATAGCACAGGAAGTAGTTAACTGTTTTTGTTGATCTTTTGACCACATATATATGGTGTGGCATATTACACATTATTAGATTGAATCAGTTTGTGTCTCGTGATGCTTTCTCTAATAGATACCTGGAAAGGCAAACTTGTAAGGACTCAAACGATTAAATTAAGCTCATGCTCAGAGAGATGTAATGAAATATGATGAGATGTATTACAACATGATTTAGTTAAAGTTGTTCCAGGCTTTGAAAGCAGCCTGCATGTTGTTTTTCATTGTCAAATTGGCTCACTGAGGAGTCAGTGAATCACAGAGGACAACATGATTGTCTGTGCCAGGAGAGTTCAACGACCGGTTAGCAGTCCAAAAACTGCAAACTCCAAAGTAGTGAGAAAACTAATTATTTATAGACTTACTGGCAATGTTGATCTGTTCCTCTTTCTTTTGAATTGCACAATAGAAGTCCAACACCATTGCACGTTCACGTTCAAATGTGTGCTAACATTCAAACAGAATTTAAACAATATGTCTGTTTGATACCCTTTAAAATTCATTCACGAGTGGAATATTGCTGTATGAGTGTTTGATCAGTTAGGCCTACTACAAATTTGCTTCTTCATTGCATTTAGTCAGTTTATTTCTGGTGTTTGTGGTCAACCTAAAACTTTGAGATTATCGTGATAGCATATTTCCTCGGAAAAGTTTGTATTGGTATTAAAGTGGAACAGGCTTCTGGGCTCTCTACTCAGTGTACCATTTTAATACTGAGAATCTGTTCCTCTGCAGAGCAGTAGACTGTTTCTTCAGTTCAAGGAGATGCCAAAGATGAAAGTAAAATAACTTCTGGGGCTTATGGTATAGAAACATGACAGATGTGTGAGAGGATAATAGTGGAGTACATGTGTTGTGTGTGTGTGTGTGTGTGTCACTGCCAAGTGGAGCGGAGGCGGAAGGGGGATTGCACCCAAATGCACAGTTCAGTAATGTCTGCTGTAGTGCTCGCAAGGCTGATAATCTACAAGTCATCTGATTACAATTTGATCTATTTCTGACATTACTTTTCTCGTCTAAGCATCACACCAAGCCTGAAAGCAATGTGTGATATTTTAGCATGCAGTGATGAAACCACAGTCAAATGACATAAACTGCAGACAAGGGGAAGTCTGAAGATACCAGCAGTCAAACTCTATGACCATCTAATAAAAGTGTCCTCATTTGCTTTAATTTATAATTAATTTTAATTAGCTTCTGATTAGGGAAGTGCCGTATCGTACACTGTAATGTTGTTGTAATTTTTAACATGATAGACACAATTCATATTGTGATAATGGCTATATTCTGACTAGTTTATGTAATAAAGTCGTATAATTTTGAATCATAAAATTATGATGTACGTTACATGCCTAACTTATGCACAGCATCAACAGTCGTTTCAGGAGTTGGCTTCGTGCAGTCATGTGGAAGTAGTTTGATGACAAAACATTAGATTTTGTGGCAAGTTTTTGGTATTTACAATCAAATGTTATTTATTGTCAATATCTGAAATATTGTGTTATTAGTTTAAGGCCACATCGCCCTAACCTCCTCCTGATATATTTGTCTAAACAAATTAAATATAGTACCTGTGTGTTTGATTTTTGACTCGGGTCCATCTTTTTAAACTCATGTTGTGCTATTGATTCTTGTTAAAACTCAGCTGAATTGACATTTTTGTGAAAATCAAAGTAGCTTAAGTGCTAGAATAGTATACAATTCTCAAAAGACCTGTGCAATCACATGTAGTTAAACTATTTTGTGTCATGTTGCATATGTCTAGTAAAATAATTTGAACTTTCAAACGATTTCTTTAAAGTAGATAATAAGGAGATTAGATCTGAAAGTCTTTTGTCGCATGGGTTACAGTCGCACTCGCACTGTTGAGGGTTACGATCTGAAGCACTGCATAAAAAGATTGGAAACTGACTTTTGTTCGAGAAGAACATGTACCTCGGGAGACATGGCTTTAAAGCACATTTGGTAATAAAGGTGAGAGACTGCAGGTGTTAATGAGACCCAAATGTATCTTGTCTCTTCTGCCTCAGCACTCTTAATGTAGGAGGCTTTTTGTTGACAGTCCCGAAGGGAAATTGCATGCACACTCTGACGGACCTTCTGATCCTATTACCCGACTCCATGCTTCAATCAGAACGATCACATATTCTCCTCATTCAACAGCTCTCTTGTCTGAGAGGACTGACATTTTGTGCCGAAGAATGAGAGCTGCTGTTAAAATGCAACCTATAAAACCTGCAGCTTCAAATTGTACACCATCAGGTATCATTAGTATCTTTCTTGTATTTACCGTGCACACAAGAGTCCATGAACGACTCCCTCATTTGAGTTCACGAGTTGTGACATGTTTGCTGACGTTTACTGAAATGGCAGAGACCATGGAAGTTAATTTTTGTTAGAGGTTAAGCTAATATATTGTATTTTTACTCATGTAGACTTAGTCTTCATGACTTGGATAACGGCCTACGTCTGAGGAAAATGTTAATCTTCCCAACGTCCTCATCCTATCCCTCTGTGCCTTTGTATGTCCCGCATTATGTTACCCCGCTTTTTCTTTTTTCTTCAAGTTTTTGCCTCTTTGACTGCTTCACCATTTCTGGATAGGAAAGTTAGAAATGTTCTCCAGTTGCAGGGCAGAACCACTGAGAGTTGGATGACAGTTTTCTTTTCTAATTTTTGTCCCCCAGCTGCCACATTTGATTTGTCAGAATTCTCAAGAAAAAAATAAATCTCCAAAACACTCTTCTGCTCACGTTATGTAAAGCTTATATAACAGAGGAATGGAAGGAGCTTGTCTGAGAAGGTGACTCTGGGACAAAATTTAAATTTCCCTCTTTATGACTCTTCCCAATTCCTCCATTAATCATGAACTCCCTTCCATGAAATATTAAATCTGGATGTAGTTGTGAGTGTTGGAGCAGAGCTACCCAGCTTTCCCTGGGTAGTTCTGCTCTTCCCTTTTCCCTTTGTTATCTGGTGCTTACCAGACAGAGACGTCCAAGATGGTTCAAGACAAATGGACCTAGTGGGAGGCCAAGTAATCAGCGCTGAATTTCAGGTTTGAAAGAGTGAGCTCTAATTAAATTTGGTTTGGCCCGATAAGAAATGTAAGTCCAAGGTTAGCATGAAGAATGAATGAGTAAAAATAAAAACTCAATTTCACCCCAAAGCCAAAGGCACATTTTAAATACAACTGTTAGCGGTGTGAAAGGGCATTTGTCTTCATATCCTATTAAATACTTAAGCAATAATGAACAAGAAATATTAGATACTACATCTGAACACGCGTCCATTTAAGAATATTTTTAATAAACTGCTCTTTCTGGACCACGTCTATACATGCGCAGGTCCAGTCAGCCACGAAACAAATAACTCTGTTGCGGTTATTAGCTAGACAATGCGGTGTTTGTCATGAGAAAATGCATTTCTCAGATGGGCTGTCTTGAAAATATATGGCTCCTTTCTCTCCGTGCAGCGATGAGTCCGTTAGAACAGTAATGAAGTTATTTTTCCTCAGAGTGAGAAATGGGAGAAAGAAAGGGAAATCAATAGTGATATCTTGAAGCTAGAGTCTGCCATCTAATCTCTCAGTGGTACTGGAAGTGCTTCATTTGGCCTTTTTGATGCTTCTCCACCCACACTCTTCTCACTAAAACACCTACTCCCCAGTGTTTCTTATAAGTAAACATGCATAAATGGACCTCATACAAGCTCAAAATATCAGCTTACCCATGCAGTCGAAATTTAGAGAAGTGCAGACAAGTTTCAAATGGAAGTCCTGTTAAAATTCAGCACAGGCTGGCTGCTAAAA
Source organism: Brachyistius frenatus (assembly GCF_029030835.1). Lineage (NCBI taxonomy): Eukaryota > Metazoa > Chordata > Actinopteri > Embiotocidae > Brachyistius > Brachyistius frenatus. The sequence goes on from NW_027210607.1 coordinate 6,500,667, forward strand.
TATAAATTCTTTTCTCCACTCTGTTAATCATATTTTATTTAGCTGCTACGTTTCCACTTTATCCATTTTGGTGCCTTGCTGCAAAATTACTTATGTTGTATGTGATCGAAGAATTTTCACACATTGAAAGGAAAGAGAGTGGAGGGAAGTGGGACGGCAGTGGTAAACGACCTGGCACAAACCCGGAGGTCCTGTCTGCTGTGTATTGATTAACCCCTTCCAACACATATTGGCTGCTCGTGATGAACAGGCATCCGCACAGTTCTGGTTCCAGCGCTGCATTAAGCTCAGGAATGTAAATCAGGAGTAATGGTTGAGGGCCCATAAAAGCACCTGCACATGTGATGTTAATGCTCTGCTTCACCTGATCCAACATCTGAAAAGTGTGAATCTAAAGGCCATGAATAAATCACACGCTTTTCTGGCAAGGAGATCTTTGTCTTTTTACGTCTGCTGGCCTTTTTTTCGTCGTAAGAATGGGCTGAGTTGTTTTGGTTCTATGCCGTCACACAAACCATAAAGTGGAACCACGGTCTTTGTGTGTGTGTGTGTGGGTGTGCGTGTGTCTCTGAGTTGAGCTGAGGCAGGCAGCCAGCACTACTGTAGCCTTTAAGTAACATGACACGAAAGACGAGCAGATCCTCTCTTAATCTTTGTGGTTTTGGAAGACATCAACCACCGTATGATAAGAAAGTGTTCTTAGATGCTGAGAAATATGGATGCTCAGTACAAGAGCCTCTTTATACTCAAGCACTTGTGCCTTTGAATTGGACTGTCAGGATGAACACACTACAACTATGTTGCCAAGCAGTGCATCATTTGCCACAGAAACTAGCTCCCATAGTACTGCACCTATATGTAGTAAAGTGTATACATAGTGACTTTGGAATGCTTTGTATAGGATTCTCGAGTCTTTAAGTTATTTCAATGAATTTCTAATCTTAAGAGCTAACCTCTTTGATGAGAGCATATTAAGTCATTTCTTTGTTTTAATATTATAGTGCTGGGAGTCTGGAGAGAGATCTACAGTAAGTCTACCTCAGAGTTTCTTGTTGTTTATACTGACAGCTACAAGACCACAGGACAAGACTTGACAAGAGAAGAAGTAAAGCACTGGTAAGATGCAGCAGGTCAAAGAGCAGATTTGAAATGAAACAAGGATTGTGTTGATAATCACGTGGTTTAATTTGTTACCGTCATCACAGCATTTTCTTAGTTTTTTATTGTTGGTGAAAGTTACAGGATTGCTTATGGTGTGTGATATAAAAATGTAATTCTGATTGTTTCGTTATCAACGCTGACTGTCTTCCAGCTATATGTTAAATGGCTTTTGGAGGAAGAAACTTTTCAGTTACTCATCGTCTTCACTTCGTGAAGCATGGGGGTTTTCTTTAGTGTGTTTTTGTGTGTTCATTATTTCTGACCTTGGGTGTTTGTAATATCTACAGAAAAGATATACTTAATATCAATTGATAAGAAAATGGAGTCTCATGTTATTCCACTACACAATGTGTTTGCGATCAGTCAGTCAGGAACATAGTCTCTGATTGGTCAACAAACTCAACCCAAGGCATCATGTGATTGCTAATGAACTGCTAACAACCACAATAACTATTTTCATCACTGAAAAAAAATGGATAAATAGTCACAGCAAACATTCAGTGTTAGATTTATCATGATTTATTTATTTGACAAATTCTCCAGAAAGACACTACAGTTTAAGAATGGATTACAAAGCTTTTTAAAGGTATATGATCACATTAGAGCCCACAGTGTGGTAAACCACCAAACCGCGTTGGAACGTTATTTTTTAACTAAAGTAAGAAACTGTTCATACTGTCAGTGCCTTAAAAGTATCCGTCCAGTCTGGTATGCTGTCGTGTGGCATGGCCATCGGCTCCAATATTTGCCTTATCCATTAGTGGTGGGTGGGTTTATATTGGGGGGAAAAAAAAAAAAAAAGCTGTTGGATTGGCCAAAGGTCATAAATTCAGTTTTTGTTTTCTCCCATCTACAGCCTTAAATACAAAGAAAAGTGACTGTGTAGTAGCGAAAACATGCTCTATTGTAAACAATTAAATGTATTCCATTGCCGCTACTACTTTTCTTCAAACTGTTTTAAACTGTGTGCAAACAGTGCCAGTCATGTCTCACTTGTTGGCTCTTCTTTCACCTCCCACCTGTTTTTAGAGGTCATAATCCATCCTCAGTTCAAACCCTCCTGTTGCCTCAACAGTTTTGGACGAGCATTCTTCTCTCTGTGGGATGTGGAGACAGGAAATGTGTCTCATGTAGTAACTAGGAAACACTAACAGGACGCACGGAAGAAAACATTTCCTTTTTTTTATATATACACAGTGGGTACGGAAAGTATTCAGACACCTTTACATTTTTTCACTCTTTGTTTCATTGCAGCCATTTGCTAAAATCAAAAAAGTTCATTTTATTTCTCATTAATGTACACTCAGCACCCCATGTTGACAGAAAAAAACTGAAATGTAGAAATTTGTGCAAATTTATTAAAGAAAAACTGAAATATGACATGGTCATAAGTATTCAGACCCTTTGCTGTGACACTCATATTTAACTCACATGCTGTCCATTTCTTCTGATCCTCCTTGAGATGGTTCTACTCCTTCATTGGAGTCCAGCTGTGTTTAATTAAACTGATTGGACTTGATTAGGAAAGGCACACACCTGTCTATATAAGACCTTACAGCTCACAGTGCATGTCAGAGCAAATGAGAATCATGAGGTCGAAGGAACTGTCCAAGGAGCTCAGAGACAGAATTGTGGCAAGGCACAGATCTGGCCAAGGTTACAACATAATTTCTGCAGCACTCAAGGTTCCTGAGAGCACAGTGGCCTCCATAATCCTTAAATGGAAGAAGTTTAGGACGACCAGAACTCTTCCTAGACCTGGCCGTCCAGCCAAACTGAGCAATCGTGGGAGAAGAGCCTTGGTGAGAGAGGTAAAGAAGAACCCAAAGATCACTGTGGCTGAGCTCCAGAGATGCAGCAGGGAGATGGGAGAAAGTTCCACAAAGTCAACTATCACTGCAGCCCTCCACCAGTCGGGGCTTTATGGCAGAGTGGCCCGACGGAAGCCTCTCCTCAGTGCAAGACATATGAAAGCCCGCATAGAGTTTGCCAAAAAACACATGAAGGACTCCCAGACTATGAGAAATAAGATTCTCTGGTCTGATGAGACCAAGATTGAACTTTTTGGTGTTAATTCTAAGAGGTATGTGTGGAGAAAACCAGGCACTGCTCATCACCTGCCCAATACAATCCCAACAGTGAAACATGGTGGTGGCAGCATCATGCTATTGGGGTGTTTTTCAGCTGCAGGGACAGGACGACTGGTTGCAATTGAATGAAAGATGAATGCGGCCAAGTACAGAGATATCCTGGAAGAAAACCTCTTCCAGAGTGCTCTGGACCTCAGACTGGGCCGAAGGTTCACCTTCCAACAAGACAATGACCCTAAGCACACAGCTAAAATAACAAAGGAGTGGCTTCGGAACAACTCTGTGACCATTCTTGACTGGCCCAGCCAGAGCCCTGACCTAAACCCAATTGAGCATCTGTGGAGAGACCTGAAAATGGCTGTCCACCAACGTTCACCATCCAACCTGACAGAACTGGAGAGGATCTACAAGGAAGAATGGCAGAGGATCCCCAAATCCAGGTGTGAAAAGCTTGTTGCATCATTCCCAAGAAGACTCATGGCTGTACTAGCTCAAAAGGGTGCTTCTACTCAATACTGAGCAAAGGGTCTGAATACTTATGACCATGTGATATTTCAGTTTTTCTTTTTTAATAAATTTGCACAAATTTCTACATTTCAGTTTTTTTCTGTCAAGATGGGGTGCTGAGTGTACATTAATGAGAAATAAAATGAACTTTTTTGATTTTAGCAAATGGCTGCAATGAAACAAAGAGTGAAAAATTTAAAGGGGTCTGAATACTTTCTGTACCCACTGTATGTAGGTATAATGTTAGTTAGCTAGTTATTGTCAATGTGTTTCTTTGGTACCATCAGTGGTCACTGACGAAAAAGCAGCTTAGGTTGCAAGCTAATTACCGTAAATGTTGGATACATTATTTGCATCTGAAACCAGTATATAGACATGTATTTAATTTCTTTCATTATAGATCGTGAAATTTCTGCTTTTTAGTCAATGACAGGAAAAATCACAGAATTTTACATTTAGAGTGGGAACCCTGAGTCTGTTATCTGGTAAATTATATTTTGTCCTTCACCTGTAAAAACAACAGTCAAGAACATCAAACAGCCTTTGATGAGAAATTTTCAGAACCCAATATTCATTATTATTCTACACTTGTTTATGTGAAGCAGTCAACTCTTGTGGTCTATGTTTCTCACCTCATGCCTGTTAGTTTTAACCCAACAAGCTACACGCGTCCTAAAGCCATGTGAAAGGTGTCGGAGGACATCGAGGCTTTTATCTGCTCTAAAATATTGAACGGAGCTCGAACTGTGTGACTAATTGCTTGACAAATTATTCATCTTCAGGCAGTGACAGTTGGTGTCCACTCATTCATCAGAGGTAGAGGGACAAAAGTGATATCAACCAAAGCAAGATTACTCTGCTCAGAAGGGGTGAACTTCAATCAGAACAGGCAGCCTTCTCATTACTGATTAGGTCCACAAGCTGTTAGCTCCATGTTGTTTTTAGGGCAGGTAATATTAATGTCAGGGTCAGACTAATGCAGACTAATATATTTCCAGTTAATCCAGTGACAGTTTAATTTCTTAACTACCCTAAATAGAAATGTCATATATTTAATCTATTATTCAGTGCAAGCGCGATTGTTGTGAGAGCACAGCCAGATATAATTCTCTTAGAATTAATGAAAGGAAAAAGGAACTGAGTGAAGTGGCTAAAGCAATCAGCTTGAAGGCTTTACTTTGGCACTTACTGCCCATACTAACTTATCGAGAAGAGGAAAGGCTGTCAGATTTTTCTTCATCTGTCCAATAAATCCGCCGTGTCTCTCAGGATGTCAGGCCTTGTTTTCAAATCTCTGTGACGTCTCAGTGGCAGAGAAGCTCTTACCTACTCTGCGTGTCAGAGTGACGTAGTAATGAATCAAGAAGAGGAAATGAATAAAGTGTAGAGCTGAATCCCCCACATTAGTACATGCCAGTCCTCAGTTAAAACTCCATGCCCAAGGGGAGATTTCAGACACTCAGTGAAGTGAAGTTCTCGGGCCTCTCTTCTGAGCCTCCCTCCCTCCCTAGCCGGCTCTCTTTCCTCTGCTTTTTTCACCCACTCCACCTCCTTGCTTCTCTGGTTGCTTGCTCTCACAAAGTCCTGAGATTCAGGTCAGAAGGAGCTGACAGTCTGCCTTTGGCAGCTATTAAAGTAAGGTTCAGCAGATAAAGGCCTCCGAGGATAGCCATCCATCAGGGAAGGTAAAAGTGGGAGAAGTCTGTGTTGGGCTCTCATTAGAAAGGTGGTGATCACCAAAAATAGAATTGTTACATTTAAATGCTTTAAACCCCCCCCACCCCCACCCCTAGTGTCAGTATTTCAAGCTTTTCGATCCCACACTTCTCCGATCACCTCCAACCCAGTGGACTATACATTTGAATGTCATTAAGGTCCAATCCACTGAGCTCCACATCCCCGTTTCCCCAAGAGCTATATGCCTTAACCGGGATTCTTGAGGACTTTGCCTCCCTACCCACGGGACTGAGGTGACTCCTTCCTCTTTTCCTCCAGGCCACATGTTAACTCAGCTTCTCTATCTGACTAAACTCAATTTCTTCCTCCACTGCCTCGAACTGCATCATCAGAATAGGGCGCGGTAGAGCCAGAGCGTATTCCCAATGGCCAGATTTGCATACATGCCACTGTACAAAAATCCACTCCCTCTGAGAGCCCGAACCTCCGCTTCTTTCATTCCTCTAAACTGTCTTTTTCCTTTCCTCCTTCACCGATTTATCTTATGAGGAGCAGATTGTGTGTGAACTTGAAATTATAAGTTTTCTGAGGACAATCCGTAACTGCATTGCGCTCATACCACCATAACAGGAAGAAGACTGGCAGGCAAACAGCAAAACAGGATGTAAGCCAGTATGTGTAAACAGTTTTTGCAGGTGCCGCATTAGACTGAGAAATTCTGCTGGCCACTTGCCTGGGAAATCCCCAATTAACAGCTATGCTTTGTGTATGCCTCACAGGGGCTGAAGTCAACAGGCCTTTTATTGAACAAAAAGTGGCCAGATCACTACCAAAAAAAAAATCCACCTTACAGACTTACAGGGATTTCCTTAACTACAGTGCTCGTAAATGTGATCCGCACACACCATGGAGCTGATCTGACAGCCAAACCTTTACAACTCAACCTAATCTTGATAGATTATTACAGTAAAGTCTGCTGTAATCAGATTTTTATACGGCGGAGATTACCTTCCCGTTTTCTCTGTTTTTTTTCATCTGTTGCCAACGCTTGGTAAGGGCATTTGTACTTGATTGATGTCTTGATGTTCTCACCTCTGTTGTATGTGTGTAATGTAATTTCAAAAGGAGGATACCTTTCAAAGAGGCAAAGAGACATCCTTTGAGGCAAAATAAAACTTGATAGAGCATAAAGGGTAATGTGATTTCTGCTGAGGAGCTATCAATTTTGTTAATCTCTTTGGGGTCCTGGTAGCACCCTTTTAACAGATGAAACGGGGATCTCCAAAAAAGAAGAAACATGCATAGATTGTACTCATAACAGAGCAGGGAATCAGCAGAGCTGGGTAGAGGAGCCACAAATATATTCAAATAAAATGGCAGCTACTTTGTGAAGTAAATAGAGGTAGTCATCAAAATAACTACCTGACTTGGAGTACAGAAATATGTACTGAAAGCTTGATGAAGAAATACTGGCCTATTATGTCTTTTCATCCATGTGTTTTATTTAATGTGGATTTAACTGATGCAATCTCAACCACAGAGCTCCTCTTCTGGTAGAAAAGTCAACATGCATCTGTATTTATTTTCAATTTGTAATGAAATATATCACCATCTCCTGATTAGATAATCTGCCAGTACTATCTTCCCAGACTGTATATTTTATGGGTGATCATAACAATTCCATGTGAACATAACATTAAGATCCTTTATGAAGACATTTAATTAATTTTAATTACACTTTCCTTGTTGTCTCTAATATTATAATATGTTGTGATCTGGAAATAAATGAGCCAATCAGATATATTTGTTAAATTCACAAAGGATACTGCAGTGACCTGTTGACAAAGGCACTGACATAATACCAGTAATAAGACTATGGAAGAGGCCAAATCAGTCTGTAGTTCCACTGCAAATAGACAGACATCTGAATAACGGAGTCAAACTCGTGAGATCCAGATCATGCACCTGAGTAAAGCAAAGCAAATCATAAAACAATGTCCTGTTAGCTCCAACACTGACATGAAATTAACACGGAAAGCGGGACTAGTTGTTTTCAATTCTAATTGTGTGCCTGTCGTCAAATAAATATTAGCATTAACACAACAGACGATCTTGCTCCTCTTTGTCAATTCAGTGTCAATGTGTTTCTCTGATGTACTGACGTCAGACCAGCGTTCACAGCTGCTGCACTCTGCGCTGGGATCTCCTAATATTAGCTGCTCGCAGTGTTTGAAAGCCAAACTACAGCAGCGGAGATAAGGGGGCGTGGCCGTGGTAGGATAACAAAGTGCCATCATTTGGGATCAGCAGACCAGTTTCTTAACAGAATTAGCATGAAGGCACACAATAATAAACAGACTAAAAGTAACGTGTTGAAAGAATTTAATGGCAACACAGTAAAAGTAATAATTTTATCTTCAAAGATATAAAGTATGCAACATTATAACCCCTTAAACAAGTACAATTTACTCCAAAAATGTACTTAATTCCCTGTAACACCTTAAATCTAATTCGTACTTACTTCTGAGTGTCATTGGGAAGCACTGAGTATCCAGATGAGTACAAGAGTGATGATTGCTGTCTTTAGAGTTGGACCTCACAGAGTGTATGTATGAGCAGAAGTGGGGAGGAGGGGGTAGTGACAGGAAATGGAGATGGTAGCAACAGGAGTCTCACAGACACACAAACACACAATCACTCGCTGCATGGGTGGCTATCGCAAGCTCACTCATATTTTTACAGCTGGATCCACATCTAATGGCTTCCACAGACGCTTCAGAGCACTCTTTAAAGCCTCCTTTGAAGCCCCAATTACATGTTTCACTAAAGGAACTCTTTACTCAAGCTACTCTACAAACTGCCCCATGAATGTGTGTCATTATCACTGATAATTGCTGATGACCTTACCAAAGGTTTGGTCTGTTGACTGAATTCAAGTGTGCTTGAGTCTCAAATGTGAAACAAATGCTTAAACAACTGGCTATAGGCTATTTTATTTAGTTACAATTCAAATTGCTTAGTAGTGCAAGTCAGAAGGACACATTTGAGCTTGAATGTTTCTCATTGCTTCCCCTGAAAAATAATGCTGCATCAGACTGCTGCCTGATATCGGAGTGTGGGTGTATACCTGGACGTGGCCTTTTTAACAAACTCCCAGGCTCTCTCCCTCAATGGGATTTGAGTGCATGCAGGGGAGACCAAGATATGAGCTCATAAGAGATTAAAGTTTAGTATATTTGATTGTTTCTCTTCTGTGGTGGGACTTTTACAATGGGTCCGGCCAGACGAGTTCAATCTGAATTAGCCTTAGCAGGAGGGAGAGAAGGGGCGCTGAGAGGGTCCGGGGCTAATCCCAGGATATTGAGCAGGATTCCTAGGATGAGGCTTTGCTCCTTTGCTTTCCCAAGTGTGACGATGGGGAGTGTGGTGGGGGATGAGGGGAAGAGGGTGGATTTGGGGTCTCTTTCTCTTCTCAGTCCCCATTGTGAGGGGAGTTTTCACAGTTTAGGGGCACAGTGTCTGGGATTCTCTGTCCACTGAAGTGAGCCTTTTTTTGGGAGAAATGGGCAGGCAGCGCTGGCCTCTGAGGATTAGGCCCACTGGGATAATCAGGATCAGTTCACAGTGTCCTCGAAGGGGGTCTTAGTCTATGTCCAACAGAGTAGGAGAAGGGACGCCACTGTCCTGTGTAGTGTTACTGGCTCTGCCCACATCCCCCTCATATCTTAATGACATCAGCTTCCCCCTTCTCTTCTTCACTGTGTCTAACTCCTCAACTATGACACGTATTCACAGTCTGCATTAAATTATATCTGCTCTGGTTCTATACTTAATATTAATCCAAGTCCCCAGATTTTTACTTCACTCGAATTAAAGTGCAAGCAGCATTTTTCTCTTTTGTTAAAAAAAAAATAGATTGGTGAAAATGGAAATTTGGACATTCAGAATAGGACATCCTGTTTACTTTTCTGATTGTCATGACATATGTTATTCTCCTCAGGAACCTTTGTGTTCTACGTAGTTGTTTGGACCTAAAAAGAAACAAAAAAAGAGTTATATCTACAGGAATAAAGGGTGCCATTTTGTTGGCAGCCACATCTGCTTTTCATATTTATTCATACCTTTTTATGTCTTCGGTGACAAACTCCACCGAAACAAAAGCTTGGGAAATGGGTGGGACCGAATGAGACGGTCACCGAACGTATACAATAAAGGCTACACTGACGCAAATGCAGACCCAGGTGGTGAAACCATTCTCCTTTCATGTAGCACAAATGTCCAGAAATAAAGCAGGAAGGTACACCTTCTTATGAGCACCATTGTGTTTTGTTCCAACCTGGACCTGAAACGCATCGTTCACACAATCTTGACAAAATCTCATATTTTCCTCGCTGCTCTGTTACATTCTATCAACGATTTTATTTCATCCGAGCTCGGCAGCAGGTTCTGTTCGTTGAGTCTTTTTTTCCTCTGTTACATCTACAGTAAGACCCTCCACAGATGTTGGTCGACATGTGCTGTTACCAAGATACGACCGCTAACAACCACAAGTATGCGGGTGAGCTGGTGAGCAACTCCAGCACGTGCGCAGACAGAGCAGTTCGCTGCACAAAGGCCAACAAATAAGCGCTTTCATATCTCCCTTCCCCCTCGTCTTTGGGACAGTCGAGGGGGTGAATGGAAAGCAGGGCTGTGGGGGTGTGGAGGGTCACTGGGTAGTATAGGGAAACCAGTGTTAGGAAGGAACATTGTGTTGATGAATTTTCTGTGTTCGTCTTCTATTTGTGTCATGATGAAATCAAGTTGGCTGTGAAATCGTGTTGATCCTTTTTACATCTTTGTCAGCATTCATTTGTCACCATTATTCAATGCTAATGATCGTTTTTCAAAACTTGAGGAAATCAATTGTTCTTGTAAGGTTGATAACACTCAAAACTTTGTAGCATTTTGCGTTTGTTCCTGCGACTCACTTTTATCTATGTTTTACTCAAAACCCCAATCTTTTACTTCATCAGACTTTAAAGTTACTACTGTATGTGTAAAAGTAATTTTTCTAATGATTTGCATTTTTTAAATTATTCGGATGGCAGCATTTTGTTAGTGGAAACATAATCTCAATGGAAATAAATGCTAGAGTAATTTTTGAAAGTTACTCTTGGTGACTAACAACACCTAAAATACATTTAAACACAGTAAAAAAGTTCATTGTGTTTTGTGAAGTACAACCAGCAGATGCACCACTTGTTGCTCATGTCAGTTTGTGCTGCACATTGTACCAAAATGTCTCAACAGCACAACTTGTGGCGTAATTTCATAGCAGTAGAGCTCTCCTTTGGGGCAAGTGTAACAATATAAGCAGAAATGGCAGCACGCTATTAGTCTTATGCTCTTCTGGCAGGCACTCTGTCTCAATAGGCCCCATTGCAGTCAGACAGTGTAGCTTCTGCAGCACCGAGAAAAGGGCTGGTGCTCCCCGAACACACATCTATTCTGTTTCCTCAGCTTACAGGAACAGGCCCACTTACCGGATGTTGTCAGACTCCCGACGAACGTCGCAAGTTTTTAAATGCCGTTCTTTTTTTCCACTTTTGTGTAATTTCATGATAAACAACACTGCCGAGGTCATTATATTAACACATTACTTATATAATGTATTACTTCTCTTTAAGAGTAATAGATTGAATTCCATGAACAGTTGTTCCTTGAGGGAAGTGGACATGTTTCTTTGCTTATTGTTACACCCTACAGCTCTGGAATATTCTATTGTTCATGCTTGTAGCTAATTCAGGATAAAGTCACACACCCGCTCCCTTCAGCTGTCATCACCCGTCTCTGCCATTTCTCTGCCTTTTCATGGCTCTCGTGTCTCGTATGCATCCTTTGTGCTCCCGCTGTTGTTTGTGCATGTGTAAACAGGAATGTGATGGCCGGACTACATGAGGATGACTGAATAATATGAGAAAGGGTTCAATTCGGAATCTATAGAGCAAGTAATGGGTGATATTAGTTGGTGTGTACCTTTTAATGTAACTGGGTGACTTGAATTTGAACAACTACTTGTTCTTCATGTTATCCCCTACACTGATAATACCTCTCACCACAATAAACATTAATCTTCCATCTCTTTTTTTATATTTTCCGATGACTTATTCCCCACATAATATATTTTCAATTAAGGTTTGTGATGTAGGCCTCCTCCCTTGGTGAGCACATGCTGTAGGCAGCACTAAATGCTATATTTTATCTCGTAAAAGTAGTTTAGGTTCCTCATTCCCATCCTTTCTCCCACAGTGGGTATAACAGAGAGAGGCCCAGCTTCAGTGTTGGCTGGTCTGTGATGCACAGCTGCTGTACTGACGCTTTATTAATGGGATTCAGGAGCTCATCTGAGCGTTCCGATAATGGAACAATAGAGGACCCCGCTCTAACAATCCTTCATCTCTGAGATGCTACAATTGATCACCAATTCAATTGCTAACTGCAGAAAATTGAATTTCTAGCCCTAACATTGTTCGTTAACCACGGTGCCGATGAGATGGCCATCCAGATTAATGATAATGGGAGGCTGAGATGGCTTCTGAGACGGCTTGTGAATTTGATTAGCTCTAGACGGCTGCGGAGACGAAGAGCAGCCAGTCAGACTCTTATATGGAAGTACTTAATGAAAACCGTGCTTGGAAGGTAATTGGGAAATGTTTGTCTGGCTGCACGCTTCTCAACTTACTGTATGCAGTCTTTAAACCTATCTGGCTTGCTTTTAAACACACACACACATGTATGTATACACAACACTTACAATAATTCATCTTCATTTGGTCCAATAACATTATCTTGTTTATTGAAAGTAAAGAAGCCACTTCCAAAGTCCTTCACAAAGAACACAAAGACAAAGCTTCATCTACAACAAAAATGTGAATGTATACTGTGTGTGTGTGTGTGTGTGTGTGTGTGTGTGTGTGTGCGCGCGCGCTTGTGTGTGCGTGTGTGTGTGTGCGCAAGACAGACTCACCCTGTCCTCCTTGATAGTCCCACTCATGTGTCTGAGCACTGACTGTTCTCCCCTGGTGTCAGCGCTGCTAGTCAAACACTGCCAATTAAGAAATGGCTCATATTCCCTTCCCCTCTCATCAAAATGAGACTGACTCATTTAGGCTATTGAATAGAAGGATAGTGTTTAATATGGAAATTTCTACCACTGTGTTTGACAGGGTAGTGCATATATCCCCGGTGTTGTTAGAGCAGTGCAATTTCATAGTTGCATCTGGGGGAAGTAGCAATGAGCAGCCTCTCTTTCACGTTATAGACCAAATCAAACATAAATCATACATTTATGCCAAAACCCTATGAAGGTTAATGACACTAAACATGTTACAAGAGATATAAACAAGTTCATAGCCGTGGGCGTTACATAGTTCTTTAGTTTTATAGTCCACACAAAGTGCCAACTTAATGCAGAATAACACCCAAAGGGTCAACCGACTCAATATTACTCTCTGCCAAACGTCTCACTGATTCACAGGAGTCTTTACCGACACTACGCTTGCTACGCTTTTACTCCAAAGTAAGAAACCAAGAACAAAGCCTTGGCAACAAGGAGACGGTGTGCAGTATCTCACTGGGGTTATTAAGTGTGCACCTCATTTCTTTGGTGTTTTGTCGAATTCTGCCCACGACACCTCGGGAAGGCTCAACAGCAGTTCTGGCGTCCTGAACTACTCCCCTCGATACCCACACCCACCACCCCTGCTCTTCCTGTTTTACATCTAAACTAGTATGACTTGTGCCTTCATACTTTGGAAACATTATCTTTGCTCAAAACCACAATTTACCCTGCTAGCAGACTCTGGTAAAAACCTTTGATTAGTACAAAACAATTGTCTTGTTTAATTACACCTTAGTGACTAGAGGTGGGTGGAAGTGAAATCCCTGATGCTGAATCTGTATAATGTCTACACCCTCAAAGTCAGAGCCCATATTGATACTCACCTCAAGGCTACAGTTAGCAGCACCTCTGAGGAGTATACAAGTGTAACGAGTTGCATGTAAGTTTGTGTTTGTTTGCATGACACAGTGTTGATTTTGTTGTTCTGATGGAGCAAATGGACACTGCAGATGATGAAGGGTGTTGAGAACGGGTTAGAGTGTAACTGCCACTGATCAGAGATACCTGTAGTGCCAGTAAGTGGGATCCATTCAGCGCGGGAATCGCATAAGATTGGCCAAACTGTACAATATTGCTGTCCCCCTTTTTTTACCATCTACTGACAGTTTCTGAGAGAAGCATCTTGCAATTTGTAGTTTTCCGCTACTTTGTTATCAGTGCACACCTTATGTTGAGCGCCATTCCTCTCCAAGCGTACCAATGTGTTCTAGAGCCAACATTGATTAGAAACCTGTTACGTTTTGGGTGCAAAAGGCAGCCAAGGTTAATTTACTGGATGAGGAGGCCGTTATAACTCTGCCTTTAGCGCGTCTCGTCATTGGCCTATTTTAAATCCCCCCTGAAAACAGGAGTTAATTAGGAACACCAACAGAAGAGACATCCAAGACAAGACACCGACTTTTAGGCTGAAAAAGCATAAATGTGTTTGCCTCCACACTCAATTACTTGCCAATGCATTTTTGAAGTGCCTGCCTTGGACAATGTGTTTTTTGCACAAACTCATTTAGATGGGGCACTGTTATTAAAAAGGTAAACACAATAGAAGCTCTTTGTGAGGTTAAACCAGCTTCTAATTAACAAAGAGCGAATTTGAAACGGGAATTAGTGTATGAAAGGGAGCTTGTTAATGAAGTGTGTGAATAGAATGAAAGAAGAAAGTACGTGGCCTTCCCTGCTGGAGAAAGGTTAATGACTGTATGGAGCAGACCAGGAGTGTCTTTCTCACACTGTGCTCTGGGTCCTGATCCTCAGGGCTTCCTTTTTTTTTTTTTTTTGTTGGTACCAGACATAAAACACCAACCTTTTGAAGTGCTGCAGCAATATTTAGCTTTCAGATTTTATACACATCTCAGTGGCATATACAGATCTATAGGACCCAGTGAGGTGGTAACCTGCTTCAATAGTTTTAACATTCAGTACTTTAAAGGGCACACACACCTCTGTTGGATATGCTTGCTCTGACCTAACAAAATGGCAGATACGTACATTCGCCATGCTAGCAACATAGCTTGAGATGCCAGTGTGGATTGGTGATTCAATCAGACCACCATTTTGGCCCAGACTGAAGTACTTCAGCAACTATTAAATGGATTTCCCATGACATTTTTGATTAATTAATGACTTGGATGATCGTTGCACTTTTCAACTAAAGCTGTAATGTCCCCAAATACGCGCATAACTAATGATACTCACATTAGTCTCAGTTTTACTTTGTTTTCATTTATGAATATTAGCATGGTAGCAGACTGAGGTGTAAACGTGAGTACATACTGCTCAGAACGCTGCTGTACAGCCTCACAGAAGCACTTGTAAACTCTTTGTCTTGTTTTCTGTATAAACTTGGCATCAAAATAATGAAATGTGTCAGAAACATTTACCTGTGACAGTACAAATCCAAGCAGCTGTTGTCAGCTTTTGAAATGCTCCCATACTCGTCAGTCAGACTGCATCAGTCTCGCTTCACATCGCCGTATTCACCTCATGATGCATAAATGATCTGACACCCCCTCACACTCCATTGTGTTCATTATGCTCATTATAACGTAAAACAAATAGTCATTAGGTAAATCAGGATTTCCAAAAATATGAAAGGTTGTGAATTTGACCAGAAATAAAATGTATTCACAGTCCTTGTAAATATGGAAACACCAGGGCTGTTACAATAAAACGGTATGGGGTAAACTGTATAACACAGTTGTTCCCCAGATGTTGTCTCCATCTTGTACTTGGCTGCTCATCTGAGATTGTTAACGGGAAAAGGCTCCGAGAAGAAAACAAAAACGGTTCATTAAAAGTATTGGTGAAACTCCAGAGGAATTTAAGGTTTGGAACTGCATATAAATGGCTGCCTTGTGAATAATCACACTCACCTCGAGATACTGTTTTAGTGACTAAGAAAAAGTAACAGGGGACCGTTTTAGTGATAACATATTTAACACGAGATCGGTGCTGCTGTTTGCAAGTATATATAAAGCCCTTGGTGGTTCATATGCCAGCCTCTTCCCCTTCCACTACATTACTTCTACATCACTTATTAAGTATTTACAGTCACCGTTTTTAATGAATGCTCTTTCAAAACTTTGCTCATCTGACTCCACCACAGTCTGAAGTCATGCCAAATGATTTTAATTGTCCCTGACTTGGAGACGAAGCTGAACAAAGACAAATTATTGAATTTTCATCCGTCATTGCAAAGAATAGAGAGCTGCTGCGGAGTAGTTTTCATCAGGATGGTGATTGATTGAGGCCAGGTGCCACCAGCATTAAAAGATCATTTAACTTGACACACAGGGCTTTGTTAATTTTATTTAAATACTCAGCTATGACAACACAGTGAAAACAAGTTGTTTGTCCCTCAGTCCATTATTATTCATTCATATCTTCTGGAATATATACCTGGTAGAAGCAGGACCATTGTTGATTTTTACAGTGCATTTGCCAGGAGGCCAAAATATTGAAATCTAACAAGTGTTAGTATAAGACATGAATGCTTATTCCCATAACCCACTGATGTTAGATCAGTTCTTTCACTGATATTTCACTTTTTTTTTAGTCTTGTTGCACATCTCCCTGCCAAACCCTTGTTAGGATTTTATCCATGTAAAGAATTTTGTCAGTGTGAGTTTGCTTTGCATCGACTTTACCTTTGGAGTGAAGACTTTACCACTGTGAAAGTAGAACTTCTGAATGTAGTAGCCTCTTTTGTTGAGGAGATGATCTAAGGTATTTTCAGTCAATCAAAGAGCCCTTTCAGGACGAGGCTGTCATTCCAGAGATTTCATCTTGA
This sequence comes from Brachyistius frenatus, assembly GCF_029030835.1. NCBI lineage: Eukaryota > Metazoa > Chordata > Actinopteri > Embiotocidae > Brachyistius > Brachyistius frenatus. The sequence continues at coordinate 6,517,051 of NW_027210607.1, forward strand.
GAGATTGGCACAGTTTCAGAGCTTTTGCAGTGGAGTATTAACTATAACGGAAAATACTGCAAGCTATTCCCACGCACTCCAATGTTATGCATATAAGAAGCCACAGTGTTAGAGGGGTACACCTGTAAAGCTTTGCTCTGATCTTTTCTTCCTCGTCTCTCCAGCTGGCTTCGATACTCCTGTTGAGGCCAGGCACACTTTCAGCCTGCTTTTTCCATGTTGGCAGGGACTTCTTGCCTCTTTCAGGAGAACACACTCACAAAATACAGTTTCTGGGCTACAAAGCTTCTTGGGTTTCACTTGCATCTTGGCCCACCTCCTCGTCAACCCTTCTGCAAACCAAAATTGACTCCATAATTCATCCCAGCCAATCCAACAAGAATGTAAATAAAGAACAAAAGTTGCCTGTTCTACACATATCACAGGGCCTCTTCGGGAATGGAGCTTTCTTAAAACTGATCCTGCCGCGGGGCTGACCCCGGCCATTTCTCTCCACTCCATTTTCTAAAGCAACAGTACAAGGCAGTGCGCCATAGTCTGCGCGCTGCCCTTATCTCACATTGGCAGACACCGGGTCTCCCTATAGTCTGGATTTCCGTCTGAGCCAGAGCTCCTGTGGCCTGACTGCTCCTCTCATCTGAGCAGCCATCTCCTCATTCAGTCTGCCGCCAACTAATTGACTTTAATTTGTCTTTTTTGCCCTCTGACAGCGAAGTGTACCTTTATGAATTTGTCAGTCATAGCAAGTGTCAATTAAAAAGGCATCACCCAATAAAATCTGTGAGCAGCTGATGTTAATTAATATCAGAGGTTTATTTTGTGTGGTGCAGGTCCCGGCATGGCTCTTTGCACTTGATAACCATTTGGTCGTGCAGTTTAAGAGCCAGTTTAGAGGCCGACACTAATGAAGCTCGTTGGCTAAATTAAAGCCAATCCGTGAAATGGCCTCATCAGGTACATTATTTTTACACAATGAGAGCATTAGCGCCTTCATTTGGACGCAGTGTCACTTTCAGTATTTGAATATCATCAAAATTGCAGCACACAATATTAATAATGAAAATATAAAGGATGGCTAATGAAATCTTTGAAAAACATCAAAAATGCAACGTGTGCTGAGTACTGAGTACCTCTTGTAATAAATTAAGTTGTCATACAATTAATTGTTACTCTTTTTTTATTTATTTTATCAGGATAAATAGTATCCAGATTTCCTAAAAAGCCAAATCTTAATTTTTTTACACTGATACTTTTGGTTGATTGTGCTGCACAATCCAATTAGTAGGTTTGATGAACACATTCTTTCATGTTACTTCACTGATGCTTATATTGCTTTAGTTTCTGAATTGGGAATTAGACTAAGGAACTGACATTTTCACAATTATTAAAGTAAATAACTAAGTACATGCACATATACAATAATGCATGAAAAGCAGTTGGAATTACCGCTGACGGTGACACTTACTGCAGTGTGGGAGGGTTTGACCAATAAGTCATTTAGAGAATTCAATTTACTGCCTCTATTGAATAAATTTGAAATTACTCCTTGGCCTTGCACCAATTTATGTGTTGAATTTTGCATGATGGATTTGAATCTCACCAAGGTGCAACAGACATCACGAGGCCTTTTTTCATTTTGCATTAGCATCCCAGTTTTGACATACTCAAAAACTGTAGTGTGCTGAATGTATAGTTTGTATGGTCTGATGTTTTTTGTCTCTAATATCACGCATGCTTTTCTCGAGTCTAAATTGGCCACACTTACCATGAGCGCACGTTTTCTAATATCTAGAAAGACTGGCCCATTTGTAGAGAGCTTGCAATAGAATCTTCACATTGTGTTTACAAAATAGCTCTACTACATATTGTAATATGAATGAACAGTTATGTATGTTCCTCAACATTCATAATTACCGAAAGCTTTTACAAACCATTGCTTTTTTGACTGGACTACAGCTTTTGCACACACCGTTTTGATACATATTTGAGAATAACTCACCACTGTGAAGCTTTTAAAAAAAAGATTTACACTGAAGGGTTCTTTTCTGAAATCCTGAAGTCTGTGAGCCCGTCAACAATCACAGTCTGCCTCATAAAGTCTTTATTTAAAAAAAAAAAAAAAAAAGATTGTAGAACATCACATTTTAGAAAATGTATTGCTTTGAAATGCAATAATATTTTATATACTCTCAACCCACTTCACCAACAGTCGAGGTCGAGTCACACCTGGGAACTTGGCAACTGGGAAATATCTGATGTGGAGTGCAGATGAGCTGACGACATCTCAGTTCTTTATGCGTAGAGTTCCAGGCAATATCAGAGTAAATGCCTTCCAAAAGAAAAAAAAAGAAAAATCTTGAACCACTTGGTGCTGATGGTATAACACATTTCCAAATAACATTGCCACTTTAATGGTGAATACTGTAGCAGTAATGATACATTTCATTATACTAGAATTATTATGATAAATTGTGAGTCAGTCACTGAGGACATAATGAGGCAGTCCATTCATAAAGTACAATATCACACATGGAAACAAGGTCAACTGTTTCTCTTAGACTTTTCTTCATTCCCTACTAATAGTGGATCTCAGCAGAGGAATAATAGAGGGATAAAAGACTAAAATTGTAGCTCGGAACCATTTAAGATAAATTTAGTGGCAAGATAACTTAATGAACTTTAATGTATCGCCACTGTAACATTTTGAAATGCACATGCCTGGAGGATGAAGCCAAAATGACCATCATCAGCGACATCATTTCTTTCTTTATGTATCACACTTTGATTTACATCTTCTATGGGCATCACCATGTGTGTTTTTACAGGTGTATAATAATTGAAGCTTTTGTTTGTAATAGTATCCATAATGTTCCCCTTTCTTCCTTTGTGGGGTGACTCCCACATCTGTTCTCCTCTGTTAACGTCTTTTGACATCCTCTCGCCCTAACTGAGCGTCTGCTTACTTTCCGACCAAACACACCCACACAAAATACATGCACACTCATATCCCTTGGTAGGTTGTTTATACTCTGTCTCCTTGACAGGTTGAGTCAGGGGCTGTGCATGGTTGTAAAACCAAATCTGTTTTCATTTTAATACAGGGTATTTTTTTTTTTTTAATGTTTCCTTTCATTTAAAGTCTGCTGTTTGCCAAATATGTTTTCCTTAAGACAGAAACTCCACTCTATATTACTTGGATTTTCCATATACCTGTACAGTTGGCTTTGTCTTAAAGATGATCGATAGTAGTTATAAATTGGTGATTCTTCATGACTTAGTTGAATTCTTCACATCATTGTCAGATGGTTAGTTGGCAGCTTGGTAGGTAGCTGTGACTTTCCAGCAGCTCAACATTATTTATTTGCATAAGTAATAACGGTGTAGTCCATCCATCATTAATACATCCACCCATTCATTCATTTTTCTTCTGCTTATCCAGGGTTGGGTCACGGTGGCAGTAGGTCAAGCAAGGTAGCCAAGACTTCTCTTCCCGACAAATTTTCCAGCTCATACTGGGGGATCCCAAGGCGTTCCCAGGCTAGATAAGATATATAATACCTGCAGCGTGTTCTGAGTCTGCCCTGGGGTCCCTTACCAGTTGGGCATGTATGGAAAACCTGCAGTGGGAGGCGCCTAGAAGGCATCCTAACCAGATGCCCGAGCTACTTCAGCTGACTCCTTTCGAAACAAAAGTAGTAGCGGCTCTACTCCGAGCTCCCTCTAGATGTCGGAGGCCACCCTGCGCAGAGAACAAATTTAAACCACGTGTAACCGCGATCTCATTCTTTCGGTCACTGCACAGAGATATCGTGACCATAGGTGAGGGTCGGAACGTAGACTGACTGGTAAATTGAAAGCTTCACCTTTCGACACTGCTCCTCCTTGACCAAAATTGCCCAGTGCAGAGCCTGCTTTACTGCTGACACCGCACCAATCCGCATGTCACTCTCCCTCTACATCCTACCCTCGATCGTGAAATCGTAAACTTGTGATATAACATCTCAATACATGTGGGCAAAAATTGGTAATTGGTAAGTTTGCTTCTAACTTATTTGCCGACTTAAAGAAAGCATGCCGGACCTCAAAAACAAGCCAGTCATTAATTTGTGACTTTCCATGTACGACATACCTTGTGGGTTTATACATGGTACAAACTAGTCTTAATTAATCTAATGAAAAACACCAATAGAAGCCTGCAGTTTAATTGACTGATCATGGCAATAACATTTTTAACACCAATAGTGGACAAATTGCAATTAGGCGTTTTCCCCAAGTCTTTTAGACCACCAGCCTTTGCACAAGTTAACATAATCTCTTTGATGTTACTCAGTTTCTTTTGTGCGGCTGGTGGTAGGTCACTCTGTCATTTTTCTTTCTGACAATTGTTTCTTTTCTTTTCAAATCTTTTCTCTGTCCATCTTTTCCTGGGTTTCTCTCTTTCTCTGTTTTCTATAATACCCCCGTGATCGTGTGCTGGTAGTATGAAAGAAGCACTCTGACTGTATTGTTTACTTAAGCACTTGAGCCTCCCAACAAAAAATACCTTTGCCACAGACATTCCTCCGTGTCTCTCTCATTTCACAACAGCTAAGTGAGGAACCTTGATCCTTTTCTGCAGCCTCTGCGATCTGCTATAAAAACCTGCTAATTGCTGTCTCCCAGAATGACTGTCATCCAATACGGGCCCATTGTTTTGCTGTGGTATCCAGTCGATATTTCATCCATTTTGTCTTCTGATTGGCACTCGCCAACAATGTTTCCATGAGACCCCCAATAACAATGTGTCTCGCTGCTATAATCACTGGTCTCATTGGTCTGGTCTCACTCCTGAGGTGCAGATTGAAATACAAATAGGTCATGTGCATTTCAATCTGAGACTGAAAGACTGCAGCCATCATTCAGCATTCACTCAGTTATCATCATACTTCTGATGGGAAGAGATGGCATAAGTGTAAACACACAATAGAGTAACGTTTATATTCTTGCTTATGTTTTGATTTTCCTATCCGGGTGCAGGTTGAGGTCCCGCTTGCATCTGTATATCCTTTCTAATTTGTCATTTTTCCACACCAAAACAAATTGTTCTGCTTTTTTTTTTGCACTTGTTGGTCAAAGCAATTCTCATTTTGTCTCTGAAATACAATTTTCTCATCAAGACATGGCCACACTGCTCATCTTCACAGTGTTTGACTATTCAGGCTGGACATGATGATGAAGCATGGACAAGGTGGCCCGTATTGAGTTTCATCACCAATGTGTGCAGTCACCCTCTCCGGCCCCCTCCAAGGCATGACACAATGGCTGCCACATTCCAAAGTTTCAATGAATCACCCTTAGAAAAGATTTGTATTTCTCAAAGATTTCTTTAGATTGTGTAAATGTGTAACCAACTTTATATTCAAATCACATTCTGCGTGTGAAATGTGAGCTCTAATGGTCATTGAAATGACAAATTCCACAAAGCAAAGAATCCAATGGTGATAATACATCTTCTCTGCTCTGTCAAATTCACATTAAACTGCTCAAATTAACTGCACCTCAGGACAAGACCAGGAGTCACGGAAACGAGCAGACACTTTAAGCAAATTGCCGCCTGGTACATTTTTGCTGTGTAATGGAGAAGGCTCAAACATAAGTAAATATATAATTTTTTATTGTATTCATTAAAAATTCATAACATTTACCAAAGTCAGCCGAGGCCATGTGTTTCTCTGTTTCTGGCCATGCTGGTCAGATTTGTGGTGACAGACGGTGGCTTTGTGTGGTTAGGGAGTTGGCGGGTGACCCCAGAAGGAGCACCTGTCCAAGAGTGGACCTGCTGCTTGCTGTGTTATGCCTTTGGGTGGGTTTGGCATTAACCCCACTGTCATGTTCCTCTCTCCTCACTACCCTCTCACCCGGACCCTAAGACATACATAACCTGCCAGATCCACTCTGTCAGCGCAGGATTAATTAAAATGCTACACAGCAAAGGCACCGGATCCCTTTGGGGCTGTGGTATAGGCATGAATGACACACACACACACACACACACACACACACACACACACACACACACACACACACACACACACACACACACACACACACACACACACACACACACACACACACACACACACGTAAGTGCCCACACACACTGAAAACATGCCAGGTTGTTGTGTTTAGTCACCTCAGGGGACGCAGAACAAACTGATCACCTCTTGTGATGAATGGACAGATCTCACCTCTGCATCCCTTTGTACATGTTTTGTCCCATAATGCAGTCGGTATACTTATAATGTTAGACATTACTTATGCCTGCCTAAGTGAATTTCCCCAAAACTATGACCATCTGGCTCCTGATGATTTGCATTTGCATAGCTTTTCTTGCAGTGACAACTATGTTGCCAGAAGCTCCAAATTACCTTCCCTTATTGTTGTGTTTAATTCATGCTGCTCTCACAAGGCACGCCATTCATTTGGAGCGATTCAAATAAATTGAGTAGAAAAGGGGGTCACTTATTTATCCCGGACCCCAGTGATGCCATGGCAGTGAGAGACAATAGAGGTGAGGGATACTAAATGAATTCTGTTGTCCTGTGTGCTTTCTCTGGCTATCACCATAATTTGATTAGTGACCTGGTAACTATGAATGTATGGGACCTCTTCATTCAAGTCCATTGGGGATCTGGGGGCAAGAGTCCATGCTACAGGGCTCAGCCCCCTTCCCCTGCGACCCTGCCCTTGTGTCATGTATGCATACAACCGCCCGACTGAGTGATTAATGACTGAGCTCGTGGTGCCATTGAAAACTTCTGGTGACTCGACACAAAAGCCATCACCCATGTCACATTAGCACCAGTCTGGGAACATTTGGCCGTATGCTGCTGGCCTGCAACACAGGCAATATGTGGCAGACAGATGTATGTAAACAGAGTATGTCTGCCTTGAAACAAACATTAAAAGAAAACAGTAATACTTTTCATTATTTCAGTAATTCTCCTGTTTTCCAGCAAAGCTTTTGCTCGGCTTCTGCATCATATACAGTGGAGTCCCTTAATAATAACATAATTTGCTCAGCGTGCGTTTCCTGGCATCTTCTGATTTAATTAGCGCGCCGTTTCCATCAATGTATGTCTTCTTTGTCAGTTGTGTCTCTAGCTAATAATAATCCAGCATAATTATAAAATGAAAAATGGCCCTGCCAGCATTCCCAGCAGTGTTTTCTCAAAGTGGAAACTTTCCTCTTCTGCTTAAGTTTTTGTTTAAATGAAATGTCTGCATATTAAAGGAGATGAATAATTAGTCGCCTTAAAGCTTCTGGTTATATTAAATTTTCATTTGACTCCTGAAGAGCTTTAATTTGTGAGGTGCACACAAACAGGGTAATGTGGAAAAAGTGGGTATCATTTGGTGAGTGTTATTTTTCCAGATAAAACAGCTGCCAAACTGAGATCAGGTTCATGTAAATGCTTTCCATTTTCCAAACTTCCAGTGTGCTGTCAGATCTACCTACCTTCTATAGGAACAGTGAAATGTGAATTAATAAGCCCCATTGCCATCTTTGTCATAGACAGGATCCTGTTTTCACCATCGCGATCACCTTTAAAAATAATTGTTGTCAATGACATCTAGATAGATAGATAGATAGATAGATAGATAGATACTTTACTTATCCCACAAGGGGAATTTTTTTTTTTCGCTACTGCAGCATTATCGATACAGGTAAAGCAATAAAATAACAGAGTAAAAAAAATTAAAAATGAAAATGCACAATATATACAATAAAATTGAATAATATTAAATGAAACTAACTAAACAATAGTGCAATAATTTAAGCAAGCAAACAACAGCCAATGGTATTATTGTTGAGTGATGGATTTGACCAGATGTGAGTTATTGTATTGTATGTCTGTGGCTGGGGTGTAACATTTAGTACCTCCACCTGATTACTGTAGTTCTCATTCTCGCAGCACTAAAAAGATGTGGGATGTCTTTCAAAATTTCCCAAAATATTTGTATTTAATTTTCAACCTTATTATAAATCAATTCACTTAATCTGCAGTTAGGATCCTAAAACAGTGCAGATATAAGTGTTGCTAAAATCTGATGCATACAGATGCCAGCTGCCTGATTGCTACGCCTTTAAAGAGAATTTAAAATGTGTTTTTTATTTAAACGTTACTGAACAAACAAGCTCCAGTTGCATAAAGGTCTCCTGCTGCTCCAAAGGCTTATACACCAGTATCATGTATTTTTCACCACCATAGTGTTTCCCCTTGTAATGTCAGAGTTTTGCAGCGAAGTCGGCAGCGGCTGAAAATCACTTTAGTTTATTTATATACACATAAGTTACCGGGTTTCTCAGAGAAAACAGGTTACGTGGATAAATGAAGAAAGGTGTTTACTATACTGTAGTAATGTGGTTACTGTGGATCCTTGTGTACATGAAGCAAATCAGCTCCCAGATCTTATTTACACCCAATTTATTTTTCAAACTGTGCCCACAGATTTTAACTGTATAGTGGCAGAAGAAACTGCTTCCGGATTTTGTTGTTGTGTCAAAGTAGACAGACGGAATGGAGCATCTCATCAGTGCAAATTGTGAAGTGTATGAGAATTTTATGAATAGTCAAAATTATATCATATAAACGTCTGCATGCTATTTTGGTTCGTGCAAAAATTAGGTCTTTATTTTCTATATAGTTCCTGTTTTCAAGTGATTTGTTGAAAACAAGGAAGGTTAAAAAGCAAACAAGGCAGATGGAAAAAAGAATCACTTGGGTTGAGGGGAGGCTTGTGCTGATTGGTGCTCAGACCAACAGTTGACACAAACGTTGATTGTTTTCTTCGATCGGTCATCAACATAATTTGGGCTCCCATCTCCTGTGGGAGGGAGAAATCTCTGTTCAGTACAGCTGCTGCTGCTGCAGACAAACTTATTATTTTTTGATGACTACATTGTAAAATGAACCAGAATGCAGCGATCGGCTATTTTCGCCGATCGGTAAGTGTATTGGCAACTGTAGGTAGGACATAAAAACCATATATTCCAATCCAGGATCAGATCCACTCAACAAATCTGACTCCTTTTGAAGTTTGTGTAGAAGTTTAGCTTTCAGTGCAGATTTTTGCTTTGAAACCAATTCAAAGGCAGCCTCCCGTGTTAATGTCTCTCCAACCTGTTCTCCAACCTGTTCTCCTCCCCTCGCAGTATTTGTGGCTCTGTAACAACAACACCTCACTTCCTGCTTGACTCCCAACATAATTACTGAGGCTACCGTCATCAGAATCACACTGATTGCCAGGTCAATTTTCACATGCAAAGAATATGTCTGGGTGCATTGGTGCATAACAATCAAAAACTAAAAGGAGAAAAACCAAGTAACTATACAACCTGAGAAAAATACAACTACCACCAAAGATGAGGAGTATATACAAAATTTCACGACAAAGAATAAGTACAAAAATATATACTAATGCAAATGTTCACAGTATAAACAGTATGTGAAATGTGCAAGTGTAACAATACATCATTTTGTGTTAGAATCAGCAGCTTGAAAAACTAACCGATGGGGTCAGTCTTTAAATGTTTATTGGACACTTTCATACCTCCAACTTCTTGATCCAAATACTGGAGGGGTTGATGAAGAACTACGAGGTTAATCAGCTCAAAATATGAATTTGAAATGAATAACATTTTTAAGTTTAAGCCTCTTCGAGAAGATCCTCAACTCTGTTGAACTACAAAAACACAGTTCATTCATGGACGTAGAGTGACGTTACGGAGTCTTTTCAGTAACAAACAGTCTTTGGCAAAGTACAGTCAGTCCCTGGCAGAGTGGACATTAACCAAGAGACAAAAAATTTTAATTTAGCTGAAATTAAATTAACATTCATCAGCTGCAGCTGATATAAACTACCCTCTGTGATGTTGATTATTTTAGCCACTGAAACAGTCGCACATAAATGACCTGAATGTTTAAAATTGTTTCTTGGTATTTAAAAATGAAGGTTGGAGGTAAAAACAAATTGTTGATTGAAAAAAAAAAAAAACTGAATCCAGGTATACTGCCAACCGGAAGCCAGATCCAAAATTAAACGGGCTATCAGAACCTCTCCCTTTATAATTACTGACTATCAATATTATAATAGAATATTTGCATACAGTAGTTGCATCACTTTTAATGTTGTATATTGACACCACATAACATACTGTGGAGGAATGTAGGCATGCAACTAACACTTTACGACTTTCATCAATTTGGATCAATCTGTCAAATATTTTTTGACTAATTTACCAAAAATTTCTGAACTAACTTTTTGGCAAAATAGAAAAAATGGAACTGAAAAAGACATCGTTGATTAATCACTGCAGTGCTACAACTGTGTTCAAGTTTGTTTTACGGTTGCGTTTCATGATTTGATAACTTTGTCTGTGCATCGGGCCGCCACAAAAGGATTATAAGGCATACCAAGAAATAAGTGCAAAGTTAGATATGGTACCGTTGCCAGATGTTAGTTTAAGCTGCCTCAGTGTCATAGCGTCTATAGACACACACGTCACCCTGTTAACTTGAGTAGGTTTTAAGCAGTGGCAAGCTTTGGATTACAGTGGCTTACATCCTTTGACCTCGCCTTCCCACGAGTCCAGTGTATCACTCGATTGAAATAGATTCAGCAGGCATTTGTTCAGAAACAAAAGAATTTTACCTCATCCGTCTTCTCCCACCCCTTCTCCGTTTTTTTTTTTCTTTTGCATTCTTAAATTCCTCTAAATTAAAAAACGATTCTCTCGTCTTTGGTATTTTATACAACAAGGCTGCCCCCCACACTCCCACCCGTGGGGAGGAAATGAGTTGTGGGAGCAGATTCCTCTCACACAGAGATCTCAGTAATCGTGTGACTGCGTGTCACCAGCACACCACAGTGACAGCAGCTTTTAATTAATCCCACATCCCACCACCCTGCCTTGCCCATTGGTGGCTTCTCTCCCAAACTTTTTCCTCAGAACTTTTCTTTCCTTTGTGTTTGCCTGTGTGTTTGGGTGGTGATGATGGTGATGGTGGTGGGGGAATTCTCAAACTGCAGTCTCTCAATCCACCGCATCGTTGTGTGCATAACTCGTATATTTGCAGGATGACGCCGCTGTCACTTTTCCACACTTCTGGAAGTCGGAGATAGCCTGCTTACTGCGTTCTTGTGTTCAAACCCCTCCGATGCCAGCTCCACCAACTCTGTTTCCAAGAGTTTGGAAACTGGGATTGAAACTATGAGACCCGAGTCCACATGAAATGTTAACAGGTTTTTCTGGTGGTTGGCTTACACCGGGTCAGGGATGTTATCCCTCTGCTGCACTGCAGTGATCTTATGTCGAGGTGCTTGAGGACGGTGAAATAATGAGGCCTTCAAGTGTCTGCGTTCTCTGTCCTGTGCCCTGATGAATTGTGACAAGTCGTATTTACAATCCTAAAAGGTGCTGACACTGCTAAATTCTCCGTCTCTTGGAGAAGTACCAAAAGTTTGCTACCCTTGAGCAAAATGTCTACGTGTTCGCCGCGGCTGAGGTATCGAGGAGCTGCTGTCTCGGTGAATCAGGGGCAGGAGAGACATCTCTGGAGAGATGGGCTGAGCTCCCGCCAGAAGGTCAGACAGTCAAAGGGGTAATATCAGACCTGCTGAGGTAGACTTCTGCACGGCTCAGTCTTCATCCTCGAAACATCTTAGGAGAACGTACGAGTCAGACGTATGAGCCTCAGTGTGTAATTTATAGTGGCCTTCTTGTTACATCAGTGTTATTTAGTAGATATGGTTGAGACAGTGCTGTTTGATGGTCAGTATGGAACGTTTCCTGTCATCACAGATGAGCCGATTATGCTGTTTTTTCTGTGGTTTCACCCCCACCCTCGAAAGCGAAAATGAATAAGACGGCTGCAGACGAACACTGCAGATATAAACCTTTGGCTTGCTGCTATTCAGTATGAGTATGCTGTAGCAGGCATTAGGTTAGCAAAGTGGGCTAAACTTGCATGCGATTAGGCTGTCAACATCTGAAAATAATGAGCTGCAGACCGCGCTGGATTGGCATGCAAATACTGTACTGACATTCAAAGCTGGCTTAACATAAATGAGAGAAGAGAATGGATCGAAGAGGAGCTCGGGCCTTCCACTGCAGAGCTGCAAGAATGCTGGGGGTAATGGACAAGTCGGACCCCTCAGAACCTTTCGGAAATAAATAATTGTTCCCCTGCATCAGACTTTGAGGACAAATGAGACGGAGGGTCGATTAAGTTCTAAGGGGGGACGTGGTGTTGATCTCATAAAGGGCATCAGGAGATGTATGGCCTCTTACAAGATCATTTAAACCACTTAATGGAAGACAGGAATTAATGGCTGCCACAGAGCAGAGTCAATTATATGGATATTTTCATAACATATTGTGTATAATTCATAGTGTAATGGCATCAACACCAATCAGCCTCTCTGTTTTTGTTTTGGCTGTAGCCTGTTTTAAATTAGACTATTGACTCTGTATTTTTAATGTGTACAATACGTTGCTGTCTTCATATACAGTGATATACAAGCGTTGTCATTGTCTACTATTGTGGGGTGGCCCAGTTTTGATGGCGGTGCCTCTTGTTAATTTATATTAATGTCAGATAATTTGGAGTTGCGATGGATATATGTGCACGCCTTGTGCTCTGAGGCAAAAAATTGGATTCATTAAGAAGACGGAGGAGCTGGTTAAGTTTTTTGGCCTTGTGGTTTCAGGTCACTGAGTAATGCGAAGAGATGGAGAGGGTCCTGGCCCGGAGGCTGGAAGGAGGGGTGGGGGTGGGGGGCAGAGATAGAGGGGATAGAACAACACCCCAATGTAGGACCACATCTCTCACACTGACACGTCTCTCAGCACACACACAGTTTTCACATCGCCACACTCTTTTCCTGCGAGAACAGATTGCGCTCATGACCGAGAGCCACAAAGTCATATGACAGTCTCGGGGCGACCGCAAGGAAGGGAAGTGATGGCTTCACATATCAATCACTATGTTAATTAGATGTGCGAACAATGTGCACTGGTTCACATGAAAGCACAAGTAATCATATCTACTGTAACATTCATAATTACACATACAGACAAAGCACACTCGCACATGCAGACTCGCATGGGTTAACATGAGCCTCTCACTGCCAAATGCGTTCATGAATGAGTTATGAAGATGGCATGAAAATCCAAAACATCCTGACCCTTTTGTTTAGGACTATGGCCTCCTTTTGTTTGGTGCAGAGTGTACAGGAAGAGTCAAGTGACAGTCGAAAGCCTAATACATGCAGATGAGTGTACAGATTAGGGAGAAGTCATCACTGTTACAACAACTGAACATGCATGCATGAGTATTTTTGTATTAATATAAGCACATTTGAATGTTACATGTCAAAGAGATTAGGATGCATGTGAATAAGTCCGACACAGAGGATAAAGAAAGTACTTCACATCAGAGCATTCACAACATTTTTTTTTTCTTTTGTTTGTTTTATATCCCATGAAAAACACAGTATATGCAAACCTCACATTAATTGGAACAAGTGCAGACTTTGTGGGCGGCCCCGAGGCTTTGGTTTGGCTTCTGACCTCAGTACTGCTCACCATTAGAGGGCCATTAAATTGTGGGTCTGTTTGATGTGCAATCTGTGTCCAACAGGATGGAGAGGAGGGAGCGGGAACCACGAGCGCCCCTTTTTATTTTTGTTTTTGATGTACGTCTCTACGTTGATAGAGCATACTTCCTCAAAGAGTTTAAAAATAAGAGGCATTTATTCTGGGTTGAACTCTTTTTAGAACAAAATGTTCAATATGCTGGTGTTTTGTAAAACATCCTCTTTGACCATACATTCTGGCAGAAAAAGTCCGATTGGTCCTTTGTATCAACTCATTGGCTTAGCCTTATGCCGTGTGCCTTTGTGTGCTTCTGAAGGCAATTAAGCCATTAGCTAAACATCTGACCTTTTCTTCAAATTGTTTTCCTCCACAATTTCTAGCGTCCCTGCTAAGAATGCCTTGTAATGAATGCGGGGGGGGGTGTTCCTGAGGGGCACGTCCTTATGGTGGACAGGTTGCCTATCGGAGTCCCTGATGATTTACTATGTTTTGTGGGCACTGATTTGCATACATTTTTCATCTCTTGAGATCCTTGAACTGAGTCTGACCTGACCTCCCTGACCTCTAATCAGTCATCGGGTCACGTGGCCTGTACTTTTTGATACCGCTAATAGTGCTGATAGAGAGAAATCATGCCCAGCCACTGGCAGCGGTGAAGTCATCCAGGGGGGCTCTGATGCGAGTATCTATAGGAATGCAAATGTGACCGGCTGCCTGACCAGTACATTACAATAGGAATAACAGCAGCCTGGGGCAGACAGTGCAGCTGCCCCCATTAGTTTTAATCGCTGGGTTACATAAAAGACAAACATAATTAGACTCTTGTGTGTCACACAGGAGACAAATGTATGTGGCAGCTTGTGTTGTTTAGAGACTTGTATGACCTCAGTGAGAACTCCAGAGTGATTAAGGAGTTGTTTAAAGGGACACACGGGTCAAGGGCCATGAGTGATAAGTGAGATCACACAGGGATGTCAGCAGTCCGGTTCATCAATTTTATCTTGTACTTTGTTCATACAAAATGCACAAAGCTGCTCTGTTTTGTGTATTATTCTCAGTGACAGTCACAACAATAGCATGCTCATTCAGCTGAACTGTCATTTATCACACAGGTGAGTGAGTATGTGAGAAAACGTTTGCGCATTCTTCGAGCTTCAAAGTGATCATCATACTTCAGTCACTGCAAACCCATGAGAGTAATTTATTTAATCCCAAAACCTATCAATAAATCACAAAAGATTGCTGCAAACATTTGAAGAAATTCTTACATTTACTAATAATTTGGAAACTCTGCTCAGGCAACAGATTAATTTTCAATTTTGTCATCTGCTGATATTATGAAGCTTGCTGAATTCTGTTTGTTCATTTTCAGCTAGGTCAATAATTATAATAAGAAAAACTTATTTTATTTTAATTTACTTAAAAACAGTCAGAGCACATTGTGTATTTTCTTTTATGTTTTTGGAGGCCATACTTTTTATAATTCCTATCCTGAGATTCTTTACTCAAATAAAATAAAACTGAGCATGAAGAACAAAAATCTATTGACAGCATTCATATGGAAACTATTACTATTCAGTCTTCTAAAAGTAGACCATCTGTTTACTTTAATTCTCAGTTAATGTGATATATATTTAGTATAGAGGGCTGAGTTACTGTATACTTAAGGTTTGGATCACTTTTGCAGCTTTTAGCGGCTCCCTTTACAGTAATTAAGGCTTTCACAGTGTTAGGAGCTTGTGGGTGTGTGAATGTGGGTATGAGAATTATTTCTTTTTTATACTGAGCGGTCATGTGGTTTTGTGTAGGAGAATGGTCAATGCCAGAAACTAGGGAGTATAATCTGAAATGTATTAATTTGACATTATCTTTTAGAAGACATTCTGTTCTGCTTGCTTTTATAAAATGGGCTAATGTGCCGTTTTACTGCTTTTGCATGTGTACCTTTCCACGGGCCCTTGCCGGGGTGAGCTGCAACCATGTCATTAAGTGTGCTGCCAGGAGCCCGGAGCAGTGTATATATACTCTGTCCTCTGCGGAGACGGGCATCCCCAGCAGGGTCAGTCTGTACCACCCTCCATATGGTGGCTCGTTATTAGTTTTCTGTTGCCCCGGTGCCTGGGAGGTTCATCAAACCCCAGAGCCCAATTTCTACTCCTGTAGTATTTCACTCTCTGGCCAATCGGATAAGTCACACATGACTTCACGGCACGAAAGAACAACAGCAGCCTCGAGCAGACGTTGCTCCGTACACTGCCTGAAAACTGGGTTTCAAGAGCACTATCTGCGTTCCTGCTAAACAGTTGACTGTGTCTGGGAAGACGAGAGCTAAAGCCTCAGAGTTCAGATCTTCATGAAGGATAAAAATGCAGGAGGTAATTTCTTTCATCTCCACGCATTTTTATATTGTGTGCCTTGTCCATAATTTGAAATATGAATGAATAAAATTGGTCCCGAGCTGCCTTCTTTTTTTTTTTACTCTTCGGCAATTAGATTGAATTCTCTTGAGCACAAAAAAAAAAAAAAAAAAAGAACAATCACGGCAAAGCACGGTGAGATAGCAGTAATTGAACACAACAATTGAAATGTTATTTTGGGTGGGGTTTGTTGTACTCATGATAAGAAAGAGCGATGTTAATTTTGTCCACTTTTATTCTGTAATATGACCAATATTTTTCATATTCAAGTGTGTATGAAAAAAAGTCACTGGTTTCTTAAAAAGCTAAATACAATAAGCATTGGATCAAGGCACATACAAGACTGGCCAAAGGGCATACAATGCACTTTGGTTTTCAATTGTAAAGAACAGTTAACTTCAAATTGTGGCAACATAAAAGTGTGTTCATTTGGAAAATAATACAAAATAATACTCATAACAAGGAGTTGCTGACACCGTGGTAATTCTAATGCAAGCCAACATGTTTTGTCTTTTTTGGCCTGGTGACTAGAATGACGTATGGTACATGGTACTAAAGAATGCCGCCATTGTCGTTTGGCCATTGTTGGCTTGTACAAATAGAGATAGTGGGAGGTCCTCTGTGTCACCCTGTCCTGTCCACTTGTTTTGAGGAGCAGAGAGATCCTTAAGGTCGATGTGCTTTATCTGCCCTGTGCTGTGGCCTACAATCCTATCAGAAACATTGGAACCCTGCTCGGGTTGCTTTGCTGTGTTTCTTTTTCTTGCAAACAGAACAAAATAACACACTGAACAAAGCAGAGATGAAAAAAAAAAAAAAAAGCATGGCCCCTCATCTTTAGTAATTCGTACTCCACACCAGGTGAATACTAGAGTAAGAGTCTTGGTCCATCACATGTGGAGACAGCTACTGACTGCTCATTCTTTTAGAGGGCAACATGCCTGCTTTGTGAATTAGCTGATCAGCTGTGCCTTAGTTTATGTCACGTCATTTTTTTTTAATTTTTTTTTTGCCTTTTTGTTTTTCTGACAGCCACAAAGTTTAAAAGAATGACCTGTGCTTATACTACAAGGTTTTCTAAATTCTGATTGTTCAACACAGCAATGAAAACCCACTTTCACAGTTGACAAGTCATCATATCTTAGTAGAACACAGAGTTTCTTTTGTTGGTCAATAACCTTAAGCAAAGGAAATACAGTACAAATTACTACAAATCCCTAAAATATAGAATTGCAGTTACTGTAGTTACAATACCCACTGATGGTTCAGTGACGGCCTGCAACTGGAACGTTCTTCATCTCCATAAAATGTCCTAAAATATAAATTATATGGCAAATGTACAGAACATTGCTTCTTTCGTCTTATAGATCCAGTGTTTTGTAAAAGTCTTGCCACTCTGTTGAAGTCACACACTCATTACGAATGTCCATGCGCAACATCATGAATGGGAATGGTCTGAATCTGGTATTCCACTGTCTCTGTAGCTCCTGTTGTTAATAGTGTTCTCGTTATGTGGACTTTTGTATAAACTCAGCCCATTAGGTGGGAAAATTGTGTGTATCACAAACTCCTCCTTGGACACAGGCAGGTGATTTATAGGTATCATTTGAAAAGAAGTTTCTCGAATTTCTAGGATGGAGTTGTCCTTTTTCGTGCCGGCCTCAGCATAGTCATCCTTTCTCCGACGGCCTTTGTTATAGGTGCAGTTCCTGGAAAAAAGCGAACCATTCCTGTGGACATACCAACACACCAGTGCCAACATGATTATTGCCAAAAGAGCCACAGCCCCTCCAATGATCGCAGCCAAAGGCAGACTAGAATTTTTGTAAGGCTCTTTCTCCTGCTCCCTATTTAGAGTTGTAGTCGGGTTGTATGATCTGTGAGAACCAGTCTCTGTCTCGATGCAAACAGGGGTCTCGTCTGACAGGTAAATGTTGCTGGTCTCCATGGGAACCATGCATATTCTATAGGAAGACTCCGGCTCCAGCGCAGTGAGCAGATACTCGGTCCTCTCCCCCTGCACAATGGTCTCCGTGATGGAACCAAAGGCAGGGCTGTGTCCCAGCTTTAGCCAGCTGAGCCGCAGGGCAGTCATGGGTTGTGACACTCTCCATGATATGTGTATTGTATCTGCATTACTTGACTTCACGCTGATGGTGATGATCTTTCGGCCTGAAGAGGTGGTAGTGCTGTGGTGATTCTTACTGATGTCAGGCCCTTTCACCACAGGCCTTTTAGTGACGAACACGGGCCACTGGGGCTGCGATGGGCGTACCGTGTTGGAGACTGTGCTCGTCTCATACGTGGGGGAGAGTTCAGAATCTGAGCAGTCAAACATGTCTGTAGTGAGGTCTTTAATCGCCATGCCTTTGACCTTATCAGGACCCTGGCACATGAAGCCGCGCACATTCACCTTGGATGGTAAAGACCTCAACCAGTCACGCACCCATTTCATCCTGCATGTGCACTGCCAGGGGTTGTTGCGTAGCAGGAGCTGTGTGAGATTGTCCAGGTCTTCAAACACACCCTGTGGGAGGCTGCTCAGGTTGTTACCAGACAAGTCCAGGCGATACAGCTGCCTGAGGAAGGCGAAAGCCTCAGGTGGAACCCGATTAATGTGATTATCTTGTAGCTGCAGCTTCTCCAAACTGGTGCCGGGCAAGTTGGCTGGCGGCGACGTCAAGGAGTTCCTTACTAGCGAGAGCTCGGTCAGGTTGATCAGGTTGATTAAAGCCATCTCCCCAATCCCACGGTTGTTAAGCAGGTTACCATCCAGGATTAGTCGCTTCAGGTTGATGAGATGTTGTAGCGATTGCTCTGAGATGGAGGAGATGCGGTTGTCATCAAAGCGCAGCTCCTCGATGCTCATGGGTAGGCCTGAAGGGATGGTGCTCAGGTGGTTTCGGGAGAGAAAAAGCAGTCTGAGGTGATTACTATCCTTGAAAGCCCCCTCCTCTATGCTGACTGCTGATACAGAGTTATCATCCAGGTGCAGTTCCTCGATGTAAGGAATTTGGGCTAAAGAGGAATGGGTAATCATCCGAATGTTGTTCTCCTGAAGGTGGAGCTCTTTCAGCCCGAGAGGAAGGTTAGCGGGGAACTCATCCAGATTGTTGCAGTAAAGGTAGATCTTCTCCACGTTGGTGAGTCTGCGCAGCTCGGTGGGAATGCCCGCACTCTTAATGCGATTGTTTTGCAGAAAGAGCACTGTAGCATCGTGGGGCATACCAGTAGGAATGGAAGTCAGGCCACGGTCATTACAGTAGATGAAGGTCCCGTCGCAGCGGCAGGCCGAGGGACATGAGGCGGAGGTCACCAAGGGGTTAGCGAGACCCAGCAGCAACCCGATCCTGATGAGGAAGAGGATAAAGGACTTGCATTGACGCACCATCTTGAAGGTGTGTTGCTTGGCAGTCTAATCACTCAAGGGCCCCTGGGGAGAAGACACAAGGGTACATTTAATGCACAAGGCCTTTAAAGGGGAGCCAAATTCCCGTTTTCGTAATTGCTGGGTGTTTGAAAAGCTGCCTGCAGCACTTTCTAGATTAAATAACTGCTGAAAGAATCCGTTTGAATTCCTCCTATTAAATTGATGTGAATTGATCATGAGGATTACCAGACAGTGAAAGTGTATGTTTTGTTTTTACAATGAACTGTTTCAGCGCAAGGGTTATATCCTTATATCTAGTGGAATATAGATTTTCTGCAGACTAAAAGTTTAAAAACAAACCATCATTAGAAATAGAACTCCTTTTTGTCTTCTTTTCTTTGATGAGAAATGTTCCACCTTCTCAGCTCCATGAATTGAAACTCTGTTATAGACCTTTTTGGACCCCACTTGTGAAATGCAATACATTCCCTGGTTGTTTTACACGTTTCTCTACCTCAAGGCTGTCTTTCATCGTTACAGACCACAAGGGTGAACAAAGTCAGGCTTTGTTGATGAACTGTCGTGAAACCTGCTATAAATTAAATCCTGTTACATCATTACCCATTTCTTTTGCCAGTTGAAGTCTGGTGTTTAACTGGCCTTTTGCAAGACACGGCCGAAATATCTAAGAGGAACATGATCTAAGAGTCAGTTTTCTGATGTTACAAGGACAATTTGTGAGATCCACTAATCGTTTTACTATACTGCTGTTCTTTGTTGTAACTGTGATATGTTAGAAAAAAACAAGCTTTTCTTTATAAAACATTTTAAATTTCACAATTTACAGCAGGTAGCATTGAGATGAACAAAAGCAGAAGGTGTGTGTCTCTTCATTGCTTGTCTCTGTCTTTCACCAGCGATGTGCAGTTCCTTTCTAATTAACCTGATACTGAATTATTACATTAATTATGCATTCCTGCCATGACCTCTCTTCCTGTACGTCTCATTAGAAAACGGTGGTGCGGTCAGTGAAGTGGAAAGAAGCAAAGCCATCCGTATTTGTCATACCTGATTTATACGATGCGGTAAATCCTTTCCAGCCACCGAAAATCCAATCAAGATTTCCTCTTGAATTTGCTCTTATCCTGTCTGAAAGGAAAAAAGTTTGTCCAGGGGGTTTCTTGTGATATCCTGACCAGGTCAGTGTTTGCTGAGCTGATCCTTGTTTGGACGATGACCTCCTCTGTGTTGTCAGAGGCTCATGCTTTCAATGCCTTTACCATGGCAGATAAGCCTGTACAAAAAAGCATCCCCTCTCACTGACAAAGCATGCAGTCTCAGGTAATATTAAAAATCCTAATGGCTGTTGCAATTGTCAAGCTCAACAGCCATAACTGCAAATTCGATTTTTGGCGTGTTGTATAGTGATCCGTGCACTGGACGGCGTGAGCTTTAGCAGAGGCTCCGTTCTGCAGTCAGGCCCGGCAGGCATGATGAGTTGACACAAAGCTGGTCTGAGCCATGCCAATCCCCTGTGCCACGGGCTCAATCCAGGCCCGTTCACTTGTGTACTCCGCGTCTTCAGGTAAACCAGAATCCTCTGCTCCCTTGTCGAGCCTGTGTACACATTAATCCAGGGCTCTGGTCCCTTCTCCTGAAGCAGATAACCAATGTTCTCCTCTCCTTGAAGGAGCGAAATAGAGTGAGTTGGTTATCCTGCTCTCACGCATCTGCAGCTTGAGTCATTCTTCGCCCTCCTCACACCTGGAATGGTGCTCTGAAAAATAGCCAGAGAAAAACACATTTAGTGCCCACATTCAGTTTTTAAAAAAAATTGATTTTTATCATCAGAAGATAAGGCTGTTAATAATAATAATAATAATAATAATTTTGCATTTAAGTTGTTACCTATAGAAATTGTATATTTACTAATGTTTACGAATATCATCCTCTCTGCTTCTGTAACTTTTGACTACTTATTCGACTGATTGATTTTAGTATAACACGTCAAGTGTTAAAATTAGGTTTAGAGGTGTGTTTGATACTGATCTCTGACCTGCCTTACATTGTGAGTTTGTATTTAGAAATACCCTTTGTCCTATGCTACAATTTAGCCTGTCGACCTTTTAAAGCCAGTTACTTTAACACACCGCATTTTTTTTCTATGGTGATGGAAGAAAGAATGTCTGTGCATACAAAAGACAACAGTGATATAGACCCCCAACTCAACAATGGCTGAGGGTGGAGCTGCTTTGCCCTTCTCGGTCCAGTTCAGTGCGCAGCTGAGCTTTTGGCGTTTTACAAGTGAACTAGTCCTGCAATTAAGGAATGCATCCTGTGCTGGTTTAAAAACAAGGTTCTAAAGAACCGGTCGGTGCTTGGTGAATCACTCACATTATTAAACAGCTCTCATTACAAAAGAAAGCCATTTGTATATGAAGAGGAAGATGGCTGCAGCATCCATCCCTGTAATTCCCAGCTCCCCTCCGCCCAATCCTATTCCATGAATGCTATTTCTCTTTGTAAAAATAGAATTTCCTTTGCCAAAGAAAATGTTGTGTTTCCTTTTACAACACAATAGCTTTGTGTCTTGATATGGAACCGTCCATGTGACCTGCTGGCTGCTACTGTGCGCTGTAAAACATGTGAAGGTAAATTAGGAACAAGAGGCCCAAGCCATTTAACAGTTGTAACCCATGACAAGGAGAAGATCAGGGAATTGAGAGGCTTGTAACTCGATTACAACTCCTGAGATGCTGTCTCATAATAACTCCCCGCCACCCCCCTCCTTCTGTTCCATCAAAACACGGGCCCTCAGTCCAGTATTACATTAGTACTAGATTAGAGTCTGGGGGGGAAAAGCACCAGATGTGACCTCTGCTAACTTGTGGAAAAAAGAAGTCTGACAAGGGGGGAAAAAAAAAAAAAAGATAAACAAATTTTAACTGAGTTTTTGATGATGGAGGGATGATGGAGGGATATGTGCTGTCTATCTGTTGGAATGAACTTTTAATGCAGCACTTAGTCAAGCTATTTCAATATTAAATAGCCCCTTCCACCTTAACGTTCTTCATCCTCTTAATATCTCTTAAGTATGTAGTCTTTGATTTAAATCTTTCACATTTTAGCATGACATAAAAGAAAGTCTTATCAGACCTATCTGCACTCGGAATAACAGACTATTAGGATTGTGAGACAGGATGATTCCCAGCATAAGTATCCTGTGGTATGGCACAACATTTCCAGTTAGTTACAACTCTGTTAGCTGAGATAAGAGAATCTGACTCATTGTCCAGTAAAAAAGGCGACGGACATGGTGATTAATTTGATAACACACTGTCTCATAATGTTTATCAGAAGTCAGGTTTGAATGTTGCACATCATGCTTGCTTTACAAGGAGCATAGTGAGGCTTAGATGCTAGATGTTTTTTCTCCCCTTTTCTTTTTCCACGCTCATCGGATTTCAGGAGAGTGGCCCCTCTCCATTGTTCGCTACAAGGCGAGCATGTGGACCGTGTAGCCTCACAGAGGGGGTTTAGGTTTGAAAAAAAAAACAACTTAAATTTATACGATTTAAAAACTCCTCTACTTAACAGCAGGCATGTTGCAACCCTTTGCTATTGCCTTTCTTAATAATGTATGTATGTATGCACTCACACACACATCCTATGTACATGAGCACGCAGTCACTTTGAGAGGAATGGACGCTGGAGTTCAACATTTTTAGTGATGGATGTCTTTCTCCATCGTTCTAATAAGCTCCGCCGGCAGGACGGGGGGATTTCTCCAGCAGTCAGAGTGGATTCTGCTTCATTTAATCTGAACTGGCAAAGTTAAATTGAGCATCCTCGTAAAATTGTGCATGTGTGTGTGTGTACAGCTAGTTACCTTTCAGTGGAGAGCGTAGGAGGCTCACACAAAGCCGGACACCGATAGCTATTGTGAGCCGAACACGCATAAATGCACATTAGTGTGCAATAACAGAACCCAAGAACTTTGTGCCCCCCAGTCATACACTGCACAAGAAAGGCTTCGGAAAAAAAAAAGCTTGAATAGAAACAATTTCATGCCTGTCAAAAGTATTGCAGATTATAATGGCTTTTAGTTCAGTGAAATACAGAATAATATTACATGGGCTGCATTTAGGAGGGGAAAGAGCTGTAGAAGTAGCAATGGCTGATTGTTAAATTATTCATGAGCCCTGAAATTAATTTTTGAACCACAGTAGAGCTCTCCATTGGGAAATCAGTGTTGTTTGTATCTGCTGTTGTTTATTCCTTCTAAGTCACAATATAATTTAGAATTATGATTGATTGTACACAATATAGTTATTGCGGGTTATGTTTTGTTCAGATTTTTGGTCTCGAAAATGCAGGTCTGCGACATGTACTGGAACGTTACTATCCTTCGAACAAACAGTCAGACTGGAGAGAATTAATTGTTTGTGGTTGTGTAGTCATGCAAATAAATGTACTTGTTTTGGCTGAGGATAATTTAAGATAACCTGACATGAAAGCAAAGTTGTATTTCTGTGAATATTTAGTTTTGTGTTTTTCTTGCTCCTCACAAGGTGAGTTTTTGTGTGCCGTGAAACCTTTTGTCTGCCACTGAGGAACATTTCAGAAAGTCGTACGTCCAGACACCTGCCTGCGGCCTACTGTGCTGTCAAGACACAATGCAACATTCATGGTCACATCTGAACTCACAGGGACACAGGGCACCCCTCAGCCTAAGAGAAAATGGTCAAAAATCTCAGCGAGTTGAACGGATTTGATTTGTGGCCTCCTGGTGCTGTCTTTAGATGGCCTGAGCAGATGATACTTCTGCTTGCCCATTAGGAGCATTTAGAGGCCTGGGACAGATGGGGGTCTCTCTTTTGTAATAGCCTGAAAGGTGAGATCTGTAGCAGCTGCAATTGTTTTTCCCCACATGGGGGTGGTAGGCACTGCAAGATAAAATGTCTCTGTGAGTGTGTGTGTCTGTATGTGACAAGCAAACAGCAAAACAGTGAACACTCATGTTAAGCTGCAGGAGGACAGCTCGGTGCAGGCCAGACACGAACCAAAATACGGGGATTTGTTAACCTCCCTTGCTGCAGTCATGCAGTTTTAATTTGACTGACCAAAATGAAATGATTCTTTAAATCTTGGGATTAGATATTAAAATACAATATTAAAATATACTGCTTAGATGCTAAATAAATTATGAAACGAAGTGAAATAGGCCTCCTCGGAGCATAGTGTTGAATCTGATCTGTCTGGGTAGTCGTGAAAGTCTTATTATTACTTCTTTTCTACTCCATGCATATTTGATGCTTACAATTTTCTGCCTGCAGAAGACTCCTATCTGTAGTGACCTGGTTAGTTGTTAATCTGCAACGTGAATTCCCTCTGAAAGCAACTGACTGGGGACTTTTCTCTACAGGCACTTATCAGTGAAGACAATTGGGTCTGTCCTCATGTCTGCCATGTTTAACAGGCCCATTTATTTTTATGGTCTCTCAAACACACCGAACAACAACGAGCTGCCATTACATCGCTTCACAATTTAAGTCAAGTTTGCATCTACTATTGGTACAGAATGAGCCTATCAGTCACTGTTTAAAGCCTGGATGACCTTATCGTTTCGTGTAGATATAAGGCTGCGCTAAATTGGATTAATTACTGTCCCTGCCCTGGTGTTGCCAAGAAGGTGTCCACTTTATTGCATGGGTCTAACGGGATAAATATCAGTCTATATGGAGTGAGACTGACACAGGATTCATTAGCATCATAGGTTGTCATTATAGTGAATAATCTCAATCGGCCATGCGAGCTCGAGGTATTATCTAACGGTAAAACGCGTTTATTTCTGGGTGTTTATGACAGTCGTCGTTACAGAGTTAAAACTACAGTTAACGCGACAGTATGCTGCGTTAAATGAGCCGCTGCTTCTGTGCCAGCTGGTGCGTATGAAACTTCAACTTTGTGCATTTTCAGGGGTGCTCGTTGACTGCGCCACTGACTGCAAAGACAAAAACCTCTCCTGTGAGGCTTTTCGGGGAGGACTCGGACGAGTTTACAGTTTGACAGTAAATTTCAGTGGAGTAGTATGCGGTTAGTATCTGGCCCGAGTCATCCAGACAGCGTCGCCGGAGACGCATTTAGCGGAGTTCCTGCAGCTGCCCCCCCCCCTTACACGTCCAACTCCGCGGGATCTGCGCTGCAATTTCAGCTGCACGCCGGGGAGTCTTCTCGGGCTGCGACACCGAGGCGAAATCAGACAGCCTCACTAATCCCGTGAAGTTTGCGTGTTCGCCACTGATTATTTTCCCCACTGGTTTGGGGAAATCAAAAGAAGTAAGAAAAGATTTTTAGGCGTCCCTGGTGCTCTTGGAGTGCCGTTCACAGGTTTTTTTTTTTTTTTTGGGGGGGGGGGGGAACCATTGTGGTGAGGTTGAATGTGATCAAGAACACATTTTGAGCGTGTCGGAAAGGCAGACGTGGTGTTTGTAGTCACGCTGAATAAAAAGGGACACGGCACAGGATCGAAGCAGCAAGTCGCAGCCACGAAAGAGGCTCGAGATGACGAGAGGAATAATTTGTTCAGGTCTGAATTTTCTTTTTTATCTGCCAAACTGAGCAGAAAGAGGTGCAGTGTGTCAGCTCACCGAGGAACTTAATTTGGTTATTTGGAGGAAAATTGCTCTCACCATTTTCTTTTTATTACTATCGCTTAAAGATAATCATTATAGAGAAACCTAAGTGGACCGAGTATTTAAAAAAAAAAAAAAAATACCAGAAAGAGGACAACTAATTAGATACAAGCAACTCCTGAGGATTCACTGTCAATTCCTTCTGCTAGAAAGAAAAAAAAAAAAAATCCAAAAAGACGAACAGGATGCATTCCCATTCCCAACCAGCAAAAAACGCACTTACCTCTATAATCAACCAAAAAAAACCAAAAACCAAAAAAAGAAAGTAACAGGTATCCTCTTAAATTGGGGTTCACAACGGGAAAAAAATAATAATAATCCAATCCAAGCTCTGAAGATTTCAAACTCGGATCCAAAAAAAAAAAAAAAAACTCCTGTCACTCAAAGAGCTATTTGGAGTTTATCTGAAGCAGCACTGCTGTGTTTACTGGTGCCCCCCCTCTCACACATACACAATCTGTAGGCTGTGCGAGGACATAGGTGCACGGGTAAATCTCAATACAAATGTGGAGTTGTGTTCGCCTCTAGCTTTGCTTCAATAGAGCACTGATGTCATCTGGAGGAGGGGTCTCTCTCTCTCTCTCTCTCTCTCTCTCTCTCTCTCTCTCTCTCTCTGTCCCTCTAGTTTGGAGATGCAAGATGCAGTGTTGCTTGGATACACTAGGGGGAGTGGAGGAAAGGGGAAAGGCACTCGCATCCTTGTCAGATGTGTGCACTTAAGATGAGCTAGTAGTCGCTGGTCGGAAAGCGATGCTGGCAGGCAGAGAAAGACAGAGGAGGGAAAAATAGTGTAAATGTACAGTATGTGTGAACATGTTGGTGGGAATGAGACACACACACACACACACACACACACACACACACACACACACACACACACAAAGACTTTACTCGTGGTGGTGGTTTAGCCCTCGTTAAATTATCTCTGTTTATTTGTTTCAGATGTGTCAGGATAATTTATGATTAGGTTGTTTTTTTGCATTCGGGGCTCCCACGTCATAATTAGTCAATAATCTCTGTCGCAAGTGTTTTATCTATAATTTATGTGTTTTCTTTTTCTTTTCTGAAAGAGAGAAAGACATCAAATGTGTCACAGCTCTAAACTTAAAACTCGTATTTAAAATGCTATTAAAAACTTTGCCTTTTTCTTTGTGAGACACGCATACCAGACATGCTTTTTTTTATTTATTTTTTTAACTTTGACAGGTAATAAATATTTAATGATGTTGTCGCAGTGAAGCAGAATAATTAATAAGAAGAATTTAGAGTTGTGCTAATTCCTAATAAGTGTGGCTGTGAACCTGTATGCATCCATACAGCATGCATATCTGTGTGTGTGTGTGTGTGTGTGTGTGTGTGTGTGTGTGTGTGTGTGTGTGTGTGTGTGTGTGTGTGTGTGTTGATACACGGCAGGCATGTGAGTTGCTCAGATATACCTGAACTGACTCCTGCCCTCCGTGCTCTCTGTTTGACCCGGTTTGGTTTCATGTTTAAATGAAGCTAAACAGTGGGTCTGCTTCCTTCGAGGCCCACAGCGTCGGTGAATCAGCCTGTTAGTCAAAGGTTTGTGAAGCACAGCTGACCCAGCCAACACTGTCCTGCGCTGTGTCATCTCCAGTGTTCCCCCCTCTGGCTGCGTGACAGGGCAGACACCACAGCCGAGGCGCATTGAGCTGCAATGGAGTAGCTCTGTTCATATGCTGTTAAATATCAGCTTCCCGTCGAAGCGCCGGTGGGTCAGCGACCAGACCCGTGTGCGACGTACGCAGCTGTCGGCGTAACATGGAGACCGCTCTCTTCACATGTCGTTTCACTTCTGCCAATACCACTTTTTGTTAATCACCTCAAGCCCGTTGTAACTATTCAGTGTTGGATGCCTGGATGTTCTGCATTTATTTTCAGTAAACAAACAGGTTTGTAAAAGAGGTGTTGTTTACTCATTCTGGAGATACTAGACTATCTAGGTGAAATTTATCATGCTCTCTGTTTGTCAAGAGAGAGCGGTTGCCCTCTAATAATTAATTACAGCTAAAAAGCAAAAGGAAAACATTGTTTGTAAACTGACATTAGAGACCAAATAATACCTCACTCCTATAACGGATGAAAGGAAAAGCCAGACTTTTTTTTTTTTTTAGCTATTTTGCAAATACCCTCAAATCTACCAAAAGCAATGTCATTTTGTTTGCATAAAGAAAACGGCAAAACCCAATTAAAGCACCACTGTACACCCCATTTCTATTTCTGTACTTTGCGCTCCCGTTGTGTGGTCATGAGCCGACGTGAACATCTACTCATAGTAATTGTTCTGGCCTCAGGAGGATACTACACCAGAGTGACTGTCTAAGCATCTGACCATCGCTGACATCTCATGCCCGGTTATTTTGCCAGGCCAGAGAGGGATCCAGCTCCAGCCTCAACACATCAACACGCAGTTGATCCATGATTGCCATCTTAACTGGAGTGCCTAATTGAACAGACACTTAAGCCTGGAGCATCTGCCAAAACTACTTAGACCTCCAGTGGAGTTTTTCAGATTTGTTTGCTTTCCAGCTGGAGTGGCTCTCACTTTTGTTTGAAACACAAAGGGATTTTTAGATGAGTATAAATTGCCTGCATGCATACTGTTCATTTGGAGGCAAATCAGTATGAAATAAAATGTATATTGTTTCATAACTTTTTCACTGGGGCTTCCCCCCCCCCCCATGTTTGTTGATTAGCTTAACTATATTTTATTAGTCCAGGTGTTTTGTGCCGAAGACTGTGAGGTGAGAAAAGGTCAGTCTCGGACATCCTGACCTGATCCTTGTCTTCCTTCTAGGGGGACAGAGCACAGAAACCTGTGCCTGACCTCAACATGGCTTCCTCTCCTAAATCGACTGCAGACACATCTGTCAGCGGCTGCTGATTGACCCTCTCTTAGGCGTACAAAGAGCCCCACTGGAGGACGAGGGTGTTGGGTTTCTGTTATCTCAAGACCGGGGAAAATCTGTTGCCCTGTTCATCTTTTGTTCAAGGGGATAGGTGCTCTCCTTTCCCAAGGACGCGTTCTATTCTGTCTGGCTGGTTTCACCGTGTTTAGACAACACACAGATTGTTTCCTACTTTGTTGTACCTCTTAATTTTGCCTAGTGCTAGCTAAAGTGCCTTTTGGGTCCGGTGGCAACAAAGCAGCTGTTATGAGTGCACTTGGTCTTGCTCTTTATCAGACTGTCCTTAGTGCGACTCGCCAGATGTGGAACGTTGGTATGAACCTGCCATCGGCCATTTCAGTCGGTATCCCGTCTGCTCTCTGTGTTACAGTTTTCTAAATCCCCACTGCAATGGGAAACAACAACAACCTCTGTACCAGAATGATATATGAGTGCAAACTGGCACAGCAGGGTGGAGATTACTAGACTGTCCTGAACCCAGTTTTTTTTTTTCTCTCATGACAGGCATTGACCAGATAATTGATTTACTATTTTGTCCATGTTGTGGTCAATAGATGGGGCTTGCAGTTGGCAGGCTGTGGTGCCCTACTTTCTAGACTGTCTTCCAGAACACATGGACCCAGTCTCATTGGTGCTATGTACGCTAGGTGTTTGGGATATTATTTTAACGTCCTCAATTTTCCATTCATTTGCCACTTAATCGGAGCGTTTGCTGAAAAGCTTGTGTGAAACACAATAGACCCCAAATCTGCTCAGGGGCTCGCAGGGGAAAAATGGAGACTGATTTCCCCCCCATATCTCCTTCCGTGCTCTGACTGGAATTCATTATTGATAGACTTTCCGTGTTCTTAACCAATGCCAAATTAAGGGAAACATGTAAAAGGCGGCTGCCAAAACCCCCGCTTTGTTTTTCATTTACCTTCTGCTTTATTTGCATATTCATCCTCTGCCGGCAATCAGCAGCGATCTTTGCCGTGGGCCTTTCATGTCTGCTTTTCCATCCTGACAGGCAGCTTTTCAGTATCACAACAGTTTAACGACGATTTGGGGATGAGAGGTGCTGCTGGTTGTGTTAAGAGTATTCATATTTTTGATTCGCAGAGGATGTAATGTGTTTGACAGGGATAGAAATGGGGTTTATGAGAAAAATATAAATCAGTGAATGGTTAAGTATAGGTGGAGGATGGATTTTAGAAGTGAGGGTTTGTGTAAATATACATGTAGGCATCGCAGCTTTTACCCAAAATGGTTGGCAAGAGAAAGCTTTGACTGATGGAGCTTGTTGCATCTTTATGCATATGAATGCACATGTCAGTTACATGAAGCAAAGCTTTGCCATGGGCACTATTACTACTAAGCCATGCAGCAAGGTACGAGTCTTTTCTGATGCAGATCCCAGATGTTGAGGGGATCAGCTGACCCCTTCATCTCTTGGGATTCGGCACGGCCGGAGAAAGAAAAGAACCAACAAAAACAGAGACTAAAGGGACTGACATCCTGCTGCTGAGGCAAGCCAAGGGGCCTTGGTCGGGAATCATTTGGGCCGCGTGTTTGTGGAAGAATGACAAGCCATGCAAACAGCACCATCGGCTGTTTTCCCTCTCGTCTTTTGTTTTCTTTGGTTGTTTCTGCGGTTGCCGTTGTGTTGTCTGTGGAAACGGAGGAACTCGGGCATGAGCAAGCTCCATGAAGAAGGTAGAGAGGGGTTGGGGGGGGTAGGATCTGACTTGTCAAGCCACAGGACCTCCCATAGGTTAATGACCCCAAACACAATGCTGTGTGATCAGATTAGAAAGAGCGCTCTCTTCCCCCACTGCACTAATCAGCACGATAAAGGAGATAAAAGATATAATTACCATACAGTGTTTTCTCAGTCAAGTATATATCTCTAATGTATCTAATTGAAGCCCCTTTCTCTTGCTTTGTAACTGGTTTGCTATTTCTGCACTGAATCTGCAATTGGCCAACTTAGCATCTTTTCACCTGCCGTAGTTAAATTGTAGCATTTATCTTTACAATGGACTCTACACGCTCGTGTAAGTGCTGACAGAACCTTAACTCAGCACCACATGTCTTCAGTATGTGGCTGAATTTAGCGCTTTAGTCTTTTGAGGAGTTTGTGTGTTTTATGAAAGGGTCAGTCAGGGTTTAGAGCTTTAAGGAGAGGAAGTTGGGCCCAATGTTATCTAGTGAAACAAACCAAGTCTTTGCTTCCGTAGATAAGATAAAATACATGATACAATACCTCATAGTCTGTAATGGCCCTGTTGATTGGAACACATACAGGAAGTGTGATTCTTAGGCAACAGTATTTTGGGTAAAGAAGGGAGGTCTCATCACACAGAGCTGCCATCATAGTGATCAAAGTGTTCACTTATCTGTGCCAAACACTAACTCTGACTTTGTTCTCTCTGTGATCTGGATCACTTTGTTTACTCTCATGAGTCATATCTGAAAAAATCCTTCTTTTTTTTTTTTAAATGATTTCTCAAATGTTTGTTTTTTCCAATGCTGAACGTGACAAAGAACTGCAAGAAAAGTACAAAGCAGATTTTTATATGCTCATGCGCTTTATAGAGCAAACTTAGGAGCAGCATTGCTCTCAACTTGGAGCTGATGCTTAAAATACATTCTTATTATCCAGTTCCACACTTGCGTGTGGTTGCCTAGCATAAAATAATTCAATATGCATCATTATGTTATCTGTCAAAGCTGGGTAGAGTTCTGTCTGCATTTTGTGACTATGATAATATTTTCACTTCAAGCTTTTTAAACAAAACTGGAGAAACTGGAGCTACTTAACTGACCTTAAACGCTACCCGAAGGTGTTTTTAGGTAACACCCGCAAATGCTCCATCTCTGTCCCAGCATCTGACACCAGCGCTTCGGCACTCGTACTGAGTGGCTTGGATATCAGATGTCTTACTCCTCCGCAGCCAGGAGCCCCATTCAAAGGAAGCCTATAGAAAGTGGTAATGGGGGGGAATAAAAGGAGCGGTTGAGATGAGGGGACATTTATGACATTCCTGAAAGAAATATTTGTAGACTGGACACCCACTTATTAGCACTAGAGTGAGATGCTTGTGGTGGAGTTGTGAGTGACATGTTTAACTGGGAGTAACCGGAGTAGACCCTCTTTTCTTTATCCCTCTCTGTTGCTGGGGTATTTTCTGAGGTTAACCTTCAGCAGGAAGTGGTGTATATTAGGTGTGTATAATGCTGATGTAGATGGGGAAGAGGTGTGGGGAAAAGGAGCTTTCAACTTTGGATGGTGACATGCTCCTAATCTACATGTGCATAAAATGAGTTAAAGCTCTGGGCATACTTCATATTTCACTTTACTACAAAGCAGGGAACTTCACTCATTTTCTCCCAGTTTCTACCATGGAAATGAGTTTATTCAAATTATTATTCAAAAAATTATTCAAAAAATTATAACAAAGAAAGGATCTCGTGAGCCGTCACCTTCCTTCAGGGCTGATTAGTACCTGTTGCACAGCACAATAAAACGCAAATCATTGATGTAAAAGCTGTGCTTGTATAGACAGGGTTTTAGCATCTTTCTGCTTACTTGTGTCATTTCTCAAAAATCCAAGTTTTGCTGCTGGTAAATTCAAGGCTGTGTTTGCACATGTTGAAATTCTTAAAGGCTTTGAAGTGTATATCTGTACAAATGGGGAAACAGAAGTGGAAAATGATTTGTGGTAAAGTAAAGGCTCTGCAACCGGGAACAGTGCTCTTCTTTTTTTACAGATCATATCCTTGCAATAAACCTTTCTATGCTGCAGTTTCACAAACGAACAATAAAGACAAAGCTGTGACATTTCACAGGCCAGTAAGAACCCCCTTTAAGTTCTCCCATCAAAGACAACCAGTAAGAGGAAGTCAACCAGCAAATCGTGGATAGAGGAGATGGGTAGATGTGTTGGGTAAATAGAAGTAGTGACATTATAGCCAACATCAGTCACACGGGCCGTAACAGAGATGTGAATTATACGCAGCAATAGGAAAAAAACAACACGGGGGCCAGGAGCTGCCAGACTTTGGCAGGCGCTGATGCTGTCTCGGTGTCGGTGTGAAAACGGCTGCGATTTTAAATGGAAATGCTCCCTCTCTCCGGTGGGTGTTATTGGTGAACAGTCTTTCTGTTGATTGAATCATAGCTGCCTGCATCGAGTTTCTGCATCACATTGCAACGGACTCTCAGAAACGCATTATTCTTTTTGTAAAGGTCACTGTTAATGTGGAAAATGCCAACATTTCCTATTTAGAAACATTCATCACTGTGACTGTATCTTTTTGAAAAGCAATTTTTTTTCCCATCCCCATTTAGCCAGTTTGCGGTCCACATCATCCTTTATGATCAACTTATAATGCATTTTTGCATATAATTTTCCATATTCTATCAAATACTGTGACTAGTAGTGTGAACAACTATAAACAAAGGCATTTGCTTTATCCTGTGTTGCAGCTTCAAACCTGCAACACATGCTCAATTATTTCTATCTACTGCAGTGCTCCAACTATGTTCTCATAGTGCTTGTGAATTGTTTTGCATTTAATTCTCTTTACTTTTTATGTTTTTATCTGTTACTTTTTCTCTCTGCAGCACCAGTGACCCAATTTCCACCCTGTGATCATTAAAATTTCATTATCATTATCAGCAGCATTTCTCTCATTCACGCCTGTCACCTGAGTGTCTGCCATGGGAAACCTCGAATGTAAGCAGATACAAATCCCACACGACTCGTTTTATACAGTGTTTCAGTATTTTGAGCTGGAATTCCTTTTTGCGTTCGTTTGTAAAAGTTGAGCCAAAATTCTGCCATTAAAGCTGTGCGTGCGACGCAGCAGCAGAAGCCGCCCCCAGCTCTCTCAGGATACGGAAACCCCAGAGGAGGCTCCATTTAACCCTTTAGGATTAGTGCTCATGCCTACTTTAGCGATGGTAAAAGGGAAAATGTCTCGGCACATTGAGTCAATAGGGACTCGGGCTTGCTCTGCTGGCTTCCCACACGAAAACGGACAAAGAAAAAAAAAAAAAAAAAAAGCGGAGCTTCAGCTCTGACTTGAATAGGGATAGATGTTTGCCCAGCCTGCTTTACCGTTTGCCCTTCCGCAGCCTTCACAGTACATTACCAGACCAAAAATACAAGCCTGTAATCTCAACAATGCATTCAAAGCGAGTATGCAGAGCTCGCCCTGAATATTTTGTCTGCACCAGTTAGTCGACTTAAAATGTAAGGAAGGTTGCCACAATTGTGTGCCGTTTTTTCATAGCATCCTAGTAAAGAAATACATATATGTGAGTTGTTAGTGGTGTCTTTGAACAGTGTTTACCACCAGCCTTCCTTAATTCTGTATGCTGAGCAGACTCTCCAGTCTGGGAGCCTGGCAGTGCTTCTTTATGAGCTTGTTTTTCGGCTTCCTCGCTCTCTCTCGGTCATAATTCATATTCTCCTTACATGTCTGTACGGTATAGCACAGTTGTCCCTCTGTTTAGTGCCTCTGTCTTGGTGAAGAGGAAAGGAGCGGAGACGGTCCGGTGGGGTGTCAGAGGGCGTGGCCTCTCTCACAAGGGTCCCCGGCAAAGTCGAGGCCGTCTGTTGACTTTACCTCTCCGCTGACATTCCCTCGTGTTTGTCTAGGCTTTCATCACGGCTCTGTTCAAACAGACGCAAGCAACTGAAAACACATTCTCTCACTAACTCGCAGCAAAGCACGCACATATACACACACAGTGACACATGGAGAGACTTCGATTTGACTTCATAGCAACAGGTGATGCCCCAGAGCGGAGTCTTAGCTCCAGCAGCTGTATTATGTGTTTCCAGGGCAGTTCTTATAAAAATGACATTGGACTTTTAAGTTTGAGTGTATTAACAGCTGTTCGTAATGTGGAATGATAAATGTCTCTGGCAGTGTCTCCTGCTGCCGCAATATATGAGAGAGATGTTCCTGCAGGAGTCAAATAACAGAAGACAGGTAATATCTTTCATTTCCAAAAAGAAAAAAAAACAACAGTTGTGTTTTTACATTTGGCCACGTTACTCTGCCTTGTACATTTCTCTCTGTCTGAGCTGAAGAGTTGAAACTAGCCAAGAGGAATTTATCTGCCAGTCAAGCAGGAGGAGTGTCTTCTCCTGGTGTGGATTGCTGTCTGCGTAGATTGGCGTCCCAGACAGCTAAATTTCACGCCTGCTTCGGCGCCACAGAGGTGCTGTAGAAGGAGCAGGGGAATGCAGGGTGTCGGGTCGGAGCAGCAGTCTGGAGCAACATCACAAGGGCGGAAAGGGAGAGTGTTAACACCGTAGAGCGGCTGCAACAAGGACAAGTGAGAGTTTTGGAAAGCAGGTGCAAACCACACCTGCACGTGTTCCTTCCACCTTGCTTAATTAGAGTTCAGTATCCTCCTAATGAATATCCTCGCTCCTGTTTCTTCTGTGTGTGTGTGTGTGTGTGTGTGTGTGTGTGTGTGTGTGTGTGTGTGTGTGTGTGTGTGTGTGTGTGTGTGTGTGTGTGTGTGTGTGTGGGAGCCAATGGGCTCAATTGGGAATTATCTACTACTCCCCGGAGAAAGCCTCATTTCCCTCCTCTCTGTTTATTTACAAGCACACACTCACTTCTGTGTTAGCTGTGAAGACTCGACAGCCCATTACCGATCCTCCGATCTATTGTTAAAATTGATTCTGTATGACTATGACTGCGTGCTTTTTCCTAATCTTACCCTTCTTGTTAAAACACCAACGTAATCTCAGACAATATTGAGTTAGTAATTAATGCCTGGCATAAGTGAGTTGCAGTTGCATAGTCAGGCTGCTTTCACTGCTGTTTGCCGTGCCAGCGGGAAGTTGTTATTCTTGTGCAGTGCAGAGACACTCAGTTCGTTTCTGTCTCCAGATCTGTGAGCGGGTTGGCAGGGTTTAGTTCCATCATTCATCGGATCTGAAACTGAATGAGTCGGAAGTAATAGAAGAGTATTTACTCCTCCTCTTATTGTAGTGTAACAGCATCCTGTATGGTGCACAGTCACCTGCCAGGGGTTCTAATTGGGGCTAAGACTGCTGAACCCCCTGCCTGGTTCTTCTGCAGTGACACAGAATCCTCCACAGAGACTCGTGTGTGATTTTTCTCATGGTCTGTCAGGCATTTGAGGCTTCTCATATCGAGCCGTCAGTTTACCCGAGTCACTCTTCATGTCTGTTTTTGTCAGTGTGAGGCTGACTGTGGGGATACAAGTGTCAAGCGTCAGTGTTACGCCACACAAGGTCTGGTAGGTGCCCTGCTCATGATGTCAGTAAACTACAACAAAAGAAAAGTTTTATCACTGCAGCTCAAATTCACAGGCAGAAACATAAGGTCATCAAGTCAAAGAAGTTCTTTTATTAGTGTCATGCAGTAAGTTTTCCCCTCCACGCTCTACCTCTGATTGCTGCTTCTGCCACCCACATCACATTGCCAGCCAACCTTGCCACTCCATGTTTAACAAACTCTCTGCCTTTGTTCGTTCGTCCACGTTTCCATGGTGACTGGGCTAAATCACCCCTAACAGAATGGACTTGCAACCTCAGAAGGCCAAGCTGGCCTCGCAAGAGTCCATGGTTTCAAAGTATTCCTGGGACATGGTATTAATGTGCAGAGGAAGAAATGTATCAAAGCCTTGTAGCACAGTCTGATATCTTATGTTTTTTTTGATTGCTGTCTGGAGACCAATATGATGGTCCACTCTGCCACGAGAGAGAGGAAAGCCGGTGGTGTTTATGGTTTACCCAGTAGGCAATTTCCAAGCTGTTTGCTCAGAAATGTGGGCACTTATTTCTAAGCCAGGATTTCTTTGGTCATTTGAATGGTGCCTCATGGAATATTTAACAGGTTGCACTATGAATTTAGAGCCCCACTGGCTGATCTATTTACCCATTGCCAGTGGGCTCCTTCAGTCATATTGGAATACGCAGGGGTCTGAGTTTCTCCTGAGCTGGAGCTCCCATTGACAAATGAGGTGTTAGCTGAGGCTGGAGACCTGTCAAGGGAGCACATTGTCACTCCAATGGCACTGATGTTTTCCATAATGGACATGAACACAGACAGTGGACAGGCATCCTGTTCTGTTTATTCCTGCTGTGGGAGTCTGCATAGGCAGATGTGCTCATGTTCAATCAGTGAGTATCGCTGTTCATAAGTTTTGGGCTGTGGACTCCTGCTGACGTGGGCAGATTAGCATATTTACACTCACGCCCACCATGTGACTACACTGAAATAGAAAGTATACTCTGAATTTAATGACCCTTTCAGGCATGCACTTCAGCAGGTAGTTTTAAAGTACACACCTGCATCATGTTTTAAAAATACCTTATTTAAAAGTCATGCCAGCAGTGTGACTTACAAGGACCTCCTCACTTCATCACAGCTTTAACTAAGTTTAATCACATTTACTACTACAGCATGCACAAGGTTAAATACACAGAACAGGAAGCACAGGGAGTTTCTTTTAATTATTTAGTTTTCATTTTGAAATAAAAATCAGTTTATTAAACTAGAAATAGTGTAAATGAACTAACGGGAAGTTGGAGAGAAGTTCTTGCATCAAGTGAAAACATTTTTTTTACGCATTTTCACAAGGGATGTTTTTCTTTGTGGTGTTGGGCAAAACAAAAAAGAAATACTCCCACAATAATCATTGGTGTAGTTTCCCTTAAATTTTGATGTTTTGTTTATGCACGCTTCTCATAATAAAACTCCACCAAAGTACTATACATACAGTATGTGAGCAAGAACTTCGCCTCGAGCCATAAAGTGTGTTGTTGGACAGCAGAATTCTTAATGTAACAATGATGAAAATGATGAGAAAATCTACATGGTTGCTTTTAGTGTGAGGAGGTTGAACCTTCTGCGGTGCTTGATCGCTGAACATTCGACACTGCTCAGGTTGAATCATATATAAGGCTGCCTTTCAAAACCATTGTGTTTCTTGCTTCTCAGCCAACAAAGAGCTGATTAAAGATCTCGGTTGTAAAGTTTTCTGTGATTTGGCATCAATTTATTCATGTCTTTGTAGATTGACAGATCTAAATAGATTCAATAAATTATTTGAAAACATTTGCATTTGACAAGTAAGTTGAATAATGGTTTCAGGCTTGATTTGTTTTAGTTCTGAGATAAACCATTTAACTATACATTTAGGGCCTGATTTATTAAGATCTCAAATAATGGGTACTAAATTGCTTGTTCCTTCCAAAAGTTTGAAAACAAATTTGCACCCGTTTTGCGAGTTATTTAGAAGAGTAATTGCGTCATTGAAATCCGGGGCAAATCTCTGTATTTAAATGAGGGGTTTGCTTGTGTTAAAGTGATTCTGGCAATGGAAAACAGACCGCAAAAGGAAATCTGATCCCGTTGAAATTATAAATTTAAATATAACAAGAACAAAATGCTATATAGGAGATTATCAGCAAGAAAGTCAATACTGTGGGGAAAACAAAAAGGTGGAAAAAAGGCTTCATGATAAAATGTCGGCAAATAAAACAAGAGGGACGGTGGATGAGATCCTCTAACAAACACAGATCAGCAGGTCCAGATCTTTCTGTGATGAGCAGGTGACTTTTCATTCAGTTCCTCGCGAGTGCTCGTGTTCATGAAGCTACCTGTGAATTCTGCGGGACACATTCAGGACCTCTGACAGCTCACCTGAATAACGGGACTGGTGAGATATACAAGCAGCGATACGCTGGAATGGCTCAGAGGCAGGAAAATGCTGAGTCGTAAGACATTTTTATAATTGCTGGTATTTCATGGCTCCTCCTTGTTGCTGGCTGTCAATCATCATTCAGTTCATTCAGTAACTCAGAAATGTCATCGCTGGACAAACGATATGTCTGAATCACTTTTCCCTCTGTCATCTCAAAAATGTTTCCACGGGTGTAAAACCACGATCTCTACGTATTCTTTAGTTCCCTGCGTCTCTTTCTCACCACAATAAGAGCAGCCGTCTCTCCAGATTTGCGCATCTGATTAATACGCTCCTTCAGTCGTACTAAAATACACAACAATCACTTCTCCTGTTTCTACTTTCAGGTTTAGTAAATATCATTGCGGGTGCTAAATTGTTCTATTTGCATGTTCCCTTCCAGTATTTTGCACCTTCAAGTAGAAACGCCCAATATTACATATGTATGCAGACAAACACGCAAAATGGACAACGTGTGTTAAATTGCACATTTGAAAGACGCAGTCCTCACTGCACGTCGTTGGCAAATCTGATGGGACATTATTTTGCGGGTGGTGTGGAGTTTGCACGTGATTTTACACACGCAAACGTTTAGTAAATCAGGCCCTTAGAGCTCAATAATCTTTCAAATTTGACACTTTTCTTTGTATTGATTTTCCGCTTTAATTAAACCGAGTTTCACAGGGAAATTGCAGAAGAGACAGTTTCTCTCATTAGCTTGTCAGTGTTTGTGGCACTTTTGCACGTGTCTTTGGTTTTGTGGTGGCCATGGTGAGATTGGCTGTGTGACTGTAATTACTAATTTAGCTAAAGTGTAGGAAAAACAAACAGCGCAGGAAAAGCGGAAATGATCAGACGATCGCTGTTTCCAGCTGCCTCTAGTTCTAATCTGCTCAGGTAATTCTCCTCAAACCCATTGAGTCCATACAAGCAATTGAATTTCAATGCATCTCTGATGAGATGAAGGGAAAAAAAAACAACCTACCTTAGCACTCAAATGGATTGGCAAGCAGATGCTCGGTCAAAGAGACAGGTGATAAGTGCTTTGGCAAGCTGTAAGTGAAATCTTTATGCATGTCTTGCTGTATGTTTCCGTGCTGTCACTGCCCATCCCTCATATAGTCCCTCTAATTTGCAATGCCTCTCAGCGCATTTTCTTAGCAACAGACCAAGCAGCTCTCGCAGTCTGATAAGCACCTGTGACCTTTCAGATGAAGTGTGCTATTTATTTAAGTGCACAACTGTGCTTCAAGGCGGTGTGCTGAGAAATGGTACTTGTGGCACTTCATTAGCGCCGACCCCACTGGCCCCACATGGTAATTTCCTGTTGAAATGGATTTTAATTTGTATTTGCAAAGATGATAATTTCGGCCTGTTGCATGCAGGAAAAAAAAAAAATCTAAGTACAGTTGAATACAAAGTTGAGTTGTATATAAGTGTTCTGTTGATACTGCTTTAGTAATAATTTACAAATCGGAAAGGTTTGTGGGATTTGTAGCAACTGAGCTTTTCTCTGCAACGATTCACCCAGAAACCAGACAACCAACAACCTTCATTTGTTGGTACCCTGGCTTGTATTTACTAGAAGGAGCAAATGCATTCCTTTATCACTGTAGTGGTACATCTTTAGTGCTTGCGTATGCACTATACAGTATGTTTCACACTGTGGGCAATGTGTAGAATAGGCTGCATTTAATTGTAACTGCTGCATCCTGTTTATTAAAATGGAAGGAGCCTGACAAATTTTACACCCCTTGCAGAACAGTGGAAATTTAAGATAGCACTTTGGGGGGAAAAAAAAAAAAAATACAGGTTTACTCGTGAGCGCCCCCAGCTTAAATCTTTGAAGTGTAATGTGCCGCAGTGTTCGTACTGTATCCACTCAAACAATCCCGCATCTAATAAATGGCGCTCTCCCTGTCTTCTTTGACAATTACTATTCCTTTTATCTGTATTGTTCCTTGGTTGTTGTACAGTAATAGTGAATAGTGTTTCAAATAGCACCAATTTCAGAAGGCCTATTTTGAACCATTTAATCACCTTCCTCACTGTATTTGCCACGGCACTGGCAGGCTATGCAGCACATTCAAGCACATGCAGAGCAGCTTAAGATGCTTTGGCCAATATTTAACCTGTTGTGTAGAGTAATGTGAAGCCCCTCTCTAATTGGAGTCCAGGGGAGAATCTCTGGGAGCGCTCTCCTAAGTACTGGCCCACAATTGTTTGCAGGTCAGAGGTCAGCTGGGAGATTTGCATGAAGTTCTATGACAGAAAGAGCGCTTAAGCCGAGTGTTTCATTAAAAACAGCAGCCGAAGCAGTTGGAATGCCGTGTAATATATCTTCATTCCTCGCATAAAGTGGCCTCGACCACCTTCATTTATTTCCCTCCTCACTTCATCTCACCGTATGCATTTTTCATCTGCGTGGATCAGGAGCAGCCCGCGTTTTTTCAGCCGAGACCTCCCCTCAGACACACACACACACACACACACACACACACACACACACACACACACACACACACACACACACACACACACACACACACACACACACACACACACACACCAATCACATCAATAACAAATCCCTGCAAAATGGACGACTCAAGACTCTGTCTCACCATCTCAAATTGACAGCAATCAGTAAATTGCCATCTTAAGTGCAATAGTAATGCATCAGTAATGGCTTGTGATCATAACCAGAGAGCTTTTGGATCAGAGTAGCTAAGCCTATTGTCTCTAAGGACAAATCCGGGTGGGAGCAGGCATGGGTGACTATTCTAACTCCTTTTGCCTCAGTCCACAAAGTTGAATTTCCCTGAAGCAAAGGTCTAATCCTCCTTTCCCCAGCCTAGCTCTCGCTCAGTCAGCCATCAGGGCTTCTCCTGCGCATGCATAGCATCATTAGCTGAGGGTCAGTCCTGCCCTCTCTTTAGCCCCCCGTGGAGTCCCTGTTGCTCTTTTTAAGAACGGTCACCGTTTCCAATAGCATTAACTCTTTGGCTGTTGGACTGTAAAACTCTAATGCCAGGATCTCAAGGAGTTTTTAATCCTCTTGAGCAAAGACCCATAAAACACGATGATGGGACAGCTCATGCATGTGTCTGCACAATTGCCTACGTCTTTTGCCACACCATTATTAAGACAGAATTAAAACCTTCATATTTTTGTCTTTTACCAACCTGTTTCTTCAAATGATCTAGTATGTATGTAGCATAATACACTTTATTTTGTTATTGATACAGCCTCTCCATTTATACAGGTATTTTTCACTGGTGCTATTAATGATTCATCAGGCACTGATTACCATTTAAGTTTTAAGTGATGAAAAAATTCAAATGAAATGTTTGGAGAGAACAAACCAACCTAACACCTTGCTCCTGGTGTGTTCTGGATTTGTCAGTGTAGTTATAATGTTCTTTACAGCAGAAAGGCAGGCACTCTCAGAGGGCATTAATGCTAAATAGAAATTGGATTTAACAGCAACACATAGATGTTCTTTCAGGACGATTAGGGCTGCAGCCAGGCATGGTGTCCTTCTACACTCGCCTGTTTAGTGGGGGATTAAGCCACTCGGCACCTAAATGTTCACGTTCTCTTCCTCTGCCAGTGTTAAAAAAAAACAAAAAAAACCCTCTTCTCCCGTGGCAGTTTGCAA
The DNA here is from genome assembly GCF_029030835.1 of Brachyistius frenatus. Lineage (NCBI taxonomy): Eukaryota > Metazoa > Chordata > Actinopteri > Embiotocidae > Brachyistius > Brachyistius frenatus. Next base: position 6,559,490 of record NW_027210607.1, read on the forward strand.
AGTGATACTCTCAAAAGTACAACTGAGAGGTTCAGGAGACATATTTTTGTTTGATGAACCAAAGTCGGCATTCATTTGTTAATGGTTGCTGTTATCTCTGGTTTGTTCAGATCTTTTTTCTGTATTCTACTCCACGTCTTGCCTTCCTATAGTAGTTTTTACTGGTTCCAAGAGCTCTTATTTCATTAGCACCAGTACTTTTCATGAGGTGTGAGTGTCACTGGTCACATTTTCAAATCTGCTAAACGGTGAAGGTGATGCTCTAACAGGGAGCGGAGCTGTAAATAGCCCGCTCATATTGGAAGCGGAACAAATGTCCTGTTGTACCAATTCACAATCTGGCCTAAAGCTTTATTCATGTATATAATTTATTGGGAAACAAGAACACGGAGCGTGTGGATGGGTGACTGCAGAGCTGTTAGCTGCACAAATAATCATAAGAATATGTTTGAAGTTATTTGGTCATTAATTGGGAATGTGAAAACTAATTGCCATAATTTGAATTGTGCTTGAGATGTGGCAAGTGTATTACTGCAAAACAGAAAATTAGCCAACATAAAGCTTAAGTTTTTACTCTAAATGAGAAGAATCTAAAGTAACATTGCAAGTCTGAGGTAATATAGTACGCATGCATTGTGAAACTTTATCCATCCTGTATTATAATGTATATGACAGTCCAGTTTTTATATGGTTGTACATTTATTGCACAACACACTTACGGCACAGGCATTACTTTGTATCATATTTCAATGTCGTATCAACTCATATGTTGTACCTCATTACTTTCTACAGCCTACAAACCTATAACATCTTAAAACAACAGGAGGCAGAATGTAATCAGCTGCCACCAAAATCGAACCATCTGCGTATAGAAATTCTGCTAACAACAATACTGTTGCTGGTACAACAAAGTTGATAGATTTTACATTGCTAGAATTTGCTTAACAAATACAAATTCTTAAGCATACAAAAAGCTATTGTGTACCGTTTATTCAAGGTTGTTAAGAGGTTTCTAATTGAAAGAGTAACAATCTCTCTGACTCTCTTTGATAAAGACATGACATAAAATAAACCACTACGCTACAGTCAGTTTTCTTTCCTGCTTTTCACTGACGATACAGTAAACTACATTTATGCAACGGAATTTTATCCAGGGCCAATAATCTGATTAAGTAGTTCATTTCCTCTCACTGGGGTGACACAATGGCCAAGTGGTTGGGCCACACACTGATTTGACTCCTGACCAGACCTTTGCTGCATGTCATTCCCTGTTTACACATTTCCTGTCTATCTATACTACACTGCATCTGGAAGAAGACAAAAAAAAACATGATTGAGTCATAACATAAGTATAAGAATGGACTGTGTATTAAACACCAGAGGACTTTATGTTTCAAACAAATAATTTTTTTTAGGCCAGGAGAAACGGCAGCAGTAATGCAGCCGCTGTACCGGACTGTAGTGAAGAGGGAGCTGAGACACGAGGCAAAACTCTCTATTTACCCGTCAGTGTACATCCCTACACTCACCTATGGTCGTAAACTCTGCGTCATGACCGAAAGAATAAGATCGCGGATACAAGCGTCTAAAATGAGTTTTCTTCGCAGGGTGGCAGGACTCACTGTCTGTGACAAGGTGAAGAGTTCAGCCATCCGGGACAAAGGAATAGAGCTGCCACTCCGACACATCAAGAAGTCACAGCATTCGGCCGACCAATGGTGTAACCTTGATCACTTAGTCACTCATTGAGTCGCTCGCTCACTCAGTGACAGGCATTCACATTTATCATGTTGTCATCCAAAAAAACTGAATTTAAAGTTTCCCTCACTGAGTAGAGTAAAGGCAGGCTCCTCTCTTGCCATCTTGCTTCTGTACTTGTGATGCTTTAAAGCTCAAGCTCTGCTCCATTTCCAAACAAAACTCAAGTTACTGTGTATTTCAAAAAAACAAACCCAGTCCAGTTAGACAAGGGGAACAAGGAGCGTGAAAACGACTCCAGTGTTTCCCCACTTTGTCAAAATTCTGTCGTGATTTTAGGGGGCAATTAATCTCAGTGGAAATAATTGAGCTTGTCCTGCCAAAAATACTCAAGTACAACTTGAAAGATGACACAGATACAGTTATTAATTTAGGCGAGGCATGATTATTTTTCAAAAGGGGAGGGAACCTTTCTGATTTATTTAAATTCCTAAGTTAAACTCAAGACGTGACAACATATCAAACAAAGTGACATCATGTTTTTGATTTTAATGTTTAACCATCTCATAAAAAACAATAAACAAATGAACTACGAGTTTTCACACCATTTCCACACATGAAACTCATGTTTTCATATCTAAACTGTCTGATGCAGCAGACACAGCAAAACTAACAATTACTCATCCATTGTCAAATTGTTCTTTAACAGTACTTGTGACACCTTCTTAAGCCAATATGTCTTATATAAATGTAATAACTGCATCACACGGTTGATCTGGGGCTGTTTTCTATTCATTGGTTGGGAAACTAATGCATAGTGTTAACATGTGCCCTGCCGAGGGCAAGACAGCAACTGTTGGAAACCGTATCATTGTCTGCAGAGATGAGCTCTTACTATGTTACACGCATAGATCTGACCTTTGGTTGTTTGCCAAATGAGTTGGAGTCGCGTTGTAAGCCTTTAAACCATGAAAATCCCAGAATTGGCTGTTCAGAGTACATCTAATTATACAAACTCAACGTCGTCCTTGGTGAAGTTATTCTGTTATTATCCCTTTTAATGAGCATTTTTTGTTTGTTTTTTGTATCAATCCATGGATATGTTTAGCTGAGAAATGCTGGTATTAAGGACACTTGTGTTTTTACATACACAAGTTATTGCATTGCTTTCAGCTGCAACCATTTAGAAACGAGCGGTTTCCCTCATCAGATTAGTGGTCCATTGCCCTCATGTTTAAAAGCCCTGAGATGTTGAGTATTGAGTTTCAAGAGGTATAGAGAGTGATTACCAAAAATTGTGGCACATGTTAATACCAATACGATTTATTTTATTGCATTTAAACGTATTTTAACCACTGCATGTTCATGTTTTTATATGCCATATATAAGCACATGGAAATTGCAGGTTTATTTTCATGAAAAGCTTGATTACCAATACCTCCTTTCCTCATCTACTCGTCCAGAAAGCTGCTGAGAAAGCACACTGACCAGCTGCTTTCTGCTATTGTTTTCTGATGAGTCAGTGCATGTGTACAGCTGTGATAAATCAGGCGATCAGGCACCACACATTTGATAATTATTTTTACTCACTTCTTTGAAGTACAGACACCTATGAGGAGAATTATTTTTGCAGTTAATTTCAGCATGTTGAGCAAATTTAAATTGCTGTTATGCATTTTTATAATAATCTTGCTACTTGTTTAATGAAACTGAAGCTGCACAATTTGAAAAACACACACACACACACACACACACACACACACACACACACACACACACACACACACACACACACACACACACACACACACACACACACACACTTGGTAGGTCCTTGTGCATTCAGGGAGCTGATGGAGGATGAATGTGGAAGTCCTCTGAAATTGATTCATTTCAGTGCCACAGCTGTTCCATCTTCCCAAAGTGGAAATAATATGAAAACGGTTATTCAGCCCAAACCCACATTTAAAAAAAAAAAAATGCATCTATCACATGAAAATGCTAACCAGTTGCAGGCGATGGTGTACTGGGATAATACAAACATTTCAGCTTTGTGGCAATAAAAGCCTGGTGAAAGGCCTTCCCCCCATTTCAAATCCTCAATTTTACTATGAGGGTGCAGCAATTTGGATTTTAATTCACAATAGCTTCATATTTAGACTCAAATTGGCACAAAGAAAACAAATGTTTAAGTAATAGACTTTTTTCACAGCAGAAATTTTGAGTTGTTACAGTAGGTGATGCTCAGGTGTATTAATGATGGTTCAGTCCCATTAAGTTGACCTCTTTGACAGTGTGCCGTACAAAGACAAGTCAAAATGTCTGCTGTGACAAAGGTCAGATTGTAGGAGAATGCAGACAACATGTAAATATATCACACTTCAAATTACTACAACAATAACATTGCTCTTTTTTTGCGCTTGAAATTGTGTGTTGAGACACCGGATGCAAGCTGGTTGCACCACACTCCATCAAAGAGTATTTGAAAGTGTTTGTGGGAAGGCGTTTTTGGGAGGTAAATGGGAAATTGGGAGTGTTTTGAAAATACAATTTGTAGGCAGTGTTTGGTCTCAAACAGAGTGAGGGCTGAGAAGTAAGTTTTAAAAAGCCAGTAGTCTCTCCAGCTGGTAATCGTTTGTCACTGGTAATGACCGACAGTAACTCTGACAAGCCCTCAATATGATACCAGATATAAAGTCCATCCATCCACCCATCCATCCATCCATCCATTTATTTTTCTTCCACTTCTTCATGGTCAGGTCGCGGTAGCAGCAGATATAAAGTGAATTGGAACTTTTTTTTTTTATTACCCACATACATATGAACAGAAGCCCCACACAAAGGCTTTAATTGCATTATTCTAATATGTTAACATCTGAGGGAACATTGCCAGATATTTGATGAGGAAACAATTTAATTGAGACGTGACAGAATCGGTGTTCGCGGCTCCTTTTGACAGAAGTGATGAACACGCTCAGCCAGACGTCCTGCTGAAAGCCGCTGAACTATGGAAGTATGTGATCACATATTTTGAAGTGAACATCCTTCCACTGTCTCCCTAAACAAATAACTGTCATTTCATTTTTTTTACTGGACCTCCCGTTCTCTCACTTGGCAGCCCATTTCCTGGCTGCATGCACTGCTGTTTCCTGTTCCTTGAATCAGAACGAACAGTGGAGTGTTTCTGTTGGACCGACTAGAGAGCGATCTGAGGGAAGTTACAATCTGAGAAGTTAAACATCCAAAATCAAATCACAGCTGAGTGCATTTTCATCGCTTTGGGAATCGCACGCACTCGTACACACAATTAATTTGGGGTTCCTGCTCGGTTGTTCTGGCACATATCATCAGTTTGCATTAACTCGTCTACCCGAGGTGACTTCAGCGTTTTTACAACCCCGGCACGCATTATTTACATGTGCAAATCAATTAACTATATACACCACACTGCATGTTGTTCCCAACCGCAGCTCTCAAAAACTGTAATCATCTAATTCATTGTGCTTTGGACAATGAAATGTTTCAAGTCAGACATTTGTATTATTTCTGCTAAACTGCACTTTAATTTAATGTTCTGAAAACAGGGGCTGATTTTTTCAGATATCAATGTTTACTGAGCTTTTTGGACCTCCTGCGGTTTCAGAGTTAAACATCTCCATGTTCAGTCCAATGCTTAATGTATCACGTATGTTTCCAGATAACTTTCCACGTTGAAATCAATAAAAAGTAACCTGATAAATAGCCCTGCTGACCTTAAACAAAGTGTAACGTACATTTAAAGTCAAACGTGTCTTAACGACTTAACAGAACAATATAAGTGTCAGTTGGCCGTGTGAGTCGGGCTCGGCGTGTTGCTCCAGCACTCCAGATGGACGGGGTTGCATGTGCTGTTAGCGGGCGCAGAGGCATGAGGCCTGCACGCAGCCTAAACAGATGCTGCTCTTTAAACGAGACTTCTAACATTAACAGCGGTTAGTGTGCTCCTGTGAGGCCTCTCTTTACAGCTGTTCTGAGGCCATTTTCTCTTTTAATTGGGATGGGAGAGATCATAGATTACATTAGTTGAACAGAAGACACTGTGGGCCAGTGGGCTTCCGCGATGGGACCCCCTACCTATTTTTTTTTTTTTTTTTAATTTTGTATTCTTTTTTATATCCTCTGGACTGCTAGCTTCAGTGTAGCCTTCTGCTTAATCAGCCTCCCATATGGAGCCCTGGTCCTCACAGACCAATCTAACTATTAGCATGCAAGAGACAACTGTGCAAGGACAGTTTTCAGGGAGAGCCTATGATTTAGGCTCCTACTTTATCAGCTCCTTTTCTGTGTGTATTTTGGTGCGAGGGGAATGTTTGTTTAAACAACTTATTGGAACCAATGCTTCACTTCCTCCTTATTTCTGTTTTAAAATGTTACCCTATAAGAGAAAACACATAAATACATATCATTTTCCTCAAAGCTAGTATGCCGCCTGTCTAGACTGGATGGCTGTAACCAATACCTGCCGTCTGGCCAGTGGTGACATATTATATATTTGCAGGAGACAATCCCTGTATTTATGTATGAGTTAAATATGCCCAGGAGACAGCACTGGAGATTACATATCTGCAACCGGAGTGCTGGAGAAGATTGACAGACGACTGTTAACTCGATTCAAACTTGATTAGGCCAAATAGAAGAATGAATGCTGCCACTCTTTGAGCGAGGAGGGGGGGAGGAGAGGCAGAGCGAGGTATTGACAGGGTATCAGTGGGCCCTGAACAGGCCACAGAGCTTGAAGAGTATGTTTTTATGCCTCAAAGGCTTCAGGGAAAGGGGTCAGACTTTGTAACTAGAATATACAGTATATCCACCGGTGCTGCAGAGGAACTGTTTGCGCTCCCTGTTAGAGAGAGAGAGAGAAAAAAAAAGTGTCAGGATTTCAAGTCCTATAAAATCAAGAGTGTCTCTCACGCTCCTGTTTCACATGTCAGCGGAGAGAAGTATACACAAACACTCGCCCACCTTACAGACATGCTAACACAACAGGGAATGGCGACCAGAGGGAAATGTATTTGGGCTGATCCATTTCATTTAAGCACAGGGTGCTCGGAGAGGTTAATCCTGCACCACTGGCACTGCTCTTGAGTTTCCCCCTCTCCTGTCTGTCGTCTGGTTTTTTACTTGCATTAGTGCTCTATCTCTCGCTCGCTCCCTCTCAAGGCTTTGTCTGCCCGGTTTGCCACAAAAAAATAATTTGTTACAGTCTTAATGGTTTCTATATATCAGTTTATCACACGGCATCTATGTGCAGCTTAGCTGGTCTGCATTGTGTTTTAGCTGCTACCACAGGATCCTGCATCAGATCTCATTAAAGATGGAAGTGAAGATTAAACCACATCCTCTTTAGCACACAGTGGAAATGGGCAGGAGGCATCCACTTACCCAATATAACTCATAAATAAGGTTGAACAGGCAGTTCTTGCAGTGGCAAAATAATGCTTCTTTGCCACACTAGTCAAGAGTTTATTTAATCAAGCAAGCTGAAAAATGCTCTGGACACTATTATCAGGACTTTTATGGGAGCAGCTAGGGAAAATAGTAGATGTTGCAGGAAGACAAAGTATGAAGCAGCGGGATAAAAGCGTGTGGTAGGAATTATGAGGAAAGCATTGGAAAGTTTTCAGGAGGTATCATACATATTGCACCACCACTCTAAATCATACTAGTCTGGATCCAATTAAAATTCTCTGCTATCCTCCACTTTAAGATTTAATGGATTATACTTTTTTTTTTTTTCATTAAAAAATTCATGTATTGTGAACTATCTGGTCTTGTTGATTCGTAAAGTGTGCGACACATACTTGTATGGGGTTGTCAGACTCTGAATTTGACCCAAGCTATGTTTCTTGTGTGCTTTTGTGTAGCAGAAGACGAGATAAGCCAATTAAACGCTTTGGAGGTTTGAAACTAGCCCAGCTTCATGAATGATGAACGCAGGGAGAGCTACTGTAGCACTGGCCCTATACTTGTGGCTCCTCAGTAATTAGAACCTCCATTAATGATCACAAAGTCCCCCCTTCTTTGAAGTGGTTCCTTAATCCAGACAGTGTCACATTCTTTCAGTGTATTCAGGGAGAAAGCTTAAAGACGCTGTTCTGATGCCAAATCTGAATTTGCCAGTGTGACGGTTATTATGCTGTAAAGGGATGCCTCTGTCATTTAATTAAGAAGATTGAAAGAATTTGGCTCGGCTTTCAATAATTTTTTATCTGAGGGTGTTAATAGTTTGTGGCTTCTGTTTGTCGCTGAATTCTTCATGTACAGTGTGAAATCCATGCGTGGTAATCTGTGGTTTAATCAGCATCTACTTATGACACTGTGAAACAAATCAAAACCCACTGATGTACCCCGGTTTTAGTCCCACTCAGCTTACCTGTGCAGCTGCCCGTTCCATTTAGGTCATTCATCCATCTCACCTTCCTAACTGAATTGCATTTTAATCATGTATGCTTTTAGCCATCTGTGGCTGGAGTTTTCTCTCTTCTCCGCAGTGCACTCACATTTACTATTTGGAGACACACAGACAGGAGCCCTTTAAGCTCGCTGACCGGACCGCCTCGTGGTCGAGGTAACCTTGGAATACAGATAGATCTGTGCTTCCAACAGAGGTCGGAGACATTTCCATCCTTCATGTTTGCAAAACATATTTTTCAAACAAATGTTTTCCAATTAGATTGTATTTGTCAAACATGCGGCTGACCGACCTGTGAGATCTTTTGAGCAATTTGTCACATTTACCTCTTGCCCCGGGAGCTGGTAAAGACGGCCCGAGTGAGGGCCCGCTCGGTGTTTGTGTGTCAGGACTCGGGACCTGTCCCAACTCATACCCCCTGATTGGTTGGTGACAGGAGAGACAAGCTGAGGTTAATTCTGGAAAAAAAGGATATATCACAGTGCTGTGGCACCCAATGCATTTCAAATGATGTGTCCTTGGGATGCAAGGTTACTGCTGAGTCCCTTCACTAGAAATAGCTTGTGTAACCGTAGGTATTATTAAATGGGCCTTACAATGAAAAGGTCTTGTCGACTTGTGCAGAGTGTGGGGTCGGTCTAACCACTGACATTATTATTTTGCTGAATTTTCCAAAGCTCATTTCCTTGTAAGGATTCACCTCACTAACACTGCCACTGCACGGCTCTCATGTTCCTACGACAGCTTTCAGAGGTGTACTCTTTGGGACAGCTGGCTGATTTAGTGGCAACTGCTTCTTCAGCCATATTGGGGAACGGAAGAGTGGTGCAGGATTGATCTCGGATATTGTGGCTGTGGCAATATTGCCTGTATGTACCTGCCATGTCTCACAGCCCATCATTAAATCGGTTTCCAGATTATGTAATCATACCCTTCAGTAAGTGTCTGTGTTTTTCCCCCTTCTTTTTCATATCACTGCAGCTGTCATAAAGTTCCTCTCCTGGCATTGATTAAAACCCAGAAAACTCATCTCTTTTCATCAAAAATACATTTTGATACATTTTTGCTGAGAAAAAAAAAGTCCCTTAATGCCATAAAGTGGCTCAGATGTAACTCTATACCTTTGCCCTCATCCAGTTTGTGCGGATGAATATTCAAATAGTTGCTGCCTTCATCTCCACCCACCCCTCCTATGCCCCACCCTGCAAATGGATGTGACTGGTTTCTTGGATATGTGATGTATGAAATACTGAATCTGTGTTCTTGAGGCTGTTACTGCAGTTTCAAAGTGGAAATGCTCAACCATAACATTTACTGCTTATTTTGCTCCTGATATGTCTAGCATATAAAAAAAAAAACACACCACATGGACAGGTTGCCAAGGTTAAAAACTTGATTTTCAGAGAGAGGGGGTCTAAAAACTTTGACATGCCTATGAGATGGCACCACCCTTTTTGATTTTCATTAATCAAAATGAGTGTGGTGTGTTACATTGGATAACAAAATGATGCGTTTTTCTTTTTACCTTACCGAGAAAACGAGGACTTGGCACAGTTTATTTTATTCTCATGAGTTCTTTTCAGCAAAACATTAGAACTAATCCTCTGCCTCTGTCAATTTCTGTCCTTGAGCTTTTAGGCCTCAAAAATCTAAATTACAAACAAATCCTGTTCACATCTCCCAGCTTTTATTTGTTTGTATTTGTATTTGTTTGACGCAGAATTATTTTACAGACTGTCTGCTGCTGTCTTTTTGTCCTTTCGCATATCGGCTGCTTTCTCAGGCCAGGTTCAGGTTTTTCTTGGCTGCCACCTGGCAGACATTTCAGTTAGCCTAGCGTAAGGATGAGACATGGATTTATAGCATTTTACCATGGGATCTGTGTCTTCAGGAAATGTCCAGTCAAGTGTAAGGAAAAGGAATTTAATGGAATAGTCAGATAAATCTTTCAGGGGTTCTTCTCCGTGCTCTTTTAATATTCAGTCGGGCCTCACAGTTAGTATGTGTGCCACACATAACTTTCATCTTCTTAATGTGTACGAGAAATATAAATCGGCTCTCCAGAAGTGACATGTCTCTCACAATAGTGTGTTGGTGTGATTTAGTGTTTGATTAGTGTTTCGGAGCTGCCAAAGTGAAGCAGCTCTGTGTTCGCTGCCCCACCTCCTTTTGTAGAGGCTCTAACACAGGAACACTAAAGCTGACAGCCTCATGTCAAACGAGGCTGCTTCGGCCAGAAGCACTGCGGCGTCTGCGTCTTGTTATCAGCCACATTCCTTGCCTGCTCACCTCTTAACAGTAGATATAAACTGTTGAGTTAGTACTGTTTGAGAAGGACACTTTGGAGTCATTTTCCACACAATAGTTAATGTACATCTTGTGTAAATCTTGGCTTTAGCACATAACCCGGCGTTAAGATAGCTACGGCGGGTATGTGTTCAGGTTCAGCAATGAAGTAAAGAGCTTGGAGGCAAGCCAATTAACGGCTGCAATTAAGCGGCGCCGAAAAGTTCAGCAGGAGGACGGCAATATCATTTAGAGGGATACAACCATTGTCCGTCTATTCTCCTAGTTAAGTATCCCCAAGATAACTATTTCTGTCTCCCAGCCTGCAACACATCTGTCAATTATTTAGTTTGATGTGGTTGATTATATGTTCCATTCTCCCGTGAATATCTAAGAGGAAGACTCACCGGTACAGAAACAGACACAAGCATTATGTTCTGAAGTGAAGTGCCATATGTGTATAAAAGCACTGTGGAAAACGTACCTGCTCTATCAAGTGAAGTTTCTCATCATGGCTACTTTTCAAACAGCTGATTGAGGAGTGGGATGAGTACTTACAACGGATAGTTTCAGCTGTTAAAGTGGATAAAAGAAGACTTCACATTATTCTGTGGCTAATATCCTCTGATGAGTTTGAGAGGTTCCATTAAGCCAAACTGTGTCCTCTGTTTAAATATCATTAAAAGGTTGTCAAAGGATGACTTCAGACTGGATGATGAAGCAAAGAGAGGTGCTATTAGGGGATGAGCGTTCATCTGGCAGGATGTTTTCAGACAAGTGAGACGTACTGTAAACTTGATTTGAGCGGGCTGATGGTTTGTATCAATTCAGCTGACATAAACAAATGACTGTCAAAGCAGAGCACTAAAAACTGCAGCATTTATAAGACTGGAGTTGGCAGAAAAAAAAACACCCCGCATGATTATTTTATTTTTCCTGCTCCTCATGTTGGTGATTCTAGGTTTTACTCCAGCTCAGATTTATTTGGTGACCTTGCCAGGAGGAAAACCTGCCTGCCTGATTGTATAATTCTCAGAGTTTCAGAGCTGTGTTTTCTATTTCATAGGGTGTGTTTTTTTTAAACTGCTTGAATAAGCAATCCAAACAGGTTGCCTTCTGTTATGTTGTCACAAAAGGCCACTGATTGTAGCGAGCAGAGAATAATCTATTGGCATTCTGTGCAAAACAAAACAAAACAAAAAACAGAAACGGATGCTTGTTTGAAGATGATGTGACCAGTGTGTGATCCATATGTGACACAAAGGAAAAAGGGCTGAAAATAAAACTACACTGTTGTTGTTTTATACATGACATTTCTGTATCAAAGCCAATTCCTCTGTTGTTGGATATACGAGTTATTTACAGTAGTGTGCACAAGTATGGGCACCCCTGGGAAAATTACATAATTTTTTTTTTAGTTTTGAAGTGAAAACATACCCAGAGGCAAAAGTTTACTCATTTAAAAAAAAAAAAAATAAAAAATAAAAAGCCCCCTATGCAGATGTTTCACATTTCTTAGAAATGAAAAGTTTGTCAGTTTCTTAATAACCGCCCCTTTGGCTGATGTCACATCTTGCAAGGGTGTTTTGAGTCTTTCTATGCTTAATTTATTGAAGCTTCATCCTCTCTTCCTTGCCGATCACTTCAACTTCTGAGATGTTGTTGGGCTGTCTTACACGCACAGCAAGTTTAAGATCTACCTGCGGATTTCCAGTGACGTTCAGGACAGGAGATGGTGACGGTGATTCCAAAATCTGCAGCCTGAAATGTGGATTTTGAGTTGTACTTTGGATCAGTGTCCTCTTGTAGAAGCCAGCATCTCTTCAGTTTCACTTTCTAAAACTAACTCAATGACATTTGCATTCATAGTTTGCTGATATTTAGTAAAGTCCATTTCCCTCTTGTTTCCTGAGCCACTGGCTCCTACACAACCCCGCAGCAAACGGCTTCCACTGACATGCTTAACAGTAGGCGAGGTGTTCTTTTCATTAAACGCTGCTCCTTTGTTCTCCAACCACATCTTTTGTGATTGTGGCCAAAGAGCTCAGGTTTAACTTCATTAGTTCACAGCACTTCCCTTTCGACTCAGCAGATGTGCAGTTTTATCGGAATGTTTCCTTCGTCTTTCAGATCTTGTCTTCACTGCCACATCTCCCCTCAACTGCCATTTATTAATGACATTTTGGACAGTGGAAACTGCAAGCTAGAAGTGCCTTGATACTTTTTATTTTTTATTTTTTTATAGCTGTCCCTTTTCACTTTAGAAATCTGTAACTTGAAAAATATGTAAAATACCCATGTAACTATGCATGTGAAAACCATCTTTTTGTATTACAGTTTTAATAGGAGCTAGAATATCTAACAAGCAGATAACAAACTATTTTATCAGTGCACCACCGTCAGCCCAGTCTTTTTTTTTCTGTGCTTTAATGTTCATAGAGCAGGAAAGTAATAACCTTTACAATTCTTACTTGTATTCAAAGGCTTGTTTGGATGACTGCACTGATTCTGTTGCCGTTTTGTAGCCTGGGAATTTGTCTGACGACTCAGGACAACCGTGAGTTGAGCTGGTACAATGGAAGAAATTGTCTTTGAGGTGATAACTTTCTTATGCCCATTACAAAGTACAGGGGGGGGGGGGACCTTTCTCAAAGTAAATACCTCCTGTTATAATCAAACCATTACAACTGCCGGTATTAATGTTAATACAGGTAAGATTATTTATGAGATCATCTCTCATCCAATCTTTGTCCAATTTTTGTAAGAGCTTTCATCATCCACCAGACCAACACGTCTTCATTTAGTCAATTCAAGTCTGATGCACTTGACTATGGAGCTGCAGGTTGTGTATTTAGGCAAAATGAACAATGTTAAATCTTACAATATTCAGTATGATACAATTTTATTGTTTAATCAATCTCAGTCTTACTTTGTTTGGAATTGGTGTTTGTTGTTGTACATTATTGAAACAGTGTGTCTCCCCTAATTGTGTCCATTAACAATGAAATGGTCTGCAGAGAGAAATGTACACTCAAACTGTAGAAGTATAAAGAGTTTTGATAAACTGCCTTTAATTAAAAAACAACCCATTTTAGCCTCCATGCACAGGAAGATCTGCTCGACTCGTGCCAGCTGAAGGTGTCACCTGTGACTCGGCTGGTCAAGAAGCAAGTGTGCATGTTTAGAACGCAAGACACATCGTCTCTTTCAAAAGCCCCTCATGTCGTAAGCAAAGTTAGTTTATCTGGCTAATAATGATGGAAATGCTCCAAAAAATAAGGGAGAAATTGAAAAAGGGGAATCTCCTGTCTCAAGTTCATGTACCTTTCCGCTGAAGCACCCATGGGTGGCTACAGATTCTTGACCCTCTGGTTGTCGTTTCATCCCCCCTAAAAATGCAACTATCGTCATTCATATTTTCAGATGTAACAAATTACTTCCTCTTGCAATAAAGCCTGAAAAGGCAGCTCTCAGAACAGAAGTACAGAGTCATTGCTGTGGAGATGTAACCTCGTCTCATCTCGTTGCTTTGTTGTGAACTGGCAGCTTTCGCAATGTTGCAGACTGAAGAATTGCGAGTAGTTGTGAGTTTCAAATCATCTCGTTGTGAATCTTTCAGTCTGAACTGGCCTTAACATAACAGTTTCAGCGTCTCGTCCCAAGTTATGCCTGAATACCCACTCCCCTTTTACACAGACGGCGATAAGTCTGTGTGACTACCTGCAGTTCCGACTTACCAGCAGAATAACAATGTTCCTCATTCATATGTCTTATACTGAACAGTGAGGCAGAATAACGGCACAGCCTTCCCGCCTCGAACAGGCCCTGTAAAAAGACCTTGTGTGACCTGAACGGCGTGCTTCTACTTCCAGGCCTCACTTCACACATCACCTCAACACTCACACCGCTGTGATCAAATGTACACTGGTGGGAATAGATTTCTCTTGAGTGCCCGTTAAGTGCATTTTGCTAAGGAAGTAAGAGAAGTTAAAGTACAGTTAGTGTTAAAAAAAGACAATGCACTCTTCCTTAATGCAATGTTCTGCACTTAAGTTATATGGACTCTAATTCATATATACCTTGACGCGGCTATCAAGGGCAAGACCCTTATTTCCAGACTTCTATGATCCCCCAATAGAAAGAGATATGTAAAAGTGAAAGTTGATTCAGAAAGCTCACTTTACTTGCTGATGATCTCTAATATAATGCTGCCCTGGCTCGAGAAATCCCACCCATGTTATTTTAGATAAAGTTAGGGGAACTGTCTGGCTGCCCGGCGGGTACCTGGCTGGGTGTAGTGGTCTGTGAAGACCCAGAGGAGGCCGCAAGTCTTTACCATACCACCAGGCCGGATCACCACGAAGGAAGAGGCTGCACTAATATGAGGCTCATAAATCTAGAAACGTAACGGGATAAATCCATACCATGCAGCTGCTGGCCCAAATCCTGCCAGAGCTCTGCAGTGACACTGGGCTCTGTGAAGTTTACTAATAACCTATTTAGTTTCAACCAGAAAATAACGGTGCCTCTTCAAAGTTGCTACACATGCACAATTGAAATATCTGGCTGTGTTATGTAACATTTTGTATCTTGTATTTTGTCCAGTGAATACCTGGCTGAATTTCTTTATGGAATTTTTTCAGTAAGCGTTAATCACATGCACTTATAAGCTATAATTGCATCATGAAAAGCCCATGAGCAATGAGGCATGCTGAGATGTCATTAAAATATGTGTTTATGCCACTGTAAACATTTACACGTGCCATTAATTGTACTGTAATTTGAGTATTTATGTGAATATTCGTGGTGCTTTGGTTTCCCTGCTCAATATTATTTACTGCTATGTTTTGAATTGTTGGAGATTTAATTTCAGGGTCTCAATAGTCACTCCATATTAATATCATGTGGGGCTCACTTCCTCCAAATTCTAGAAATTCAACAATGGTCTGAAATTGTTGTTTTTCTGAGGTTGTGTTTGTAGTTTTACACAAACCACAGATATTTTTCTGTTGTTGAGACAACCAGAGTGCATTTGAGATTAAAAATCTCAACTAATGAACCCTGCTCTCACGATGCCCCTCTGCATTGTGCCTTTAGAGCCTATGCAGTGAGTATTTCTTATTCATGCTAATAGGCTGTGTCTTTAGTGTTGCAAACAATTATTAAGTAACACTTCAATCGTTAAAAAGTTGTTTTCTGTGTCTAACTTTGGTGGCATTGACTTTCCCTTGGTGTCAACTTCAGAAGAAATACAAATTTGCGCTTTGCACAGCCCACCTACAGCTTCATTTTCTTGTAATTTCTCCAAGCTCCCTTTTTAGGATTGGGGGGTTGAGCAGATGCAGGTAGATGTATATTTATGAGGGGGATGTGTATTTCAGGGAGATGCAGTGTTGTGAAAGGTGACCTTGTTAGATAAAAGGAGGGCTCGGAAGCCAAATGATGAAAGAGAATGGGATCATCCTGGGCTCATTAATGTGGATTTGAAGGTCAGGTAATTATAACAATAGACGTGTGGGCTGGCTTTGGCATCTGGTATTGTTGCTTTGTTATGATGGTGACAAGCCTGTGGAGGAAAGGGATTAATCACTGTGACACCAGCCTGTTGTCACATTGATACATTCAGACATCATAACACTAGTGTCGTAGTTCTTGAAAGACGCTGCAAAAACAACATAATTTCAACTATCAGCAGTATGACATATACAGAATATGAATACGGTTAAGAAGCAACCACCATGGTCCCCTGTTATTGTAATGAGTAAAATCAAAGGTCCCACATTTTACACATTTCCTGTGTTTTATTTACAGACTTTATCCAGAAGAAGACATTCTTATGTTTTAAGGTACCAAAAATCCTCTCGGTATAATTTTACCTCTCCTCTCTCTGGAGCTTTAATAAGAAAATGCTGTTTTGTGTTTGTGGGCTCGATATTACACCGGGTGCAAAGCAGGGGTCTTTGCAAAGTGTCTTTGCTAGTTTTGGACTGACACGGTTGTTATTTTCCCATCCAGCACACATGTTGTTTAGATGGCAAAATGTACTTGTGCCCATGTAAGTGCATCTAAGGGCTTGATGGTCTTAAAGTCAGGTGTGGCGAGGTGCGTTGTTGGTGCATTTCTGTCTTGAGGCAACAAAAAGCAATTGACCGACAAAATTCTGAAGTCAATGGCACATTATCAAGATGGGCCTACATGGGTAGTTGTATAACATGGGTACACTGCGCTTATTCCACACACAGTGATGTACAGCAGCACTCAAACATGCAACAGATTAAAAAGGAAAAGATTACAACTGCAGAATATTATTTTGTATATCATTCTGTGCACAAGCAAATATCCAAATATCTTTCCTCTGCATAGAAGCTTGTTTCCTACTAGTTGGCAAATCCACTGTTGTAAAAGCAATCCGCCAAGGTGCGGGTGGACCTGACTTTAAGAGGAATGGGAGATGGCACTGTGATTGGTTTATTTCATGTTGCGTCCAAACCACATACGATTAATTAACATAGTACCACCCCTTTGAACGGCGTGTCTTACTTTGTGCTTAGATCATTGTTAAACTCGCAAACTGGATTTGAACGCGTCCTAAAAGCATTTGCACCCTGCGCTTTAAACCGCACACTTTCACCTTTACAATATAGCCTGGTATTTTTATGGCATGTTAATGCATTGATACACGAGAAGATATAATGATGTAATGCAATTCCAGGTGTGCAACTTTTTCTTCTTCTTTTTCTTGTTACTGCAAAGACACACCATTCAAATGTATGCAAACAAGTAAAATGCGGTAAATTCAAACTGAAGTCATATACTTCATGAGGTCCCCCCCCCCCCCCCGCCCCCGCATGAACCAGCCGACTATGTAACTGAACCAGCATGTGCTGCTGGGATTGTGCCACCTCTGCCACAAGTTCGTCTGGCCCAGTCAGGCTCCTCAGGGACCAGCAGAGGCTATAAAGAACAAAAATGCCGACCAGTATTATCAGGCGAGGCAGCTTGTGTGGTGTAGCATACATTTTTAATGTGCCACAAATAAGAAATTCCACTGTTGCCTCGCTTCTCTCATCTCATAACTGGTGGCTCATTTAAGTTTTATTTCTATTTGTGCGAATTTCGGCAGCTACTAAAAGCAAAACAGCCTCCATCATTAAAGGTTAGAATTGCCTCAGTTTAACACAGGGCTCCACAGACATGAAATGGGTTACTTTAGATATCTCGTAGCTTGACTATTTCCAGTTGTATTTAGTTGTGTTGGTGTGTATGAGCACAAACATCCATGTGTGTACTTGCACATGCGCCTGCAATTGTGTGTGTGTGTGTGTGTGTGTGTGTGTGTGTGTGTGTGTGTGTGTGTGTGTGTGTGTGTGTGTGTGTGTGTGTGTGTGTGTGTGTGTGTGTGTGTGTGTGTGTGTGTACGACACAAAGTATCAGCGCTTGTTAAGAAGGCTGGTGGAGTGGAAAGTGTCTCTGTGTGGAACAGCACATTATTCCTCTCAAAAAGAATTTGCCAAAGTCCTTCACTCCACTGACTCTTTGAACATCGACATTGAAAGCTGACATGTTAGACATCAGAGCACTATGAAGAGGAACATCTAATGACCATCTAAGTGTCAACTAAGTCTGCAGTGATCTGGTTCTGTTTCTCTGAACAATTTGTTTTCAAGGACTTCTATTTGCAGTTCATTGTTTATGAGATGCTAATTTGTTGCCTGTCAAAGTAGCTGGAAATATGATTTCTAATTAAAGCAGAATAATAGAAGAAAAGAAACGTTATGGCTCCTGGTAACAAAGAGCAGCTCTGCTGACCTAATTCGAGCTTTTATTTTTGACAGTTTGTGTGTGTAAAGTCAGATTTTATTTGGGCTGGTATAACACAATTTAGAAGCAGCAGTGAGTGATGTGAAGCAGCACGCAGTTTCTATAGAACATGTGCCAACTGTTTTAACTTTGTATGTGGGCTCCACCAAACATGCAAAAAATAAACCATTTAACAACGTTGAGGCTAGAAGTACAAAAATCAAGGAAAAAGGACCATATCAGTAGGTAAAACAACCCAAACAGACAAGGTTTGCCTCTGCAGAGCTCCCAGTGGTGTGTGAAAGAGGATGGAACAAAAGGCCGTCGCATGTATGACATAACAGACCTGTGCCCGCTGCAGACACAGATGAGCCAGTAGCATTACATTTCAGTTCTGGCTCTGGTTACTATGAACAATTGCACCAATATTTCTTTGACTCGCCAACAGAGCAGGCAACCTGGACTATAAAACTTTTTTTTACTAGGTTCTGTACCCCACCTTTTATCCCAGAGTCACAGCTGAGTACACTATTAACCTCTGAGCTTGCTGAAAGGCATGTGAGAGGCTGCTAAGCATAAGGTGAGTGTGCATTTGGTGGAGCACATTTCGAGGGGTTCAGTTGAGGCAGCGGAGACAAGAAGGCAAACAGTGGATCTATTTACTGCCTCGAGGTTTTGTGGTTATGCACCAGCACTTCCCATTTAACTGCGTGATCTCGGGGTCTGCTGATGACACCAAACATGCAACCCAGATCCATGCCTCAGTGCCCTCTGCACACACAGGATGCACACACTTGAAGTGCACACAAGCCATTTTTATGAATGCTCCGCAAATATCTTGACACACTGACACGAGAGAGTGGTTTCACCATTCTTTCTGCCTGTGCTGGCGACTTGATGCACTGCCACAATTCATAAACTGGGCCTGTCACACTGTCTGGCTGGGGCTTTGTTATCAATATTTCTTGCTGTGAAAATACACAGTGGCACCACTGCATTTTCATTGGCTGAGGGGGTACAGGAGGTTGCCTTTGAGGTTAAGAGTTCAAAGGGCAGACAGGAAGTGGGTGTTTCCACAGTGACAGTTCAGGCATGTGTTTGATGGGCCAGCCTAATGGCATGGACCAGCAGGTCCTAATGACCCACCTTCCCCAGCCAGTCTGGGGAGTGTTTCCACTGAGATTTATGACCCGTGTTGTGGTTACTACTGGGATGACACTCCAGCACTCCTTACAAACTCCCAAGTTATAGCCTGCTCCTTTGGCTTTACACTTTCCTCTCATTATCTGGGTCATTGCAAACCTTTAAGCCTTACCTTTACTGCCTCAAGAAATATTCCAGTTCAAAACTCGAGCTCACTGCTGTATTTTGTCTAATGTGATGGGAGTCTTTCAGTTCTTTTAGAAATGAAGATGTGGTCTGATCTGTCCTCGGATGAAAATTGATTCATGAAATTCTCGAGGGGGGCAGACACACTGGCAGAAGCTATAAAGAGGATGGGAAAGTCAAAAAGCCATTAAACATGCATTCAAAGAGACAACTGCACATGTATACACTCAACCACTGTAGAAGAAACAGATAATGATCTTCTGATAATAATAATTGTTGGCTCTTTCACCGTTTCCCTAAAGGCAGAAATGTGTTGATCTTCCACAAGATAGCCAGACTGAGCCCAGGGCAGGCAAAACAGCAAAGGGGAGCTAGTTCATAATTAATACACACGCTATAAAATATACATCATGGGATAGATTTGGCCAAATATGGATTTCTGTTTTGATTTTTGACTCGGTATAATTGAAGCTCCTTTCAGGCGAGTCTGTCTGAATAAGGCACAAAGTCAGCCTTTGGTGCTGCTCTCTGTTGTGCTGGAGGTTAAAGACGGTCCCTATTTGGGAATTGTATATCTCCCCTGATATGTACAGGATGTGGTTTGAGCACACCCACTTTGTAGGTTGCAGATGTTTTGAGTGTATAAGCAGCACATTGTTCTTTAAGATAAACAGCTCAAATGTTTCGTGACATTCCGATCAGTAATGGAGAGGATGCAGGGAGAGGGGAACTGACAAGGCACGAATTTTCATCTTCCTCCTTTTACATATTTATCAAACCCACAGTGAAGATGAGAACGATCTTCATCTCGCAGCGGGCTATTGCCACACCAAGTCACATGTGGTCAGGAAGCATCTGACATCTCAGTTACCCAGTTCAATACTACCACTACTGCGCACACACACACACACACACACACACACACACACACACACATGCAGGAGAGTTGTGTCAGACTGATTAGCAACCACATCTCCAATCTCTGATTAGGTGTGGAGTAAATGAAGCGCCCCCCTCAGGCATGCATTTCCATAATGTCAGGTAATTAAACCCCAGTGTTTTAATAGCTCAGGAAAAGGAAGACTCCCCAGGAGACTAGACAGGGATGATAGACTTTGCTGAAAACTACCTTACTATTCATTTGCTTTGAACTGGCACTGAAACTGTTACTTTCATTGTGCTGATAAAAGATTATTTACGTCACAAGAAACGTTACATATACTGATGAACATTTCTTAAATATTGTTAAGCATTTACCTTGAAATCAGCCATCATTTTCAAAAATATTTACAATTTCTAACTACTTTTCAAATCTGAACAGAAATTTCCCCAACCTGGTTGCAGAAGGCTGCATGATACACATTTGAGTCATGTGCTCGCTGTTGATAGCTGACAGATTCCAGAGCTAAACAAAGGCTGCGAGAGCACGAGTGTCTTTTTCATCACAGAAAAACCTCGAGAGGTGCTATTGTAAACATGACAGTGGATTGTCAGTACATCCCTGTTTGAGCTGCTGTTTTTTGTTTGCGTATGATGTGCTCACTCTCTCTCTCACACACACACACACACACACACACACACACACAAACAAACACAAACACTCTCTCACTGTAACAAAAGCCCTTTGATGAAGCAAATTCTGCAGTGGGAGAGTTTTCTTTGTCGAGCCCACTCTTATGTGTGGTGCTCAAATGGGAACAATGCAAAGCCATGATGGTTCCATAGAAACATGTGGAAACCGAGTGAGCTCTAGAAGTCGCTTTCTACACGTAATCAGGCAAAACAAGTTTAAAATCTAAGAAAAGCCACAGGACTTTGCTGGGCATGGATTGCCCTTCCTCCTATCACATGTTCATTATCTGTTACTTGTGCACAAAAACATTTCTTGAGAAATAATAAGCTTTTAATGGGGTAGTGTTCACTGCTAATGATAGCTGATGCTGAAGCTGGAACTGAAGATCATTAAAGGCATGTTGCCATGTAAGATTCTTTTAGTGCCCGCCGTATGAACTGCTCTTCAAACACAGAGGCTACCTCCTTTCAGTAACCGGCAAATTAACAGATGTACTTTAAATCCCCTCTAATCTTTCTCCTCTCATGTGCAACGGATGTCTCTGACTGACAGAGCAAAATGGAAATAGGTTCATTTTTTTAATGATCCACTTCCCACTCTGATATCACTCTGACAGCTACCTTCAATTGAGCCGGTAAACTACGGTCAATGTTGGGCATTCAGTCATTCAGAACAGCACAGGGCGAGGTAATACTGAACTACTGTCTTAAAGCTGACAACACACGTCAGTGAGCTCGGCTTCACTGTGAGGCTGTTCTACATATCTACGCTATTTCACGTGAGGAACCAAGCCTCGCTCTTTAAGATCACAAGCCTTGTGCTGAAGAGTTCCTATCAGCTCATGTGCATCGATTTGTGTGACATGTTTTTGGAGAGAAGCAATCACACCCCACGGCAAAATCTGCATCTAAAGAAAAACACCGCCTCACACTGTGATAACTTTTGTTTACTGGAGAAGCGAAGACTGGGTTGTTTTTGGAAGCTATCTGTGTAGTCAAATGTGTGATCATGGGTTTAACTGAGGAAAAAACGGATACAAAAATCTGGAACAGAACTCCACATTCATTCGATTAATTTCAGGACCCTTCTTGGTCCTTTCCCAAGTAACACTACTGCTGGGATTTCCAACAAAAATCCACAACAAAAGGTTTTGTTTGCCTGGTGTGAAAAAAATACAACATGGTTTAATGATGGATTTTTTTTCTATTGTCAATGATGCTATATTTGTGTTTTATGTGTCTATCAAATGGTAGAAATTATACATTTCATGGATTATCATCAAGAGTTTAGTTAGTTTAATGTATATTTGGAGTTAACTGACTCGTTTTTTTTTCTCTTTTCAGCAAACTCCAGTCTTCTGGGTGGAGGGGGAGGTGAGTGGGAGCCTTTATTCTTCATTATGGTGTCTCATTGTTTGTTCGTTCTTATTGTATTAAAGCAGTTGAAGCTGCACTTATCAGATGTGGCATACCCGGGTCCGCTGCAGACTTTGGTGTCTATTTCGTTTTGAGCGTCTGTGTTAAATGTGGACGCATGTAAGGCCAAAACATTAGAGCATAGTGCAGAGGAACCCTGCACTGTGCCACACTGAAAGATGGTCATTACTTTAGTGGCCTGCCAAAAAATATTATCATCAAAGCAGTGGAGGAAATCTGAGGCAGCCAACTGTGGTGTGGGCATAATGGGTAGACTCCAGAAGAACACTGCCGCCCAATCTCACTGTTCTTTCCTGAAATTTGACTTTTTACTGTGACATGATTGAAATAATCATTCTTCACCACAGTGATATGAAGAGGGTGTAGAGATGCACCCAGTTACATGTGGAATGTTAATTTTCCCCGTCCGGAGGGGGATTTTTGATGATACGTAGGAATGGTACGGCAATGAAATAAGGTCACTGCTTCAGCCTTATCTGTTTAGCCATCTGTGTTGGCTGTCACTTTAAATGTATGTCCTGACAGCCTTCAGTTGTACAGTGTGGTCCCAACTGGGATAGTAGGCCTCAGCACATCTGTCTAATACATGTATATAATCTATTTATTTAGAAAAAAAAAATGCTCTTATAGGGTGTATGTTGAAGGTCTATATGGCGATCAGGTGGAGCTCTGGGTTTGACTAGACAGTAGACACAGGTAGGGTGTATTTAGATGTGCTTGACTGGTTTTCAGCAGTTTGAAGTCTGGGTTTGTCCATTAATAGCTTAACTTTAAGCTTTTATTGTGCTTTTTTCTTTACAGTCTGTAGCTGTCATCAACTCTAGTTATGTTCACCTCTGCTCTGCTGCGCTGCATGTCTGAGGCTCCACCCCGCCCTTCATGAAACACAGACACAGCAGAGAAACAGACAAATTAGCATGACTTTCACTGACAAAAAAAACGCATGAGTGACTTTCACGAGCTGAAATGAAACGGGTTCACATGAACTACGTAAATAAATAGTCGGGTCCCGTTGGCGCCCTCCTAAGACAGTAGTAGAGGAAACACTTCTGTGTATTTATTTGGCCACCGTTGCACATTTGTTTGTTTTCTCTAAGCTAATTCAGGCACTGATGTGGGTGGATGTGTAAAACTTATACTGCATTTGCTGCTATTTTACCTGCCAAACATCCAAATTACACCGTCCTGCTATAGAGAAGTTTTAGAAATTGGTTTATAAAAAAAAAAAAAAAAAAAAACTGGCATGTTTCAAGAGATACTGCGCCTTGCAAGACAATGCTTGTGTATTATATATTTCTTTAGTTATAAAAGTTTACCATCTGGCAAATATGAGTCATCAGATGCAAAGAATGGGCATGAAGCAACTTCAAAGCCACCGCATAGTTAAGTGCTCAGTGCACATGGTGTCCCTTAGAGCGTATATATAGATTTGTTGGAACCTTATTCACATCTAATCATGCAGGTTGGAGTGGCCCTTATCTCATCTGATAGGCACTCTGATACATGGTTAAGACTGCAAACTTGCAGTGTGGGATCCCAATCTATCAGCTACACGGTGAGGCCCTCGCCGCACAACCGCTCCAAGAATCTCTGTGATTGAGAGCAGAGGTCGCAAACACGTCTCCATAACCAAGCCAGGCTCTGTAAAGCAGGGTATCTTGATTGGTGTCTGTCATTGCTGCAGCCGACTTTCAGTATTGATTCACCACATGCAGAGAAACACAAGAGGCAATTTTCTTTGCTATTATATTTTCATTATTGTTATTTTGTAGCAAATCACCTTCTTACACTTCTTCAAATCTTGGCCTTGTTGATTGATCCAGTTTCTTCTCCAACTAATAATAGCTGTTACAGATTGCTGTGTTTCTCCACAGCAGCAACAAAAGTAAAGTTGAATTTGCGTCTGTCAGCACTGAAACGTGAGATCTTATGTGTCAATTAATGTCATACATCGCAAGAAAACATTTCAGTTGATTGTGACCTGCAGCTGTGCCTATTAACTCCAGAGGAATTCTAATTGTAGCGGGTGCCATTTTTTTTTTTTTTTTTTAGAGCAAAGGCTCTTTTCAGTCTTAATTGACTCCCAGCGATGCAGTTCCTGCCAAGTTGCTGGCACAAGATACAAGGCCAATTAACTCCAAAATGCTGCGACTTACATTTTTTGTGTTAATAATGACCACAAGTCACAAGTGTGTCATTTTATGATTTGTTATATTTGCATTCTTGTGAGACGTGTTTGTTATTTTAAGCTGTGGTTCAGAATGATGATTAGAACCAGAGACAGTCTATCTACCAGAGAGCTGAACATTTTATTTTCCCCTTAAAACAAAGCTCTACGCCGATTGTCTTTTATCTGCATGAGGCCAAGAGGGGTTTTTATCTCCCAGTGTCTTTATCACGCGAAGGTGGCTGCTAAACCTGCAAAACTGTTCTGTGTGCCGTCACCCGGCCCACCCGCTCTGCCTCTATCTGGGGTTTGGCACGTGAAGACCTCCTGCCTCGGTGGTGGCGAGGATCGATGTGAAGAGGAGATGTGCTCTCATATAGGGCCCTTCTTATCTCCCAGCTGTCTTCTCAGGGCTCTGCAGAGGGGCAGCTTCACAACAGGATGATCCATCATGTTGGCCTCACACACCTGAGCCATGCTCAGTTCTCCCAGTTCTGGAGGTGGGCCTCCTGCCAGTGTGTGAAAACTGGACAAAAGTCTTCACTTTATGGAAGTTGGTTTACCACCTACACACTTCTGGGAGTGCTGCTGGCTTTGCCTGGCCTTTAAGGATTTTTTTTTAATTATTTCCGTATATATATATATATATATATATATATTGGGAGAATGGTCTTAACTTCCCTGTGTATCGCAATAATTCAAGTTTGATATGTAGTCTCAGCAAAACAGACAGGTGATTGTTTTGTTGGCTTGGAGCCAGAGAGTCTTAAAAAAAAGATGGAAAATGTGGAAGTAAAGCAATAGGTGAGATTTTTTTTTTGTACCCAGAAAACATTTTTTTTCTTTTTCATTTCTAGCATTAGTTATGGAGACAAAAAAGATTCTTATGCCCCGATGCTCTATTAAATCCTTAGAAATCACTGATGGGAATTGTCTCTGGGTTGCACGTCTTCAGTATTATGTACACAATGGGGTTAACCAAAATAGTACTGTTATCTACGTTAGACATGTCGGTCTCACCGGGATTCCAAACATACATAGAGGGAAATAACAATGATCTCTGATAATAGCACACCAAATGAGGCCTCTGTGAATAGAGGGTAATTATGAAAGGTACCAGGTTGCTCGTGTGGTGTGTGTGTCGCAGCATGGCTGGATGCTGGCACAGTCCCAAAAGAATAGACCTAATGTAAACATCATGTTGTCTATCCTGCCTTTCTCCCCCCATTTGTCTTTTTTTTTTCGCCCACACCCACACACACCAACACCGACACAAACACAAGCATTCAAGCGCACTCTGAGCCATGTAATGATACCATGAAGGCCTGTGTAGCCAGAGAGAGGGAGCTCCACTCGCCTTTGATGTCTCCATCCAGGAGGGGAATTGGCTCATTAGCATTCTAACCAGAACCGTTGCCCATTTAGCACTCGGCTTTAACTAGACCACCCAAACAAATCGTTCTTCTCAGGTTGGGCCTCCTCTCTCCGCTCCAGCTGAGCGACGGGGCACTCGCACGGCTGTTTTGTGTGTCCTGACTCGGGCTAATTTAACCCCGGGCTGCTAACGCTCACTGAGCTCACCAGTCTTTGTCATTGCTTACATAATATAGGCTGAAGCGCTGTGGGCCCTCAGCCCCCCCCCCCGCCCCCCGCCCCCCGCCCCCTTCCCATAAGTTTCCTAAACAGTGCAAGTCATGGCAAGTACCAACACATTATAAAAACATGAGATTAATTATGCTCTTTGTCATTTTGCCCCACTGTGGTGGTGCTCGTGGTTCTTTGCCGTCTCTGAAGATGTCATGAGATGTACAGTGGACTCACGATGACATGACATGGCAAAGCTTAGTCGCTCTCCTGTTGTTTATTACAATTCAAAATTACATAAGGAATATAATGTAGTGCTAGCTCTGACCTTTGAGTAAGATGTAAAAAAAAATGTGTGCTTATTTATCTGACCACAGAAACACAACTTTAGCTGCACATTCAGCAGAGCTATATAGTAACTGCAGGACTGGCTCTTACCACAACACAGGGCTCCAGTATGCTTAAAGAAGACAATGTATTCAGTTTCAGACATGTTTGGATAATCCTTTATCAAGATTCCTAAGTGCTTCACTCTGCTTATCTCTATCTCCATTCGTTATGCAAAGAGCTCTGTTTTCTTTTCCTGTCACCTCCAGGTGAACCATTATCCTCAGCCTGGGTCCTGCCCGAGGCTTGTTTATTGAGCAGTTTGGAGGTGACGGGGGCATGGCGCTCCGCTCAAAGGGGTGGGGGGTGGGGGTGGGGGAGAGGGGTGTAGATGGAGATATAGGATGGTGTTGTGTGACGGTTTGGACTGGATGGCCTTTCGCAGCTCCACCAGAAGCCCCCGAATTAACCACTCAGAGATTACATATTATTCTCATAACTCATATATTGCACACTACGCTTGACTGATGGTCCTCAGTTCACAGATGGTAGTAACAGCCATTAGCATAACTTATGACACAGATAGCGTATTTCCCCACGGAGTAGCCTAAATAATGTAAAATGATAAATTGAATGCAAAGATTCTGCAGTCGGCGGGGTACCCTTGGGATTTACTTATCTCCTCATATTTAGAGGGGAGTTAGTTACACTCCGATCTCGGCCCGCTTCGTAGTTGTGCCATAATGTCCCATGTGCTTTTAAAGTGTGTTTGAGGTGGCGCTGATACAGTATGTGTGTCTCTTCTTCCTGTTTGGGAGTAACCCTGCTGTTAGGAACACAAAATATTCGAATATGTATGTGAGTCAAAGAAGGTGCTCCATATTTATAAGTGTTTCTCATTCCAGTCGGCTCAAGACAGGGGTTTACATTCAGACTCTTAATGCTTGCTTTTCATAGCGCCATCCAACATATGGGTGTGCCCTCTTCCATCGGTGTGAGCTGGTGATATTCATTTAAATAATTAAGATTAACAAAACAAAACAAAACAAAAAATCCTTATTTGAATTGGCCTCATTTTTGCATAAGCAGACAAGTAATTTTGCAAATTGCACTTAGTGAAATTATAAAACAACTTGACTCTACAAATTCAAAGTGAAGGGAACTTTTACGTGAGGGGTCTGTATTAACACCGCATTGTACGCTAGCACTCAATTGTTGTGTTGCCTTAATTAAATGTGAAGCTCAGTACACTGACTGGATAATAATCAAGAAAGCCACAACACACCACTTATCTCACTGGCAAGTGGAGCTGCATCAGAAAAGTTGATTCTGTGTTTCACAGGAAGGTGATGAAAAGTGACCATTATTCTGTGTACAGCGAGGTGTCAACCACCTCAGGCATCTCAGTGGATAGCTAAGAGGAAGCATCAGTCATTATATTGAAAAATTATCATGTGAGATGTATCCCCGTGCTGTCATCTCCCCGCACCAAATTATTCCAGAGCTGACGTAATTTAGAGGACATTCCATTGAAATTAGCAGGACAAGGTCATCTGATGCTCTGCAGTTTGCTAAATAATGATGTAAATGACATTCTGTGTGAAAGATCTCTCTCTCTCATGCCATCTCTGCCTTCCTGCTGCCACCACAGAGACCAGTCACCATGAACACCCCCCTCCCCCTCCTCCTCTACCTCCTCCTCCCATCATCAATGATGGATGGACTAATTGATGCAGAGTGATTGGGCCATTCATTTTATCCTACAACAGTGGGTTCCATATTTGGGGTTAGCGTTGCATTTTAATGGGACGGGACGAAGAAATGACAAAGGAGTCAATGAATCCTACCGGAAAAGAGGGGACAGGGTGAGAGACAGTTCTAAAAAAAAAATGTAGAGACAAAAGGAGTCTTATAAGGAGTCAATATGAGCAGCCGTAACGGGACTGGTCAGTTGTGTAATGCTGCCCTTACGAGACATAAGGAAGTGTTGTGAGGAGTTTATGAGGAGGTGTGTAGTGTGTATCCGCGGCGAAGGGCGAGCGAGAGGAGCACATAGCTTCCACGTGTATCCTCCTCTTAGTCCATGAATCATTCATCTCTGTCCCCATGTATAAATCAAGCTGCCGGCCGTTGCCTGCGGCAGTCATGTCATTAGCTAGTTGACGGCATCACTTGATCTCTGGCACCGCAGTGCGGGTGAGCGAAAGGGTCTAACTTTAAACAGCGCACATATCAGCATATCAAACTGGATGGAGCCTCGGCTGTCTGGCTGCTGTGTAGCGAGCTTTCTGGAGCTAACCAGGGCCACACAGAGACACGCTCACTCAAAGAGATGTTTCTCCTCTGACACTCACAGTTGGACTTTTCTGTCAAAACGATGGTTTTCTGAAAACCACTCTAGTTGTGTGTGGAGCTGTCAGAAAGTGTCTGTATGACGCACGTTGTATTTTTGATTGTCGTTGATTATTCTTGAAAGCCGTAGTTTCTCCTGTTTGTGTAAAACAGATTTTTTTTTTTTTTTTACATTAATTTGAATTAGTGTTTGCGTTTTGGAATTTTGCATAAGTTGACTACAAAGCTAGATCAAATACACATTTTCTTCCCCTTTGTTTGGCCTTAAAGAGTGTTAAAACATGCCATTTACAGCCTGTTTTTTTGCCCACAGTGCATTTAAGAATCTGAGAGACTCGGGGGGGGGGGGGGGGAGATGGGGTTGTATCTCTCTGATGGAGAATTGCACCAGAGATCCTCAGCGCCCTAACCACCTATTTTCAGTATCATTTTCAGGCTGACAGAGTCTCGCATGCCTTTCACCACTGAGGGGTCATTTCAGGTGGAGTGCTTTACTCCTCTAGATTCTCTCCCAGCGTATATTGAACCAGAGGACTGAGAAAGCCTGGAGTCTTATCGGGTTGAAATGCTAGCACTGCCAGTCTTTGAGTGCCTTTACATTTCTGCTATTTGATTATAACGTGTTTAAATTATCATTAATCAAGTTTATAAGAGATTGTTTTGAAACTACTGGTCCATACATTCTTGCGAGAACCTTTTTTTTTTTTTTTTTTTTTTGCTTTTGCAGGAAATCATGCAGAAGGCTATCTTGAATTCGGAGAATCATTTAGCTGAAAATAAATATCGTAATATTGCAGTCGCGTCCTCTCCTTCCCTCAGGGTTGCTGCTGTAAACATATTGCAGCTGCTTGTTTTATTTTGTGTTTGACCTCTGCAGCCTCTCTCACTCTGTTTTGTGCTCCCTCGCTCTCACTGTCTAAGAGGAAGAGTGATATTTTGCAATCGCACAACACGTCTATTCCAACCACTTATTCATTCACTTGCTTTTGTACAACAAATGACTTTCACTCTGGTTTAAGACTCGTCCACCTTAATCTGTCACCCCTCATTGTACCCAAAGTGAAAATACAACCGCAGGGCTTGAGAAGTGGGCAAGAAAGTGTCAATTTAGTTCTCTTCCACATTGCATCACGCATGACCTCCTCCCGTACCTTGACCCCCCCCCCCCTCTTGTCCACCAGTATTTCTGGGTCAGTTGTTAAGATTTTAGACAACTCAAAGCATTACCAACCCCAGTGTCAGAGCACATTTGTATCCTGCACTTTATTGCGGCTGTTTTGGGGGGTGGATGCTGCACACACTTCACTGCACTGTCAATTTCCTTTTGCGTGCATGTGTCTGCATGTATCACTTATATGTATCCCTCTGACTGTGCGCTCTCATGGCGGTGTGTGTGCGTGAGTGTGCACGCATTTGCTTGCACGATGGCATGTCTGCCTGCCTGTCTGAATTTAAAAGTGTGTGTGTGTGTGTGCGTGTGTGTGCGTGCGTGTGTGTGTGTGCGCGCGCCTGTGTGATTCTTTTTCTGGGATAACTGGATGCTGAGCTGTCTTGTCAGTTGACTCAGTGGTCAGTTTTGGTCCTGCTGCCCCCAGCAATGCACGATGGACTGATGAGATGTGACAGATGGGGACAGTTCTTAGCAAGGCACTACCCCGTCCCGTAGTCGCACCAATCATGGCAAGGCTATTACAAGGACATCACATGATGCTACGGGAGCTTACGCACACATGCTCACACGTGATTCAGAGGCGGCTGACGTGCCAGTATACCAATCATATGAAACCCAGTTATTTTGAAAACCGTTACTCGGATTGCATGTGGTAGAAATTTTTACAAAGTGTATGTTAAAAGGACACGAGACAGGTGGGACAAAAGGCAAACAAAAGGGTAGAAATACACATCCCAACATCTAATGAAATCAGGTTTCCTGATGTAGAACCTTAACCGAACACCGAGCGGTTCTGCATCAAAACTACGGGTTCTGACGACGTTGCAGTTTTAATAGAATTGAACTCCTTAACACAGGTATTTCCTCCATGCCATCTTCTCTTTAATAGTGATGAAGGTAATTGAAGGCCCAGTAGAAATCAATGAAAGAAATTAGTACTACATTGCCATTAAGCAGAGCCAATAAATCAATAAATAGCTCCAGGGCCAGGTGGAATAACCTCGCCATCAACTTTCAACAAAAAAAGAAGTTTGAAAATCTTTATATGAATACTGCATACAGCACATACTTAAAAGAAGTGTGTTACTGTTGTTTCATTGTGGTTTTCAGTGCACGACCCTGAGGTGGTATAGTTTCTCCCTTTGTTTCCAGTTGCAATTGTTTTTAAACATGATTGTTTTTGTCATTTTTTCCTGTTTTCAGATAGCTCAGTGTAGACAAACAGGAAATGTAGGAAAAGAGAGCAGGGGGATGACATGCAGTAAAGACTCAGCTCCAGGGTAATTGAACCCGGGGACTCAGCACTGACAATATTTGCACCCATGTGCTCTTTGCCCTCACCACCCGGCTGTCGGGTCCTGACCTGTTTCAGTTTTCAACACGAGACCACACAGTGCTGGTGGGAGGGAAGCAACACAGATCATTAATACCGTGTAGGTGTGGTAGTTCATTTTTGTTTAATCATTACAATTACTAAATTACTGAGCTGCATTGTGAGATGTAAATGTACCGTGTACCATTCTGCTATGTTGACTCTAGCTGGTTCATTGATCTTAACCGCAGAGGTGCAGTATATATATGCACAATTGGTGTTTTGCACTGCCGAAATAGTTCATGCCCACAAACCACTATCCATGACAATAGCATTAATAAACAAACACACAGCACTCTATCTGCTCTGAAGTACCTGAAGTTTCCAGTAGCACAGAGGTGGTGTTTAAATCTGAGGCTTGTGTGTGACAGTGCGCTGATAATGAGTCTTTGAAGCAGCTGTGGGTGTAAAGCAACCAGAATATTCACGTGAACATCTCTAAAGTGCTGGTTGGCTGCTGATTAGTGGCACTTCTTTGACACTTCTTGTGCAGAGACTGACCTGCTACGGTGGCCTTTTGCCAACTCGTAACAAACTGTCAAGCTTTCTGCATCTCTCACGGGGCAGCCTAGTTAGCTGTGTCTGACAGGCCACTTGCCTACAAGGAAGGTTTGAGCCCAGGGAGGGCAGAGCAAGCTCCAGAGGAAAGCTGTCATATTTTTTGTCAGACCACAAGGAAGAGGAGGTGTTTCTCGCTTCCTCTCTTCCTCTCCCTCTCTGTCTCCTTCTCACCCTCTATCTATCTTTCTCTCTGTATCTGCCTGTTCCCCTGGTGAAGATCGTTCACATTCCCAGTGCCTGTTATGCTCCTCTCAGCCTGACTGTGCAGAATAAACAGACGGGTGTCAGAGGATGAAACACCAAGCGTCCCCTAGGAGCAGGGCCCGTCGCTGCCTTAACCCCCTCACTGTTGCCTCCTAAGGGCCACAGCAGCAATCGTAGTATGCGAGCCGAGAGTGTCACCGAGACAAGTAGTCGGACCGAGGTGAAAGACGCTCCATGTGTCCTTCCTGAGGGAGAGATGAGCGTTTATACCGTAGGGATGATGCCCGCCACTCCACCTAATCCTCTTTTCCCAGACACTTCATTATCACCCGCACACTGCAGTCGCAGTGTGTGCACTGACAGATCTCAGAGGAGAGGCACACGATGTCACGTAGAGAGAGAGACCGAGAGAGAGACAGAGAGAGAGACCGAGAGGAGAAGAAGAGAGAGGTGAGGAATAACTAGAGAGGAAAAAGGTGGTATGAAGAATAACGGAAGGATACGCCGAGTGAAAGGTGTGGTGGAGGTGGAGAACAGATGTCAGACATAGTGGGTGGTGGTGAGAGGAAAACAGTTTGCGTAATGTTTTCTCATTTTCTCAATGCCTATGTACATATATATATATATATTTTATATATTTTCACTACAGAGGGAAATAGCAGGTGGAACTTAAACTGTAGTTCAGTTAGCTTTACAGTTAAATAATAAGTGAAAATAACATCAAATTTTGTAAATAGAATAGACTAAAGATGCCATTTATATGTAGAATCCTGTTTATTCTGGGAGCACATCTTTAGAGGGCGAGGTTTCAGAATTTTAATTGAGTTGTAGGTATACACAAACCAATTAATACTGGTATATTTGTTCCTTTCTGTATTGGGCATGTGCAGAGGTGTCTGCTGGGAAGAAGATTCATTTCTTAGTGGGAGAGTGCGGCAAAGCTATTTGAGCCCACTGAAACATGTTGGCTCTCTACTGTGAGACTCGCATTAGCACATGCCATAATTGATGGAGGAGCATACTTAGCGGTAATAATGGGCACGGGCATTATGGGGGGTTGGTATCAAGACGTTATTTTCAGGAAGCTCTAATTAAGCTTTTTGCTATGGCTTTGGTGCAGCACCGACTGACTGACCGGCATCATCGCGACTGCTTCCTAAATCTCTGATAAACACTCCGCTTGCCAATCAGTTTGTTGTTGGCCTCCCATGCGCAGGGAAAATAAACAAGTTCGTCAAACAGTGAGAGGCAGAGCTCCTCTCCACTAACTCCAGTCCTGGCCCTGATGAAACAGAAATCAGCTCAGTACCATAGGGAGCCATTGTGTTTACAGGCAGTGGGAGGATGGACTGCCGCTAGCTCGGGGAGATGAGACCTTTTAAACCAGCTGGGACATTCCCACCACCAGCAAGCTCCACCTGTGAGACTGCAAACAAGAACATGTCCCTCCATGGCTGCTCGGGTGATCAACACCACACTGACACTTTCTCAAGGCTCTCCAATCGTCACAGCATTGAGAGGGCGGGTGCTGTGGCCGAAATAAATGAAAGCCTGTATATATGTAGGCGTGGGACTGTCTTTGTGGTGGGGGCACGAGAAAGCACACACAGCTGTAACATTGATTGTGGCTATAGTGTGTCTGTTTGACCCCCCCAGAAAGGTCAAGATGTGGGTGGGATTAGGGGTAAAAAGAAGAGGAAACTTTTGACCTTAATGTCACTTCTCCTTCAACTTTACCTCGTAGATCACTCGTCAGTCGTTTGAAATTTAATATTCGCTCCTTCAAAGTGCCTTGGCAACGCCCCAAAGATTAGGCACGAGCACCAATCCACAGTAGCTGTTTTCGACATGAAAAAGTGACACTGAAGGAAATACTGCAGGAGAGAGTGTGAATGCGAGCCCCAGCTGACAGCCCCCGCAACGTTTGTCTCGGTGGGCAGCGGAGAAAAACCTCACCAAGCGTGACAATAACAGAATGCCAAAACATGGATTGGGCCAAATGAGCTGTGAACGCAAACAAAGTAGCGAATTTGTTCTGTGGCGTTTGGGGTGGACATGTGTCCCCTCAGCATGTTAAATACTGCGCACGGTCTCACTGACAGACCGACACACAGGCAGCGGGAAAAAAGGATGAATAATTAAGGAAAGATAAAAGACATATGTCAGCCCATGGATGTGTATGTTAATGATTCTAACACTGTGGTGTTTGAGTGTGTTTTTATGCCGTCTCTTTGGAGCCCACATGAGATTTGTCATGCCTTATGGTGAATCTCTGAAGCGTGTGCTACACCAGTGGAGTGGTTGTTCTGTTTTGTCATCCTCCTGAGATTTATTCTTTTTATTTTTTACTTTAATATTAACCCATGAGTGTCAATACAATTTTGTGTGTGATCTTTGGGCTTCCCTGTTTGTATGCGCTCTCCGTGTTATTCCTGGACCAGGACTGTCACACTGTCTCTGTAGTCCTGAGTGTCTCTGCTGTTAAATGGTTTATTTACTGAGCCTTGATGAGATAAGAGCCCGGTGTTTTGGAATGTCTGTCTGCATCAGCATGCCTCTCTCTCTCTCTCTCTCTCTCTCTCTATGCTTCTTTTAAGTGCTGATTGGTCATTTGGCATCCGTCCCTCAACACCAAAATGGACTCTTAGAGTAACTCAGGAAGGCTATAAACATAAGCAGCTGATGGCAGGGCTACTCTGAAAGTAAAAGTAAAAACATCTTGATAATACGCAGCTCTTTCATTCACTCCGCTGGGCTGTTCTACAAATGCATTTCAAACTTTTAAGTGTGTTTCTGTTTAGACGGGAGCTTCGCAGTTTGCAGGGCGAGATTGTTGTGTCTATTGCATTATTTTATTCCCTCTCTCCCTGCATGTGAGACTGAGGAAGACCAGTTAAAGAGTCAAAAGAGCCCAACTGCATGGAAAACGGATCTGCGCTGGGTGGCTTGTTAATTCCCCGGCGTGCCTCCTGAGGTGAATCGCTCTCGATGCGGACGCTGCCTTTGATCATTCACAAAGCATGTCGCAGCAAGGACTGCACTGGCACCCAACAGATGGTCATTAAATCATGCGTTTTATTTTATTGGAGCTTTTTACATTCCTGCAAGATCTCTGTGCTTTTATTGCTGCCATTTAAAATGGCTACCATGCTGATTGGAAACATGCAGAGACTTTTAGTGAGTATGCCAACAGAACCGGTGGAAAAACAATGTGCACACTAGCATTGCTTTAATCCGAACACAACAGTCTTTCCTCTGTGCAGGGTTTATTTTATTCCTCGGCGTAGGTGTTAGACAGGATTAGCTTGTGAATTTTTTATTGATCACCGGAGGTGCTCTCAGTATTTACGGATGAATTCTTAAAAAAACATTTTTTTCCAGTACGTGTGGAAATGTGTTTAAGGTCTGCACTTAATGTAGGTACTGTGAAGGGTACTTTGATGTGCTCTGAGGAAGGCCACAGTTGAAAAGCCATCGAACCCCGTAGAGCCTCGTTCATCATCTGGTCAATAACGAGAAACTCTCACCTCGAGTCAACTGTGCTCCGAAAGCTTGTTAGTCTTAGTGTCAATCAGTAGCATGGAGACAGAAATGCCTGATTTCCTTTGCATGATTGGCTACTGAGCAGGACTGGAAGTCCACCTTTATGATGTATGTCGTCTGGTAGGCTTTTAAATCGCTGACCTCCACCAGCTACTTCAGTAAAGCAAGAAACAAATTATCAAATCTGCTCAAGTCCACTGTAGTTTGGATTTGAGGGCACAGAAGTGGAAAGCTTGAGAGGACAACTATGACAATCATAGGAGATAATGAAAAAGTATTGATGCAGAAGTTGTATGCAACTATATTTCATCTGCAAAGTGAGCCGGTGGGTTTGTGTTTCAGTAAGATTTTGTTGCTTATTGGATCAAACTTTAAATTTCCTCTGTGATATACTGTTTATTTCAGTATATATATTCAGAAGCAGAACTTTTTCTTTTTCTTTTTTCTGGCATCTCTTCACTTTTTTAAGAAAAGCTATTAAAATATTCTATATTGATTGTTTTTATCCATGTTTATAATCATCTGTTTATATATCCTCACACATCCACAGGCAGAAACACGTGTGACTTCCCCCTTTAACCTGCTCCAGCTTGGAAACACATTCATTTGCATCAAACGCAAATCTATTGCAGTTCTAACTGCAGCAAAAGACATCTTTTGAAGTAAACACCCACTCAAACGCCTACATCAAATCATCTTCTCGCAGTGAGAATTTAATTCCGCCATATAACCTTTGCCAATCCTTTTATATTAACAGGAAAGATGAGGGACAAAGGCGGTGTATTATATTGGGAAGAGGGCCAAAGTTCCTGACACGGCAATTTGCTGTCTTTTCTTTTGGGTGAGTCGTGACAATGGGCCGCTGTAGGCTCATTCGGGCTCTTGTGTACAGCAGTGTGAAAGCAGCTTGGCTTTTTGCCCCTGGGGTCAGCGCAGGGATCTCGAACACCACGACTGATGAGCACTAATCTGGCCTCCTCGGCAAACACAAGCCTTTCTCTGTAACCTTCAAGCCGTGAAACACAATTTACAGAAGCGGCGGGGAGTCAAGGGAACCGTGATGTCAACAAGCAAAAGGGGGAGGGGTTTCAGAGTGTACACAACACGCAGTCAGCACATTTATATGCAATGTAGCAATTTGATAATTCCCTGTTATTAATGGTAATCTGATGCAAAGTTAGAACAAACCTCTTCTTTTCCAACTTTTCATACCGGCTCTTTATATTTTAATGTAGAAGATCTCAGATACCGAAAGTGTTGAGGTGCTGGTGAAAGTAACCTTGTTAGATACCAGCAATAATCATTTAGAAGTGATTGATTATAATGTTTATCATTAATTCACAAAAGTGGTTGGTTATAGGACGAGTAAAACATCACTATTTCACAGGACAGAGTAACACAGTCGCATGCAGGCCAATGCAACATCTCTACGATGAATAATAGATCTGATCCAAATTGTTTTCCCCAATTGTTTGTCACGGAGGTGACGATTCATCTCTGTGGTAATTTCCAGGTTGTGGCTTGTGTTCGTGCTGTATTGCATTACATTATAGCGTATATTGGTATTTCTAACATCTCTACATCTATGCAAAAGAGGGTGGGCAAACATTAGAAACAACTTGAATAAAGCCTTACAATACAATGGAGCATTATTACACTAAGTTTTATTGCAGTATTTGTTGCAAGTACTTTTTATTAGATTGTTCTCCTTTGTGCATTATAAGTAGTGTATATGTTGTATATGGATTTAGTTTCTCCAATGTCTAGTAAAATAACTAAATATCATAGAATCAGATGAGTAACTGCAAATATGACTGAATAATGCTTGAAAAGTTCCCAGATGTTCAGTAATAAGACTCCATCATTCTATTTAAAAAAACAAAATCTGTTAATTAGAACAAACAAGCTCTATACATGTGTATCGTTTAAGCTCAACCTATTGCATGTAAAAAAAAAAAAAAAAAAATCCACTAAATGATTTCTAGATTTTATATTGTTGTTGCAGCACATCATCTTATCAGTAGTTTAATATTGACCATGTATGTTCTGTCTTCTTCCTTTAGTGACCGTTTTGGTGACTGCTTTGCGTTAACTCCTTATTTGATCTTCATGAAAATGTCTGCACCGGCATATATCTGTTAGGAGCAGCACTCCTCTCGTGCAGCTAATACTGAAGTTGATTAAAGAATTTAAATGGTCCATTTAACCCCTAACGCAGGCGAGACCTACCTGTGTGATAGTACCATTACTTTGCAGTAATTCCTGCAGGCAGAAACTCAAATTGATCCCCCCTCAGCCATCAGGAAGTTTTAGTGCTGCTGTGTGTGTGCTCAAAACCCAGTTTAATAAAGCCAGCCGGTCATGAGCCGTTAAACCAGAGGAGAACAATAAATAAACAGACCTGCTCTGACCTCGTCTATATGCTTCCACCCCCCACTTCCTCCACCACACCTCTGTCCAGCCACATGGCGGATGTGCTCCATGTTGTGAGTCCAGAATCTCCACTCGACTGGCCTACAGCTGCAGGCACGTACTGGACCTCCTAAGTGCTACTATTAGGGAAGCATGACGGGGTGCTCCCCTTCTAAAGAGGACCTGATTATTTCCCTCAGGAAACACACACACATCATATTACGATGACATTTTTTTTTATTTTTCATTTTTTTTATTTCTAAAATGGTATGCATCATGGGACATAAGTGTTTTTATTATTATGCATAAGCAGAGTGGGAGGAATGCATTATGAGTCTGCCGCCACAACACGAGCCATCAGCGAGGCAGATTGATGTTGAGGGGCCTGGCCGATGGAGATAGAGTTTATCTGCTGCGGGCTGGGATATGAAATCTAATCACATGAGTGCCAGGTGAGGATGAGCAGCCACAGATGAGCCACTAACGCACACCATCACACTTGTATTCAACAAATGGCAAGGAATTTCTCTCTGCTGGGTTGAGACAGGCGATAAGCTTCAGACAAGAACTCGCTCGCTCCATAGATCTGTCTTTCAGGGAGTGCAAAGAGATACAGCATTAGAGAAAGAGGAGGACTGAGAAAAGGTTAGCTGTGGAAAATGAATAGGAACTTAAAATACTCTCAGCAGCCAAAAATAATGAATCTCCTTGGCCTATTTTTTTGCATTGTTGATTCTTTCTTCAGTCTTCGGCTGTGGTCACTGAGCAGCTTTTTAAAATCACAACACTTTGTAAGATAAGTGATGGTTATAAAACACTGTTTGAGTGAATGAGTAATGGCTTTTTATTTTGCATAATATGTCTTTCCAACACACACAAAAAAAGCTCCTTTTACGTGTGCGTTAACCAGAGGTTCACCCACGGCTCCAGACTACTACAGCTGGCAGGGCTTCAGTTTTATTGAAAGACACCACAAATTAGATTGTAGTGCTCCTCAGTCTTGCTCTAGTCCATCTTCTATATATTCTATATATATATATATATATATTTGAATCAAACAGTGGGAATTATCTCTGGTTTTCATGTCACCTGCATTCATTCTTCATTTTTAATTGTAAGACACTAACATCTTAACTGAGTCAGTTTCTTTCATGTATAGCTGACTGTAGCCCACAGGACACAGTGTAATTCTTAGTGTTAATGAATTGCTTGGATTTATCACATTAGGTGATATGGGTACCACAGAACTGCCTCTATGATTTTATGTTCATGCAGGAATTTATTTACCAGTGTAGATATATTAGTGGATGAAGATAAATGCATGCATGTAGCCCTGTGGTTGATGAGTCTCCTGGCTGCTCGGGACATTTCAGACCTAAATGAGCAGCAGCACACTCGGACAAGTAAAAGAAACAAAACAAAAAAACCATACAAAAGCCACAACAGATACAGATGTAAACATAGCTGTGTTTCTTTTTGGTTTGTTTTGTATTCTGCCCCCATATTTTCCCTCCAAATTTGAAAATGGAGGGCTGCAGTTTTTGTTGTAGCTGGCCTGTGCACGTTGTAGACCGCCACGTGTTTCCTCTGCTGCACATGGAGCTGCCTGCTGCTTCAGCTTCAGCAGGAGAGCAGAATGTGTACCACCTTCTGCAGCACCCTCCCTTAGAAGCGTGACGGTGAACCGTGATAGGAAATTAAGCATCAGAAACATACAAAGACGTTCTATCAGGTCTGTTACTGAATTAACAACTTAATACTATCAACCTATCCATGGTACAACATTTACACCTCAACAAGGCAACAGCATCAGTACTTTTAAATAGAGAAGTCCCAACATGTAATCACTTTTACTGGCAGTTGCATTTGCTTTTATGTGTCACATAAAATTTGTAAATGAGACAAATGTGGCTTATAAAGTTACAACTAGTCTCATTCATAGTTATTCAGAAAGAATTACTCATGACTGAAAATACACAGAGAGAAACTGTGTGCTGCCGGGGTCTGGACTACCGTCGCCACTAGAGGATCGGTTCGGTGCTCGTGTTGGCAGCTTGGGATCTCAGACTTTGGCTTTGTCGATGGCTTTGGGACGTTAGCATTACCTTTCGAACTCGAATAAGATTGAAGAAGCTCTGTTGTGTTTCTCGTCTTTCGTGGGCACACCTCAATTGGATATCTTATTGTATTCAGTTTTAGAAATCGGAACCATTTTCCAAATCACCAATGTTGCGTGAATACTCTCTTCACCACAATTTTCTCATTTTTCAGGGACGTCGGACTCCTTGTGGTCGCTCATCTTCACTTTTCCAACCGTGTGTTGTTCATTTTTCTTGATTTGGCCCTACACGTCTCAGCTATGTAACTCTACTGCTGTAGCTGATGGGGACTGAAACAAAGGCAGTGAAGATAGATTTATTGTAATCTGATCCTATCAGTATTATAGTTGGACTGTTTATAGGTGGGTGGAACTGGGTGAAAAAAAAGTTATGCTCAAGGACAGAAACTCCACTTTGAAGTGGTCGGTGAAAAGTTGGCTACTGGGGTTGCAGGGATGTTGTGTAACAAATTTCCAACTCCTCAGCAGATGACAGGGTAATCATTTTGACAGGACGAGAGAGAGGTACAAATCTGAGAGAGATAATGAGAAAATGGAACATATCAGCTTTACGGAGGCACCATTTTAATTTCTCCTTCAGTCTGAGGTCTGTAATTGGTGTGTGCGGCACTGCAGTTTTTAACCTTGATGAAATTTCTCGCATCCAAAGGGAATTATTTAATATTTGAGTGTTGTTGTAATGCTATCTAGAACTAAAATGGGAATTTCTGTGCAGTACTGGATGTGGCTTGCTCTTAGATTTCACTTTTTCCCCCCTCCGGTCAGCAGTAGCTTATGACACAACTGTAAATCTCTAGAGGCAAAAAGGTTACACACCCCAAAAGTAATACATTTGTCGGAACATGTTCGGCATGCTATGCTGCGCATTAGCTGTTAAATGTTAAATCCTAC
The DNA here is from genome assembly GCF_029030835.1 of Brachyistius frenatus. NCBI lineage: Eukaryota > Metazoa > Chordata > Actinopteri > Embiotocidae > Brachyistius > Brachyistius frenatus. The sequence continues at coordinate 6,600,766 of NW_027210607.1, forward strand.
TTGACCTAAGTTCCTATATATATATATATATATATATATATATATATATATATATATATATATATATATATATATATATAGTGTGTACAAACTGAGGGAGTGTTGGAGGGCGTGAGAGTGATGATGACCTCTTCACCTGGTCAGTAACAGAGTCATCAGATCTCTTTATGGAAGGCCTGCCGGACACATCCCTCTCTTCTTTGCTTGTCCAGCATTCCTTCCCATCAACACCCATCTATACATCCTTCGGGCTTCTGCTGAACTGACGACCTCGGGTCTGGGATGCTATGCCATCCATTTGCCAACAGGAAGATTGTTTTTCAGCCCTTGAAATTTAAGCCTGGAAGATCAATGTTGCAGCTGGCTTCAGAGATCCCACAGAGGACTAGACAAGGGGTGAGGTCAGGGTCTTCTCCCAGGCTCCCTGTGGTGTGTTTAGGGTAAGATAGGATACTCTGGAATCACTCTTTTCACCGACAGCTGAGGTTTAGTCTTCAACCAGGGCCTGATAAGACCAACCAGCCTGGTTGATATTCTTAGATCCTTCTAGCAATCAACTGGCCATCAACCAGCGATGAAACGTTTCTTCATTAACACCTCGGATGATGTCTCATTTTCACCTGATTTACCTAATTCAAATGTGATTTCACTAAGGCTGGGCAATTCCTAAACTACAACATAGATGTTCCCCTCCCTTTATCATTAACTAATCTGTGTAGTCAGAGGAGATGAAACTGGAGAATCTGTTTTTACTAGGCTATGTTACAAGCCCACCCCACACCCATCCCTACTCGTGCTTCTACACACACACACACACACACACACACACACACACACACACACACACACACACACACACACACACACACACACACACACACACACACACACACACACACACACACACACACACACACACACACACACTTCTTTCCACCCTGTTCAAAACTGGACTGAAGCAGAGCGATTTCATGCTTTCAGCTTTGTAATGGCATTATGCAAAATACCATTACCCTGGAAAGGACACTCCAGTGTGTGGAAGCAGGTCAAGCACTCATTTTAAAAAGGGGTTATCTGTGGAGTTGTACAAAACAACACAAACAGCCATGTCTTCCTTACTCTCAGCGTTAAGAGCCATTTAGTAGGAAGACATTTTAGCAGGGACAATGGTGAGCAGAGGTTTCTTGCAGCTGATGGTCATTGTTAGTTTTGTTGAAGAAGCACACTAGACTGAGACATCCAGAGCCCCCATACAATATTTCCCTTTCTTCTTTTGCTCTCTTCCCTTTTCTCAGTCTCACTCTCTGCTTGTAAAGGTGCTGTTGAGATTTTGGTGAATAAAGCATAATGGAAGCTCTTTGTTTGCTCAGGTGCTGATCCTTCACAATAGCCAAATAATGGAGGAACACTTTAGAGACAGATGTTCCCTCTTCATCACGCACCTCAGTGTGACCCTCTTAGGAAGCAAAGTGAGGGAAACAGAGCAAAAGATCATGTTAACCAGCCAGGCCGTCCTCAATTCTTTTGCACTGAAATTGTCTGTTTACGTGTGGAAACCTTAATCTGATGCAGCTGTTTATATTTTCTGAAGAAGCAGAGGACTTTAAGAATTATGCGAGGCTACCTGTTGCTTAAATAAATCAACCTTTGGTAAATGAAAGGTAATCCCTCAGCAGAGTCATAAACAGACAAACAGACAAAGCAAAGAGGGACATATTTTTAGGTTGCAGCATGACACACTTTTCCAGAGTGTTTATTAGTTATGGGTCACCTTGACGGTTGAAGAGTGGATGGAGGGAAATCAATATCTAAGCCAATAAGGAAGCAAGAGGCTAAGGTTAATAGGGTAATCCTTGATGGGAAATCAGGAAATCTATAAAATAAACGATTTCTCCAGTCCCGCAGAGCGGAAGATTCTATTTATTGGAACAAGTGTGGGCATAACCACTGCGTGACACTGGAGTGGAAAAGAAATTGATAAAATACTTACATTAATAAACTCTGTGTTGTTATCCTAAAATATAAGCTACTGTTTTTAGCTTTGAGAATTTGAGATTCCACACAAATTTGTGTCTTGTGTATACAATTTCAAACGGTGTGACCCCTTCTCCATTACATGACTGTGACAAATCTGCTGAAAGCTGATGCTGCAGATGAAAATCTATTTTTATGATAACTTTGGTATAATACATAAATGGTCACATTAAATATTCTGCATGTTCTTTTACAATAAATATAAACAACAGCAATGCAATTCAACCTGATTGTGTGACAAGTCTTCCTAAATCCTTCACGGTCAACAGTCAGAAGATAATCGGATAGCTGAAACTGGAGGGAGGTTGGCCATCGTTGATTTGAGACATTCAGCAGGTAGTAATGTCATGCTTCATGTGAGCTTACTTGCTTTTCTCCCCAACTGTCACCAAGTTTTGTATTTGTATAACAAAGCCCTGAGCCTGCTCCTCTTAATCGGAATCTCTGCCACAGTTTTTTTTTATTTATTTATTCATAAATAAAAACTAACTAGCGAGCTTAAAAAACCCAAACACAATTCATACCAATATCAACAATATCCATAGATAAGATATTAATCTCTTACCTTAGGTTTTTTTTTTCTAACTTTAAAGCTTTATTCATAGTCATTCACAATGCACAGCCACAATTTTTTTTTTTTTTTGATTCACTCTTAAGCTGTCATGCTGAATATAGTAGGACCCTCCCCACAAATCTACTTATCCATCCACAACAGCTGCTGGCCTCTGAACAGCCTTACAAATCCAGTTGGGTAAATGCCTTGCTCAAAGGTAACTTTATGCAAATTGGTTGCAGAAACATATTTATCATTTCTGTTGCCATATTTTCCCCCGTTTGTTGGGGAAGGTGAATCGTGACCTTACAGTCACAGTGCTGCCTCTCTAACCTTGAGACAGCTGCCTGCCATACTAGAAAATGTGCTTTCCAGTTGCTTTTAAGCCCCTAATAAATCACGAGCACCAGGTTTTATGAGTTCATTGTTTGTGCCAGCATAAGCACATTTTACTAAAATATAGCAGCTTCCGGCTTCACCTGTTTTGTTGATGATGTGTCATACGAAAACATCTCTGAAATGTCTCATCCAAAAGTAAGGTGTTGTCTTTTCTTTTTTTTTTTTTATATAGCAAGTATGTTGCTATGTTTACTTTTTAATTGAGCAGCAGGGATAAGGTGCTAATGTTTTTTTTCAGCAGCATATGTTAAGTATCTCACCATTTGAAGTCTGACCTGTCAGTGAAAGCCACAGGGCAACATTTTCCTTAGTAAATAATTAACATCGCCATTCTCCTTTTCGCTGTGCTCGATGCATATTGATATAGGCAATTTGTTCCCTCATCTAAGCACTCAGGTTTCTTCTGTTGGAAGAACACATGGCATACTCAATGGATAATGGCCACAGCAACAGCTTGTTAGAGTAGTCACTGAAGCAGTTTCCCCACTTTTCTTATAGAACGCGTTCAAACAGTCTGTGACAAGAATATATTGCAATGCTCATTATTTCACCAATCTAGAAATATATTTTTTTTTTACTGTATTGATGTGAAATGACCACAGGATGACAATGAGTTTCAAATACACAGAGAGAGACGACGTGAGTCACTGCAGTGCATAGCTGGTCGAGTAATAAAAACACGACAAAGAATGCCATATCTGGACTTATCAACACATTCACACCAGAAGCAGGATAGAAGTCTTGATGTCAGAAAGTATTCATTTCCTTTTAAAAGGATGTGCACAGTGCACAATGGGATCCACAACACGTATTTTCTTCTTATTCTGTCAAAATGCCACAATGGCATCTGAGAATTACTCGTGACATTGAAATATTGTGTCGCTGAAAGAAATTATAAGATAGTACCAGCATGTCGGCATCGGTTTCAGTTCTCAGGATAGTAATTAACAACTCTGAAATTACAATTGTAGTACAAAAAGAAACGCTGCTTTCTTCTGTCATTGACAGAAGAGAATGACACTCGCCAGACGAGCTTTGTCTCTCTGTCAGTTAAAAAAAAAAAAGAAGAAAAAAGTCCTGTCTTTCTGGCCAGTTGTATGTGTTTTTCTAGTGTAGTGTTTTGTTCAGCGAGTCGAGCGGTCGGCCTGTAGCTGACTGTCAGCTCGTGTCAGTCGCAGCATCAGTGAAAAGGCTGGGTGTCTTTTCGTGCTCCAGTCAGCTCACTGTCTGAGATGGTTGCTTCCACTTCACAAAGCCTAAGCTCTCAAACATCCCATTAGCACCTGCTAAGTCAACCTGAAAATTTTTGAGTCCAGTCTTACTTAGTGCATGTAATTACGCTCTCTCTTTGCTGCTCCAACCCAAAGTCTTCTTATTCTCTTTAAAGGTAATTGGCTAGATCATAAAAGATTACTGACTTAACTTTCTCATTCATTAGCAGAGTCATTTGAATGAAACAATAGGTTACACTGAAGGCTGATTTAGTTTCCCTGCTTACTGTATATAGACGTTAATAATAGCATATTTACTCAACCATATTCTCTATGGTAAGATAGTCAAGATCTGAATTTTTGTTTGAATGTTTTGTTGTCACTGTTTGAGCCGTTAAACTACATGTAATGATAACTTGTATATTTGATGACAGAGCAGGTTTTGAGGTAATGTGTCCTCATTAAATAAAAGAAAGGGAGGTACATGTTGTTCAAAAGACAATTCTTAATATGGCAAAACACTCACAAAATTAATTTAATTCCCCAAAATTGGCCACGACAGAATACTATGAAATAGGGCAGCGCAATTAATTGTAATACAATTGCGATCTCGATTCATGCCTGCTGATAATTACAAGAACTCGACCTCATAGCACTACATGAGAAGCTGAAGGAAAACTACCAGACATGGTAATGATTTTCCTGCTGTTTAAATAAGATGCAATTTTTTTTCTCAGGTCCATTAATGATTATATATGATCTCAAGTCTGTAGCTTTTGAAAAACATTTCAGTTATCAGTGTTTTATTAGAGTCAGTAGTAGCATTTTATTGATACAATTGATCTGAAATTGATAAAGTTTCCATGAAAAATCTCAATGTTTATGTTATTACTAACATTTTACTAGAATATCTTATATCCTATAAAAGGCGCCATTTTTTGTTTTCTTCTGTATCAAGTATGAAGCCAATCTAAATTTATATGTGAAATAGATTGAGGGAGAATCGAGATCTCAATTTGAAGCAAAACAATTGTGATGCTCATTTTAACCAGAATCGTGCATTCTGTGAAACGACTCTTAGGCCTTTTTCCGTGTTTTACCCTCATGTAGCCTCACACTAATCATTCAGCGTATATACATAAGATGTTTGCATGAACCAGGACAGTTTGCTTTGTAGGCGTCGAGGTGCCCTTGTGTGTGAGGGAACCACCAATCTTAATTTTCCCCAATTCTAATCGTATTGAAAAAAAGCTTGCCAGATGCTCCCAGTCTTTTGACACATGATTTCAAATGATGCTAAATGGCCTCATGGGCTGATGTTTCCAGGGTTAAGCAGGGTTGTCCTCATCAACCTCTGACACCAGGGTCATTCATAAGGTTGTGCTCCAGGCACGGTTCCATTGATAAGGGTCATTGAAAGGGTCGTCCTCTCTCCCTCTTTAGTTTCTATCCAATTAAAGCATCAGCAGCTGAATCAGTGCCTGGTGTTCATTGGAACATTAATTGTGCTCATTGATTGGCATGTAGTTCAACTAAGTGTCCTCTGTGTGCCACACAATGACACGGTTGTTTTCTCATCTCGACCGACAGTCATTCTGTTGTCGGGTCTGATGTAAAGACTTGTAACATTGGTACGTGGAAAAAAAGCTTGCACTTTAAATTAGGTGTGTGTCAAAAAAATCTGAGGACGCACTCATCTTTTCTGTGTGCCTTTTGCCTACTATTACTTTCTTCATTGCAGCTGAAGGGTTGCCTGGTATTATTTCTGAGTTATTTCCAATCATCCACTTGATTTACAGACTATGGAGGAGGTGCAACCTATTATTGTACCCTACACTGGAGCACACCTTTTTCTTTTTCAACCGGAAACAACTAAAAAAAAAAAAAAAAAAAAATAGACAGATTTATGGATTTCAATGCATTATATTATCTTCCATTAAATCTGGTACTTGCGTAGATCCCCCAAATGTATTTTTGTTATGTCTCAAATTGTTGTCATAAAGAATATTGTGTTGAGAAGGTGTACTTTTACCATTGATCTCCCCAAAAATCTGAGATGTAACACGTTTACATGTTAGCATGTTTACTATTTTGTCAAAAAGCTACATTGTTAGAATCTGTATTGTGTTTATAACTCAATGTTTTAATCTCAAACTCTCTGACTAGGTAACCTTGATTTTTATTGCATTATTCCTGCATGACAATACAAAGGATATGACCGGTGTATCTGTTTATTGTGCAGATAGGTTTCAGCTCGTTTTGCCTTACAAGTCTTAAGCTCATGAAAATGCACAACTATCATGAATGTTAGAGTAGCCTGTTCACCAAAGCTTTTAAATGCAACTTCACAAGGACTGTTCTGTCTCAGAACTGGGACAACACTCCCACCCGTTTGAAAATCTAATTAAACGAAACTAGTTTTTATCTGTTCTAAATGACTTCAGAGAACCCATTCATTACGCCTGCCCTCCAGTCCTGTCACAAATATACTCCAGCATTACAGTTATTTGATAAATAGGTTACTAAATGTTTTTCCTTTTTTTTCTTGTTTTCTTCTCTTGAGTGTTTGTGAGTGAAATATTTCAGCCATTAAAAGCACACAGGAAGTGTAGGCTTTCGTCCTTTATGTCACCGTTTTTATTGAACTTTTTCATCTGGCTTGTTGTGAGGCTACCAATCCAATAACACATTTCACCTTAACCAGCAGATATGATGAAAGTATAACCAAGTGATCAATGAATGGATTTACACTTTGCCTCCCTTTTTTTCCTCTGCTGCACTGCAGCCATAGCAACATGGCCAGGATAAATGTACTATTTAGTGAAATGACACAATAATCACCTTTTGGATTCGATCATCTGCTTTTCTCCGTTCCTCCATTTCCCCTCTGCCAATCTTCCGAAGAAATGATCTGAGGGGAATGAATCACTTTGCCTCATACCTGGTTTTAGTAAATGCAATGTGAGTGGAAATAAAGATGATTACCATTTAGCCTGTAACTAGGATGAGTAGCTCATATTTTGCTCTCCTGAGATGAGGAAGGATATGCCAAGATAAAAATACTAAAGTGGGGTTGAAAGCTGGTGTTTTAACTTTGTTGGGTTGCTTTGCATTTATTCTAGTGGCAGGTACACATAATGTTACATGTTGGAAAATATCAGATGTTAAAGAGAGGTTACAACACAAAACTAGATGTTAAATGAACATGTTTAATGTTGAAAAAAAAAATTGAGATTGTGTAATTTTGAGGAGTACAAGGCTGGAGTCAATTATATGTTGGTCAGACTAAATGTTGTAAATTTATATTTGATCATTTATCAGCAGTTGTCCTTAAGATATTTTCAAACACTGCAGTTGAGTAGTTATATTTCCTAGAAGGTAGTCTCTAACTTCCCCAAATAAGCTGAGTAGCATTGAATAGTATGGAGTCAGACAGCTGATATCAGCTTCAGTTAAAATACACATTTATCAGGTTTATATGATATTGCAAAAGATGTGGGGCAGTCCAAAATCAGAGCCAGTAAATTTGCAAAGCCAAAAACGATTAAATATTTTTGTTGCTAAATGATTTTGCCATCGTGGTCCATTAGAGTGCCTGGATTTAACAGGCGTTCAGCTGTGTGCAGATATGTGTATTAATAATAACACATTTAGTTAGTTTTGAATTCATGAACTTAAAACGGTTAATTCATAAATTAAACTCTAAGTGGGGCATGCACAAAAGTTTGGGCACACTTGAATTTCACTAACTCCTTAGGTCTAAATCAACTCATTAGGATTAGAGTACATGAATTGTCATTCAAAACTAACAACTGATGACAAGTCCAGTGCTTGATCAATTCTGTGACTCTTCAAATCTTGTCGTCAACAACCATGGGCTCCTCCGAGCAACTGACTGAGGATCTGAAAATGAAGCTAATAGATGCCCACAAAGCAGAATAAGGGCATAAAAAGATATCAGAGCTTTTCCAAGTTGCAATTTCCACTATTTGAAATGTCATTTAAGAAATAGTAGTTAAGGGGAACTGTGGGAGTTAAGATCTGCTGGACAGAAAGGCTAAGAAGAATCCCCATATGGAGCTGCAGCAAAGTTGAGCTGATACAGTGGTGCATCGTCCCACTCTGCAGTGTTGATGCACAAATAGAGTCTACATGGACAAATCATCAGAAGGAAACCTTACCAGCCACAGTACAATTATCTGAAGCACACAGTACTTCAAAATCTCTCATTTCAAGAAGATGGAGCTTTTGGAAAGGCCCCCACAGTCCTCTGTCCTGAACATCATTGGAAATCATTGGATAGATCTCAAACTTGACGCGTGTGCAAGGCAGCCTAACAACATCTCGAAATTTGAAGTGATCTGCGCGGAAGAGTGGGTGAAAATCCCCCAATCAAGAATAGAAAGACTCTTGGCTGCTACAAAAAGCAGGTGTAAGCTGTGATATCTGCAAAATGTGGAGTTACAAAGTACTGGTTTAGCACACTATTGAACATGCCACAAATACTGTCTTAATTTTTGAATGTTTGTTTTAAATACATGAAAAAAGTAACAGTGCGTTAACATTTGAAGAATAGTTCTTTCATTTAAACAAATCAACAAAAGGTTTGCCAAAGTTTTGCATACATTACCTTAGTATACCTTAGTATACGAGTACCTGTCATGAAATGTATAGTAATGGCACCCCTTTGATATTGGTACCCTGACATACTGTTACCCTGTTATTTGCTGTGCAAGCTGTACCATATTCAGCCTTCTACCATCTGTTGAAGAAAACAAAAAAATCCTCCTAAAAAGAAGCCATGGCTTCCACCCGCCTCTTTTTCTCTGATTGAGATAAGATGGTATATTGGTGTTTCTGTCTTCCATCACGCTGCCTGCTCCCGGGATCCCCGTCTAATTCGAGTGACGGCGATGACATGGCCATGGCACCTGACGGAGACGGATGGCTACTCGGGGGGAGAAAAAAAGAGATGATTTTAAAACTGACTGCTAAAAGTCAGGCTGCTCGTCAGTGCAGCCACACTTGCCACACACTGTTGATTGATTTGCATTGCAGATTGCATAGACTTGGAGAGGACCTGGCTCGCTTTCCAGGCTGTCGCTGTCTTAAACCCAGCGTAATCCCTGGCTGGAGGCCCAGTATGCTCCTCACCCTTTCATTAATATGGGAGTGCCAGTACACCTGGCTACCAGACAAACATTAGAGGCAGCCTGAAATGAAGTACATCCGTCATTGCATCTCACTGGTAAACTAAGTGGCATTTGCTCCTCTCTGTTTGGATCTTGGTCCCCACAGTAATCTTTTTGCTCCATCATGTACAAAGTTTTCTGTGTAAGTACAAATTGATAGACCTCATTACTATTGACCTATACTATTTAATGAAGCTGCCAGTTGAGGACCTGTGAGGCATCTGTTTCTCAAACTAGACACTCTAATGTATTTGTCCTCCTGCTTAGTTGTGCACCGGGGCCTCCCACTCCTCTTCCTATTCTGGTTAGAGCCAGTTTGCGCTGCTCTGTGAAGGGAGTAGTACAAAGCGTTGTACGAGATCTTCAGTTTCTTGGCAATTTCTCGCATGGAATAGCCTTCATTTCGCAGAACAAGAATAGGCTGCCATTTTGAGCCTGTATTGGAACCCACAACTGCTGATGCTGCAAATACTTAACTAGTCCAAAGAAGGCCAGATTTATTGCTTCTTTAATCAGCACAACAGTTTTCAGCTGTGCTAGCATAATTGCACAAGGGTTTTCTGATGATCGGTTAGCCTGTTGAAATGATCAACTTGCATTAGCAAACACAACTTGCCATTGGAAGACAGGATGAATGATTGCTGAGAATGGGCCTCTGTACGCCTATGTAGATATTTTTTTTTTTTTAAATCTGCTGTTTACAGCTAAAGTAGTCATTTACAACATTAACAATGTCTATACAATATTTCTGATCAATTTGATGTTATTTTAATGGACAAAACATGTGCTTTTCTTTCAAAACAAGGGGATTTCTGAGTGACCCCAAACTTTTGAATGGCAGTGTATATTGATATCTTCTTGGTGTTTGGGTGCCAAGAATGCTTTTGTTTGCTAGTCATGTGATTAGCAGCATAAATGTACCTATATATCACATGGTCAGCTAACTACCCTGATGTATGAATGTGTACCAATTGCTTTGGCTGGAGAACAACCCATATTGACATCCTTCTTCAGAGATGTTCAAAATCTGTTACAGGTGTCTCCATATTTAAAATTTTAACATGATTATGTTATATACAGTACTACTGATGGCTTATTTGTGCTTATTTGAGTTTTCTTGCTTCTTTACTGTTTTGTAAGCTATGTCATTTTTAATTTTTTAATTTTACACTCTTTGTTGTTGTTTTACAGAATATTCTGTAGATTTTGAGATGCCACTGTGAAAATTGCACCCAGTAAGAACAATTGCACCGTTCTTGAGTCATAACTTTATAATTGAGGAATATTTTGCAACTAATTTCACAGACTAAAAGCAGCCAAAGGTTGTGTTTTGGTATGCATGTTAGTTTGAATGGGTTGTGATTTCCATAACACAAAAGCAACAAAAAAAAAAAGCTTGATATTAGCATTCTGGTGCTACTGCAAAGTGCTATTGTAGTGCTCCTGTTCACACTGACTAATTAACTTTACACCTAACATCACAGGAGTGTGGGGTCTTGTTGAGTGATACTTAGAGAGTGTATGATGTATGGTCAGAGTTTATGTGACTCTGTGCCCTCCCAGGAATCATGTGTTCATTTTGTGTAATAAGTACGACCTATAAATGCCACTTGTGTCAAATCCGTAGTGCTTCTTTTTTCTGTAGAATAGTTTAATAAACTAAGGGTATGTCGTTTACAGTATATTTCATGAATACTGTGTTATTATATGACTACTGGATTTAAACTACCTTTTGTTTAAAATACCAGCTGAATAAATTCAATTAAATATGTGAAGAACTGTAACACATGGTCTGCTTCAAATCCCCAGAGGGAGAGACAAATGCAAAAAAAACCCTCTGTGTGAGCTGCGCCGGCCGGCACTTCCAGGTTGATTGGTATTTACCAAGGCTGTGCCAGGTCTCTGTGCTGGCTAGCTTTGTGTTTGCCACTTTTTTTTTTTTTTTTACAAAACCCCTTTCCGTAATGGGCTAAATAACAACATTGTACACTGGAAAGGTTCTTTGGGTTTGCCTTAGGGAGACCAGTGCAATATGTTACATGTGGAGTTGAGGAATCAAAGGTCCACATAGAACACCAGAGCACATTACGATTGTCTGTTGTCATTTGATGCTTACAGTTGACTTTTTTTTTTTCGATATTTTTTCAGATATGCTGTCCCATATGTCTCATCAATATCATGCAAGAAGCTAAACATGACCCACTCCTAAGCTTACCATCCAAAGAAGTAATACCTGCTTTTGGTTCTCGTTTTGAAATAAATTATAAGATGGACATTATCTGGTGTTCTGGTGCTCATCTAACCTGTCAGTGCTGCTTGGTCCAACTTACCACCTGCTTACCCAAGTTTTTGTTCAATGTTATCAAGCCCAATTGGAGCATCAGATCACATTACCATGGTAGCAGATGCAAACTATCAGATGGTAATGCACAGAGGTGATCGGGTGTTGCTCATTGTCCAGACAGCGCATTTGGGTACAGATTGCATCAGGGCCAGATCTTAATAGTGCCAAGTCCATCTTTCATGTTCCCCAGACATATATTGAGTAAATACACTGGCAGTCTTCAAGTCTGGCTCCTGTTTTGTTTACAACACACTGACTGGAGATGTTGTGACTAAAAAACACTTCACTCTGACATTTTTCCTCCCAAACATATTGCTTATTTTAAATTTTTTGACTAAAACTATTCAATGGAAGAGTTTTCTATATACACAGGGAGGTGAAGGAACTCATCACTGTTTTGTTTCCCTTTTTCCCCGAACCTCTTGTGTATGTCTAATATTTAAGGTACAGTCAGCCTTGATATGAACAATTATCAGATTTTAATCATATATCTTAATCTTTTCCTTAATGGCATCAGCAATACTGCCATACATGGATTCACTGCATCCTGTCTGTGTACACGATGTGCACATAGGATTATAACCTCAAGAGCTATAAGGAAATCATCAGATTAGCTCCAAAACAAAGAACCTAGCCTGCTATTCATTTTACATCAATCACCGCTGCTGCACCGCTTTGGTGACATATATGCTGACCCGAGAGATTTAAAGTCAGAATTGATAACTAATATTCTCTGAGGTGACAGAGCGCACTGTATTGTAAGTCCACATATCTTTTCTGGAAGGTCAATGGCTTCCATCAAAGCCTTAATAACTGATATCCAGCTCTGCCAGTTAGTGATACGGAGAGCAGTGTGTGATGCTATTTTTTCTCTAAAGTATGCAATATTTAAATACCGAATACTCTTCTGAAACCATAAAACCCTGACACTGATTTTATTTTATTATTTAAACTTTTCACTAGTACTATAATAAGTCAATATTTGTAGCCAAGTTAAGTGAAAATTAGAAATATTGTCAACTTGTCGTGCATATATTTTTTTTACAAAATGTTTGATCTTATTCAGAGCTGTTAGTGTTCTTGCTGATGTACGTCATAAAAAATACTTTGGTTTGCATTTGTGTGTGGGGGTTTAAGATTAATGGGCACTAAGCCAAGCTGTTAACAAGCAGCTCTGTGAATGCTGTCACTGTAGAGGCCATTATAGCGTTCCATCTGAATTATAAAACCTCTCCAGAGCAAGGTGGGTGCTGCATGGGTGCGTGACTGCCCAGCGCATAGCAGAGATGGGTCTCTTTAGTGAAATGGTTGAATGGAAGGGTGACCAGGCATCTCTCTCATTATTAGACTTGTCACTGTCACTCACAGAGGCGTGAGTGACAGAAGACCCTATTACCTTCCAAGATTCATCTCCACCCTTCAGTGATAGGGCAGTTTTTACACTCGTCACTGCGTTGGGTGTGGAGGGGGTGGGGGGCAAAGAAAACGCTTCAGCAGTCTCATTAATAAAACCCCTCTCCACACACACACACACACACACACACACACACACACACACACACACACACACACACACACACACACACACACACACACACACACACACACACACACACACACACACACACACACACAGATGAACATTTGCTTCTCTCTCATGCAAAGCTGGCACACTCACAAATGTGATATCATTTGTGCGTTCATAACAAAATAATAGTTTGGATTCAGAAGATTTTCGCCGCAGTTCTGAGAAAAGGCCACTTTTGAAATAGCCGGTAAGTATGTTAAAGCCGGTCCTCCCCAGAGGACAATGATCTACTTAATTAAGAGGACCAGCAGGAAAAGGCCTGGAATCATGACGGTATAATTATAAGAGCCCCATTTCTGTTAATCCTGGGCTCTGCAGCGAGGAGCATCACATGATGGAGCCAGGCCATGGCCACGGCCACTAGTTAAGCACCGGGACCACACAGGGATTTTACAAGTAGAGGCAGCGGTTCTATGACGGGCCTTAACTGAGGATTTGTGGAGCTGAGAGCAAACCCAGAGGTCTGCTGGAGGCTTTTTACTGCAGTGGAGCCTCAGGAGAAAAGCACAGTTAGATCACTTATAAAGGACAGAGAGTCAAGAGGCAAAACATAGGCATGTTTATAAGTCAAGGCAATGAATAGTGTGCCAACCACTGATGCATTATTTGACCCACGGGGGAAGAGAGCAGGGCTACCGCACTTGTGGTTGTTCTAGCAAAGCCGATATTCTCTTATATCACCAGGCTCACCAGAATTGATCTGAATTATCAGTTGTATTAAAATTTGGACACGATCAGAGAATATACTGGAGATATTTACCAAACTATTAATCATGGCAGGGCATTAGTGCTGAGCCTTGTGTTTGCATGGGGGTGGGCTCTGTCTTTTGCCACTTCGTCACAGTGCCGGGGCCTTTGATTTGTGTCTCACAGCTGGGCCTGGGGAAGACGTTTCAGTGGGCAGCTGCGGATGCTTAATCTCCCCTGTGCTGACACAGGCTCAATTAATAGATAGCACACTTTGGGATTCTGCAAGAAAGTTGTCAGGGCCTCGTCCGATAAATCACTGGAGAGGAATCCACGCTGGCTATCGCATGCTCTGGCCCCTGTGTCCTGTTTCTCTTTGTTTGCTTACTTTGAATTACACAAGGCTAAGGCTTTTATTGCAGCACAGCTCGCTGGGGGTCTTTTTGACAAGTGTTTTGATTGACCTGAATTATAGGCTACAGTTAGAGAAATCTTCATAATTATGTTGTTGTTTTTAATGGGAAAAACAATCAGTATCATTTTTGAATAACACTTGAGAAGTTAATACATTTTGAATTTCAACTTAAATACAGTCATTTGAGACTTTCATTGCTCAGAAGTCAACATATCATTTTGTGAAAAATCTACTCACTCCTGAAATACTTTTACATGAGGATTATAAAAGACAAATAACCAAAACAAATAATAATTTTCTACCCAGCAGCAGTTTTGATTTTATTCCACTTTCGTGCATTTTAATTTTCTTGTTTACAGTTTCACCATAATGGAAAATTGATAATCTTCTGCAGAACTCCTTTAAAAGAAAAGACAGACATTATTGTGTGATTGTATTGATTTTTGAGGCTTAATCTTAATTCTTTTAGACTTCTTCCTTTTCAGGCAGACATTGCAGTAATGTTTATAATGAAAAACCCACATTAATTTAACTTTTGTACATCTTTATATCCAGCCTGTTTATCCTCCTGGCTATACAAACAAAATCTATTTAAGGCTAGTGTTACATCACCAACTAAATAGACATAAAAAGGCATGCAGGGAATCTAGCTTGCACATTCTAGTGTTATAATTTATCTAATGTTATATATGATTTAGTACTTATGAGCATTACATTTTTATTTTGTGTGCAATTTATTATGCATTATATATGTATATGTCTGTCTTGCATATTTAAAATGCATATCCTTGTTATTGCCGAGTTATATAACTTGGCAGGAGCAAGATATCAAATTGCACTCCTCTTCAATTAAGATAACTCTACGTTAGCTCTTATCACCGACAGGTATATTGACCCAATTTCACTGTGTCTCATCACTGTAAACTCTTGAGCTGCATGTATTTCATCAATTTAAGAATTCAGTAAAGGCATCCAACTGACCCATTATCCAGACATGTAACAGGCGTACATTTATAAAACTGGTCTGAAACGGCAGCAAGAAGTAATAGGAGGCACTGAAAAAACTTGAATTGTAGCAGTATTTAACAGCAGATGTCCAAATTTCCAACTAAATGGAGCTGGCATTGTAACTACATTTTGAGAGCAATGCAAAGTGCAAAATGATGCACATTACCATCCCCTGCTATGGGAATATTAGAAATTGGTGCATGGAGCTAAACAGCTGGTGTGTAATTTTTGCATTGTGTGCCATTTGAACCAGTGCAGAAGAAAAATGCTTAACGAGATGATGTTATTTCAAGAGGACTTGTCAAACCTTAAATTTAAAACTATAGAATAAACTATAATGGGAGTATGGCATATATATTTGTTTCTTGTAATAATTAGATTTAGTCACAGACTCAACATGCTCCACAACGGTCTAATGTTTTTAACCTTCTTATGATATTTTTTTTTTATCTCTGCAGTGGAGCAAACATTTCAATGGACATCATTGGACAAGTCACATGCTTCATATACAACATAATTTAGTCTGCTTCTATTGCACTATCCATTTTAATATCGTTTAATACTTATATTATATTTTTTGGGGCCTTTTTTTTTATCAATGAACTAAAAATGCATAAAAAGTAGCAGATGGAAATCCATGTATTGGCTATTACAACTGGCGGTTCCAACATTTACAGTTCAGCAAGAGCCTAAACCGTGTCCCCATTGTTAGTGACATCAGCAAATAAAATCATTTGTTCTCAAAATTGATCAAATCTATATTAATAATATATGAAATGTAAAAGCTATTTGTGTCAATCTCTAAAGCTGTGTCACCAGTTTTAGCTTGTCCTACCCTGCTGATTGTGATGCTCATAACATGGGATCAGATGACACTGCATTGAGCAAGTTGTTGGTAGACAGGAGTTAGAAGAGCAACTACTGCTGTAGGATCCTTCAGATTAATTTTGAGTGTTTGGGAAGTCAAGAGCAAAAAGCATTGATAGCAATGATAGAATAAGTAAATAAAGCTGAAATCCCAGCGCTAATATATACCATGATATTACCAGTGCTGTAGCCGATCGTCCGAGTAACTATTTTTGCATCATTGAAGTGGCTTTGAATTGGTCAATCTCCTCGAACAGGTCCTTCTCTGTTGTGCTTGGAGATGCCTCCTCCTCTTGTGTTCCCCAGGGACCTATTGTGATTTCATATATACCCGCTGCCCCTGGGGCCAATTATGCATTGACATGGCATTGATTTCCATTGCTACGTGGATGACACCAGATGTCCTAAATAACGCTGACACCATGGATGTATCCTGTATTTTGTTCTTCCTTGCTGAAATTTAAAAAAAAATCAAATGTCCAAAAATTGCCTGCAGTTGAATGACTAGTTTAGAGGTCATGTACTTTCCCCCAGTGACCTTAGCACTGGCAACATTAACAATATCCTGTAGTCGGAGTACTTTATTCAATAATGTTGAAAATGAGGCCCACAACCTGGGTGTAACGTTTGACTCAGAGTTGTCCTTTGATGCTCAGGTGACTGAAGTGGTGCAGTCCTGCTTTGACCAACTGATAACCAAGATCAGGTCCTTCCTTTCCTCTGCAGACTCAGAAGAGACTGTACATGCTTTTATCTCTTTCAGACTTGACCACTGCAACACACTTTACTGGTACTGGTATCAGCAGGCGAAACATCCAAAGACTGCAGATTCAAAACACTGCTGCCAACTCATAATACGAGAAGTGACCACATTACGCCAATTCTTGCCGTCCTTCACTGAGGCTTTAGAGTTGTTTTTAAAGTCATAATTGGTCTGTCTCCTTGCTATATCTATAATGTGGTAGCTCTTAGCCCGATCACTGGTTGAGATCCTCCAGCAGGGCCGTACTAATGGTTCCAAAATCTCAATTTGCACCGACCGCGCCTTTGCTGTTCGAGCCCCTCAGCTGTGGAACTCCCTGTCTGGATATCTCAGGCAGACACACTCAGTATCTTCCTTTAAATATCTTCTTAAGACTCACTTTAAATACTCATATTTTTCTTAACTATGATATTTGTTCATTTTATTTGAATTATTTTATCTTGTTTATATCTTAAGCACATGATCCTATTGACTTTTTCGTCCCGCTGTGAAGCACTTTATAACTTTATTTTTGAAATGTGTTCTAAAAAGCTGTTATTATTTTTAATCATCATATCTTCATGCTTGGACCTGAACAGGATTTCAAACATCCACACCTTTTATTTTCACAGGTAAAATACAGTACATTTAATGATCAAAACAAAACAATGATGACATTTTTGTTCCGTAGCTCTCTATGGTTTTGGTATGCCTCTTGGGCTACATTACAAATGTTAATGTATTGTACATGGCTCTAGGCTTTGCTGAAGTAGCGGCTTGCACCAGCAAACTCAAAGAGCCATGCATAATAGCAACAGCTGTTCATGCATTTTAATTCAAAGCAGTGGCCTTTCCTTGAATGGCTACATCTTTCTTCATTTCCGCAATTACGGACTTGCCAGGGAGTTTGACCTGGAGATCCAAAAGCCCGGAGAAGCAGCCATGCTTGTTTTCTCTCCTCACCAGCCTTTAAGCTTGCTATTCAGATTGCCCAATAATTACATGCATTTGTCTAGTCCTGTCTTCTGTTTTTGCTTCTCTCAGAGCACTGTATGCATCGAACAAAGTGCTTCTGTTCCAACTCTCACCTCTAGCCAGGTTGTTCTTAGAAAAGCCATCCTTTACCATCATACAGGAGGCTCTCCTGGGTAACTCAAAAGATGAACTTTGTGCCGGGAAGTAATTTATGACGAAATTGGCCAGGATCTGCTCAGGGGACTGTTTTCTAGCCATGTTTTCTCAACATTAGTGTGTCCTTTATTAGCCTAACTTCTCAAAGAGGGCAATTTCATCAGGAGGCGACATTTAATTATGTCTGGAGGAAAATGTGAGTGTTCTATTGATTCCAGATAGTCCATCTAGCTGGTTGTGTGCTAAGTAACGGACACAACTTTCTGTCTTTAATATAATTCTAAAAACAGTAAAAAAAAAAGGAAAGACTCTGTGATGTGGTCGTGATGGAAGCAGTAGATGTCCATGAATGTTAAGCAAGAATATGATGTATCAATAACTTGCATCTGGTTTTGACTGTTGATGTAGTCCAAAAGGAGACGTTAATGGCCAGCAAAGGAATCCTACTTTGAAATTAGGAAAGAATTTTATTTTATCTTCTTTGGCAGCTGATTTGTTCATCACCCACTGAGATAGGTAGCTAGCCCATTGATAGGACATGCTTCCTGGTGATGGATTACATGTTGACTACCTTTGTACCAGAGATATACGGCTCTGGATAAAGCCCCACTATGAGAGCTCTTTGATGTTAGAATGTTAGAATCCCAGAATCCCTTACAGGCAGGAATTGGCTGTCATGTCATGTTGTTCTTGTTTATCTTGTTTCAAATTGTTCATAAATGCAGAAATGAAAGGACCATTTAAATGTGCTTAAAACAAATGCACCTATAGACAATTATGACATGAAAGTCATAAATTGATGCATTTTTATTTACATTGTGATGTGATGCCACATTAACAGGAATTTTAATTACTAAGGTTACTTTGCAAGCAAGAAACACAACACACGAGTGTGTCTGTAGTCACCAGCACATACACCAGTTTCTCCTACCATACAGTCTCCTGACACTCTCCCTCACTCCCTGTCTGTGCCTGTAACAGTAATAGTAAAGCTTGGGTGCCAAAGGTAATCTAACCTAGGAGACGAGGCGATAATAGCCACACTGATAGAGTGCTTATTTGTAATAAGAGAGTGGATGAGGAGTCAAAGGTGAAAAATGAGTGTGATATTGAAGGAGGGAGAGGAAGCTGTAAAAGGAGGTTTGTGTTTATCTGTGATTATTAGTGCACCTCACACCCAGAAATGAAAGACTGTTTTGAGACCTAGACAGAATAGCAGGAGACACGAATGGTGGATTTCCACCAGGCAGGATGCCTTTCTATAAGCAGCTGTGTTCACAATTTGTGATATGAAATGGCAACTGTGATTTTGCATTTTATCTTAGAAGATGGCACCTTGATGATATGCTGGTGCCCTTTTTGCTGGTTACTGTGACTCCCACTGATATTGAGCCCATCATTTCACCATCAATATAGTTTAGTCAAAGGTAGAGAAAGTCATGCATGCATTTCCATTTGGATGTGTACAGTTTACCTGTGCTGTGAAAAAATACAAATCATTATAACTAAGGTATGCAAACCACAAAGGAGACCTGGAAAACACACTGGGTGGCCTGTCACACCTGATTTGAATAATCCTGTGTTGATTTTCCATGTCCTATCAAATCATTACAGTTTCTCACTTAAATGTCTACAGTGATACTCATTGTTGTGTTTGTAGATAGTCAATGTGTGGGCTCATTTTAGGGTTGGATTTTGGGTTCAAAATGGGTCTAGGTTTATTAAATATGCTGGAGAAAATACATTTATTTGGACAATGAAATGTTGCCAATCGTAACGGGGTTGAGAAAAATAAACAGCACCCATGTCATGTAAGAAATGCAGACGGTGTACTGGGGACAGAGCGACTCCGCTACCTCAGACAGGGAGCGTCTCGACGTCAGGGCAGAGCAGTTAAAACAACATCTTTAAATGTGATGGCCGTGACTGTCACTATTGTCCCAGGGAGTTCAGCACGGCTGGGGTTTGGCACCGACTCGTCCGCAGCTGTCAGACTCCAGATTTCCAACGGCTCTGTCACATGCGGTGGTAACTTAACCTGGCATTCCTTTACGGCCCTGCAACAACAGCATGGAGATTGTGTTCTCCTAATACGTCCAACTTCAGCTCCTCAAATCCACATATGGTTTTTCATGCAGTTGTGAGTCATATGAATACAGTATGCCAGCAGCTTCACTGTCCATCATTCTTATGAATTGAAGAAATAATTCAAAAACAGCTGTTTTTTATAATTATTTTTAAACTAACGAGGGTGTTTGGATTCATTTCAGTGAGCCATAGCACAGAGTAACACATGATCCAAGAATTACAGAGTCAGCTGAAGGTGGAAAGGTGCTGGGAATGTTGCCAGAAGCTGTGTTTTTAACCAGCTACAATAAATCTGTCAGTGTTAGTCTAATATACATTTTTTATAGGTGACATTAATAGTAACAGCAGAAAAGAGCGGGTTATGACATGGAATTGGCCATGAATTGCAAACCCGTTTCCCACTAATATAAACTCTGTGTAGGGAAGTGTTTTCTTAGTTATGAAATGCAACTTAATAACTTTTGAAAGTTAATTTTTTTGACATTAAATAGCTCTGTATTTTGATCTTAATCATTACTTTCAAGGAGACACATTGTTCACTCAGCAGGGTAATGCTTGCCACTCAGTGTTATACACACTGACCGCCAGGAGGTACACAGTTCTCTACAGTTTGCCACTATGCTGCTTCAATGAACAGCTAAACATGCAGGGCCTTGCGGAGCACCTCAGCGAAGGTTTATCTTTCACCGCTTTATGTCTACTCATGTTCATATTCCTAAATTAGGCTCAAACTGTTTTGTTTTTGATGTCACCCCATGGTGTGTTATAATAGTTAAGGCTGACACTGCAACCTACTTTTCTTTTTAATGGTATTTCAGAGAAAATGTGTAACGAAATATTATTTAACTTGGACTGAATGGTGACAACAATAACAGGGGGTTCCACTGCCCTGTAGGAAGCTCTGATTGCTGTGCCATTCATTCTGGTTCCTGCTTACATTGCAGTGTCAGGGGAATTGTGAGTCAAGTAAGCCGGAGGTACTCTGTATCACTTTGGAGAGTAACATCTGTGACTATCTGCCTGGCACACTATTAGCCCAAATCCCCTGTTTACCTGGGTATTATAGGTAAAATGGAAAGTGTTATCCCTTCTCTGGGAACTTGGTTACAGTGGAGAGTGAGCTCTGGCTCCTGTTGCATCCAAAATTGCTGTGATTAGGACACATAATCCAGTATCACAAGGGACTAACCACAATGGCTTTAACATATTCCACCTGACATTTAGCACAGCCAGATCTCTGATTGGCACTTGATTAGCAACTAATCCATGTCATTATCTCCTTCAGTGAAATTAGTTGAGTAGAAAATGGTGTCGTAAATCACAGAGGTGGAATAGTGGTGGGGCTTTGATCAGCGTACAGCTCTGAAGGTACTGTGAGGAGACAGGAAATATGTTGTTGCCATGGATACTACAAAAAAAAATAGGTGAGATGCAATATATGGCTCAATAGTTTGATGAAAATGTTTGGTCTCGCGTGGAAAACGGATGATGTCAACGTGAGAGAGTATTGATAAAAGTTTTGGTTCTTATCTTCTGACTTGTTCACACAAAGTGTTGGCATTTCCACATACAGCAGTCACATAGGTTGAAGCTTAGGTATACCTTGATATAAAAGACTATTCCCCTCTGTTAGATTATGGACTAATATTCAGACTTCTCCATATCCTGCCAGGTAGAATCCAGCTCACCCCCCCCACTCCCCGCCCCCCTCCCTCCTGCCCACCCTGTGCTGCCTCCTCTGGCTCCAGTCCTGAACCTAACCCTCAGAGGAGTGGAAAATAATTAGGAGAGAAAATTGCTGCTGACACTATTTCTGAAAAGCAGGGTATTGTAATGAGAGCAGAGCAGGTATTCATTGTGTCTGAGGGAGCGATTGAAAGCCCTTGGTTTTCGGGCTGCCTGGGAGAAGCCCAGGGAGAGTAAGCAGAGCTTTGCTGAGTCCCTTAATGCATGTGGGAACGGAGCCTTGAGAGGACAAGGCAGAGGTGTCTTCAACAATGGCAGGAGCCAAGGTTACAGCTGAGTAACTAATTCAAACCGCTCCAGACTGACACACACACTCATACGCGCACACACTCGTCTCTTTTGTCTCACTCAATATGTCTCTCCCTCTGTCTCTTGCTTTCTCCTTGTTCCCATTATGAGTTCAGAGGGATGCCGTCCAGCCACCGCTCAAAGTTATCTTCATTAGCTGTGCGGACTTGGTGGAGTGGCTGCTCTGGGAAGCTTTCTCTGAGCAAGGCACTCAGAGAAGATGAATAAATGTTTTGTCCCACATATTCCTGGCCTAAAGCGGTGGCAGGGCTGCGAGGAGAGATAGATGAGGTATTAACTGTTGTATTTTTCAGTCGGGGTGGAGGAAGCCCAGTGTGGGGTTGACAGAAGCAGATGCTGCTGCCTGAATATTAAGCCTGTTAAATGAAATGTCCTCTATAAAAGAAGTCTTAATAGTAGTTGAAATATAGCACTGTGCGCCTCCGATTGTGCATCACATAGCCGAGCACATGCTCATCTTTGGGCTTCTGCTTTACATGTGATTCATCCTTAAAGCTAGTCTGATTGCCTTTTAGTGCCGTGATGCAGGTGCAGCATCAGACATTTTTTTTTTGTATTTGAATACGATTACTGCTTCCAAGTATAATGAAATAGGGACACAGGCATAATAACGTTGAGGAGTCCTTTTGAGACTACTCAAACACATGGGTCTATGGATGATGACTTCATTAGATGCAGGGAACTGACTTCCACTGAGGTTGGACGGTGTAGCTGCAATGTCTAAGTTAAATAATGTTCACCTGGTAAATACATTGACATAAGCACACATTTAGAAATAACTACAACACTTGTAAAGGAAATGAGCAAAACCACAAAATAGTTTGTGGTTGTCAGCACAACAGGACAATTGAACTGACTTGTCCTCGTTTCTGAAGTGAATGTAAATGCCATTCTTAGTTAATGAGAATCTGAGGCTGCCTTTGTAATGTTGCAGGCATCCATCATGTAGAAATCTGTGGGGAATAAAGCTGAGATCCCGCTTAAATGAGAAAATAAATTGATGGCCAAATTGCATGTGGGTCATATCTCCGCTTATGGGAACTCAGATCTGCTTTGAGTTGCCTGTTTTTTGAAACAACAGGTGACGCAACTTGGTTGCATCATCAGTGATGAGCACAGGGACAAAGGGTGTCTCAGGTCCTAGATCATGAGACACCCTCACCAGGGAGACCCAGCGGGGGATGATCAGTCCTCGGCCCTTCCTTCCTACAACCCTCTGATGCCATGGAGGCTGATTGTCCGATGTAGAGACTTGCCTGCAAAACCCCTGCAGCGCATTTCAGTGGGCTCACAGCGGGCCTTCCACCCATGCTCTCTGCATTCCTCTACGATTTCGAGATATTTGGCCTTGTCACGCACCTGGGCCCCCTCCATCTGGTCTTCCCAGGGGACAGCGAGGTCCTGCAGATTCACTTGCTTAGAGCAGTCCGACATTCAGACCAAATCTTGTCTCACAATCCACCCTGCAATTGAATTTTAAATTACAAAGTAATTCTAAAACCTCTCACTCCTTTACCCCTGTCTATATCTCTGTCTGGCGTAGAAATAAACACAGATATTACCCACAATGCACCTGCTACAGTCCATCCATTCTGTGAAGTGGTGTAAGTAAGGCAGGTAAATTAAATCTGTAGCTTTACCGTCCGAGATTCTGGCAGTCCGCCAGATCAGTTGAGCATCAGCTTCTCCATTTCCAGGCACTGTGAACAAATTTCCAGGCTTTTAGGGGCTCGCTGGCACTAGATGCACAGTGACACACTCAGTAGCGTCAGAAATAGTAGCTTACGCAGCCATGAACAGGAGGAGCAGCGGACTGGAAGCTGAAACTATTATCTACAATCTCAATCTTCAGCGGCTGAGATGAAACCCAGAACCCTGTATGTTTTTGCTCGCTGGGTTCCTAAGGTGCTTATAGGTATGAGATCAACCATTCCCTGTGGTGAGAGGAAGTGTCTGCGGAGGATGGACTCATGCGGGAACATTGTTAACTGCAGGAGGGCAGTGGTACACTTTCTTAAGCGGGCTGACTGTATGTGACCACAAAAAGATCATGGTTTACTTTTCACCTGTTTAAGGTTTAAGGGAAGCAGTGAGGTTATTTTCCTGCTCTTGAACAGTTTCTCCTGCCTGATCTCGGGTCGTATATTTTTTTTAATGAACGACTCAATTACTTTTACAGTATATATACAGGATACTTAAAGTCTATTTTTATTTGATCATTAGTGCACCTGCCTGACAGGTTGTCGGCTTTGTTGCAGCACTGACTTCAGTTGCTGTGTTTTGCAAGTGCATGAGTCAGCGATCACCAATAATCTCACTGAAAATCTCTGAGCACTTAGTTTTCATCTGTGTTGTAGTAGTCGTGTGAATAATCAGTGTCTCATTCTTCTTCTTTATAGTCTCGCTGAGGTTCAGAGGTCAAAAGAGCAAATCAGTGCAATGTTTACACTATAGGATACTTCAAATAGCATAGAAAATATTTTTTTTAAAACATCCCACAGTATATATTATGGGTTCATCATAGCTGTTGTGTGAACTTCCTGTTAGTGCCTTTTTTTTTTATTGTCCATGTCACACTGGTTTGTCCAGAAGCACGTCAAATAAACTCAAAATGCCTTCCAGCTTCCACTTCAGCCTTTTGCATTCAGCAATTGATGTTTGCGAGGTCTTAAGAAGCAATTGTGATGCAAATAACTGTGTCTGATGATCATGAACAATCTTGTTTGCACAGTGGTTATTATAAAAAAATACCAAGCCTACAGCCGATGCTACATCCGTTCTGTTGTGTTAAGTAGCTTTCATTGTCACCACAGCGATCCCTCCTCGTATCCACATCGCTGTCACACTCGTGTTACTTTTTTGAAAAGCCATCAGGATTCGTCTCTGTCAGCTGCCTGTCCCTCAGTCCATTAAAGATGATTGATAGAGCTGGAAAATCTTCCGCCCAGCTGTTGTCGTTGACTCATCCCTGAGAAATTGAAAGGAGCTCAGAAAAGGACCATTCCTCATCAAAAGACCTTTTGTCTATGTTGATGATGTGAAGCAAAATACGGTATTGAAGATAGTGTGTAACTAATTTACAGCTTCTTTTCACAGCTTTTTTTCGCCGGCTCTGTATGCGAATAATTATTACATTACAGATGAAGATGGTGATTAGAGTCACATTTTGTCCTTTATCAGAATATCAGGAGAATATGTAAAGATTAGCTATCCTGCAGGCCGTCTTAACTCACACCTGTTTTAGCGTTGATAAATAATGTTAGTCTGTATAGCTTGTCCTCTCTATTGGTCAAATCTTAACAAAGGAATCCAAAGAAAAGACGTCTGTTTGTCCGACTGCTACTGTTCCTCCTCCTGGCTCTGTTATCCTCTAATGGCTAGTGAGGATTTTTACAGGACAACTTGAGGGGGATTTTATGATGTTTCAGTGTGATTGATAACATGCTCTTGCAGGCATGTCAGGCTTTCAGAGACAGATAATGTGGATTTCTATCTCTCTGCCTTCTCGTGTAAGACACGCTATCAATCAAGTGTAGTGTGGCCTTAACCCGGTAAAATTAAAACCTTTGGAGGGGACGGGAGAGGGGGAGGACCAGGACACACACACACACACACACACACACACACACACACACACACACACACACACACACACACACACACACACACACACACACACACACACACACACACATTTAACAGGGAAGCGCGACAGAATCAGAACACAGATCCACATGATAGCAGGCTCAAAACAGAGAACAGGGCAGAAAATACAGTTAATGATCTGACTATATATCACTGTTGACAGAAGAGAGGGATTAGAGAAAGAACAGTCTCATTTTCACTGTGTGCAGAGGCGTTATTAGATCCTAGCCCAGCTAATTTCATTGCTAAGCTTGTCAATATTTACCAGTAACAGGCGCAGCCCACTATAGCAGACTCAGTCTCCTGCAGAGAGGAAGTACAAGGGGATAATTTGAAAACGTAGTGATTCGCTTACCAGAATCAACCTCCTGAACATCTTTTTCAGGTTGTTGTTGCTTGCTTGTTTTCACACGATAAAGCACTCAAACTGCTAATTAGCCAAGCTGCTTTTGAGATATGTTGTGTGCCTAGTTTTGCATGTTTCTCCTCAGGTTGGCCTTACTTCTCCTTGTTTGTCTGTGTTTTTCAGTTGATGGCTGCATACACAAAGTGGCCGGGTCCTGTCTGTATGATGAGTGTCACTCACTAAATGGCTGTGAAACCGGCAAAGCCAAGATCACCTGCGGCTACGATCTCCCTGCAAGATGTGAGTATCAGTAATTAATATCTTTTTATTTTTTTTGCTTGTTCTGTGATGTGTGCGCTGGTGCCTATTCTATTCTCTAATCGAAACTGCTGCCGTTGAGAGCTACATTCACCTGACAGTTAGTGAACATTAAGATTTAGTGGTAAACATTAGTGTTGAGACGTTGTACTTTCCAGCATTAATCTATATTGTTCTTTTAGAGTAGCCTCATATTTTTCCAAACCTAAGGCTACTGAACCAGCTGGTGCTATGCCATTGGACAGATGCAGAAAATCCCTAGTAATGACTATTAAAAAAAACATGTTTTTTTGTATTTAGTTTTGGATCTGACAAAGGATTTTGCAGTTCATGTGTGCACATGTATCATATTTTGAATTGAGGTCACAGTCTGTGAAGTTTGGAAAAGTATGATCGCATTTTCTAATGAGACTCTAAATACGCACGCACGCGCGCACACACACACATGCACACACACACACACACACACACACACACACACACACACACACGCACACATACCTGCGTATAATGACTGGTCATTAGCGGCCAATGCAAAACCAGAGTGGGATGCATCTGAGGTCCAAAATAAAAACATTTTAATCATAATTTGTTTGTTTTGAAAAGTCATTTGTAATAAATACAGAGTTGTTATTTGGAGGATAATTAATATGATTGGTGCTTGTTGTATAGCTGGATGGGAGTGTCATCTGCACACAAACAAAGACATTAAGGGAGCTATTAGTTGCTTAATTTGATTGATTTTTCATCCCTGATTTATTCTGTTAACGGATCACATAACTCTTACTGTCACGCAGTAAATGATCAGAAGTGGGACTGCACTGTTTTCTTTGTTTTTATGTCTGTCATGGACATAATGTTTTGTAATCAAATGTAAGAAAGTTTATGTCTGTTTGTGTATGTGTGTCAGCTCAAATCTCAGATTTGAGCAGCTTTTATAGTTCATGTTTCCGAGCTAATTTCTTTTGGTAACTGTCCTTAATACGTGTCACTTTTTAAACTTTGTCTCAAGATTGTTCCCTCGCAAACTTGAAATGAAAAACATGATAGGATGGAAGAAATGTCACTTGGTGTAATTCGGTCGAGACAAACGTCCCAGCAGTCCTAACCTAACCCTGAAGGATTTCCGAGAGACAGCCAAGAGAAGACATTGAGGCTCAGATGAAATTAGGTTGTGTTAATACGGTATGTCGTAAAGATGTCAAACAAATGGAGCAGATAAACTGTGAGTCAGTCTTGTGGGCGGCCAGTTCAAGTGTCTGGGGCTCCAAAACAGGGTGCACCATGACAATTTAATAACCTGCAATGTCACCTGGTAGCAATCATGCTGCCATTGGGTACTGTTATTGTAATTATCTCTGGGCAAAACACCTTCTCCATGCTGATAAGTCGTTATAGATTGTGTTGTTCCTTCCCAGGAACAGTCAGTTCGTTTTGGGACGTGATGTTATTTCACATTATCTTTACTCCCAGCTGGTATCATCTTCCTGCTCTGATCCCTGTCATCATCAGCGCTGTCCATTATCTGCTCTTACAAACTAACATATGCTTGACTTTTCATTGTGAGCGCTCGGCACCAAAAAGAGATTGCACTCGTTCCTAAACTCTATCAACTGCTTGGATTTTATTCATTCTGCGTTAATTTCTCGCTCCGACTTATTTGTTCCACCCACCCACACATTATAGAGCTGCCATGACTGCAAACAACTATCTATTCAGTCTATGAAATTTCAAATAATAGTCTATCCACCCCCTCAACGCTGAACAAAGTAAACAAACAAGACAACAGACAATTGTCACATTTTAAAATGTTTCTAAATTTTGGGATGCTAAACGTGGGTGTAGCAAAGGGTAAAAGCTTGCAGTGAAATAACAGTGTATAGGATATTGATTGAAAGTTAATATTGTGTTAATTGCCCTCTGCTGTGGCAAAGGCTAAATACATAAAATTATTTAAACTATTTTTAATATTTGTATAATACAGTGGTTAACTTCAGCAAACAGCTGGATCATTATGATGATTCAGAGGTGGTCATTCTAACTATGAAAAAGAAGAGTGATGGACTATGTAGTACATAAGTTCTGCCTTCTTTAGCAAATATATGATTCGAACTAAAAGTACTCTGATTTTATAATTGTATACATTCCAGAGATAAAATAATATATACAAGAAATACATTTTTCTGTTCCAGTTTTCTATTATTGTTTTATTATGGAAAATCAAACTGATGATCTTGGCCCATCTGCTCAGAATAATGACATGAAGTTGTTTGCTCCGGTGGCTTCTCAGCCTAAAGCACATATAAGTGTGGAAGTACAAACATCACAGAAAAGAAGTGCAACATATATGAAAAGCCAGCTGTAAATTACCTAAGCTTTGGACAAGGGGGAAGAGAACTCGTGTTTTTTACTGGGGAAAACTGGTGAATTGAATGAAGAGCAACATGAGAGTTGTTTATGGAGTTAGTTTCCACATCGCATTGTCTTGTCTGTCAAAATACTTAGACAACTGAAATATTATTATGGTCATAGTGGGTGTTAAACATACAGCATTTGTCGATGTTAACTCTTTGACATATTGATTTCTGTTGGCTGTCAAATGTAAAGACTTTTAAATTGTTGAATGATACCATCAGACACTGAAGTGTCAGGATTTAATTGGGGAGACAAATAACCAGCCAGTGTTATTATAGGACTAGATGTCGTGCCTTATACAAGTGAACGCTCATTGATCTTTTTTGTATCATATTCTTGTTATTTTCGGGAAAACTTTAACTTTGTAAATACATTTTTACAAAGAAGAGATCTTTTTTTTTTTTTTTTTTTTACAAAATGTAATGTTTGTGTATCTGCAGGCCTGCGAACCCGCATTTTCATTGCACGCAAAACTGCTTCTGCTGACGCATGTCTGCAGATGGTGGCTCGTCAACACTTCCAAAAGTGAGAAGAGCACAGACAGATGGACCATTTACGGTTTACATCTTGGCAAAGCCCAGTATTTCCAGCGCAGCCATTCTCCTCCTAGTTTTGCCTGAACATTAGGCTGCGTTTCACCATTTTCTAGAAACGCATAAATATCTCTGAGGATTGCGCTTTCTTTTGGGGACCCCCCTCTTTTGGAATTGTTTCACCGCCTATAATTACAAATAAGTCAATCTAAACCCAGAATGATGCGCAACAAACTGTAAATTGTTTTGCTTTTAATTAACTTTTTTAGGGATTTAAGCTTGGTCTTGTATTGTATCTCTTGAAGTCATCTTGTGATGTTGCCAACAATGCATGGAAATAAGCGCCACCGTTTCTCTTCATCCCATAGCATTTTTGGAGTCTGTGTTATTTGAAGAATATGCCCAAGGATTATGACAGTTAATTTTGTTATTTTTGTAAGAAATAGAGAAATTACAATTTAAACCTAATACTCAAAATAAATGGTAAAGCAATAAAATGCTTCCTTCTGTCCTGGAAAACTACTTCACTGCCCACAGGGAGAAAAGCAGTTGATCTGAAATCAGAGTTGTCCTTGTTTGGAGATTTGATGTGCTGAGGCTATGGAAAATGACTGGGCTAACCCTCCCAATCTCTCCCTCTTTTTATTCTTTTTCTTTAAGACAAGAAAATTGCTGTCCATTACATCCCAGTAAGCAGTTGAGGCTGTGAATCCCAGTGGCAAATTAGCCTTTCCTTTTAAAAGGGCTAAGCACATGTGGGACTGATTATTATGGGGCTGGCCCAAGATTATTAATCAATGACGGTAATTACCCACCTACCATAACGGAAAGCCCCCCCCCAAAAAAATATAAAACTGTCTGGTACATCAATCTGACAAGGAAATTGTCTACTTGCCCAGTTTTTGTTTCTCATCTGTTCATAGATTAATGATCAAATGAAAATGTGATCTCAAGTGTGACAAGTTACGTCACATATTTATGACTCCAATAGTGGAGGATGTGTTTCAATAATTTGCACAATTGTTCCATTTGGTATCAGTATGCAAATGCCTGCAAAGTGACCAAATGGTAAATTAAAATGTAGCTTCCTCGCCTTCTTATAATGTTGTTCATTAGACTGTGTGTCTGGATTGTTCTCCTTTGTAGATACAGATGTCATTTTGCCACCTGTAAACTTTCACTATAGACCGGTTTTTAAAGTAGAAGGTAGAAACGTAAGAAGATAGTCAGTGCTCCAAAATACAATGTGTATAACTCCCGCCTGAGGAGCTACAATGGATGAGTTGTTTGAGTACCCAGTCAGCTAGGATTGTCCAATATGTTGCCTCCGCTGATTCAGGTGCTTCATCTGAGAGTTCATATGGTCTTTTATTCATGATATTACTTCCATTTTGTGTTTGTTTTCAGAGGAGATTTAACAAACAGGTAAAATAGGCACAAACCACGTTCATAGTGTGATCTCACTGCATCCAGCATTGTTCTGGAAAGTATCAACAGAACCCTTTAAAGGTATATATCACATAATCTAATTGAATCTGTATCCCTCTTTTGAATGCACCACACACAAAGATCTTACACTCTGTCTTTACCTTTTAATCACAAATTACCATTTAATATTTTATGATCTCAAGATTGACTGCTTCGTAAAGCTGGAAAAGACTAAGCCATATAGATAAAGATAAATTAAAATTAAAATTGGCAATAATCAAATAAATTCTTCCATTTCTCTACAAGTAAAAATCAAAGTGACTGAACAATAATGATCTACATTTATATTCTATTATTGGAACAGTTGCTTTTGTCATTTAAATGTGTGACACATCTGCAGATGATGTGCATGGACTGAACTCTACAATATCCATGTCTGAATCTTATCATTATTATGCTGCTCCACAGGTCCGCACTAATAACGTTTAGCAAAGACCTCATAGGTTAATCTGCCCTCGCACATTTCTGCCCGAGCTGTCACGGTAGACCTAGAAAGTATTTAGGGTTCAAACCAGAGGTCTGTGAGAGAAAGTTAATGTCCCAAAGGAACTTTTAGATAGAGGTTGGGAGTTTTCACCCCCCCCATTTTCATCCGAAATCTTTTACCCGGTTTTGTTATCCTCCCTCGGGCTACTTCAGATTGACATTTCAAAACCATTGTACTGTTTATTGTTTTTATTCTTTCCTCCAACCCATTATTCCTTGAATTGTAAGTGTATGCTTTCAATAATGAATCCTATTTGGATAGAAGAAAGAAAGGCCAGAATTTAGTTTTATCATGCTGTCATGACAGTGCCCTCTTTCCATTTTAATGTGCTGATTATTTGTGAACATTTGTGTCAATCTGCTGTTTTGCTAACCCTCCAGAGGAATAGGGATCATTGGGATTCATATGGAACCTCAATTCACTCTAACTTATCAGTTGTAAGGATTTAGATCCAGACTTTGGAGCGTTGCCTCCACCCAGCCCCCTCTGATAGTGAGGAGACACAACCTTATCCATGCAGAGTTCAGATGCTGGCAGACCTTTGATTACTCTCTTATCTAAAACGGGATGCTAACTGTTTTGAGCACGCTCAGCTGGCGTTCTGTCTCAACAATGACTGGATTCTTCTCCACACTTCTCAAGCATGCACTCAAGCTTTTCCAGGAACAACATATTTTCTGTCTTTTTTTCTTTTTTCTTTCTTGCTGCAGTTAAACCAGCTTGCTGGCCTCCTGTATCCAGTCAATTTGTGCTCTGTCTGTAGCGACTGTTTTTACAACTAAGGATGTGTTCTCTTGAAGAACATCAGAAGTCCCTATCATAACAAGATGTTATAATGCAGCAGTACACTTCCAATGGCCTGTCAGACAGACACAGACCAGATCTATACTATTTTGGTTGCTATGTGCTTCCCTGTTATTGTCCATGCTTCACACTCTAATAGAACAGAAACAGGTTTACATTATATATTTATACCCTCTGGAGACAGTAAGATGTATAGAGTTTTATGTAGTATGTATTTGATGCGTTTTAAGTGGCACTAAATGTACACTGTTTTCTTTCGCTTTCTTCACTGTAACAGTCCTTTCCTGAGGACTACACATTTTTTGAGGTCTTACTAAGATAAAATGAAGGTTATCGGTGTAATCAATCAAAGTTATTCTAATCTAGTCACAGCAAGTGATGTGTTAAGAAATGAGTATCACAAGGCTTTATGTCATCAGATTTTCTGGTTCATTTTCATATTTCGTTGAGCAGCAGACTGATGAACATTTCCGAGAACATGAGTTATCGTAGCATAATTATTCTCTGAACTAATAACTCTTAAACTAAATGAACAAGTGAACAGGGACAGTCTTTGTTTTGATAACCATATTCCTGCTTTCCTTATTCATGAATCATTGCCACAATGAAAGATAATGTCTAATCAGCCTGATGACTGAGCTGCATAACTCAGTGGCTTTACTAATTTTATAAGCATGACATCTGTACACGTGCACAAAACGAGCAGAGATCCTGAGCTGCTGCTGCTGCTGTTAGAAATGCTGTGATCGCAGCTTCAAATGTTTCTTTCAGCATCAGATTTTCAGCAGCAGTATTATTGGTGCGAGCTCCTGAAACTTCCAGGCGCACAGTTAGACAAAATACCTTTGGGAGACGCATCTCAGTTCGGTTCACCTCCTTCTTTATCTGCTGCTCCCTTTCAGTACAAAATGGGAGTCTCTAGTGTTTACTGTAACGGCACCTGTGCTAATAATACTAATCATCTGCCTGTGATAATTTTTTCTCCCTGATAGCATGAGGAATCTTTCCCATGCCCTATTTAATCCGGGAGACCAGGCCGTCTGTTCCGTCTCTTTCCACTCAGCAAACACAGATAAATCACGGCAAAGTACCCACTATTAGTAAGTGACATCCAGCTCATTCTGATTAAATTACCCCCTCGAACATTATCGTTCTGCCGAGCGTGTTTATCAAAGTAGTCTCCGCCCCATCACATACAGCAGGGCCGACACGTTCAGTGGGCCATCGGACAACCCGTAATTTGTTAATCTGGGTACAACTTGTTGTTCACGAGGAAAGGATTTAGTCTTGTTGAGGATCTTCTTTGCTTCACTGTTTTCCTTCAGGTTTTATATGGTTAAAGCATTCAGTGTATTGTGCAGCGTTAGCAATAAAAACAGAGTACAACTACTGGCCTGACAGGTGTTACAGCACATGGGTGTAGATTATTGGATTTTTGGGCCTATTTTTTTTATTTCACCTCACTATTGTTGAATGACTGAAAACCATGCATGGTTGACCACACGTTGCTACTTTATCTTGTAGGGTTCATTGAATTTTCTCAGCCCACAAAAGGGTTGTAATATTTCAGAGCTAATATATGACAAAAGAAAGAAAAAAACATTTTATGTGAGTTTCATGCAGCAGCAGTTAGGCAACTTTAATATTATTAGCCTTGCTTTTCACATGAAATTGGTAAAAAGGCAGACGGCTGAACAGACTGTACTTTATCTCTACATAATGGATCAAGTACACGCGGTGTGACTGTTACAAGGTGTGTGTACCCCCCCCCCACACCATTTTGGAATCAAGGCTAGAGTGAGTGAAAGAAATCCTTTCTTGTAGTAGATAAATTAGTGGGGCTTAACTCAACCGTGGTGGCCATCACAGTCCCCAGCACACACACGGTGCTAAGTCAACATCTTCTCTACTGCTCTCTGTTAGCACTCACATCATAAAAGTCACTTCATCTCTCCATGCACACTCCATTTACCAGACGGGGTTTACCACTGACCTTCTCAGACGGTCTTGATTGTTTTAGTGTTTTTGTCTGGTGCCTCAGTCACTCAGCCTGTCACTCATTGTGGCGTGAAGTGTTTATAGTTTAAAATATAAAAGTGGCACTTTTTCTGTTTGGTTTTGTTATAGTGGTTTAAGTGAGTTATAGCTTTTAATCGTTATTATTAAAACTGCAAATCAAAAAATTAGATCAATAAAAGGTGAGGGGCATTTTTCCCAAAAAACAAAACTTGAAGAAAAAGTAATAAAGCTTTGCTGCATAAAAAAATAATGGTCAGACCTTGCTGTTAGGATAGAATTTTAAGCTGTTTGTGATTATACCCTCCAAAATTTCAAGATGAATTAATGATCGGATACCAAGGAGAGGCCAGCTGTTTTTAGCATTATTTATGAGAGAAAAACTGTCTTCTTCTCCAGACTAATCAGCTCACTCTCTGGCTTCTTATTGGCTCTAATGGGTGCACTCTCAAGGAACAGAACAAATCTAATTTCTCTGCTCATCTGTAGAGGCCCAAGTACTCTCCTATGTGCCTCTCTTTTCAGATATTTGTGTTTCCTTTGTTGGCTGGCCTGTCAGTCTCCCAAGCCTCTTGAGGACTGGAGTAATTTGGTAATTTTGCCTAAACGGTGATACTGTAATTATGTGGCATCAGCTGCCTAGCTGTCAGTGAGACGGCCAATGGTCATTCATCACCAGAAACTATAAGTGTGAAGGGGGGGGTGGGGGACATGCTGACTGATCGGGTAAACACTAGCAGAAAGAAAGTGTGGTGGTCTCACCCCCCCCCCCAAAAAAAAAAAGGCTGAAAATAGGAGGTGAAAGACCTTTGGAGTAATGGGGTGCAGGAGCAGCAACAGCCTGTGTGGTGGCCGGCTTGTTTGACTGAGATAGGGGGGCATCAAGGCGTGCCTGAGCCCCAGAGCGACAGTGATGTATCGGGGGGGTTTGGGTAGGGAGGGCGGGGGTGAAGTGGGACCCCTAGAAGGTCAGGTTTGAAGTGGAATGTGGCAGCAGCTCTAATGCAGTCCTGCCTTCCCATCACACACAGCTCCCATCTGTCCACGAGTAAGCCTGGCTTAATGAAGGCTGTCATTATAAAGGGCTCATCACCCAGTGGTGGCACATTTACACACACACAGAGAGCCATCACGACTGAAGTAAAGCGGCTGCCAAAGACGGTTACAGTTTTAAAATTTGGATTTAATGTTGAATAGACCTTTTTTTTTCCTAACACAGTAGCAGGGCTGATTCCACAAAACTATGGCTCGGCATCACAAAAAGGAAAACAATTCCAGGTATTCTACCTACATGTGTTAGCGGTACCTCATCAGATTAAAGGGACACTTCACTAATTTTCACCTGGTTTTTAACTTTACTGTCCCTAATTCTGAAAACACGTTTCTGTAATCCACTGAGTAAAACCAGACAGAGGAGGAACGGAACAGTCTTCACACTTTTCTGAACGAAACTCTGGAGGATCCGTTTTTCTACATAGTTTTTCTGTTTTTCCTTAAGTCTAAGTCCATTCCTTTTTTGTAAAAGGAATAACTGCCTAAGGATTACATTTTTAAGGGAAAGATTTGGGGGATTTTGTTGTTTCCAGATGGAGCTTTTCTTTTAAATGTACAGTGCAGACAAATGCATGTAAAGATAGCTGTAGAAATCATATGAAAAAGTTACCTAAATGACAAAAACAAATTTGGCTTCATGCTAATTTCTCAGTCTGTTTGTGGTGCATGTCGCCAATTTAAATACTATGTGTGATGTATTCACCATATTTATACAAATGTTTATAAAAGTGAAGTATGACATTCAGACCAAGGTGCTTTCAAAGTAGTTTTTTTTTTTTTTTTTTGTAGGTGGCAAGCTTTCTTTTTTTGTTTTTGTTTACACTTTCTCTGATCCTCCTTCATATCAAACCATCTTATTTAAAATAGAATTATATCGTCTGTTTTGAAGATTGACTGTCTTGCTACAACAACAGTATTGTGGTGTTCAGCAAGGCTTCAAGGCTTCCCTGATACTGTGACTGAGGCCAATACGAAACTCTGCCACTCATTCCTCGGCGACAATAGTGCACAGTTTATGGGTAACACTGGCATGTCTCCACTGTTGACAGTGTTGTTATCTCGAGAAGAAAAGCGCATTTTTAATCTGATGGCTTTGTTTACCTCTCATCCAAGACTAAGGATAAAAACTAATTAAGAACAGGGAGTACCAGACTCCTGTAGTGCCATTTTCACAGCTAATTATGCATGAATACAGACTGCCTAAATAGTTGCTCCCTAGTCTTTGATGTTCTTTTCACTAAATTGCTATGGTTACTTCTGCTCATTAGGCTTTTAAGATGGTAAACTTTGACAGGTTTTGTCTTAGTTGTTTTCACTTTATATCCCAGAATCCCTCTGTTGAGGGTGGAGACGTTAGTATACTTCATTCTTAAATATATTCCTGTGTCCTGTATGTGTATCCCTGGTTGCCATTCATGAGTTTAATGTTGTGGATTTAGAACTGCGCTGCGGTCTTTAAAAACCATTAACCTTCCCATAAAAGTGCATATGGCTCTCTATAAACCCTAATGGGTAACGGGACCAATACACGGGAGCCTATGTGTTCGTCTGGGGGCACCTCTTTTGAGAAATACGGAAATGAGACTCCATAAAAAGGAAAATAAAACTTATTTTTGATAACATTATGGTGTTGGGGTGTTTCCCAGATTTCTGTCTACCTTAGTTTAAGTGCTGTCTCGATCAATATGTTCCCAAGAAATTAAAGTTTCTATACCTGTGTGTAGATTTTATTGCCTGTAGAAGTTAGAATTTCTAACATTTAATTCAAATGTATATATATATTTTTTATTTCCCTTACCTGCCTATAGTTCACACCACACGGAAATGAAACAAAGTTTTACATGTGTACAGCCTTTTGCCTTGAAGCAGTTTGGTTTTCTGAGTAATTTAGCTCTGCACCTAAACAACTAAGCAGAGCATTGGGGAAAACAATCACACATGATGGAGGTTTATAACTGAAATGTGTAAAAGTGTAGTATCATATTTTCACACTGCATAGTTACGATAAATTAATATTGCTGGATATCAAATCAAACTGATCTTCAGAAGGCATAATGGAGGCTGTTTGATCACACTTACTTCAGTGCCTATAGCAATTAAACATGTAAGTGGATATATCAAAGATTTATTTTGTAACAACTTGAGACTGACTATTGACCGCAGTAAACCAGGACATGTTTGCTTATAAGTGTTTATGACATGTGTTGGCCCGAGGCGCTGGTGTTCGGGCCATCATGCCGGCTCTGTTTCCCAGGTTGTTTTAAA
Organism: Brachyistius frenatus; assembly: GCF_029030835.1. NCBI lineage: Eukaryota > Metazoa > Chordata > Actinopteri > Embiotocidae > Brachyistius > Brachyistius frenatus. The sequence goes on from NW_027210607.1 coordinate 6,638,450, forward strand.
GGCATTGCAAGGTGAGAAATGACTCCATGGCAAGTAGTTTTATGGTGATCACCTTGAGTCGTTGCTCTGGCCAGGAGACTAGTGAATGTAATGGATCTGATGGGAGCCCTCAGTATAGATTTATGAAAGTGCAGGGCTGGAGGGGAGGATCAGTCACCTGCCTCTGTTTTCCACAGACCAAGAGACAGCAATGAATAACGTCGGAGAGCTAATCCAAGGCGACAGTGTTTTGACAAACAATGCACAGCGACTGTTTCTGGCAGTTGTTACAGATCCGCAAAGTTTACTTATCCAGCATTTCTAGAAACTTTTTCAAAAGACTAAACATAGCATGTTGAAATTTTAATTGGGAACAAGCCACTGCTACTGCAGTTTTGTCTGAGAAGTGATCTCCCTGTGAAAGGATGTATTATCCTTTCCAAATAATCACACACACACACACACACACACACACACACACACACACACACACACACAATTCAGCATGTCACGCAGCACGTGGCCGTGCAACGAAGGAGGCAGAACGTGTCGGTAAAGGTCCCCTCCATGTGCGTGGTGGTTAGGTTGGCAGGGCAAGCAGGGGAGCGTCCGGATCAAGTTTCCCCCTCCTGCTGTCTAATTATTGACCCATCTGGTATTGTCTTTTCAATTGTTTCAATTATGATGGCACTGGTGTTGCTCAGCACCCTGGCGTCAAGGCATGCATAATTCATGTGCAACACCCTGGACTCCACTCAGAGTAGTGGGTTTGAGCTGAATGTCAATACCGCCTCATGTCCCCAGTGGAGCACAGGGTTGTCTGTATTGACAGCAAGGCAGATAAGGAGAGCAAAAGCAAGTGCTGCCAAAGACAGTGGATAGTGATGCTATCATGGAGCATGTAGGTGAAAAGATTTCTTCTTCAGCGCGTGCAAGTGTGTGTCATCGAGAAGTGAGCTGCCTTCACAGCTTGTGCTTCCTGTCGCCTAATATATGACCTCATTATTGACACCCCCAGACCTTAAAATCAATAGTGTTCAATTACTCATCAACCACAGACACGGCATTGTTTACGAGGAAATCAGAGCCAACCAAGGTTTAACTCTCATCAGGGCTTTGACCACTGTTTCTATCACGGGAGAGAACAGAGGCAGAGAAAAAAGGGTAAAAGTCAATCAGGAGAAAAGGTTTGCAAAGTGTGACTGTTCATTAAGAGGTGTGAAGATGAAAGGCAGAAGGGGTCACATTTTTGGACACCTCACTGTAATGGAGGTGCTTCTGGGGAGGCAGTACATGACATCTCTAAAATATATCATTACTAGATGCCATTGGCAATTGTTTACCCACAGATTGAAGCTCAGCAGATGATCAAAGGAATCTCATATTTTTCACAGTAGCAGACTTATCCACCACTGTCTTTTGACAAGACACTTTGTTTTGACACAAGACGTAGGGAAAAAGTCATGTTAATGCAGACTGCATGGGCGCTCAAGAGTACCAACACCATCTGCACTACTTTCGCAACATTATTTAACAACCTTGAATTTTAAGGTTTTTATTTTTCCCAGTTGAATCGGAGGTGTCTTTGCATATCCGATTTTAATTTCCACCATCATTGTTGTGAAAGAATCATTGATGTAGTACTTGTGGACCTATGTGACTCATTCAGTATTCATGCAGTGACCTCTCGCAACAACTCACCTTCAATTGCAGAGGTGCTCTCATGCACACTCGCCTATACTGGCCTTCAGCTCCGTCTCTCGTCCCCCTGCAGTCTGGATGTGCGAAGAATAAGCTGTCAGAGCCGTAACAAGATAGAGATTTCATTTTTGCTATATGCATCTCAGAAGACCCCAGCATGTGAGAGCTAAATGACTCCTCTTCCTACCGGGGAAAAAGTCCACACGGGGAACATTAACCTCCTGCACCTCATCCAAGGACATTTGTTTTAGTGAAAAACTCAATTTTCCAGTGCGCCGACATCAACAGACATCAGTACCATGATGATGAAAAGGAAGGATGTAAATTCATGTGTTTCATCTTACGTTAAATGGCTCCTGGTGTTTTGAACCGTGCCGAGTCTGTTGTAAGATCTCAAAGAAATAACCAGTTTTCATTTTCCATAACAGCAGTTGACGCCAATTATATCATTAATAAGGCTAATGAATTGCACTAAAGCAATGTGTTCATGTAAAATGGATAACGTGTTAATTAATCAGTTGTTGTGCTGTTTGTTACGCCAGCTGCCCATTGGGTCGTTAAGGCAGCCATTGTACAGACATGTCAGGGACCTTGTTGCCCTGAATTAAACCTCTCTTACTCCCAAGATGCCGGCTTGTTGAGGCAGCTCACAGCCTGAGTGCTGTAACTCCAGGAAAAGTGTTCTTTGGATTGTACTTTCCATGAAACACTTTGAAATGATGCCAGATTGAGGAGACAGATTTCATGGTTTCCTCGTTTTAAAGCAACCACAATGTTTTTGTCAAAAGGACTTTATGGATGCGAGATTCAGCAGGTATTTTTGATTCTGAAAAAAGATAAAATAACGCTGGAAAGTTTGGTCATCTTTCATTTGTGTCTGTTCATTACGCTAGTTGGTCTCAACAAGCCTCAGAAATGTCTTCTAATTGTAATCTTAATCCTCACTGATGTATGGAAGTTTTGATGTGAGCGGGAGCTGATAGGTGGGAATTTGTCAAAATTAACTGACTGTCAGTCTGTTTATTCTCTGTCTCAAAAGCTTTGTCATGTTTGAATTTCAGGCAGCATGTTGTATGAATTGTAAAGGAGGGCATGTATTTCCCTTTGTCTGAAAATCGCTGTGATATTTGGTCTCCAGTCAGGTTTTTCATGGACACTTGAAAGGCACATACTTTATGCTGTGACATTTACTGCATGGACTGTGTGTACATGGAAGAATTGACAGGAAAACATCCTGTCTGTGATGGAAGCTTTTCAGTAGATCTACCCGCGAATACTCTAATAAGCTTTACCTCACTAGTTACTCATGACAGCAAGGCTCAGACACACCACGGGAAGGCAGAAATAGAAAAAAATATGGAGACAAGACAACCATTTCTCAAACCATTGTGCTCACTCTAGTGGAAACATTATTTTTCTGTTGATGTAGGACACAAAGCCAGGCTGTTGTCACCCTCTCCTGGCATAGCGACACACGCACAGCTGCACACCCCACCCCTCCGCTCATCCACCTCCTGCTCCGGGGCCATCGATCGGGAGCTGTCATGCTCTCAGGGGGAGTCGTGTGGGCTTCTTCCCTGGCACAGCATCGCCCTTCCTTGGTAGAGTCGCAGAGCAGCAGGGGGGCCAGGGGAATGGAGGTTGCAGAGAGTTGTTGAGGTGGGAAGGGGAGTGTGGTGGTGGTGGTGGTGGTGGGGTGGAGAGTGGGTAGGGGGGTTGTGTGGCAAGCAGCTGCTTTCCTATGGATCACTTCATTAATATCCCAGGGCAGAAATTTGAGGGGCTGCTGCAGACTAATTAGCCTTGTCTGACCCTCCCATCTCAGAGAGGTTGCTCCTTTCCAATTCCTGCAGAAATAATGCAAAGCCAAGTAACCCCCCACTGCCATAACCAACACCCATTCACTGTCAGTTTTTTTTTTTTTTTTTAAAGAACAGAAGCAGTAAAGTCTTCCCTGCAACTGTGTCCTGTATTGCAACTTCTTAAAAGTTTTTGATGCCTCTTGTCTGATGAAGCATCATAGAGTATATCATGCCGTTAAACAGTCCCATGTCATTTCTTACCTGTCTTTGTCCATCTCCGTGTGTGTGTTTGCGTAATGAGCAGTGTCCGTGACACCCATGGGGGGCAGCAGGGACAGTGTAGCACAATGGGAGCAGTGTGTGTGTTTGGTGCCAGGAGACAAGAAGCCATCCCTCATTAGTGTCATCTGTTTTCCCAGATGGCAGGGTCAGGGTAAGAGGGAAGCTTGATGAAAGGACTCGTCCTGCAGGGTGACACTCACTCGGCTGCGCAGCGCTCAGCTAAGGTTCCCAAAGTTCCCGGCTCTCACAGGTGATACTAGGGCTTTAGTAGGATTCACATTCAGAGAGAAAGAGGGCTTCGTGTTCTCAATCCTGCTGTACAGCTATGTACCCATGCTGCAACCTGATGAGTTTAAGATAGAGAAGAAAAGTTAACTCGAGAAGGTGACATTTCAACTTGTTACTCTAAAAGCAAAAAAAAAAGAATGTGAAAGGGGGATGTAATTACTTTAACCTGCTATTCTCAAACAGAGCTTTACAAATATTTCCATGCAACATGCTCTAATGATTTTTTTAGTGACTCATTAGGGGTCCAACAAAACGCCAGGACGCCATGTGTCATGGCTCAACACCGTGAAAGAAGGCGGAAGCTCTCTGCCTTGGCCTGTGAGGCAGCATCAGCTCCTGCGAGAAGGAAAGAATAATGAGTGCTTTTACATTTTACCTTGAAAACTCAACAAACGGCTCTTATACCAATTAAGAGCTTGTTTTGCACTGGAGTGGCCATTATCAAATCTGACCTTCCAATTATTTTTCTCGTTTTCTTCTGGATTCTGTCACCCTAGTTTGCCCGGTCAGGCCTCCGAGCCCCAGAGGATGGACAAGGAATGGGTAATGGTTCTCCAAGCGGAGAGCCAACGAGACGCAGAGACACTGCCACTACAATGCTACCCTGTCCCTGTCTTGTTAGCAAAATCTTCTCACCATTGACAATAGAAAATAATACATATCTCTCACTTTTTTACACTCCCAATGCTTGAATAGGTTGGATAGAATTTGTTGGTGTCTTGATTTGGAAAGATTTGGAAAAGTTTGTTAGAGCTTTAGGTTTAGTAGGTACATTTTGAGGCGCAGTAAGATTTACAACAAGAAAAGGTTCCTTTTGTTTTAGGATTTTCATTTTGCCTTTACATCAGTGTCTCCTGTCTGGATCCTGTTGGTGTGCTTGTCTGATGATGACAGTTGTTGAACAGCTGTATGTAGCATGTTCACAGACCTGTCATTGGATACTCCCCGTCTCCCATTTGTCCCCACAGAAATATACGCACGCCGCACGCACGCACGCACACTGAATAAGGAATATGACCTGTGCTGTTTGTGGTAATGGAGATGAGGCAGTGGGGAGATAAAACAGATCTGTAGTAAGCAGGTTAAAGATTTAAGGGTTGAATGCAAACAGTGGAGGGATTTTTGTTATCTTGACAAGAGCTTTTGCTGCTTTAATTTGATTCAGTAAAGCAATGATCGTAGCAGGATGTCACGCTGAGGGTTTTGCACCTTTTCATCTCTAGTTACTACTTCTGCCAATCTTCCAATGACAGATCCGGTTATTTATTTATTTATTTGGAAAAATGTGAAAAGAGCAAGGATTTCCAGAATGATCTACATCTCCTGCGATCTTGACTTAATAGTGACCAAACCACACACACAAACAACATCATTTTGAACGGTCAATGTTACTTCATTCTGACCTGCTCTGACTCTTGTATTCTCCTGCTCTGCACTCACAGAATTTGAGGTGTAGAAGATTTGCACATGCTTTGAATATTATGGTGTGCAGGCGGATGTATAATAACATTAATTTAGAATGAGAGGAATGAAGGATTAAATGCCAAGAATGAAGTGAAACTGAAATGAATGCTATTCACAGATCTGTTGAATGCATAAAAAAAAAAAAAATTTGCGTAATAAGCCTTGAAACCTAACTGAGACTTTTCATAGGAAACAACCCAAAGCCAATCACAGCCAGGTTACCTTTCAAAAGCTGCAATTAAAACTAACCACAAAGACTTTTACAAAGCTTCACCAACCGTCCCCTGTTTAATTCAGATGGAGCCACAGGACTTTTTAACTGTTCTCTCGCTCTGCTCTGTGAAATAAAATGGTAAATTTCAACTCAGATGAACATTTGACCCCCGGCTGTGTTTCTGTGCTGCTGAGGTCATCTCAAGTCTGGCTACAAGAGAAGGCTTTGTTTAATTCATCATCCCCCGAACATTGTTTCTGTCTGACTGCAAGTAATGACTCCATTAGCATTTTCCAGCGGAGCAGTGGGTACAACCTGCGACCACATGCATGAAACGGAGATTTCACAAACCAATGTACTGTGATTATTAAGTCTAAAGAACAGCATGTAGGAGGATGGAAACAGTAAAACAAAACCAAACAAACTGACATGGGGATTGGAACAAATTCAATCAAATCAACTATCATGTCAGTGTGGGTAAAACTTCACTGAGTAAACCATCAATAAAACTTAGTGTCACTGAGCATTAATAGCCACAAAACAGAATGACAGACATATACTAGTGTGGGATTTCTGCGCACACATTGTTAGCTGGGACGTAATTAGTCTTGATTAAATTGTCATTTTCATCACAAACTGCCACAATGTATCTTTTTTGGTTTGAATCCTACTTTTTTTTTTTTTTTTTTTAAACCTGCTCAGCGTTAAAATCCTGTGAAGTCTCATTTAAACTAAACAGATGTGAAGTGTCCGAAGAAAATTCGGGAGGAAATATGCTTGTCAGCCTCAGTGACTTCTTTCATGTAATCCTTCATCAGGATTGGTTGTCTGTTTTAATCATAGATCTATGATACATACAATATACATTTATCATATGTACAGCAGTTATGTCACACGTTGGTTTGTGAACTGCTGTTTGGTATGTTGGTCATCGTCAATCCTGCTAGTTGGTTGCGGTTTGGAGCCAGAAGAGACCACATTGGGACGAGCTGTGGAGGAGTGAGCGGTGGATCTGACTTGATCTCCAAGGTCACTATTCCCGCCCACCTATAGCAGAAACCTGACTGCACCACAGGCCTGTCAATCCAGCCAACACGGCTCACGGAAATATCTCATTTTGAGGCCTGATATCTAAATAATGATGGAATTATTTTTAGATGGAGAACCAGAAAACAAGGAGTGACTTTAGCCAATGACACAATAATGACTTGTGGAAAATATTTATTGACTTTGTATTTCATGAGAGAAGTTGAATGGGAGTCTATGGAGCCAGAGCCTTTTTGGAACCAACCCCTAGGCCTTTGGTGGTATTGCAGTTTAAGGCACTTCTGCACTTGGATCGCTTTTCCGACCTGAAAGCTTCGTCCACTTTTATATACAGTCTACGATTTTCCTTTATGTTGTGGTAAGTCCTAGGTGTACGTCTCATCCTCAAACTGTTTCTGCTCCAAGCTGCCCATCATGGGAAAAGCAAAAGCACAGAGTCAGGGCAAGTAATGGAATCAAAGATACAGTCAAGACACGTCAATATTGTTGAATAAGAAAGCACCACAAAAATGGCAAAATGCACGTTGCAGAGCACTGCAGCTGCAGAGACGAGCGCCGGAGGTTCTGATTGTGGTGTGTGGGATGAGGAGGAGATCAAATGAAGTCTAACTTCAGACTTGTATGCTTGAAGAAGTTCCTAGAGGTATTTATATAGTTTTTTTTTTCTAAATAAACAGCAGCCTTATTGTGCGTGGCTACTTGGACTGATTGCGAGACAGGAGAGGACATTTAGGATGTGCAAGGTTTTTGGGTTGTTGTTTTTATTATCAAGAGTAGAACCTTAGTAAGATGCTCTGTGCGTGCGTGCATTGGATTATGGGACTCTTTTTGCCATGCACACTGCTTGTGGAAATCATACGACTCTTCACTCTCTCTCTCTCGAGTCATGTCACCACTCGAACATGTTGAACACTTGCTCTGTACGTGCCACTGAAATATAAAGGCACTAAAATACGTATAGTTGAACACATGTGAAATGCAGACAATTTGCATCAGTTGGATTAACAACAACAACAGCTGAGATTGTTCTGCTCTGTTTTAAAGGAAGTAATACCATGGCTGCTCTTAGTAAAACATTCATTGTGAGCCATCTGCTGTGGGGAAAGTAACAGACAAAAAACAGCCACTGATTGTTAGATTGTTGGATATTATGAGAACAAAATATCTATCCTAGTCGGAGAGATGTTCGCTGCATTCACAATCTATTTGCGTATTTTTATTTCATTTTTGTATTTGACAAAACAGCAGTACATTATTTTTGATTAACACTTGACACATCTGAAGCTGCATCGCCCAGATTCGGGCGGCTTTATAATTCTGTTGCATATGCAACAGAATTCCATTTCAGTGGAGTACATTTTGAAACAGATGGTCCCTTAGCAACCAGACACTTTGATGTTTGATGATGTCTGGTCTCTGACTAGCTATGTCATTTCAGTGAATCTACTGATGTGAAATGCACCAGGGTCCCCTTAAGTAACTCATTCAGTCGGGATTGTACCTTTTTGACTGATAGAAGAAGTAACTCATAAAATTGATGTGAACAGTGCACATAAATGGTGTGTATTTACAGTCCGAATTGCTAATTTCCAGGCACCTCACATGAAATAGATTAGAGGTGTAGTTCTACTGCTATAGTGAATCAGTAATAATCCTGGTTTTACGAGAAAAACAACCGAGTCCACAAAGAACAGTGAAATTAAATCCTGCCTTTGCAGGTTGGAGTTTGTGAAAAACAAAATAAAAGTGTGCCTATAAAAAGAACATGATGTACTGTGTATGAAGCAAATCAGTTATTATGATGTATTAATGTTGCTGTTAGCGCTGTTGGAAACACATCAATGTTTTTCTATCCAACGAGAGTAATTTCAGGTGTGTTTGATGAGAGCTCTTGGATTATGTAAAATAAAAAAAATTAAAATAACAATTTGAAACTCAGTATGGATCTTGTAGATAAGATTTTATTTATAATATCATATGGATGCCATTAAATGGCCCGCAGCCACTGTGAAGAGACCCTTTCAAGGTGAAAAAGTTCTGGTGTCCCCCAGCTTGTCACATATTTAGCAGTGACAACAAGTAAACCTGCTGAATGGAGATCAACATTATTGCTGGTCAAAGCACTTCTCTCCAACTTTTATTTCATTTCCGTTCACTTTTATTGTGTTATTGATAGAATTATATGAAAGCAATATCTCTGCCAGACTCCTTGTGCGGTCTTTGTGAAAGATGATATTCTGGCATTAAACCCACCTGTTTCGCCTCAAGTCAGTGAGTGTGCTGTGTGGGTGTGTGTGGGTGTGTGTGGGTGTGTGGGTGTGTGGGGGGGAGGGGGGTGTGCTTTCTCCGGTCACACACACATGCATTGCGTGTATATTTGTATGTGTTAGTAGACATTAGAGCAGGCAGGAGTGTGAAATTGACCTCAGCCTCAGGATTATTTGCCCCTAGAGAGAGATGGAGTGGCCACCCACATATCAGCCAATATCAGTGTGTATTAAGTTGACAATAAAATTAGCTGTTTGATGTCAGTCCCTGACTCAACACATCCATTTCAGCCTGAGTTTATCAGTGTTTTGGGATAGCTTTTATTAGAGGTTTATTTGTTTAGCCTTTCTTTCTTCATGTGTGCAGTTTTGGATTGTATTTCTTCTACGTCACTTTACAGACTCGTTGTTCATGTTTTGTTTTTCCACTTACCGCCATTAGTGAGACGCTTTCAAAAATTGCATCAAAAAGAGCAGAATTAGAGTTTGAGTTGTGAATATTAATACGAATTTGCCTACTTATTCATAAAGAAGAATAAAGAAACAAGCATGCTGGCTCAGAAATGTCCTTGCATAAAGTAGCTGTTAATGGCTCACCAGACATGCAAAAGAAACGGCTGCTTATTGACCCTTTCATTTACGTTCGCTTCCTCACCGTTTTGTTTCACCAGCTCGAGTTAGGACTGCTTTATTTGTCACAGACCAAACTAGCATCAGATAGATGTCTTTCATCTATTAGCAGATAGCCTCAATCTAGATTGACAGATGGCGGATGGCTATTACACATCTGAAGCCCTTTCTAAGTGGAGTGCTGTCTCATCCGTGACTTGTGTTTCCAGTTTAAAGGCCCTTTCAAGCTGGTCAGAAGGATTGCTGCACTGCAGTCAGATACTCCTGTGGTTACTAATTATTGTTCTTGACTTGTACTGCTATTGTACATGCTCTCTCTCCCTTTTAAATGATACTAGTAGCTTGTTAAACCGGAGTGTATCAAGATACTCTGTGAGAGCACCACCAGCCTGTGGATTACTGTGAATATTTGTGCAGCAAAATCAGTGTGTTCAGTCACAGGAAAACACCGGGGGAGTGTGTCTGTTTCTTCTGTGTTGATTGCATTTTATTTTTATCATCATTAATGAGATGCTGTTGACCTTTCATTAATCTCTCAAATTAAATATTTTACCTCGAATGGTTGATGTGTCCTTAAATCATTTTAGTTTAAATGTTAATTTATAAATGTGAATGTCATGCCATGGTATGCACACGTACACCCCCCCACCCCCCCCCACACACACACATACACACCCTTTCACGAAATGTGCCTGAAGCAGGTTTATTATTAGTTATATTTCTGAGTAAGTTTCTGTGCTTATATGTATATGCGCGCGTGTTCTTACATTTACCACACAACCACACAATACAGATTTAGGGTCCATTTGATTTAAAAAACAAAACAAAAAAAAAAAAAAAAAAACTGTTTGTCCTTTCCATGAGTTTTCAATTCATGTATGCGTGAGTGTTTTCAAAGTTGTTTCATCTCACTTCCATGTTGCACATTTCTCATGCCTGGTGGGCATAGTGCCATCTAGTATGCAGTCAGATCCGCCCTCACTCCTCAGCTCGTCCAAATATGGCCACATCTGGCTCAAAAAAGGAAGATGGTGACAGCCAAAAATTCCAGACTCACTTCATGTCATCCTCTGGTATCAAACCTTTCAACTCAGGAGGTCATCGCGACCAGTGTAAGAAGGTATTTAGCTCACTTTACTTCCAGTGGATTGCCATACAGATTCTACATTTTCATCAGTAGCTTTCAGACAGCATATTAAGACGGTATCCCATGGGGGTGGAATTGTTTATTTCTCTGATGCTATTTTGAACACAGCAGGACTGGACATGTGGCATGTTGCTAGTTAAAGAGGCGGATTACCCATGGAGGTATTGCTGTGTTGATTTCTCCTCCATGAGAAGCCATTAGCCTGCGGGGGCAGTGACGAGGTCTGCCCATTATTCAGGGACAAGGTGGTGGAAATGGAGAGGGATAAGACACAATGTGCTCAGGGCCAAGCCGCTCACTCCGCTGACCTGCTTCTCAAATGGCTTTTCCACACTCTCATAAAAGCCATTGCGCTGCATTTTAAAGAATAATAGAATTGCTGCCTCCTCCCCGAGAAACTATTTTAGCTTTGTAATTCCTTGGCACTGGGGCATTTCTTTGAAGGTGACTTCACAGCAAGTTTTCTTTTTACACCTCACAAATGCCTATAACAAAAATCAAATGCTCCCTTAAAGAAGGGCAGCATGAGCAAAGCTGCTTTTGTCGCTACATCAAGCTATAAGAATGAGGCTGTGGAGAAAACAAATTCCTTCGATGTTTTTGAAAAACGGAGGGTCTGTGAGGGGCATGTAGGGGAGTTCTCTGTGACATTTTAGTCACTATTACACTTGACTTTTGTCTCTCAATATCTTGTGCACCTCTATGTCTTTAATTCATGCTATTTTAACCAATCGTTTACCTATAAGGTGCAGGAAAATATCCAGAGGGACCAAATTTAAAAATTCATGTGCTGTGGGATTTTCATCAGGTTATCTGTGTATCCATTTGCAGCTCGTGTACGACAGCACTTAAAGCTGAGCAAGGCTTCTGTGCACCAGGTTGAATTTAAGAACACAAACAGTCAGAGCAACACATTACTGTGTTTTCCTTTTGTTATAGATCAGTGATTTAGGATTACAGTAAGAATGCAACTTTAAAAGTAATCCCTGTAAATTAGAATCTCATGCAGCCTAAACTTTATTGTCTTTTGTGTCTCTTCTGCCACTGTGGACGCTGTGTCACGATCCATGCTTATAATTTGGCACATTGTTTGCTTTATTCTTGTGGTAAATTATGTTTTTTTTTTCTGTGTACGTCTTTTGACCAAATCAGAAAATATTTGTTTGACCACAGTTAGAACAGTATACAGCCCGCAGCTGTGTGAGCCATGTTGAGAAGAATAATGTTTGGTCTTTACCTTTTTTATGGCATCGTCTGCTGACTGCTGAGCTGAACTGGCCCACTCATCAGAATCGTGGCACAGGAGAATTAACTTTTTTGTGAGAGTCGATGGCTAACTTTATATTCACGACATAAGATTGACGATGCAAGAGAGCATTTACCACACTGAGGTCTTCCTGCACAGTACAGCGGATGCTGTTATGTTGTTAAGAACTGATTGTTGTGGATTGTGTCCTTTTCTGGTAATTGAGAACTTAAAAGGATATATATATATATACACCGTTTTTGAGACATATTTGATGTCACATCTCTCACAATGTGACTGAACTGCTTTACCCAGGGGCCATGTGAGGAATTGAAGCCATTCTGTGACGCATCTTACACCTGAGTGAAAGATCACAGCCCTGGTTGAATTTATTGACGCAGTTGTGCAGGTTGGTCTCGAGAAGCTCTTGACCGCTGTCTTCTTATTCATTGAGAAATTATTGTGAAATCCGTGTCCCCTTAAGCTGCCGGCACTTGGATAAGGAGCTTAGGCAAATATCACCTGCTGCTTTCCCTCCTTTTTTCAATTCTAAGTAGCACACTCACTGTGTGTTTATAACCGAAAACACACCACTCCTTTCTTCCCCTCTAATACCAGGGGACCCTGAAATTGCTCTTATTAATCAGAGCAGTGATAATGAGCAGTGAATAATAACCATGGGTGGAGGCCTACTGAATGCAATGAGATGGGGAAAAGGAGGGGAAAAAAATACATCGCTCCCCTGGAGAGGTGTTTATTTGAGATTTGAGGATTTGAATGTTTCTCCGGTTGTCCCTAGAGACTCAGTGTGGGTATTTCTGCCACTGACCTTATCCCTCACAAGTTGTAGTACCAGCTTCCATTCCCTTCCTCCCACCGGCTCCCCTCTTGTGCATCTTCTGTAATGTAGTTTATTTATTATGTGCTGGAAAAAGTCAAAAAGGTTACAAACCTTTTGAAATGTTCAGCCTCAAAAGGCCTGCATAACTCTACGTTATGAAACTCTGAAAGCCAAGGTGTAGAGAAACAAGAAAATGCAATGTGTGTGATAGTGGCTGTCTTATATTTGCGAACTCAATATATAGGACAGGAACAAATAAGGATTAAACTGGTTATCATTGCCCAGATTACAATTTAAAATAGGAAATTCATAATTTATTACAGCACAAACAAGCCAAAAAAAAAAGCTATTGGTGCAAAAATTGTTTTAATATTATGTGCAATCAATTATCCTATTCATTATACAGAATCTGCTGGAGCCTATGCATTTTATTTGTAGTATACTGCGTGTACAAATATAAGGACACATGTTGTACATACATATTTTCTGTGTTTGTTTTATTACCAAAGGAATTGGGATACATTTTTGGAAGCTGAAAAATTATTTAAAATTGTAATACATAAAAAGCTTCCGTTACAGTATTTTTTTTCTCACCTGCACAGTGTTGTTCTTTATTATTGCATTTCATCTGTCATTGCATTGTCATACCAAAAAAAGTAAACTGAAAGAAATATTGCACACCTCAAATTTTAGGGGTCTGATTAATAATAAAGCCTGATTTGTCCAGCACTACCCATGATGTTTTGATCATTAGTTGAACTATCACCATCACTGGCTTTTCTTATGTAAAAATTATTCACTGACAAATATAACATTGTGGACCACGATTACTTGCAGTTTATGTTTGTTTCTATCTTCAAAGCAAAACACATTATTGTCTCTCTATTGCCCACTGCGAGTGAGTGAGTGCACTTTTCAATTCCCTTTTTTATTGTTGCTTTTTGTTATTTAACTTAAATTGTATAAGAACAGAAGTCAAAGTCGGGAAAGTGCCTGACAAAAAGTGTCTTTTCACATGTTGGGGCATAAAAAAGTCATACAGTACTCTTGTCTAAAACCATTATTGCAGATCTTTGCTCCGGTTTGCCTCCAATCTCCTTCAAATTGTAGCTTTAGAGGTGGTAATTGTTATAATAGCCACTTTGAGCAACAGCAGTGATCATGGAGAACTACTTTCTCATTAACTAAAAATATTCCACCTTTTACCAGTTAAATCACTCACACAGACTGTCATCTGGAATCCCTCTATAAAATTAGCTCGTGACTAAACTCGTCTATAGTTACTATCGGAAGCCAGTATTTTCTAGCTGGTTCCAGTTTCCTCCTTCGTAAAGCGCCCCCACTGGTGTGAAGTGTGACAAAACAAACAAAACAAAGCTGCTGTCAGCATGCACAAAGGTCTGGGTGGCAGCATATGTGCATGTGTTTCTTGCGAAGTCAATAGATAATGTTTAACAGCAACACAATTACATGTACAGATATACACTGTAGTGGTACCCTGCCTTTTACTTTCAGCATTTTGCCTTTATTGTGATAGAGCAGGAGAAGTAGACAGAAAATGCAGACAGAGAGCATAATGTGAACTGGGTGTTTTAGCCCGTGTGATTTTGTACTTTTACTTTCTTTGTGGAGTCTTAGTGTATCACTTTAATGTGGGTTAGGTCATTTCTGTTTTATTTTGGCATGAGCTTCTTGTGCTTTTTTTTTATAAGTGCATTTTATCAGTGCGTGCACTTTTTACCAGTTTTCTTCAGCGCTTTATCAGTGCAAATAAACTAAAACTGAAATCGTATTAGAAATGTAGAAATCTGTGATTTATATACTCATTTCCTTCATGTTCGCTTCGTCTTGTAGTCAGCTTGATTTGCTATCACCTAAACAGCTTCAATCCACTGATGAGGTTTAGTAAACTGTCGTCGTTCTGTGGAGCTGTGTTTTTGATAGCACATGATTAGATTTAGCTCAGATTTGCTCCCTCCTTCCACCTTTCTAACCAAGAGCCTGGGGAGTGCGTGAGGCTTTTTTAGATGCAAGTTGTGATTGATGAGCTTTTGATTGGAATTGCGAATGAGACACTTTCATTACTGTCTGTCGAAGTGCATCCTGTTAGGGGCAGTAAAGTGTGTGTGTGTGTGTGTGTGTGTGTGTGTGTGTGTGTGTGTGTGTGTGTGTGTGTGTGTGTGTGTGTGTGTGTGTGTGTGTGTGTGTGTGTGTGTGTGTGTGTGTGTGTGTGTGTTGCCCTGCTTGAGAGTGTATAAGACAGAAAGAATGGCATCACTTGACGATGAGACCCACTTGATAACATTCTTCATTTGGTTTTGACCAAATCCTCGACAGCTGAGCACCCCGATCTCTCATGTAAACGAGAGGCCTGATGAATGAGCTGTGATTGGCTTTTTCTCTCACTTATCTAGATGGAAATCTGACCAATAATCTCCTCTTCACTCACACGGAATAAAACCATTAGTCAAATTTGGATACGCAGCAGGTGAATGGGTGGGGTGCTAGCTGTGCTGAAAAACTGAGCAGCAGATTGTGTGAAGAGTTGTGTGAAGTAGCAACAGTCGGAGCAGAGAAATACATGTTGGCAATCTGTTTTACTCTTAATAAGTAAACCCAGCTGCCTTTTTTTTAGGAATTAAGTTTTTTTTTTTTACCCACAGGGACACTTTGAAAAGTGTAACTTCATTAGAAAAACTTGCATGACTAAAAGTAAGGGGCGACTGAGGTTTAATTTGATTATGCTTTGTAATTAAATTAAGCTATAATGCAAAGGTCTCGTGATATAGTTCTCAGTTTGTGTGAAGCATTTATTATGCCCCCTGCTGTGATCAATTAGGTTGTCAAGACAAGTTTTATGAAATGTGCTCACCTCATAATCACCACAATGGGAAACAGTTTGCATCTGTTCGTTCATCTATTCCGGGACCAGTTTCTAGTTAGCGATGACACAAATGCATTGTGGGAAAGCTATTGATTGTTTTCCACCTTTTTAACAGTAGTGGTGCCAGATTTATTTGCAAAATAGAACTCATCATTTCCTCATATTGAGGAAGCGTGACAGGCCATTTTGCTCCTGGCAGTGTCCCTATTTCATGTCACATTATTTCATGTTTTGTTCAGGTCACCTTGGCACTAAACAGGGAAGCAGGGCCTGCAGCAGCTGTGATTAGAAAAATGTTTATCAGCAAATGATGTTTCCTCAACAGAAACAAACGGCACATCGTGATTACTGCTCAATTAGTGGGAGCCAACTCATTTATTTTCAGGTTTAGCCTGAGGTTCTCTTCTTTGTGTAAGTTGCTTATTAAAAAAAAAAAAAAAGGAGAACAAAAGGCTGCAATTCTTGCTCAAGAAGATAATAAGTGTGTCCCAACTCCATGCTATAAACTAATACTGTAAAGTACATTATACTTTATGCCAATCTCTGTTTTTGCAGTTGCTATCCAGGAAACTAACCTATAACCAATCAGTTTTTACCAACAGGGAATGACGAGTAATGTACTGTTAAACCAAACAAAATACAAACTTTATTTTGAAACATAAACACAATATACTGCAGATATCTCTCCTGCAACACTGGGTGTGTTTAACATACAGGTTAATCAAGTAATTTAGCTCCTTTACTGACGCACAAGTTAAGATTGGCAGTTTTTTTTCTTTCCTTTTCAAATGCGTTACACTGTTGTACAGTGGTCATTAATATGTCAAGAAATGTAAGTAAGAATGCAGACATTTCAGCATTTTTTAAATTTTTTTTTACTGATGCCTAAATACACTCTCACTACACGAATAATATTAGTATATTAAATAAAACTGGGTTGCAATGGAAACTCTTTACTCCAAATCAAATGGAGCTGCCAGATGTTGTGATGTGGAGTAAAAAAGTTTCCTATTCTCAATCGTTCTATGAGAAATGACAGATAGAGACCATCTCGCTTTTAATTGTGACTCAGCTAATAATTGTCTGATGTGACTCATCTCTGTTGTTCAAAGCAACTAATCTTTTCCTCAGAAGTAGAAAATAAATCAGTCGCAGCGTATCTGTGCCTTTGTAGTTTGAGCAATGCTGGGAGTTGGTTTGAAGTGATAAACTTGGTACCCACTTTTTTATAGTGCTCCAATCAACAGCAGATTGCACAAGGGAGACACACGATGCCCTCATTGCTAAATGATACCTGCAGTATGATTGGATCTGCTGATTTACTGTGGCTCAGATTACACACACTTGTAAAAAAACACACTGAAGCACATGGATCCAGCTCCTCTTTGTGTGTACCAGTGTGATTCATGTGTAAATTAAATGTTCGTCTCAACATTTCCTCAACCTGCTCTCACCCGATTTCAGTGAGTCGTTTTTTCCAGAAGCTTACTCTTCTTTGTGTCCTTTGTATTGAGGCTCTGTGTGTGTGTGTGTGTGTGTGTGTGTGTGTGTGTGTGTGTGTGTGTGTGTGTGTGTGTGTGTGTGTGTGTGTGTGTGTGTGTGTGTGTGTGTGTGTGTGTGTGTGAGTGTGTGTGAGTGCGTGTGCGTGTGTGCGCAACAACATGCATTATGAACACTACTTTTGTGAAGCTGGCATCCAGCCATGTTTTTCTGTATTGAACACAGGTGTGTTCGAGGGTGTTTCTAGTGATTCATTTTGTCAAAGAGTGCAGTGCTCGACCTGCATCTCTGTCTGCAAAAACACAAGCTGCCTCCCAGCGGTCGCCTCAGTCCTCGCTCGCTCTCTGCACTGCAAAATAAAAGCACGTCTCTCATGCTATCACTCCACAATGACAGAGTATCAGGTAATCCCTGTTCGTGAATTCCAGATCCCTTTGCGTCATGTGCATAAAGGTGATTTCACTCTCCATTTTTCCTCTCCCTCTCTCCTCTGATGAGTTTGTATGACTGCAGGCTTCGATATCTGCCTCTTGTCACATTCGAGTGATGCAATTAGGTTTATATTCTCTGTGGCCTCTGTTCTTTTGTCAAAGAAGATTGCCTATAAAATTCCTGGCTGTGCAAGCAGCCTCTCTCCGTAATGAGCTGACACCGGTTTTGGTCTTCGATAGGTGACATTTGTAGCAAAGCAGCTATGTCAGTAACAGATTATTTGTATCTCTTTAAAAAAAAAATATATATATATATATATATATATTGCTAAACAGTGGGTTAATGTTTGGATAGGGGTTGGATGGATAACAGATTATAACAAGACTCCAAATACTTTTACTTCATGCAGCTGCTGTTATAAAACTCAGATCAAATGTCTCTGCTTCCTGCCTTAACAATGTGTGGAGTCTAGTCTGATCAGAAGCACCCCAGCAGAGGAGGTCAGGGCTGAGGGCTGCAATGTCAGAGTTTAACTAGTGCATGTCCTAATGCCTCTTCTCTCCAACCAGGTAGTGTTCGGGTTTTGAGCATCCCCATGCATGCTAGGGAACACATCCACATCCCCAGCCCAAAAAGCAGTGAAGTTAAAAAGACAGAGTGCTGGAGGGTCACCAGCTGCATTGTGCAGGGGTCTGACACTTGCAGATGACTCTGAAAGGCTGATGACAGATAATGCTCCTGACAAATAAGGATATAAAGACTGTTAACTACTTCTAGTATCTTCAGAGGTTGTACATGAAAATGAACAAATAAAAAAAGGAAAGAAAAATGTTGGACTACTAACGTACCAGCCCTTGATGTTGTCGTGTAACAACGCTCTTGACCTTCTGTGCATGCCGTAATGATAATAATTAGGAGAAACTGACTGCTGCGGTGGCTTTGTGAAACACTACCTTGGGTTGCTAAATTAGCATTGTTCCTGTGCTGATCTGTAGCCCAACAACAGCATGACTTAAGTTGTCACACTTCACCTGAACTGGCAAGAAAAAAAAGTTTCTCGTATTATATATTATACAGTGAGATCAGCATTTGTACTCCCGCTGATTTTTCCCTGCGACTCTAATTCTTCAGATCCACAGGAGGTTGGTATCCACTGTGAACTCTCTCATGCATGTGAACCTTATCTCACATGTTGCCTCCGTCTCCCTCTCCCAACTTCCCTCAGTCTGTCCAGCTCTCCTGATTGATCTTTTTCTCTTAACCTGTATCGGCACCGTCTTTTTCTGATGAATCAAGCTCCTATAAAGGATTTATACTGCAATTTTTAAGTCAACATCTAGTTCATGTATATGCATGAATAGGTTACAGTTTCTTGAACTGAATAAACATAAATATTAGTGGCCTCTTAATCATCTTCATTTGTGGTTTTCCCATTTCTGAACTACAATACAATCTATTTTATAGTTCACTGTATTGATGTTTTTTCTCTCCAAAAAAAAAAAAATACACTTCTGACCCATATCTCCTAAGCTGCCTACCTCTTTGTGTCTGGCAACACAGCGCCTTGCTCCAAAACCCTCTGTTTGATAGTGTTGATTCCCCAAATCCTCTAAATGTTATCATCCCAACTGGCCCCTTTACAACCTTTTTTTTCTTCTTCCTCCTGGTCAGCACATTGCTCTTTGCCCAGAGTGGAAGAAGTCATTCTGCCTGCTGTCACCACGCAGACAGATTCTGGGCTGCTCTTGTCTGGATGATGGATCTGGAGTAGTCAAAGAGTGCTGACTCCTAACTGACCACCTCTCCCTCACCACCACATGTCGGCTCCTTAGCCCACCAGCAAGGGCCGCCATGATGGATAGGGCATCCATCGCTCAGCCCGGCCTGCCTCTCCCCCTCCACCCCGCCGGGCCTTTGTCAGTCAGATCTCTGGGCTTGACACGGCAGAAAAAAGGCAGGCAGGTAAACATGGCAGCCATATTGTTTTCTGCCCACCTGCTGTCATCGTTTTGAGGTCACTTATAGTTCAGAGAGAAAACCGCAGATACCAGCTGATAAATGCAGCCTTTCCTCCTCTTTTCCCAAATGTGTATTTCATTGCCTTTGTAATGATAACACTCTCCGAAGGATTTCTATTACTTTTATAATATGGCTCTGATTAGTGCCACATTTAGATTGCAGAATGCTTAATGAAGACTGTATTTGAGGTCTTCAGCCGTTGTTGTACCCTTAATTATTTAAACTGAGCTAATTTCTAACATCAGTCATTTTAGGATCAAGTTTCTTTCTTTAGTGTCTTTCTCTTTCTGACCCTAATCCACCCTGCAACACATCAAACCCTCAATCATTTTAGTTGAAACCAGCTAGATGGTACCTTGATTTTGGTTGTTTCACCTGGAGGGCCCTGGATGAAACAAACCTGGAGCAATTAGGTGCTACTGGAGGCCTGCAGTTGCTGAAGTGGCTGATTTCCACTAAAACTGGAAAAGACCAGCAGCCATCAGTGTGTTTGTAACAATAAGTAGATCATTTCTGTATTTTTACTCACACGCTAAGAAGACCTTTGATACAATAGCTGGTCTCTTTTATCCTGTCTATCAGTGTTAGCTGCGTTAACTCTCATGAACATGAGAGGCCTCGTTCATTATTCTCTTTGACAGG
This sequence comes from Brachyistius frenatus, assembly GCF_029030835.1. Taxonomy (NCBI): domain Eukaryota; kingdom Metazoa; phylum Chordata; class Actinopteri; family Embiotocidae; genus Brachyistius; species Brachyistius frenatus. The sequence goes on from NW_027210607.1 coordinate 6,658,835, forward strand.
ACCTGAAATGAACCTGCTCCACATTTCCTCTCTCTTCTCTCCTTTTCTTCCAAATGCACGTCCACGTGTTTGTATAAACGCCGGGTATAAGTATTACGCCATACTATGACAAATTTTAATGACATGTTGATACCAACAGTATTAAAGTCTCCTTCAGGCTCTTATGTATAGAGTTTGTTGTAGTATTGTTTCCTACCAGAGCTTTAGAGGGTGTTAGTACTTCATGTGGAGGAGAGGCTGCACACGTGACCTGATTTTACATCGCCGTTGTCTTTCCATGACACTTCCAAACTGTAGAGTCTGAGGGAAACCTGAAATAGAATTTGAACTAGTCATTTTTGATGAGGAGATGCAGTGTAAGTTAAACTTATGACAATACATGTTACAGAAATCTTTCAAGTGAAGGATTTAAAAGTTTTATGTAACCAATAAGATTTGAGACAGAGTCCCGGTGTATCTGCCTACATGGCACTCTCCGTTTTTTTCTCAGTCTTCATGAAATTGGATATTGGTGGTTTGGTTTTCTGTCATCTGAGTGGTGGTAAATACTAAACTGTTATTAAAGGATCGAGCTCAATCTTCTACCAGATCAGACATTTTTGTCTCTTAATGCGTCTTGTAAGCGCTTGACATATGTCCCATTTGTAGTGATAAGACGATAACAAAAAGCAGGATGTCCTTTTCACTTCAGCCGGAGCCCCCCAGAGTGTCTCACCAGGAGATGTTATTCTGCCCAGGCGAGGTAATTCTCACTCATAGCATAGCCACTCTCTTGGTTTTATACAAGCAGCCCGTCACATTGGTTGTTGATCACTCAGTATTTTTTTTTGTACCACAGATAGAATTGATGTGGAAGTTAAAGTCTCACTTAATTGGGCTGTTACCAATTCATGATACTAAGCATCAATTACCAGGCATGAATAAAGACCGACTGGTGCTGCCTTTGATTATTTAAAACCTGACATAAAAATTAAAACGCCACTGGCTGCTACATTTTTCTGTTTCTCAGATTTTTCCACAGAATCAAAATCCCAGTTCGAGGCCAAAGTACAAATATAAAAAAGTCTTCTCAAGAATCGCTGCTACAAAAGTAGCTTTTGTAGCAAATATTAACATGGAACTAGTGATGATGTAGATAAACCTCAGCCCACAGTGTAGTTCAAATAAATCGTTGTGTTTTCTGTCTGGGTTTTATTGTCTAGTTTTTGTATTCATGCAAATAGTACACTGCGCTCCACCAATAATTTCAGAGTATAATCTCAACAACTCTTAAATCTAAGTAAAAACATTCTGAATGCCTTAAATGCGATGATGACAAAAACAGGAAAATCCGGCAGACGTTGGGAATAATACTTTTTACTATAAGTGTGAAGGGAACTAATGTCTATATACTGTTTAAGTCACTTGTAACAAACTGTGAAAATCTATAAATCTATTGCAATTTGATCTTTCTTTTCTGGGTTACCAGGCAATAGCAGATCTACCCTGAGCTATATGCAAAAAAGAAGATAGAGAGATGAAATGATAGGATTAGGAAGATAACGTGAGAGACACAGTTTGCACACTCATTACTATATTTTAAACATCTATTTAATCAGTGCATATTTTATTTTTTTTAAATCCAGAAAGGAATCGCCATGCTGTCTATTAAGAATCAAATTTGAACCTTATTCCAGAAATTGCTCCAATTGTCATTGAGATGTGAGTCTGACGGAGAAGAGAAAACGAATCCCAGTGTTCTCTCGAAATAAAGACTTTTTCACTTCATTCACTCGTTCGTATTGAGTAAATTACTCCCTTTTTACTCTTGACAACTTCACCATCTCTTTGTAGTTGAAGAAACAACCAATTCAATAGCAGATTACAAAAAGCCAAGCCCTTCGAACTGATTCAGGATTCACTCCAGCCCTGTGAAAATTGAGCAGAGCCGTGTTCATGGGAAAAAAAAAAAAGAAGACGAATAACAATCTGTATTTAGAGTTTTTTGTCAGGCTTTGTTTTTGTTGAGGATTACTTTATACTTGGAGATCAAATTACAAAGACAAATAGTTATTCACAACAATAAAAGCAACCAAAGGCTTACTGATGAATTCAAATTCTGCAAGAGCAATGCTTTTAAGTTGTTGTGGACTTGCCCTGGTTATCCCAATCAGAGACGGTAACATTGGAAGTGGGAAAAGTCTATGAAGTGTGTAATGAGGTGACACCTGATATTCTCTCGGGCCTGTGCTGCAACGGGCTGTAAGGCCTCCATCTGTCAGGGGCCACCAGTGGCTAATCTCCCCCTGCATACTAGGAACTGATCCCACTCACCTCCAACCTGAATTATTCATTATTCACACACAGACTTTAGCCCACACTGAACTCTATTTAGTCCGAGGAAAATGTCCTTTTCTGCAACACAAACAGGAAGCCTTACTTAAGTGGAAGCTGGCTGTTTTGGCTGTCCTGTCTCACTGCGCTTCCTTACTTCTCTTTGATAATTCACACCTTCTGCTGCTCCTTTGTGCTGCTCAGATGACTAAGTAGGGAAATGGGCTGTGGAAAATGATCATCAATGCAGCTGGCCTGCTGACAAGAAAGGAGAATTTTCTCCTCTGCTCTCAAGAAAAGGAACATCCATTTAAACCCTGCATGATTCATTGCGCTCTTTATTCATTACATGCTTGTCTCCGCAGTGGTTTAGATTTCCAAAGATTTGATATTTCTCCCTCTGCATTTTTTGGTCACTTTATCCATGCTCTTTTTTCGCTGTGCAGGTTTTAATAGTTATTATGGTTATTATTATGTCTTATTCAAAGAACCATACGAACCATACAAGGTATGAAAAATGACAAAAATACAAATTGGTTAGTTACTCTGGCATTTAAATCTGTTGCCGTGCTGGATTTTCCTTCCAGTTCTTTGAGAAATCCCACATGAATGGACACCCTCTCCGTCATTCCATTGTATTTAGAGATCTAATGATTGGCCAGCGGTTTTGAGGGCGTTACAGAACCACAGCTAACATTTAAGTAATGCTGCTGCTACTGTTTGTTACCAGAAACAAAAGAAGCAATTTAAAATCATAATGAAGCATTTATTGTCTTATGAGGATGGGAAATGTGGCGTGTGGCACACACTGGCTCGTAGATCTCCGGATGTCACCCGCGGCGTGTAGATGGATCTCCTTTCCCGCAGATATCTCCAGCCCCGTAGAGCACAGCTTTCGGCAGACTAATGAACACAGAGGGCCTTGAGAATGGAAAACAAGTGCCTGATTAATTGGCCCTCTGCTTCCATTATTTTAGCAGTGAAATATAAAATGTCCTGCAATAGAACATTTCTGATCAGTTTGAATTTTTTTACGCCTTACTCCCCTGAAAATGCGGGTGGCTTCTCTGTGAAGAATAGTGTGTCCCGGGACACTCCGTCCTGCGAAAAATAATGGAACATACACTCTCAAATAATTGCAACTCAATTACATTACAAGAACTGCCTTGGCATTTGAATCCGTATGAAACTTACCCCATTTTGAAAAACAGGCAATCTCATAAAACAGCCAGTTGATTGGAGTTCATTTATCAGGGGGGCTTTAATTAGTGCCAGTCTTTTTTGTAGTTTCCAAAGGCAGTATTTGGTACTAAATTAAGCAATGAAGAAATATCTGAACTGTGAAATGTCCATTGCATTTATTTGGTATATCACTCAAACACAGCAACTTTGAAAGAGTTGACAGGATGATCAAAAGATGAACCACATTGGATATCTCTGGCTGTCAGGGAAAAACTGTGGCTCATCATTTATTAAATTATCTTTTGATTTTCATCTCATGACAAATGTTATGTAACCATCTTTTTTTGCCAAGAAATCCAGAGTTTTCCTTGTGATGCCTAAATGTCTGGCACTGCACTGCACACACACACACACACACACACACACACACACACACACACACACACACACACACACACACACACACACACACACACACACACACACACACACACAGAGGTCCACGTCTCACTGCCTTATCAGTAACTTGCATGGCTTTAGATCCAGTGACTCTTTCACTCTTTTTACATGAGTGTCTGCAAAGATCCCCGCCGCTGCTCCAAATCCTTCTTTAGTTTAGTAAAATTTGTAAAAGGCCCAAAAGAAGTGGAGCTCTTGGCCTCCTCCCCCTACACTGCTTTCTCAATCATTGAAGGGCCACTGGATTATCAATGCATGAGAAGGCCCTCAGTACCAGTACTTTAAAGAAAGCCTTAAAAAAAGAAAGACATTTAACATCCAAACAACTCCACTGAATGTGTCTCCGAGAATATGAGTGTACTTCTGTGACTTTTAAGGGTGCTTATGTGTCACAGTGATCTGACAGCTTCTTTCAGTGTGATGTCTGCAGCACACTCATATTGTTCCACTGTTTCTGCTTGCAAGCGAATTATTATTGTATTTGTATTAAGTATTCTTTAAATGTTATTGTCTTTTCAACATCACATCTTTACCTCTTTGTGACGTCTTTGTCTTTGATTATGATGTGAATGCTTTTGCAGACAGATGAGGTGAACAGGCTTGAACTTTGATTGGATGCCTGCTCAGCTGTAACAGGTGGTCAGAATTGACCTTTCTGTTATGTTATGTCTTCATCTCTGATTGGAAGAGAATGTGAGGCGCTCCAGACAGATCATTTTTCAGCTTTATGGCTGGACACTCCAGAAAGTGAGTGATACCCTTTCATATGACCAGGATAACTGAATATTTTTTCCATTAAACAAACGCAGCTGCAGCATTGTAAATACTGAACAGGTTGCTTGTGGAACACATATCATTATGCATTAATTATATGCTATTGTTTTTCTTTTTTTTTTCTTCTTATTTGCACTGATTTTATAACAGACAGTTTGCTTTGGTGAAAAGTTACTAAGTTGAGAGAGCATCTGCAAGTGTTCTACTTCTTTTTTATTACAAGGTGTGTTGTCCATTTCAAGAAGCAAAGAATGAACATGTATTTGGGTTTCAAAGAGCTTTTCATCACAGGTCCACTGCGGCAGGAAAGCTGCAGCTTCCTTCTTTTTTTTTTCACTTACACATCTCACAGCAAAAGTACCACCAAATCACAGCAGACAGACTATGTATATCAAATATATCCGGCATACCCTAATGATAAAATCATAAATCTCCTCTGGCTTGTCTATAGCCTAGTTAGGCAGCAGTTTGAATTCATCCTGTCTTGGGACTTATCCCTTTTCAACCCACCTATGATTGTGAAGACGCTCTTGTTCACAGCGAGTTAAACATTTTGTAAAACAGTGATTGTTTTTTGAACTCCCAATGATTCTGTGAGGTTGAGACATCTCGTGGTTCTACTACACTGCTCGACAAAGCCGACACAACAAGGGTTGTTTTTGAATATGTATAGTTATTCTGCTGGGATTACTCTCATCTTTTGTAGAACCACAGAGATATATTCTTCAGGGGATCTGCCTTTTCATGATCAGAACCAGAATCTGAACGTGACACCGAAAGAAAAGGTGAAGTCTTCCTGTAAAGCAGCCTTTCTGTAGCTTTTGACAAACACGACTTGAGACTGCTGAACATCTCTCATAGGTGGAGAACAGAGTGTTGGGTTTCTCTCTGGCTTCCTTACTCTTTTTGGGTTTGGAATGCAAATAAGGACACTTCAAAGAATGGCTTATTAGCATTTTCAATTGGAGAGATCTTCCATTGTGCAGAAAATTCAATGATTTGATTTTTTTTTTTCCTTGTCAGAATTAGCCATATGAAACCTGCTTTCATTCTACCCTAGCAGATGCCTAAAGTACGTGACTTTGCTAAATGTTAAATATATGACCTTGTTAGCTCTTATCTCATTGCTCATGTGCAAGAATTAATGTAGCAGGGATAATCAGCCATGTCTGAATTGGAAGCACAGAGATTGATTGGCGCTGTGTTTTCATTCAGTGTTTTGGCACCTCAGGCCATGTCTCTCCCTTTGTGCTGTGGGATTCAACAGCCACAGGTTTAGTGTCATTGTTAAGTTCTATATTAAGACTATTGATTACACAGTAACTGAGGCAGTGAGGCTAAAGCAGGTAACAGACTTGTGGTAATACCGTTTTGCTGTTTTTGGTTGTTGGGCAAATAATCACCCTCCTTCCAACAACATTTTTCTGTAAGTGCAACATTTGTGTGACATTTTTGTACTTTTATGCCCAAAATTATTCATACCCATGTCAAATATTCACGTGTAGTGCATTTTTAATTGACGAGTAGGTCAGCAAGCTGTACATGACGTATACAAGTGACAAAACATTGGAAGACAACTTACTAGAGATGTTATTAATGCCATTACCATGAAATAACCTCTGTTGTCATTTGGCGTTATATAAACAAAATTGAATTGAATAATATATTCAAACTATTTTTCTACACTTACTAAAATGGCTCTGTCCAGAATTAGTTATACCCCTTGAAATTGTCGCAGATTTACATCTACTATTCCAAACGGTCCTGATCATTTCTTCCGTGTTCTAAAGAGTTCTAATCAACTATAAATTGAGAACAGCTCATGCAGTAGTTTTGTAGTCCATGACAAGTCCATGTTCAAACCAAAAAGCTGAGTAGGGGACCCCTGGTTGCACAGTGTGGCTGCTTTACATTGTGCAGATGTTACTTTTCATAGAAATGTAAAAAAAAAAAATAACAACATGGAAATAGTTCATGTTTTCATTTATATCTCTTCCACAATGTCTTAACATCTTGTTTCACTTGGTTATGCGATTTCCAGCCAGAAGTAAAGTATTGGTCAAGTTCACTCGACATGAAAGTTTGACACGGGTATGATTTTCATTTTGGACTAAATTGTATGTTGGTTCACACAGTTGTTTGCAGTCTTTCCCTCTTAAACCACCTCCTTAATGACCCAAATAACACACACATTTGATGGAATGGTGAGAAACTGTCTGACATGTTCTGCAATTGACAGCCTTGTCCGCCTGTACCGAACAGATGCCGATATTCTCCGCAGCCCCGTTGATTATGTCTGGTATCATAGTAATTGAGTTGCTGTCACACTGTTGCACCCGTGCTGAACTTCGCAGCCTGACTGGAGTCCGGTTCTGTCAGAGAGCCTTGGGCAGAGAGTTGACAGAAAGGACAGAGCAACCACGGCAGCACATCAAAGAGCGCCAATTACAGTCATCTGAAACATTCATGACTGCAATTGTTTTCTCACAAAGCCAAATATCAATACAAAAATTAATCCACATCCTCTCCAAGGTATCTTTTTTCTTCCCCGTGTTTAACCTGGCTGCTGCTTCCAGGACAGACCTGGGCAAAGATGTCACCCACTACATTTATGCTGCTTCTCTCTCTTGTCCCTCGAACAGGTGCCTGTGAATGAGTCACCCCTCTTGTGTGCTAGAACAAATTTCGAGGGGGAAGTAATGACTGTTAAGAGCTTCACAAACATATGCAATGCAATTATGCTCAATTATGGGTGATCAACATTTGCATAATCTTTATCCAAGCTATTCCTTAAGAACCAATCAGATGTTGTTTTTCAGCATGAAAGTCACATGAATAATTTATATCAGCAAAATATATCTATTCTGTGGGTCTCGGTGATCTCAGTGGCTATTCAGCCACCTCAGTCATCTATCATTTATGATGAAGAGAGTTAGGAAGGCTCCCTGATTGAGCTAATGAATGCAAACGCAGTGTGCAACTAGCAGGGGTCAGTAACTCCCCTCCCTCCTCCAAATACCTGTTTTCTTCACTATCAATTCACTCCGAGCCCATAAACAAATGTGGCATGTCATTTACTATGGCTGTGAAACGATTAATTTTCATAAAGAAGGGAAGAAATGGCCATCTCTTTGCTACTTGGGGCACTTGGTTGTGTTTTGACAGTGATGATAAGCGTACATGGCAGCTCAATTACGTTCTCAGCACTCGTTTTCTGTTTTATTTAGGTGATGGGAATCCTCTCTGTGAGCGACCCTTGTGGTTAAATACATGGAAAGTTGTGGATTTATGGTAGCACCTGAGCTATTGCCTTTTTTTTCCCCATTTGGCACCCAAGTGTGTCACATGATACTGTGGTGTTTGCTCGCATACATAAAGAACATTTATTATAGATGCACATACTCCACTGCAGGATGCCTCATGCATAAATGTTGCCGTATGTCTATTTATGTAGTTGCCATGGCCCACAGAAGAGTCACGGAAAAACTGGATTTTATATTAAATACATCACCATTAAACAAGTAGTTACATTGAGAAATACTATATTAACATTTATTTTTATTTGTATGAATAGTTATACATCTTTTGATGGCTTAAAGTGTTGCAGTTCAGCTGCATGTTATTAAGTTATGCTGATTGAATTATGTTTAGTATATTTAGAACATCGAACTGTTTCTGATGTGTGGTAAGTATCAGAGTCCAGGCTAATTTAAATATAGACAAACATTATAATCAATAAACCGTTAATATTATAATACATAGCATCAGATACTCAGCACGACAACTTCACTTTCAAAAGAGTAATTTGGCTTTTATGTATTAACACCTTTTGTCTTTGAAGACTAAAACCTTTTAGATCTTACTCCTCCAAAAGTGTAAGCTATGTAGTGGCACTGTTTTTTTTCTCCTTTTTTTTCTTTTTCTTTTAAAGCAACTAAGATAAAAGCCAACTTTAAACCAAGGGAACATGCTCTACCTGTTTGTTCTGCCCGATCCCAGTGACCTCAGCCACTGATTAGAAACAGAAGTATTAACTATTATGTCAGTTTAGTGGACGATCAGTGCTTGATCTCAGTCACATCTCTATCTATCTTAACATATCGGTGGGTAAGGGTTCTGTGGGCTGTTGAAGCAAAAGAGGAAATCGTTCTGCTTTGTGTTTTATGGATCATGTGTTCATCAGATTCAGTGTTTTCGTGGGGTATAGTGTAGAGACTGTGTCCAGTCAAAATTGATCTATCAATTGTTTCAGTACCACATGGTTTGTATTGTTTGCCAGGCAGGAAACAGCTATAAATAATTTTTCAAAACATTTTACTGGTCTTCTTTCAACTTTGACCTCTCTAACTAGATGTCTTGTGAGTATTGTCAGGGAAATTAGCTCCTATTAATGTTCGCTCAGCCACTCTGAAGGGCAGACCAATCAGCAACCAGTCTGTGGTTAACGGCATTTTCCCCGCCCCTCCTTCGCTGTGATTGGACATCTGCTGACAGTGACGGTTGGTGACAGTTACTGTGACAAGCACAACGTTAACATTTTTCAACTCTCAGTGACCGGAAAAAACGCTGTAGTTTCTGCACTTAGCGCAGAATAAAAGCTCTGCACCTCATCAAGCTGCATTCATTAAAAACAATTTAAAAAATATATGCTCTGCTCAGGAATAAACCCTTTGGTGGACACGACGCTAGGTAGCAATGGGAGAGTGTCGGCCGGTTTCCGCGCATCCTGATTGGTTAATATTAACTCGAGGTCTACGCCCAGTAGGATGGAACGACTGCGAGCGACGGAGCCAGGATACTCTCTAACATCAACGTCTAATCAAAGCTTATAAGTGTGGATTGACAGTTGTTGTGAAATTGTATCTTGGATGGTAAATTTGCAATGGCATCGTGATTAGTGAGACGAAACTCCATCTTGATCATTATCTCTCCCAGTGTCACCATGGTGATGTACCTCACATCTCTTTAACATGAGAATGAACATCATGGATTTTCAGCTATTGTCCATCTAGTTCTTTGATCTATGTAAATCAAAGGAGTGGTGAGAGAACCAAAACTTTTGTAAGGTAAACACACGTCTAATGGACAGTGTATTTTCAGTGCACGGCAGTGATTGGTTTTAGGACACATAATGGACAGTATTTTTCACTGCATACTGCAGCACTTTTATACACTATATTCATATATTCTAGCCAGCACTGAATCGCCCGCTCCTAAATACAAAGACTGAGTGACAATATCTGTGGCTGTGGTTATATGCTTCTTCTTTTTTTCATCCCCGCCTTCACCAGCTTTGACAGCACAAAGCACCACCACTCCACACAAAAAAAACACAAACACATACACCCCACCTCCTTTTCCACACGTCCAAATGTGAAGCTCTACCGGGTTTGTCAACTATTGCCAGCATGGCCTGACTTTATCTTTTTTTTTTTTCCAAAGTCCGTTGTGACAGCTCTGCTTTTGATATCTATATTTACACAGAATTTTAATTACTTTGTGCTTCATCTTTCATGTCTCTCCATTGTTAGCATGCCCACAACCACGTGCAGTTGTGTTGTTTTACAACACGCCTCCCAGATACTGACTTTTCCCTTCTTCGACACGCGTGTCCCTCTCTGTTTTTCTCAAGGCATTAGCAGGTTGTGTTCACCTGCCTAACAGGATGATGCACGTTGTGCTGCACACATAACATACACAAATTTCTCTTTGACATTTTCTGTTTTCGCTCATTTCTTGTTTTTCTAGCTGGCGTGCATGTAGAGGCTCCAATCACTGCAGCTAAAGTGCAAGCACAGCAGCAATACATCTTATTTTTTATATATCATCTTTTATATTTTTATTTTCTTCAATTTTTGTTTGTTGTTTCTTTGTCAGGGTCAGACTTTGAACTTTGGATGTGCATTACTGCTTTAAGAAAGGTATAATCCACTGCAAGGTTTACATTGAATGCACAATGCAGAGCGACAAAAAGATATCTAGCGTGAATGTGTTAATGTTAGTATTCCATCTTTGAGTGCATTATTTAATCCTTTAACACATGCCTCAGAAGGATTATCCTGCTTACACCCTGCCAAAAACTCAAATGAGCACCTTCATTTATTTTCTCAAGTATGAATTAATGAAACAAAGGAGCTTTAAGTGCTTTAACTTTTAACTGCATCGCAACAATTCGCACAACAGTATCACAGTATTGATCATCAGTCTGAGCTGAGGGAGAAGGAAATAAACATAAATGAATACATAAGTTACATGACAATTACTTATATGTACAGGAAAATCCACAATTGTGTTCCATGGGAACATCAGAAACCTTTTGGATTTCTTACTGTCCATGTTGTTGTGGTTTCACAAATAATGTATAGCTTTATGACATAAATTCAAAAGAGTACAGTATACATCAGGTTGTGGCAATGCAGACAATACATTTGGTTTCTTCAGGGAATTTCTTGGTAGAGTATTAAAAAAAAAAAAAAAGTAAGTCATCAGTATCGTTTACTGTGAGATCATGGAGAACCACAGCTTTAATACCTTGAAGAGGAAAATAAGGCATGCACAAATTGTAAAAAAAAAAATCATATTGGTATTAAAGAACAATTAAATTACAACCATTTAAACACCGTAAGTTGTACAAAATAGTGTCATGATAGTAAAAAGACAATAATTTTAGGTTTATTTTGATGTCATCACTGTTGATCTGTAGTTTCCAGTTTGTTGACTTCAGTTCCATGTTTTCAATAATTGCAGCAAACTGTAATCACAACAAGCCAATTTTTGATTTTTGTCAGGTGCCTGTATGCTGATGTGATCAGTTTGTACTCTTTACTAATGAGTGAAAAACAAACATAACTGAGCCTCATGAATCCCAACTTTGTACTTCTATAAATTAATCTTACGAGGAAACACTTCATTGTCCCAGTCAATCATCAGAGATTTAAATTTTTTGCCACCTTTTTTTTTTTTTAATACTGTGTAAATTTCAGCTGGATAAAATTCTAGTTTACATTCATCATTCTCGCTCGCTGCATCCATAATCCCTGGTGAGAATTGTCTTGAAAACCAGAGTTGTACATATATTTTCACTTTAACATAAACAGCATCTCCCAAGAGAGAGACTAATGTGCTGCCTTACTGAATGCAAACAATTTCAGTATAATATTCAGCAAGGCAGCATTGAGTAATTGTGAGTGGAAACTGTGAGTGACATCTTTCACTTGAGCACATTAGCATGGCTTTCAAAATGTTTGAAATACGCAAAACAGAGGAATGTCTCAACTTGATACTTGTGTGTGCTTTAAGCTGCATGGAAGCCTTTAAAACGGTATTTTTCTAATCGTATGCAGAGTTTAGAAATATGATAAGTTTGTCAGTCAGTCCTGATGTGATGGTTTGTTTTTGGATACTAAGTTTCCTGACGACCCTACATGAGGACGTAATGCACACTCAGGTTGGGCGTACATAGCATCTGGCCAGTCATGTCAGAGCACATTGTTTGTGGCAGCTCAGAGACAGAGTCTCACTCCACTTCCCCTCATGGCCGAACTTAATCCTTCCCCCAGTCCCTGGTGAAATGTTCCTCCTGCACACTCAGTCCGCCTCCCAGGGGAAAAATATCAGGAGAAGGTTCAGATTTTCCCTTGAGCTACATTTTTTGTTGAAAGCGGGCAATCTGTAGTCCTGATTGTGTTACTATACTTCCTTCTACCTCCTCGTTTATTTTGCATGTGACCTGTGAAATTATGTAAATGCTAATAGAGGTTATGCTGTGAAAGTAAATTCTTATTTTCGTTTATTTTACTTCGTGCTATTTAAACTGCAATTCTATCCAGGTAACTTTCATTTTCAGCTCAAAGCTGTCATCAGGTAATTATTAAGGACTTGAGTAGCAGAAGAGACTAGTTCAGCCAGAGGGCATATCGGTCCCTGCAGGAATTTTAGCCAAGTATGTGGTTTGTATCTGGGCCAGGGTGAAGGAGACAAGATGGCTACCATGGGTGTCATTTTTGGCACCCTCTGCTTCGCTTCCTGCACAGAGATGCACTCTGTATTACTGCTTCAGCATCAGGAGTAGAAGTGAAGCCATCTTCCTATTCTCTGACAACCAAGGAGAAACATTAAAGATTAATTAACTGCTGCCAACTTGCAGCTTATTTCAGAGTGGCACTCTGATGTCTCTCAATGCAGCTCCGTCCTGAAAAACAATCTCCTTTGTATGTCAGTATCATGGATTTAAAATACTCTGTACTGTAGTCTACTGAGAACCACATCCACTGCAATGTGATAAAATGCCAATCAACCAAATGTACTGTGTGAATGAAGTCCACTTACACTTGTGTGCAGTTTAATATCCAATGTAAATGATACATCCACTTTTCAGTACTTTTTACATAGAACTTTGTGATATTTTAAATCTAAAGGTCAATTGCGCTACAGCAGTCAAATACCCGCACATTTCGAAAAGAGGATATATTTGATTGGAACTGCATCCAGAAACAAAACACTTGAGTTGCGGCATCTCCATAATCTCATGTCCTCCCAAAGTTATTTCAAAATTCAAAACGTGCATAACACCCCGCTTTTAATCGCAGATGGGAATTTTCTTTGATTCATGCAACAGCTACAGTCAGGATCTTGTCATTATTCAGACAAATGAGGATTTGGATTCAGAGAGCTGTTTTTTTTTAAACTTTTTTTTTTTGAATAATACTGGCGGTGTTACCAATCTCCAGCCTGTTTACCTCCTGTACAGATAAAGCTTTTTAATCCTCTTTTTCAAAGCCTTAACTTGCTTTTCCTTGTGCTTTTGTCACTCACATTGATAATGAACAAAACTTGTTTAATAGTTTTGTTGTAAACCAACCTTCTTTTTTGTGGGTATTAGTTAAAATCTACTTGAAATTGGATGCAATTTATATCCGTGTTAACAAATAATCCTCATTTAATTTCTTGTGAAGAGTTTTTCTTTGAAAACATTTGTGTTACCCAGAAAAGAAAAAGCTAAAGAAATAGAATAAAAAAAAAGTAGAGCTGACTATTAGTTACACACCCCGAGTGTCGGCTATATTGTATATTCAGTAGGCAGCTCGTTTCTGTTCTGTTTCTGTGGAAAGCACAGACCTCCTGAATAGATCAACCAGGAACCACAAAGACACAGTGTGCAAAAGGAAACATGGAAAGACTTTTGTGGCCAAACTTCTCATCAGCTGTTCCCTGTCATCCAAGTCATTTTGCATCTGAGGACTCTCGGGTGCGCAGAGAAACACACTTTGCATTATTTAGATAGCAATCACTCAGAAATCCCTCTGTGTTTGGCCCAGCGGAGGAGCAGGGGGTCTAAAAATATCACCTCAGCAATGTGTGATTTTCTGTGTCATATCAATGGGACCTCCAGGTATGTGCATTTGTCTCTGAAGCCATATTTCAATGTGAAGGTAGCAAAGGGATAAATGTCTGTGCGTTGTGTGCGAGACGATTTGTGCCGCGGGTTTCCTCAGGAGATGTCCTAGATTCCACCACTTCTACTGCAGTCATTTGTTTGACGGACAGAGAGAGACAATTATCAGTGAAAGAATTGTCAAAATTGCTGACGCTGATAGACGCAATCATTTGTGCCAGGTCAGCATTATCATATGATCATCTTTCATTAGCAGCCTTTTGTACGGAAGAATGGAACTAAAAAAAAGCATTCTAAAATATGTAAGCACGAGATAATTTTGTAACAAAATATGCACCACAGCTAAATGTCAGGGTCTGCATATTCACTCAAGAATTTATTATCCTCATCAGCGTCATCATCACAAAACCATTTTCTGGGCAGATTTGAATGCACTCAAGTTGCAAGTATGAATAACTTGACAGAGCAAGTCACAAAATTCATCGTGTCTACCAGTGTCATTTTAAGCAGTTTGAGCTGGATGAGTTTTCATATATAGCTCATAATATCATGTATCAACATAACATTTTCAGCTTTAACATTAAAATAATTTAATTTTGTAATTAATTAAATTTCTGAATTAAAGCTTTGTTCGTTAAAGTCACTTAAAGAGACACAACATTTTGAGTAAACACTGTGAAAATGAGGAAGCACTGATGAATAGCAGCTATGTGGATTTGTTCCCATTTTTCCAGTGTAAGTGACATGGGAGGATGAGCAGAGCCCATTCAGGCAGAAGTGTGCGTGGGTTTAGAGAGAGGCATGTAGCCCCATTTGAGTTGTGTTTTTTTCCAGGGATAACAAGCTCCGCAGCCGTGAGGACCACATCTCCAGACACTGTGGAGGCTTTCAAAGAGCAACCATCTCCTTTCCCCCCCTTGAGCCCAATCTGGCCTTAGTCGTTAAGACATGTTTCAGCAACGTACCCTCTGGCATGTCCCCTGCTGCTTCAGCACCCCTGCTATCTTGATGGAGCCATAGCTGCTGTCTTCCACTTGAATGTTTGAAAATGAGAGGAAAATGCAAAGGAAATGACTGTGCAAGAAGCACTGGAAAAGAAACACAAATGAGCAACCGTCAGAGAAAGAGCTGAAGTAAACAACATCATTATGACTCCCTCGGCTCTGGCCTTGTGAACTGGTCCAAAGTGTTTGTGCAGATGGTTGTTGTGGTTGTCGCTGTAATGTTTAGACAGGGTAATTATAGCACACTGCTACAAACTTAGTCAAGCAGTCTCCCCCACCTAGTGCGCAGCCTTGATGAATTCCAAAGAGACGTTGGCAATCACTCACAATCCGGTTTACGGTCATGTATAATATCTGAGCAAACACAAACTCATGTTGCAGTGCACAAGTGTCATCCCACCAAAGTTGTTGATGGCCCCCATGGAGCACAGACCTCGACATCATGGAGGCAGTGGAATGAAGACGCAGAAGAAATGGGTAGTGAACACAAGTCTCCTGCACCGAAGTCTGCTGTTGTATTGAAGCATTCACCAAACCGCCTCCTCATAACAAGGAAAAACGAGCATTATGTAGACATCATCTGAACTGCAGGACACCAAGTTGTTGTTTTTAGCACAACCACGAGAAGACACTTAACGTATAAGCTGCTGTGCAAAATACCTATTGGGTTGTTTTTTTTGGAGGAACAGTCTCTGCCAAGTACTTAAAAAAAAAACTGTGTACCTGGTGCTGTTGTAAAGGCTCAGGGTAGTCACTTCAATCATTGATTTGACTTCTTTTTTTTGTGTGTTCATCTAATGAATAACACACTTGTACTGTACACACTATATGCTGTACAGTATCGACTCACAAGGAGTGACTCTAGACAGCTTTGAACCACAGATAACAACACATGCTTTGAAATTTCCCAGACAGAAGTGAGGCTGGAGAAAATGCTAAGTTTACACAAGAATGACAACATCCGTGAGAGAGGTTAGAGTGCAACGGCAGTGACGAGCAATGTCATTGGAGCAGTGAGGGCTTCAGTGTGTTTGTCAGAAGTTATTTTACAGTGATGTGTGATGCTTTAACCACAAAGCAACCATGTCAGAAAAAAAAAAAAAAAAAAAAAAAGAAGCCAGATGAAACATATATCAGTTAAGAATAATTTCTGTATGACAAAACATATTTTCTAAACATTTTACATCTTTTTCAGGCTTTTTTTTTCTTTCTTTTTTTCCCTCCTCTTCTGGGCCCCAACATCTCACCTGGGGCCACGCCAACATGTCTGTCCCTGGGTCACATTTACCATTCTAGCCTCACGGCGTGGGTGGGCCAGTTTGATGTAACTTTTTAATTAACACAGACATTTCTTGGCTCTGCTCAAGATTTTGGCTGCACTGTTCTGGGTGCGTCTTGTTGCCTCTTTCTTACCCCTCGCCCGCCAGGCAGATGGTCAGTTATTAGCGGTAATTAAAGCTCCATCATTGATCATGGTTTGTAATTGTATTTAATTTGAAAATTATTAATGATTAAAAGCTGCAGCTGCATGGTGGGAATGCTAATGCGGTTGGGGACCGAGAGAGGGGTACAAAGTGTCAGTGGAGACATCTCGTAGGGCTCACCCTGTCTGTTAGTAGCAGACTATTCCAATTACATCTGCAGGTAGTCCTGCGCATGACATTACTTCTGCCTCACAGACAGCAATACTCATTATCTGAAGCTCACTCCATCACTCCCCATTTGTTTATTTCTGTAGCTGATTTGGAATTTGGGCAGTAAACACATTGTAAACAATGCTAATATCATTTGGAGGCAAACTCCATGCAATGACATTTTCTGGATCTAATGAAGACAAAATGGTGTCTTTGTTGTGGTGGGGTTCTTGAGGGAGCTGCGGGACCTTCCAGAGAATAAAGTAGGTCAGCCGGCTGACATGGGGTGCCTGTGGACATGTTCTTTATGCTGCTCCTGCTTTGCACACAGCAGCCGCGCACAGACAGGAAAGAAGCATAGTTAACATTAGTAACAGCTTGTCATTAGAGGAAAACAGCCTGAAGGCATTTATTTGATCATCTGAGTGGTTCTTGTCCATCACGTCGTGCAGTACAACAGATATTAAGACAATGTGCTGAATCTCTGATGTGTGTGTGTGTGTGTGTGTGTGTGTGTGTGTGTGTGTGTGTGTGTGTGTGTGTGTGTGTGTGTGTGTGTGTGTGTGTGTGTGTGTGTGTTGGCATGCCTCTTGGCATCTAACCTGATGCAATGCTATGCAGAGAGTGCCCACAATCTCCATTCGATTTTAGATTGTGTACAATGGTTTAAACCTCGTAGAGCATGAAGCGACGATGAGATCTGTTTATACCATTTGTTCTTAGATATACAGTAACTATTCCTGAACAGCATCGATTTTCTATGTCCAAGAGCCTGTTATTTAGTTTTTATGCAAATATGATTTTCATCAATACTTATGTTGTTTATTTATAACAGTTTCTACAGCAGAATCAAAATATGTATAATGCAATAAAATGTGAGACAGCAAATTAAATCTTAACTGTCTTAAATATCCCCAGACATCGTTGCAATTGCATTTTGAGGAGTTTAATCGGCAAGTTCAAAGACTGAAGATGCTCCAACCAAATGTATCTCATTGTCTCTGCCAGCGGGAGAAATCAGGAGCGGGCCCGATTCCAAAAAGAGACAGATTGACAGCTTCGGTTAATGACAGGAAATCTCTCCTACTGCTTAGCCTCTTTTTTATTGATCTGTTGTCAAGAATGTTATAAAAGAATCTGCAAAATCCTAGTGTTAACTGTTGACCGCATGCTATGAGTGACAGTCAATTAAAATAGCGATGGGTTCCTCGGAGGGACACTATCCAGATGAAGGCTCCGCGTGCCGAGAGCAGCGGTCTCCAGAGTTAATAACTAAATGGATACTTGGACTCTCTGTAAGGCTGTTAAAAGAAAAGAGCTTAATTCTTCAGCTGCTGAAATATGGGGAATTTATATATTTGTTCTTCTAATTTTGTGTTACACTAATTCCTTTGCCTGGACTAATTATCCACCAGAGGATTGATGAAGAAACTCTTATTTTACAATTATGTAATCTTTCTATCTTCTGATTATTCTCAATATTATTTTGTGCCAGAGTTTGGATTTAGATAGACAACCAGTAGATCATTGATTATATGCTCTATACAAACCTTGTTTCAGGAGTATTTCTGTGGTTCAGAGGTATGTTGTTCATACACTAACACCAGCTGTCAACATTCATTCACTTAAAGTGCTAAGCAATGGAGTGTTGTGGAGAAAGCAAAGTATCCTTTCACCATCGTGGATTTCTGAGGAGAGGGAAGGCAAACGTAATGCAAGTCGTTTCTCCTCCTCTGATATCTCAAACAACCACATGTTTGTATTGAAAATTATTTGGAGTTTTTTTTTCTTTCTCTCTCTCTGAAAACACTTGCTTCTGGAAAGCAGCAATCCCCTTTACAGCCTCGTTCTCCACAGTGCACCACTCGTGCTTTTGTGTGTCGATAAGAGTTTGTGAGTGCATGCGTCTTTGATCTGCCCTACCAGAGAAGATGTCTGACGGTTTAGCGGCGAGATGCCGGTGTTTACTGTTGAGCTTATGTATCGCCCCCCTCCCCACGTACTCCACATCGAGCGGCGGTGTGTGCCGCTGTACTGTGGTTAGCCCTTTTCAAGCGTGTCCCCAAATTCTGTCGACTAGCTTGTTCCCTTTAAAGAGAAGACTTGACACGCAGGCTGGGACATCACGAGAATAAAATGATTCAATGCAAAGTAATACCCCTTGGTAATTGAAAAGTGATGAGCCCTTACCAGCAGTCTCTGCAAGAATGCGGTCAGTGAACTTTGAAAACAGTCACATATACTGTACAAAGGGGTCCTCGTTTCCTAAAGGATATCAACAAATATCAGTTTATACACTGTTTTTCATAATAGGTTGGAAAGAAATGCATTTGTGCTTCTCATTCTCGATGTGAGGTTACTAAAACATAAATGTCAAACAAGTGTTAATTAGGGTTTGTGAGTAAAAGTCATCTGATATGCCAGTGGAAGTACAAGCATCCCTCTTAGTGCTCAAACATAGACACTTTGACAAGAACAACAGGAGCTGACAAATACCCATTGTGGAGGTTTCCTGGGATGCTTTCCTGTTTGATTTGATTGCTGTCTCGTGCTATTTAAATATGACAACCATTCCCCCCACAGGGGTTATACTCTATTGATCTCCATGGATGATTTCCTTGTGTTCCCCCCTGCTTTGCACCATGTGACTTTTGGACGATTCAGGCGCACACAAAGACAAAGGGCACGTCACGGCAAATGAGATATAGATTATTTGCAAATGTGCGCGGCGTAGCATGGATTATTGCCATGTTCTGATCATGTTGTCATAGTTCTCATGTCCATTTTTTCCGGAAGATTACCGACCACCAGCGAATGTCACCTTCACAGGCATTACAGAATGAGGAGATCAATTCCAACAGTTTGACAAGTTAGTTGGCTTATCACGATTAATATTGGTTTGTGCTGACAGCCGGGAATCTGAAAAGCTCTTATTACAGTCATATCAAGGTTCTTTTGAACTTACCAATAAGTAAATAATGGTCGCCACCGTCTTTCACCTCGGCCCTTTAAACACTGTCATCATTTAGTGTTAAAAGCCCCCCCCCCCCATCCTCTAAACTCTATCTTCCTGCCTTCTAGTTTTACAGACAAAGAAAGAGAGAGAGGATGCAGCAAACTTCCTTTGCGCTCATTTTTGCTGTGCCCATGATAATCATTGCAAGGAAGCCTCAGTAGTTAAAAAGTGTGCCCATCTGGTGAGGAAACTGGGACAAAGTGTACTTTAGAGGGAACAGAGGATAACTCTCCTGGCCTTTAGGGCTGAAATAGTTAGGTAAAGATGCTTATTTTTTCTTTATTTATTTTTAGATATTCCTCGGGGAAGTTACATTTGTGTGGTTGCAAAGGTCATCAATTTAGGTTTCCCTTTCACTTGTTAATGGATGCTTGCACTGTGAGGAGAGCTTTATGTGTTTTTGGTCAAGATGCAGAGACACTTCATGAGAGGCTGCATGAGGTCTCAGTGGGTGTCAACAGTGTTCAATACTAATGACGTCCTTGCATCAGGAGAGGAGTCCACAAATTGGCTTTTCAACTTCGAGCCCGGTCCTGAACTCCCCCTCTTACGATGTGTTCTCGGCCTCTCTGGATTTGGGCCGTCCCAGCCCAGGCGTTCACAGCATCATTATTCTCGCATCTCTTATCTGGAGATGGGATCAATAAATCTATGAACGCCTGCCCTGACTGGACTCTTGTGTCCACCAGCCCCCTGTTTTTCCTCTTGTCAATCCACTAGAACACTTATCTGCAGGAACACACTGATGCATTGTGTGACGCCCTGGTGAATGTTTATTAAGTTGTTTTTCAATGAGAAGCACGGATCAATAGCACACCGTGGTGATTCATGCATCTGTGCTGATCTCTCCTAAGGATCAACATGCCGTAAGACTTAGATAATATGAAGGAGTCAATTAGTGGCTCATGAAATAGAAATGATTCTGTTGGTAAAAGCTAAAATTGCTTTTAGAATATTTCTAAATGCAATTGAAAGTTTGTCATTCGGACATTTGAATAGCACTATAATAATAATACCAGTCTTGCACTTACAATTTTACAAGTGTTAGAATGAATAATGTATTCTCATGAGTTATACATTGGATAAGCTTCGTATCTTCTTTGTTGCGATTGGCTTGCAATAAACTTGGAAGCAATATTCAACTCTTGGTGCTATCAAATCTCTACACAGAAATATAGTGGACAGCTCGGCTGGCTTAACAGGGTTTCCCCGTCTCATGTTAAAAACACAACACACCCCTATGGGGTGTTGATCCCAAATACACACACACTGAAGATGCACTTTTAACTTATTTGGACCTCCCACTGTCACTCTCTTCACTCCACACAAACACCATAAACACACAGACAGATAAGTCTCAGTTCTTTCCACTGTGACGAGCGGTTAGAGTATGCCTCCCTTGCAGCTATTGCATGTGCGTCATTGATCGATATTTGTGGCATTTTTAGTTGAACCTGGTCCATAAAGTTTACATCATGTAGAATCTAAATTTGCATCCTAATTAATCAATTTGGTTGCAAGTTGGTTCATTCCCCCCCCCCCGTTTATGTGTTTCATTGCGATTGTCACAGAAAATGAGCAGTTAAGTATTTAGTACTACATTGTGAATCTGCTTAATTGTTGCATTCAGTACAAATCACTGCAAGCTACTGCACTAATAAGCCATGACTTTATGTTGCTTATGTATGTTTGTTTTTATTGAAGCTGAGTCACTGTTGATAACAAAACAGCAAAAAAAACATTTTTAATGCTGATATTTGATAGAAAATGTGAAAAACAGTCATCTGGAGCAACTTTCCAGCATTGTCTTACTGATGTACAGTAATTTCTCTCTGCACATGCATGCTCACGGTGTAACTGGAAATACCCTCATTATGGTGCAGAGCCAGGTGCAATATGTGTATTTTTCAGAAGTGATGGTTTACTCCATCTGTCCAATGTTATGAATCTGGGACACACCGCTTGCTTCGTGGCCCAAGGAGCATAACGTGTAACTGGGAGGGTGAAATTTCGAATCAAGCCGTGAACTTTTGGCATATGTCATACCGCTCTCTTTTTTTACTTGCTTTTTCGTGTAATGAATTCTTACCACCGTTGTTATTTGTATTGATAAATTTGTGCTTTGCTTGACTTGCATACTTTTGTAATAATCTGACATAATTTTGCACACATTTCAAGAATCCAACCATAATAAATGTACCCAAATTATTTTGAAAAATGATTAGATTATTCCTCTGCATCATTATAAATGGAAGAAATTGTCATTATCTTATACTACAAAGTTGCTACATCCAGGTTTGTTGATAGTTTAGTAGGTCATAGCTGGTGATGTGTATCAGACTTTCCACTGCCACTGAAAATTGCTGTGGCTGCGATTTGGATGAAAGTAAAGCACCTGCTTTGATATAAACGTTTATTTATTTGCTACGATCCCTTAGCGTTGAAAGGGAAAATATTGTTTTCCATAGTTTTTCTTTTCAGTCAGAGCATATTGACTTGACTGATGTTGTGTAAATGTAATTTTAAACCAGAAAGGTACTAAAAATGCAGCTGAACTTTTTATGTCGTTTGGTTGATCAGAGGCTGTTTTGCCACTGGTGCCGATCCCAGTGTGATGGGTCTGGCAAGTGTTGATGTATAGCTCTAGTGAGCTTGCTGGAGCAGATGGGCTTTCACTACAACATAGTGGACCACTGCGACGGAGAGCCACAGATTGCTCTTTGTTGCTACATTGGCTTGGACCTTCTTAATCTAGTGTAACTGATGACAGAGGACATCTTCCTCAGCTGCTCTCTCTTGGGGGGCTTATCATTCTTTCCTTTCCTGTATCCATCTCCGGTGAGTCAGGCTATTTGGTCATGCTACATAGACCTAGCCATACCTCCCAGTGTGCCTCCAACTGTACGTCGATATTCGGCATGTGGTCTTCCACTTAATGTCCCTTCTCCACATGATGAATTTAAATCCATAGGACATAATGGAAAGAAGGAGAACAGCAGTTGGAAGTTTAAAAAAAAAAAAGTTCACAGTAAATACTAGTTTCACTTGTATCCTGCTGAACAATGAAGATGAGGGTTAACCTTTTGTCTGATCAGGTCTGCTGTGGTCGTGTTTCCCATTCATGCGCTAATTTGTACATCCCGCTGCCCTCTGGCTCAGTTGAGCAGGAACAGGAAATTATCGACCTCCCATTGCTAACCCCTGTGGGACCCTGCTGACCACAGCACTCAGCACTAACCAGCATTACAAAGACGTCATTACAAACAACATATGTGTGACTGATGGATACCAAGTACCGGTGCTCAAAAGAAGCATCAACAAGGACAACAAAGGGGTATCTTGGAAGCAACATTGTAGTCATGTGACAGTTGCAGAGGCCCTTTGGGGCAGGCTGCAAATGCTCTTAAGTGAAAGGGATGAATGGGGGTGATTGACTGCTGTCAGAGGAAGGAGGACAGACTGGCAGTGTGATCCAATCCTCTGTGTCAATTTATGGATCTGGCTTTAATGGAAAAGTTCAATATGTTTTCAATCTCACAGTCAGAGGTAACCATACAAACAGCTGTCTTTAACTGTGATAATATTATGTATCACCGGTTTTTATGTGTGGCAGAGCGAGTCGAGGGACTCTTGAGAGACTGCAATATGGACCTTTGAATGGGAACATTCTTGCCTTATGCAGGTGGCTGTTTAATATTTACGAGGTCTGTCACAAATCTTGTTCATCATGAGATGTTGACTGCCAGTGCCAGCAAAGCAAGTGGAGCTTTAGGACTGCAGCTTGAGAGGGCTGTCATTTTGTTAATAATTTCTGGTTACCAATATGTGATGGAAAGTATTATTAGGCCTGTCTCCAGTGGCAAAGAATAAGCTGTTCATTTCCAGTGTTTGTCTATACTAACTGTATTATCTTTATAGCATATCATAAAATGAATGCTTACAGGACCCTTTATTGATGAATTGAAACAGAAATGTTGAGCTTATTCATACATGTGGGCTGGCAGCAGCCCTTACAAAAACACAATGCTATTAGAAAAAAATTATATTTTGTCTCAGGGCAGAGTCCTGGCCTCAATCAATGAGGTATTTTTTCTAGAATCACTCAGCGTATTGGAAATGTCAAATCCATCTTGGTGGCCTCTGTAATGAGTAGAGGGGTGCTGGCTTAAAGTCATTCATTTTGTTTTATTGACCATTTGATTCCATAAGGACAATCACACACTGAGGCCTCAGTTACATGTTAATGAAAACACGGTGGACCTTGAATATTGCTAGAGGTCCTTGCAGCCATAGAGCATATTTGGACATGGTTGAGCTAAATCAAATCAACAGGAATGTCATGCACTGGCCATATAAAGTTGGCTTTTGCACAGAAATAATTTAAATGTGTCCCCTCTGGGATTTTCCTCTGGGATTCCTGCTGTGGTGGAACCATTCTTGCTGTGGCAGAGCATCTGTGGGGACCTGAATCCCGACTCCTTCATGTTACGTATTAGTCAGAGAGCTCCAGTATGAGGAAACTGAGTACAGTAGAGTTGCCCTGCAGTATATCTGTTATCTTTCCCAAGGATTCTGTAAGGGAGAAGCAGCTATCACCTGGTGAGAACAGATTACAGTAATGCCACTGTTTTGAAGTGTAGATATCAATGCAGCTAAACCGTTTTCTTTGAAGTCCCTAATATTGTTGTAGAGTCTTGTACCTATTCAACAATGGAGCTCTATTATCAGCAATTCACATGTGGGACTTCACTCCACTTAGACGTGATTAAAGGTAAATATACTTAAGTGCCCCCTGGGCCAAGGACTTCACTGGGCCGAGGGGTACACTTTTTAAAGCTCACTATTGGACCAGCATATGGTTTAGGCATGTGGAGAAAAGAAAAGCTGTGCACACAATGAAAGAGCTGGGTAATTCCATTTGCAATTGGACATAACACTATGCAACAAGATACATGGGCAAAGAGGGGATTGAGTGTGCATTCAGTAATAATCCTGGAGAGGGGGAGGGCAAGAGGACTCAAGCTGTGCAATTACCAGAAGAAAGAAACAACACAGGACTCCTCACATCTGCACAGAGCAGCACAGTTATTTCTTAATTTCCTAATTCAGCACAGCAAACAGATTCAGTGTGCCCTGGAAGAAGACTTTCCTTCTGGCTGGAGCATTGCCGTATGTATCCGTCACTCTGTCGTGCTTCCGGTTGCATTGTGGAGAGGTGATTTGATATGCTGTATGTACAGCTTGTTGGCCGAGTTCTGCTTCATTTCGTGGGAAATCACGCTTTTGTTTCAGAGACGTTTGTCTTGCTTTTACTGTTCAGCGATGTGTCAGGTATACAACTGTGTTGTCGTTTGCCTCTTCCAGTGACCTGTTTTCTGTGTCCCGAAGCATTACCCAGTCTGTCCCTTAGATTTGAGTTTGCCACAAAGGAGTCCAGTCAAGAACCCAGGGCCCAAAGGGGAAGCAGGCAGCGAGGCCTAATGATGAGAGGAGGGGATTTGTGGCCAACAGTATCAACCCTACCCTATAAGACACACACATACACACATCTCTGTGTAGCAGCACGGTGACAGAGGGAAGGCCCTGGAGTGTCAACCCAGTTGTCTCTGAAGTCTGTCTACAGAGCCTTGGATACTGTATACAGGTCAACATGGCGGCTGCAGTCTCACTCATGACGCTTGCTCCTCATCAAGCAAAACAAAAATCGAGTAGAAGACAGTGATTAGGAGTTTTAGACGGCAGCTGCATTCTAAAGCATTCACCATTCACTACATACAGTAGTTAGAATTTCAAATATTTGCATTTTAAGCATTATTAAAATACAAACAATATATTATACCATACATAATATAACTAAATTATTTCATTGCATGTGAAACTTAGTGAGGTATAGTGTTAAAGTAGTCAGCTGTATGTTGAAATACTAACATTTGAATACTAACACCGTACTGGAAATCTAGCATTAATATCCTGTAATGGTTGTATCTATTATTAATATAATTTATTTATTTACCTTGCAAAGGGTAGAACTGTCAGCTTTTATTATAATGAGCATTTTTTTTCATGCTGCTATTCCTTAAACATGTAATGCATATATTGTGTTAAAAGAGGTGTTTTTTTGAATGACATCTCTACTCCTTTGTGTGGTTCTTCTTTATCTGTTGCGTAGTTTCAAATATTTTCAAAAAGATTTGTCTAAAGCGTTAAAGAGGACATATTTTCCAACACAGAAGAGGTAAATCCCGATATAAAAAGTTGTAAGCAAGACATCATAGTTATATTCCCCTATAATATGCCCCGTGTTAGAAATAAGAAGCAAACAGAAATGATTGTGATGCTTTTGCCTTTGCTTATTTTGGATTTAGCCCAGCAGTAACAGGAAAAAATGTTGATGTCTATAAAATGATGGTTTATTTTGTCAGGTAAACTTAGTGTGGAGAGGGTTTCATGTGTAGTAATAACTGGCATGTTAATCTTGATTTGCAAAGAGGCAGAGTATTCATACTATATATCATAAGATTTGATAAGGCATTTCATTTTTGGGTTTAGATGTTACATATGTGGTATATGTAGGTGGGATATACATTCATTTCTTTTTAGGATTAGGTCCTCAAAAACTGAAATGGTTTCATCCATGTTGGGTCAATAACTAAATATTTAAGTATTGTGATGTCCCACAATACAATTCTGAAACTTACTGTAATATTATCATGGCTGAATTGATCACTATTTTTCCCTGCGGTGGGTTTGTACTAGTTAAGAGGAAAGATGAGGGAGGGAATTCTTTGTTTCCCATCACTGTCACTCTCATTCCAGCGGGGCGCTTGACAGCATCTTAGTGTCAGGATTTCGAGAGTCTCTGGCTTTTAACCATCTTAGCTGACAATACCTCCATTTCTTGACAGCTTAAATTCATCTGTCCTCTTGCAATGTAACAAGATGAATTTCCTCCTGCCTACTTCCTCACTATTTACTTCCTTTTCCTTTTCTTCTCTTGCATGGTTAAGCCTCTCTGTATTCCTCAATCAATTCTCTTTAATGGTGTTTGATGGTCAAAATGAGGCATGTCGGAAAATGTTGAGTTATTGTGTCTAATTCCCACTGCAAACTGGAAAGAGTTCAAGTTTCTTCTGTCACCCAAAAGGGACAAGCTGGGATTTGGTGTCTGGCAGGCGTGGAAGCTTTATTATGATTAAAGTCTTTACAGAAGCTCTCCTGCCTAACTGTGGACAGAGTCTTAATATAGGCTCTGGCTGTTTAGCACTGTGTTCAAACAAAAGGACTTGCTTGGCACTAAAAACAAATGGCCACTGCTGGTAATATGTAATGGTGAGAAAATAATCTGCTCCTTCTGTTTTTCACATCAGCTCAGTTCCTCCACTGACACTCTTCTGTCCAACACTAAAATCCCAGTGCCTCACTTTTTTTTTTTTTTTTTACAGACACTGCAAGTGCATCACATTTATTGATGGTACAGGAGCACTATTTTGAATATAACCTACTAAAATGGAAAGCCAGGTGGCGTCAATATTGTTTCTCCAGTGCGGAGGAGAGAGTGCGAGCTTCCCTGCAGATCCACGTCTAATTGGCTCGCTCCACAGTTTGTTGAGTCCCGTCCTGTGGCTGTTCTTCAGCGCCCATTCACACCTTTCACCAACATCCCCGCAGGTGGAGTGTGAAATCCATTTGTTTCAAGGCAGGGACCAAAGCGCTCTCTACCCCGTGAAAAACCATTTTGTCTGCAGCTCCAGACAGGTTCCTATTGAGCTAAACAGGTATAACTCAACGGTATAAGCCAGGCGGCTAATAGTGAATCATTAGAGAAACTTTAGCCTCAACCCAAAGCGGGTGTTTCTGCCATGGTGCGATGGCCAACTATTGTTCCCACGGTGTTCCAGTGATAAGCAGACAATTAGAGGTTCGACTAAAAATCAGCAGGGGTCATATATCATGAAGTCACATCATGTTGTCCTGGTTCAATTTGGCCAGTGCAAAATGAACCCCTTAAGACGCTGCTTTAGTAGCTGCGCTTTCATTGTGCGCTTTACCTTTTAGGACCTTCACCGCTGAAAGTGACATAAATAGGTCTTTACCCAGCAGTAAAGACGGGACACTTAAGCGGTGTTCTGCTCTTATGGCATGGTTAATGACTGACCTTTTGAAACTGTGTACAGGGATAGCCCTGAGAAATGAGTCTGCCTTTGAGCACTACTGATAACCTGCGAGCTGACCTTGACTGCAGGTAAACACCAGGTCTGTTTGTGACTCTTTGTAATAGCCGCGACCATTAGCATGTTCTGAAGGCATTTGGGATATGCCATTCCGCTGAGGCTCTGTGGGAAGATTTAGTGCCCAGTGCCACATAGTTTGCTTCCTGACTGAAGAATAGTACAGGCCTAATGAGAATGAGAAATTCAAAATGCTAAATCACCACAGTTAGGGCACCACCTGTCTCTGGTGTGCCCTGGTAATTATCTTGCATCACTACTTTCTCATTTCTGCCCACCGAGATGACATTAGCATAGAACAGGAAGGGCTCTGCATACGCTAGATGAGGCACTTGGCTGATTGCATGCCTGTCCTGACCCCACATGTCCAACACACAACTAGCGGAAGCCCTCCAGATCATAATGAACCCATAGGATGTTTTCTGGCTTCTCACAAATAAACAAAGGGCTCAAATGTTAGACTTTGTATAAATTAGCATTAATGACTTCATTATGTTTCTGGACACTGTTCTGTTCTCACAATCAGCACTTCATTAAGTGGTGTTGGACACTTAATTGAAGTTCCTGTTCTGTTTAAAGGGTAGTTTGACAAGTTGCACAAGTGAACACCTGGCCTCATTTCGAGCAAACACAATGGATGAATGTTTATGAGCACCATGTGTCAACTTAGTGTGCATGGACCAAGGCAAAGTCTTTTAGCTGAATTTAAAACATGTTTTGTAATCTTTTAATGTATTTTTTCGATGTTGATCAGTCTTGAAAGTGTGTGTGTGTGTGTGTGTGTGTGTGTGTGTGTGTGTGTGTGTGTGTGTGTGTGTGTGTGTGTGTGTGTGTGTGTGTGTGTGTGTGTGTGTTTGTCTGTGCGTTCACTAGACCCTGAGCCTAAGGCACAGCCTGAAGACTGACTGAGATTAGATTTTATTCTGTCTTTAAAATAAAATATATTTAAAGTTGCCTTATGACAAGTCGTGTCAAATTAGCCTCGATGCTGTTTTCAGTGACATCCCATGTCATCATGTATGTCTAGACATTATATACTGCTGTGTTGTGTTGTCTCGACTGTCTAAGACGATTTTCTCTGATTTAAGATATAAAAATGGATGAATATAGTCGATGAAGTACTAAAAGTCTTTGTGATTATCATTGAATATATTTCAGTACTGACTGCTTTATTTTGCAGTTTGCTAATGCTGCAACATTAGAAAGTTGTCAATCTGAAAGCACTGCAAAAAAAAAAAAAAAAAAAAAAAAAATCACCTGATGAGGAGGAATGAGGTGCAGATGAGACAGCTGATTATAAAAACAGCTGTGATCAGGATGCATTATTTGACAGGGTTTATAAATAGTCTAGTAGATGAGTAGTGTTACAGCACATTATCTTGTGTCTGAAATAAATTTATGGAAAAGAACAAAGATGCTGAAGCTTAACTACAAACATATTTGAGAAAATAGTGTCTGTACTGTTATACATTTAAGTTACATATATCTTTGTTCTATTTAAAGCAAGTATTAAACTTTAACAACACCATACACATTTACATTGTCTGCTGTCAGCAGATCATTCCGTAGTAAAAGACAACGAAGACAAACAGATGCAGCATTGGTATAAATGTCACTGTAACAGTGCCACAATGATTAATATGTGTCCATTATTTATCCAGTGCTGGACCCTGAATTAATTACCTGGACATTTTCTGGTCTCTTTAGTCTTTCCTGGACCTGAGTTTTGTCAGAGGTGCCTTAGGGACTTAGACCTAATAGCCTTTATCGATTCAGGCAATAGCCTTATGAAAACCTGCTTTTCCCAGGTCTCATTTTAATGTGGCTTTTGCACCTATGCCCACCGAACTGTCAATTGGTTTCTGCCTCTTTATGGAGTTGTAGGGGTGAGTTGGTTAATGATATCACCACAGTGTGAAGATTAGGACTCAATTATCTGCCTGTGCCATGGACCTTGGTTCTGGCCCAGCATATTAATCATATTTCTTGATAGAGTTGCAGTACGGTGGGGAAGAAGCTCGCAGCCACATGAAAAATCCGCTACAGTGCAGAGAAGAATGTATGGTAGAGAAAAAAAAGAACTTAAAAAATGTTTTCCTTTACTTTCTTCTTCTACAATGCAGTATTAATAATAGTTCCCTCAATGCAAATACAAATGTTGCTTACAACAATTCATTCGTACTTTGCTGTCATTCACGCGTTTGTAGTTTAGGCTGTAGTAGGCTGAAGGATCAAAAGCTTTGAATTATTGTAAGTGTTCTCAAAAACCTGTGTGAACTAATTGAGCCCGTAGTCCAGATATGAAGTTCCATTTTAATATTCAAATCACTAAACTGTCCCGAGGCCTTTTGTATTGTTCATTCATGTTAAAGATGTGCTTTGAAAAGAGTCTGAGAATAGAAATACCCTACTTTTCAAAGCAGGCTTAAAAAGACACACTAAATAGCAACATTTGAGCTGTGGCGAACATCAGGGGATACGGTCATTGTAAGCGTTTCCCCTGGAACACTGCAAACAACAATAATAGCAATAAAATGTATGTACAGTATACACTATCAAAGTACATTTAAAACAGTGATTTACATTGATTGCTCTCAGCTATTGGGGTGAAATCATGTATCTGTTTTCAACACAAATCAAGTTGTGAGTTCTTTAGAATACAATTGAATTTACTTGATCCAACTGTAACAACATGCCGTACAGCGTCTTGCTTCAAGTTACTGGCTCTCATTTGCTTTAAAAAAAATAAAAGTTAATGCTGTAAAATTGAGAACTATTGGAGCTAGATAAATATTCTCTTATCTCGAGGAAAATTCAGCATTCGTGGTTTGTTAAGATGTTTTTACATTCAATACTGATTGACAGAATATAAAATAAGCCATGATTATGGCACAACGCATCTAGCTTTTTTGTGTTATTACACAGTTTACTAAATAATGCAAAAACTGATGTAAAACAGTGTTCAGCAGAGTGTACAGGAGCGCATTCCCATAAAGGGAGCATGGTAAAGAATAAATGTAATGTTCTGCAGGACTTTTCACAGAAAAAAATTATATTTTGTTATGCAATAAGTAAGTAAAAGTAAAAACTGTTTTGTTCAGTACAAATTTGGAGTTTTAATCCAGCTTTGTCACTACATTTCTCATTTCAGCTCTATAGACGCATTTGCATTCACCTTGCTTTTTCTTTAATCATGAAGGTTCATGTGGAAAACCTCCATATCTTCCGAAGGTCAGTTTCAACAGTAGTCTGCAGTCGGGGTCTGCCTAATAGAGGTGTGTTTCATCAGAGGACTCCTGTTCTTCCTGTGAGGCACATACAAGATGCATTTTTGATGTGGTTTTCTTTTGAGAAAAATAGAAGACTCATAGTAGTACTGACATAGCCCGCAGTCCGCTCCAGACGCTGATTGAAGAGTCTATTTTGGCTTCGGGAGTTCTGTCAGTAGGGTGCACGCTCCTGGAGCAGGTTACTGTGATCTTTCTGGCACCCACTGGAGCTCACAAACAGGCCTCCCGCCCAGTCCTCCACCACATGTCCTGGTAGAGGGATGTGAGTCCCCAAGGGAGGCTGCTTCCCAGTCAGATGCCAGCCAGTGCTCACTCCAACTGCTGGAGTACTTTCATGAACATACTGACAGACCTGACATGGATAAGAGAGCTTTATAAAGCAATCATCTAGACATTAACAGAATTGCTTTTGTTGAGCCTCAACACTTCCAGTATTACATTAGTTTTTCTGTTGTTTTCTTTCTAATGTGTCTGCCCTGCCTCCAGTTTCTGGCTGTGATGAGATCAGACAGGAAAATCAATAAAGAAAACATTGTGGTTTGACATTGACATGAAACACCCAAACGCATGCATGTCTGTAAAAGTGGCAGTTGTCAGAAGAGCTTTGGTTGATAAAGTAGATGTTTACAAAAAAAAAAAAAAAGTGCTTTTTGGAAGAATAAGTTCTTGTTCAGCCAGTCACCGTTTCTGGATCAGTCACAGATCATCCGTGACGTTTATGTCCAAAAGGGATTGATTATATTTCAGAACTAATGGAAGAAATCCAGTGCTTTGAAAACACTACAGTGCTGTAAATATGATGCATGCCAGGAACGACGGCACTTTGACAGTTACATTATGCTATGCATACATGCTGCTGTCAACATCCACGCCGAGTCATATCATCCATATCATTTCAAAGTGTTTATCCATATTTACAGGTATTTTTGCTCCTGCCAGTTTGTTAAATTATGTACAACAAACCAAAATGCGTTCTCTAATTAGCATTTTGGTCTTGTTCTAACAGGTGTGCAGTGTACTGCGGTGTTACCAACAAAGAAAGCAAAAGCCTCCCGCCCACACAACAGGGTGACTTTCAGCTCCACGTTGCTTTGAAGTCAGATTCAAAGCATAAAACACAGAGGTTGGAAAAAGATAAGGCAGTGATTTCCACTATTTTTCAACCATTCTTTATCTTTGTTGAGCGAGTGCATGTTCACTCCCTTTGTGGTCAGTGCGAGTTCACTTTTTGTCACCGAGCCACTCTTGCCTCTCTCATCTGGCAGTGTGGAAAAAATATAGATTTGGACCGGCAGCGGAGTATGCACTTTGATTTAGTTACTGTGAATAAGACTGCACTTATTTGAAGAGAACTCCACAGATAATATACTAGCACTTGCATTGTGGTGGTTTATATTCAGCTGAGTGGCTGAACACCTTTGCATCAGGAGGTGAGGACAGTAAGAGGTTTGTGAGGGGGAGAGCCACTGTAAATAATTTAACCAGTCGGGGAGTAAAGGGTCAGTGTTCCTGCATACAGTGGAGTATTTTTTTAAAGGCACTGTTGGGGCTGTAGACTGGCTGCATACGTGTATACTTGTCTTGACTTGATACCTAGACTTTGCATTATTTCTCACACAGACAAAAGCACACAGATTTTGTTTTTTGTTTTCCCATAATTCCAAAACAATCAAGATCACACATGGGCAAAATATGACCCAAGGGCCAGAACCAACTAACTGGACTATTGACAATGTTCTGCTATTTACCTTAATTCCAACAGAGGGCGCGTTGACGTAAGCAGGGCCGGTTCACACCAAAGCAACTAGACAAGCCGGTGTAATATCTCCACAACCACCACTGTCTGGAATTCTGTTTTAACTTTTGGCTTTTTGGGCTTTTTTGTGGCTCAATATAATTTGTAGCATCTTAAAAGATGAATGATAATAGCGATCATGAGTTACATGCAACAGTTGTGTCGCACAGACATGTTCCTGAAACAAATTGATGAGAAGATCCTCACTTTCTTCTGTCCAAAACTCTGCATTTTTGATCGGCTGACAGTTTGTAACTGATGTGACCAGCTTATTGGCTGTTGACTGACGTGTCGTGTCTTATGTTTGAAAACTGCCCACTGGCCATCTGACGAGTCAAGTTAAAGTTTACATTGTCAGCTGGCTTGAGTCAAGCTGAGACGGCCCAGCTCACACTGCAACAGTTTCACCTTGTTGTAAATCTTTGGTCTGATCTAGCCTTGATAGTAAATATTAAATTCTGATAATAGTATAACAGTCTACATTGAGTCCGTATTTATCACATAATTCAATGTCTTTCATCGTCATCATGATCATCATCATCATTACAAATGTAGTGGTGCAGATCAGACAATTGGTGAGATGTAGGCTAATTTAAAAGTTGTTATTGCATTTACGTTAATTGTTTTATTGAACTAACATTTTAATTGTCACCAGGTTGACACATACAGCTATAAAACCAAAACGTATTTTGCGAAGAAAAAAAATACAAATAATAATAGTTACAAAATTCATGTAGTTTAGCATAATTCAGTTGATCCTTCAATTAAAAAAAAATATTTGTGGCCCTCCACTTACTTTATCCAAGTCAAGATAAAAATGTTAATCTATCCCTTGATCTAGATGATCCAATTAATGGCTGGATTTGTTGATCATGTTGCCATGACTACCAGGGCCAGGTTGAAGTGTGGTTTAAAATGCATACCTTCACATTTCTGTTTGTATCCTCAGCCACACTGATGCACTACATAAAGTCATTTTTTTCAGGTTTTTCAGAAAACACAAAAAACTTAACCAAATGTTGATTATATGATATTTATTAATAATCAACTACAGGGGTAGAATCGCAGGATCTGTTCAACTGAGGATGTAGGCGATTTTACCAGAGGTGGCCAGCATCATGAGGAGATGATTTCGGCAACAAAATCATTTTTGTCAAAAAATGACTTAGGCCATTATTTTAGGAAGGTGACAAAATGATACAAAAGTACTGATGTCTGTATTATCTATGTAATTACTGTCAATGTTTAGATTTAATAAACACAATGCTGGTTTGTTAGAGGGTTGCAGAAAGCCTTTTCGAAGGCTGTTATTAGACAGCTATAGTGTACATTAGTGGCATCTGTTATTCCTATGCTCTATTGTTACTATCTGTGCAGGCTAATAAATCACATAGCAGTCTACAGCATCGCGCCACAGGCAGGACTATAACAACACCGGTGTTGATACAGAGACACCTATGTAGAAAGCTCCAGCTCCCTATGATCTCTTTCATTTCACTCCAAACCTCTACCCCGCAGCACTCCGGCTTACACAGAGGACACTATCAAAGCATCAGCCGCAAAAAAAAGGAGATGAGCGCAAACACATATATTTAGGAAATGCTGCAGTGTTCAGAGCCGTGGCAAATTGGTATTGTTACGGCTCCTCGTTTTAGTCTGCTCTGCTTCACTGTGCCATTGCATTAGCCTGGTGGACTTTGATGGTGGAAAAGAAAGGGTGAGGCTGGGATTAGTTTAATGCTACTAATTAACAAAAGACAGAGGAGAGCAACATACTATCTGGTTCTGGATGTCATGCAGCCCTTCAGCACCTCAGCTGCTGTTAATTACCTCTGGCGTTTCACTATCTCTCCCAGGAATGGACAGGGCTTGCATCTCTTGAGCTGCTGCCTGCATGGTCATTAGAAAGTACAGATTTAGCCAGACCAACCGGTGGCACATGTGCCGTCTTTTTTTTTTTCTCTCTATTTGCTGTAATGTTAAAGCCGAGTGTCAGTGCTATGGCAAATTATTTGAATGTACATCTCTAATGATGGAAACATTTAATTTTGTAAGTGATTTTTCTTTCACATTTTTTTTTAAATACTGATGATAGTATATTTGAATTAATTATGTGAAATGAATGTCTCCACATGTCCTTTATTCTTAACGTCGCAATTTTAGTGCCAAGTATGAAAATAGGTCCATCTCTTATCACCGTCCTTCACATTTATTAAATGGATGATCTATCAAATCCTTGATATCCAATTAAGATAGTGATTGTATGGGTCCTACTGGATTAATAGTGTTAAGTAGTCAGCTTTTCCACCTTACAGACAGTGGAAACATGTGCGGCAGACATTTGTATTGTCCTGCAGAGCTAAGTGAAGTCCGGCTATGCAGTCGTTCCGCATGGGTATATTCACAATAAGCATTTCCTCCATGCAATGCAAACAGTGATGGGCTACTGCCTATATACTTCAACTTCAACTTCTTTAATGTCAATCCACCATATTACATACAGACATACAGATGGATCGAAAAATATTTTTTCACAGTCCCACTGATGCAAATAAAAAGACAAAACAAGAAAAACATAAATATGCAACAACAGAAAAAAAACAATGCAACAGACAATTTAGTACAAATATGGGCCACAGTGCAAAAGTTCAAAGTCCATGGGGCAAGGGGGAGAGAGGGGAGAGAGCCCAGGATCCCGACAGCCTCATGGACGAAGCTGTTCCTCAATCTGGACTACTGCAGGGTCTTGCGGTTGGAGCTGTGCCTCTTTCCTGTCCTTGTTGTTCGGGATGTGGGGGGGGGACGGACGGACGCACAACGCAACCACCAGAATGGCTGCGAACTCTCTCGGCAGGTACAGCAGCCGGCATTTTACGAACACAAACTCCGCCAGCGGTGAACAGTGTCTGCAAACAACCACAGCATCCCGACACCAAGCGTTGTTAATGTAGACACAGACTCCACCGCCGTGAGTCCTTCCTGCCGTAGCTGAGGCTTTGTCTGCCCGGTGGCATGTTAGCCGGTCAAGATCAGTGGCGGAGTCCGGGATGTTGTCGTCTAGCCATGTCTCAGTGAACACACAAACACAGCATTCTCTCATGTCCCGTTGGGTAGAGCCCAAAAGATGCATGCGATCCACCTAGCCGTCTAAGGAGCGCACATCTGTGAGGAGAATGGGGGCTAGCTGCCAGCCAAACCCGGGTGCCCCTTCGCACACTCCTTTTTTGCTTCCTTTCACACACCGCCCACGGCGCCTCCGCTTCTGGTGGGGACCAGCAGTTGAGGCCGTTGGAATGGTGGACGGGCGAAGCAGTCCAAGGATCCGAAGTGCCTCTGATTGTGTGGTTCCCAAGATGCAATAAGTCCCATTTCTGTCCCGACAAATACAACAATCTTTTACATG
The DNA here is from genome assembly GCF_029030835.1 of Brachyistius frenatus. Taxonomy (NCBI): domain Eukaryota; kingdom Metazoa; phylum Chordata; class Actinopteri; family Embiotocidae; genus Brachyistius; species Brachyistius frenatus. The sequence continues at coordinate 6,695,327 of NW_027210607.1, forward strand.
CACACGACAAAGATACACAGTTAAACACCGTAGTATCAGGACATGGAGGGGCCGCTGCATCTGAAACGTGCCGCCATGTTGGTTGCCGAGCAAGTTGGTTGCTTACAAAGCACTTTATTAGAAACATGTATATGTATAATGTTTGAGTATTTCAGATACTGCTGGACTTCTGGTATTTTCACACTCAGCAGTCTTTACAGAGACTAGTGCAAAAAAACTTTGAAAAAAAGAACATCCAGTGAGCAGCAGTTCTGTGGACAGAAATGTCTTATTGATGAGAGAGGTCAGAGGAGACTGGCCAGACTGGTTGGAGCTGACAGAAAGGCTACCGTAACTCAAATAACCTCTCCGCTGTGGTGAGAAGAAAAGAGTCTCAGAATGCACAACACGTTCAAACACGGTGGATGGGCTGCAAGGGAAGAACACCAAGTCAAGAAATCTGAGACCGCAGTGGGCAGATACTGACCGAAACTGGACAGTTGAAGACTTACGAGTTGAAAGACGCAGCCTGGTGTGATGAGTCTCCATGTCTGCAGAGGCACATAGATGGAGAGTCAGAATCCACCCTCAATCTATAGATTGATTATAGATCCAACCTGCCTTGTGTCAGTTGTCCAGGCCGCCATTGGTGGTGTACTGGTGGAGTTAAAAACGAATCAATGATTGTTTAACAGCCTATCAGACTATTGTTGCTGACTGTGTGCATCCAATGGCCACAATTTACCCATCCTCTAACGGCTACTTCCAGCATGATAATTCAGCACATCAAAATTAATCTCAAACTGCTTTATGAACATGCCAGTAGGCTCATTGTGCTTCACCGGCCTGCAGTCTCCAGATCTGGAGCACCTTTGCAATGTAGTAAAATGTTTGATTCACAGCATTAATGTGAAGTTGACAAATATGAAGAAATTATGTGATGCAATCACATAATCTGGAAGGAATTGAGGCTGTTGTGAAAGCAAAGGGAGGCCCCACCCAGTTTCACTATAGTGTTACTAACAGTGCTCTGTGGGTGTAGACAAGGCAGCAAACAAACAACTGTTTGAACATAATGGTTACAAACACGTTTCCGTTTGTATCTCCTCTAACGTGTGCTGTCATGAACTGGATGTAAATTACCGGTAGCTGTTAATAGCCACTATATTGTTTGGCACAGTCAAGGATTTAAAATAGAGTACCTGTGTTTATTGGTGGCTGAGGCATTTACATCTGTCTGTAAGCCTCATCTGTTGTGCCAAGACCAAGGAGCATCTGATTTTAAATAATTAGTGCAGAACTTTGTAATCACCACCTTCAGAAGTTTTCTTTGAAGGTGTAAAACATCCTTGGGACTGCCGGTGTTTCGCAGCTTTGACTCGTGTTCCTGTGGTAACGAATTCTCTGCCTGCTGACCTCCAGAGAATACCTCGTGGCCAGGGGCCTAATCCAGTTACAATGTGTGCACCAACCGTGCTTTATCATAGGCAACAGTATCTACCTCCTCAGGCTGTGGGACCACACTCTCGAGAAAAGATGCCTCAGAGCTCCAGTGTAGACGTTGTCCTAATCCATTCCAAAGCGTAACAACTACATCCTAGGAAAACAAAACTTGCCCTTGGCCAGAGCTGAGGGGTACCTCGCACCTGTCTTCTCGGTAGGGTCCCTGTTTTGTGTGTTTCCAGGAGGGAGAACTAAATAAACACAACACGCACCATTTCTCCTCAAGGCTTCCTGCAGAATTGATTCAACGCTAGACTTCTCTTTCCTTTTGATAATCTGTACCAGGATGCAAAAAGAAACAAAACAATGATAAGTGTTAAACACATGTGAAATGGAAATGAGAAATCTTTTGAGATGAATCTTTTACTACAGTAAAAAAAAAAAGGTCCAGCAGTGTGGGTTAGAAGTTGATAGGATTAATGACCTCAGCAATGACTTCTTATGTATTTTCACAGGAAATGTTTAGTCGTTCTGTTCTTGTTCATTCAACTTTTAAGTTTAACACTGGCATTTACCAAATCACATCACACAAAAACGAGGAGTTACATTCAGTCATATCTATTGATTCAGTGCATTGTGCAGCACACAAACTTTCCTCGAGTACGTATTCAGGAATATACAAAACAATCGGTCCTCCATGTCTGAACAATCTGTTGCATCACAATAATCACACTTGAATTTATTAATATATTTAGATATTTATGTTCGTGTCAGTGTGTGACAGAAATCGGTGTGCATAGAAAATAAGTATTTCAAACCAAGGCTATTTTCAGGTAACATAAAAGTGGCAAGACATCTGAGCACTCTTCCATCTGTGTTGAATTTAATGCTTATCGCTGAGGGTAGATGAGGGACTGTGGGGGAGATACTTAATCAGCTAATTTGGGGATTTGTATTTTCTCTCTCTCGGGCATCTGGTGCCAATTTTCAGAGGGGTTTGGACCAAATTTTGGCTGGAATGTGGATCATCATTCAGTGCACTTATCTGGCCAGTCAAGCCCCAAAAGCCTGCACAGAAAACACTGACATGTTTAAATCCTCAGTTTGTTTAACGCACTGGTTCAACACAGTAATTGCCCTAATAACATCTTCTCTTTTCATAGTCAACACAAAGGACAGTAAAGACCATTGTTCTCCACGTTCTTCTTCACCGTCACTAATATCTGTTCTTTTCTTTCATTCCACGCTGCCCTCTGTTTGACCCAATCAACTCTGGCTGCTATAACACCGTGCAGGTGAGTCATACACTAGCTGCACTGCTTCTCTCTATTCCTGTGTTTTTGATTTCACGTGTAAATTATTTGAGGAATCGCTTGTATCCTCTGGCTGTCTTTAGCAGGTTGAAGCAATCACTCCTGTTGCCTCCTTGTGGCTCCTTTTTTATCGATTGAGTGTCTGTATGATTCCCTGCTCTGCACTCACAAATGACCTGTGCTAGAAGATACAGATAAATTAAAGGCCAGGCATTTTAAAGCAATGCCATTGCAGAAAGAGGGTGTAGGGGGTTGAGGCTGCTCGGGGGAATCTCTTCTTCTTCTTCTTTACTTCTTTTCTTCTTCTTCTTCTTTTCTTCTTCTTCTTTTTCTTCTTTCTTCTTCTTCTTTGCTTCTTCTTCTTTTCTTCTTTTTCTTCTTCTTTTTCTTCTTCTTTTCTTCTTCTTCTCCTCCTCCTCCTTCTTCTTCTTCTTCTTCTTCTTCTTCTTCTTCTTCTTCTTCTCTTTCTTCTTCTTCTTCTCCTCTTCTCTGCTCCAGTGAAGTTTTGTGATTAGATTGTCATAGCACATATTGCTCTTGGGCTTGCTGCTGTTTTATATGTAGATGACTCAAATGATTTGTCTCCTGGTTTCATTGTCACTGTTTACTTGACTTTGACTGTGTTGATGTGACAGTGTCGTGGCTCAGGAGGTAAGAAAGGCATAGGGGAAGTGCAAATGGGAGAAAAATAAACAGTGTTTACATGAGAGTGCTCCTGATGAATAATTAGTCATTTTTGTGTTCTTGGAAGATAATCCAATTAGAGTATCCAGTAATGATTAACTCACTGTATATTAATCAGTTACTAACACAGTGGTACTCCAGTTTTGAAAGTGATGCCAGTGGGAATAATAACACATCACTGTGAAGCGACAGATTGTTCAAGAGCTTAAACTATCATTTTGGGAATCATTAGGTAACTTTGTTTTTCTTCCATGTGTACTTCAAACTAAAAGTATTTCCTTGTAGATTTGTGCTAATGCCATTATAACAGAGGAGCATCAGACATCTAGCTCTCCAAGGAAATGTCAAAAATAGGCTTTATGGCTTGTAAATACTGTGGGAATGACCTTTTCCCCCATGTTTTAACCATACCACTGTCCAGAGCCCAGAATCCCTGTTCCATTCCCACATTTAATTGCCGCTGACCGTACTTAGGGAAAAGTCCTGTGTAAAGTGGTCTGGCTGCTGTACAAGCATGTTTTGCTAAAGCTTGGCCAGATCTGTGCTGTGGTCCAGAGGAGTGGGCCAAAACTAACAGATGGGCAGAGCAGAGGAAACGCTGCTGCAGTGTTTGTCCCAAACACCATGCCGAGCGGGTGTCCCTCCTCAGAGACTGACCACTTGGCCCCTCATCCACTGGGCTGATGCCAGGAGAGACGGAGAAGGAGGGAGAGGCAGGAGCTGAGGGGCAAACAATGGGGGGGGGGGATGAGAGGGGACCTCAGAAAAACTATGTGGGTAACTCTTTCAGTGACCCATACCTGCAAAAATATTCAAATGTGTGCACAGAGACGCACACATTCGGTCAGAAAAGCTGCAGATTTTACCCGACAGCATATCCTCACTGATGTCATGATGCAGCCTCTGTGATGCACCCTCATGCGTCATCTTTGGTCTACTGTCCACAGCCTGCTGTTCACTAAAGTCTGCAGGTCAATGCTGAGCCACTGCCCTATCAGTGTGTGGGTGGAATTAGTGCAAGGGGAGAGCTAATGCTTGATATGAGCTGCCTCCCTTCTCCCTGTAAACAGGATATAATATCTGCTCTTCATTAATGATGCAGGGCCCAGCCCCTTGCAACAGAATGCATTAGAGCTTTAATCAGCAGATATGATTGCTTTGTACTCCGTCTGACTGCACCAGGGGGCCTCGTGGGGGTTTGGTGGCGGTTTATGACAACTAGTTGTCGACAGAAGAGAAGTGAAATGAAAAGAAATAAAAAAGTTTAATGATATTCAATCCGACAGCGACTTAGAAGTGTTTTAAAGGGAGGCAGACAATATAGTCTTGATTTTTTTTTTGTTCCCATAACTTTTGAATTTGGAGGCAAGGGTGTAAACATTTCCTCAGTCAGGATGACGTGTATTCCCTTCACTCGTAGGTGTTCTACGAGTTTGGCCTGAGAAAGCAGGATTCATTCCAAATACAGTAAAAAAAAAAAAAAAAATGACAGACGAGAGAGAGGACCCAAAAACTCCTGCCCGACTGACTTTTCGTGCCACATCTAATCTTCTTTCACCATTTCCTGCCATTAATTGTCATGCCAAAATAATAAAATGCAAATATTTCTCATCAGCTCTCTGGGAGCAGCCTTGTGACTAATTAGAGATTCTAGAATGTTAAGAATCCAACTAGGGACAATATTTTTTCCCTTTTGGGACTGTGGTTCCCACTGTTATTCTTGTACAGCATGCAGACTGGAGGATGACTTTGATGTGTTTTTTTTCTGGCCCAAATGTGCCCCAGCTGTCTTTGCTGTATATATTAAACGGTATCTATATCACATGTTCTCTCCAGCTTTTGAATCATTACTATCCCCTGTTATAGGGATTGACATCACTTTCCACATCCCCTTAAATGTGTGGAGACAATAAATTGCAATAGTAAAAAGAAAAAAGGTCCCAAGGCACCAATGTGTCTTTAAAGCACAACCCCATCCAGCACCTTTTGGTGGATTTTATTGTCTGCGTAACGGTTGACTGTCAGATGCTTCCTAGCGACTGCCAAGTGTTCATTGAAATAAGGAAATCAAGATTTCACTAGGTTTAAGTGGGCCTATTTTGAACTGCAATTTATTCTGATACCTGTGAGCAGTTTCCATTCTGACTATAACCTACATCGTGCTATAATTGGTGTGTGCAGACGACCCACCAAAGATTGCATGAATTGCTCTCCCCCTGACTGTTGATTTTTAAAAAACATCTTGGCTTTCATTTTTTGCTACCATTTCCTGGTCTGACATGACAGAAGTTAGGCACGTACCACAAAACTTGTTCAGTTGAACAAGTCTATTATTAAAAGTTAGAGCCACGATACCAGCTCAGGCAAGTTTGAATATTACATTTCAAGTAAAGCAGGGATTACTTTTATGTCATATCTATCCTCAAACATAAGGAAGACTAAACAATGTGACGAACAAGAAGTCTTTCGAGCTCTATTTATGCAAGCAGGTACTAAGTGACAGTTTCTTTATTGTTTCTTCTTTGCTGTTCGCAGTACCTTCTTTGACTCACTTGTTTTGGAAGCCTTGGCTCGTGAGAATGAATCTGCCATCTGCTGAATGTGTGGAGATTCTCACATCATCATCATCATACTTGAATTGCCATCAAAGGACCGGTTATGCAAACAGTTGCACTCACTTGTGTCCCGGAGTGAAAAAAAAATCTATGAAACAGTGAAGTGAGTCAGGATTTGTCTGACCATACTGAGGGCTAAAGCTTTGGTCCAAGGATCAAAGCTGCCAAGGGTGGATCTCGTGCACTTCATGTCAGTCTTTGCGCAGATCAACCTCGCCTTAACCCTGTCAGCTCCTCTTCCCCTTCCTCATATTGTCTTTATATCCACCTCCCCTTTTAATTCAATTTTATCGAAATCTATTTCTGTCAGTTCAAAGGATTTGTACATTAAAAGACCCTGAGCCAATGCAATTGTAACCGTTACATATCTATTGATTCTTAGCCATAAGTGGAATAACATGTAACGCAATCTTTTATGTGTGAAAAGTTGTATTTTCATTTTGAGTGGTATTAGAATGTGCAACACCCACAAATCAAAGCATGACTAAATAAGGAAAACTGAACCCAGAGTCTCCCGATTCTCTGTCAGACCAACTTAGATCATTAAAACACTGTGTACAACAAGGAATTTTAATCTGCAGAGGATATGCACACTTACTGGTAGTGAAGACATCTCTTTCAATCAAAACTCTGCCACAAGTGACATATTCAAGACTGTCCTCCTCCAAGAAAGGACCCCATAGGTTTGTTTTATGCAACAGCTTACTACAACCAATAGCTAAGTTGTAAAGTTTAGCGACCTCTAATGATCATATCAATATTGTCAGTCGAGTGGCCTGGAGAAATGATGCAGTTCAGATGAAGTTTATATAATGTTGTTTTTTCCTGGTTAGGAGCAGGCGGATTGGGTCGATGTGAGTCAAGACAATATTTTAAACCTGCATTAACTGTTGCCATGACGACAAACTTTAAGGAAGTCGTCACTTTAAAGCGCAGAAGACAGTTCAAGTGGTCATTTTAACCCAAACCTTAATATTTCTCTAACCAATTGACTTTTGTGCCTTAACCTTACCAGGGGCACATTTAGCAAACACTCCTGTCGGTAATATTTGAGAGTAGGAACAAACTACGTATATGGCTGGATGAGTTGGAGGCATATTCCAGTACAAAAAAGCTAACATGGTCAAATGTGAAGCCACAGTTGCAAACTTGATTTGACATTTTTCAGGTAAAACCCTTTTGAAGGACTATTATGTGTTTTAAGATCAAATTCAGAAGGGAAGTCTTATCCATTTTACAACAGAGGGATTCCCACAAACTTCCATCATCTGTAAAAAGACTTTGTATCATCTGGAGTTATTATTCTGTCCAGAGGGTGCGGTTGTATGTTTGTTTAATCGGGAGGTAAAGGATGGCTCACGGTGTATAATTTCAATCACCTCAGTAAACTGAGTCTGTTTTCTATCCGTCAGGACTTCTCACCTTCTGTAGGTAACAATATTTACCATTACCATGCTTCAGAGCTGACAGTCTCCACTGTAGCTGAAGTTATGATCGATTTGATACAGAATTTACCATGCCATTATAACATTATCATTGAGGGAATACACACAAAAATAACCTCAGCACCAACATGTTCAGTCCATACATGAAAACAAGAAGTCTGTTTTGTATATAAGGCAGCCCTACCGGAAACATTTGGGAAAATGTGTCATTTCCTTGATCTCTTTTAGGACAAAAATGATCCACAATGACTGTTTGGATTCACTGCACAGCTCTGAATCCATTTCAAGAAGCTGCATAGGTCAATACACTGATGTAACCTTTCCTATTTTGTAGGACATGCCTCTTATTGAGATATCACCTGCAGGTGAAGTAATAGCCCTTCAAGGCTCTCCTCTTAAACTTGCCTGCCGTCAACCACAGCTTTAATAGCACTTCTCGACAAGATTCATAAAACACCCATGAAGTTGTTGTTTTTTTCATTGGAGCCATTATTTTGTCGTGTCTTGACCTCACTGGGAGTGATCTTTTTTCGGTGGAGCATGCAGGTATGAGGTGAAGGGTGAAATTTAAGTGCCTTAATGACTCCTACTGTTCCTAACAAGGCAGAATTAATTTCACTCACACACTTGGTGCCTCTGCTCTGTGATGTCAGTTAGCCCTTTACAGAGGTGGCAGTTTGCCTGGCAACATAAAACTGTGTTTGTTTAAGAGCTCATCAGGGATTATTGGCTGTTATTATGTCAGTGGAAATCATCAGCCTGGTGTGGAAATTGCCTAAATGGATTTTGTGCATTAGCCATCATGAGGGATTTATGTAGTAGATATTTGATAGGTATGGTCAACATAATTTTGGCCACTCTGCTGCATAAAAACATTAAGATAACATGAAAATCCCTTACTGTCTCCATGGTCCCCTGTCTATCAGCATTGTTGCCTTTTTGCAAACAGGGTTGGGCTGATACTGTTTGTTGTCATGAAAGTGTTTTATTAGTTGTGACAGCTTAGGTCTGTCTCTGTATATGATGGTGCTTTGGCCCGGGGAGGTTACACTGTCTGCTGACTACCCATGCCTTTCTTTATTTGAGCACCACCGGCCTCTTTGTCAGATGCTCGTTCATCCTGAATCTGATGTGACACTCGCTTTCTAATGAAAAACTTTGCATGAAGCCGGTGAGCTCCCTGACGCCTACCTCCCACACATTATCCACAGTGGTGCAGCTCAAACAGTTTCCTGCCACAGGTTGAAACCAGGTGCTGCAGGCTGTGAGGCTGAAATGGGACTCGTCGTACTGTACAGTACGCGCCTGTGGCGTCTTCTCGCACCCTGCCAATCAAACTGAAGGGAACATGTTCCTCAACAGTGTTCAGTGCTTCAGCTGCGGGGGTCACTAACAAGAGGCTTTTATGAGTTGGTGTCCGGCCAGGCAGCTTTCTGCCCTCCCTGTAATTCACCTGCAGAGGCCTCAGCAGGGAGCCAAGCCTTCCTTCATGGCGTCAGAACTTTGACTGACAGGGAGATGTACTGATGTGAAGGTGCACCCAGAATAAACAGGCTGCTCATTGCTCACTGCTCACTGCTCACTTGAAAGCATACAGGGCTTTCCTACCCTCGGGACATAGCTGTTTCTAAATACAAATGAATAATGTCAGTCATGCAATTTATAAATCACAAGTATTTTTTTTTTCAAAGCCTTTTTCCCTTCCTGTTTGCTGTAATACAAGCACACACGAGCACCCTATCTCTGTCTTTCTTTGACACACAAACATATACAAACAAACACGGGGCATTGTACAGTGCAGGGTTTTATTTATTTATGTTTACTAGACTCCTCTGTCTTCCTGAATGCTAAATGTAGATAAGCTAATTTTCCTGAGCCGATTATCAGCTTCAGAAACAAGTGGGCAGGCCACAGTGAACATTCAAACAGAGAATAAATTGAAAGAGCAGTAGAGAGGAGAAGAGGACTGTTTAGTTCCCCTCCTACGTAGCTGGAAATGGATCTCAGCATTGGCATTTCTCTGCGGCTCAGTCCTGAGATCCCCCCAGCTTTAAGAGACGCTGCTGTTTGCCACACTAGATGCCCAGTAATTCATTTGTCCTGTAACTCAATAGGAGCGCAGCAGATATGATGGCTTTTAGAGAATTTCACTGTAAACAGAAGGAAAGACCTTTCTCTCTCTGTGGGGATTGGGGGAGTAACCTCAGCTGCTTGGATCAACAGTCACTTCTTCTTCTGCATGGCTTTCTGTGACTGGATAGGTACTCTGATTATGTATGTAAACCATTAGACTGTTGTTGTTGAGCTAATGTTTTTTTTTTGGTTGTGTATACTGTACAGTTTCAAGTCTGTCGAGTCTGAAACCTGTAAGGAAGCACATGAATATTTCTCCTAACTCGGTTTATTAGATTAGACATGAATGAGATGTTAGGCTTTACACTGACTGGTTTCATTCTTTGTAAAAAGGCTTCAGTAATTCTTGACTTGTGCCAATGTATCTGCCATTTAGGCCGTCTCTGCTTCCTCTCCTGAACTTTGCAATTGAGTTTTTCTCAAGAGGTAAGGCAGACACTGTGACATGTGTTGTCTGGAGGTCACTGTGACCTTCATCTACTTTTGCAAAATAGCTATTCAAATCTATGCAGCACGGACACAAATATGACTCTAAATGGCTCTGCTCGCCTGTTTTCCTGTCACAGCAAGGGTATGCTTGAGAATGACTTCATCCTGGGGACATTTACATTAGTAAATAGCACAAAACTGACAGGCTCTTCTATAAATGAGCGAGTATGCTGTCCTATCAAAAGGCAAGATGGCTGCTGGTGGGGAAATGGGACGTGTTAGGGGCATATGAACTGTATATACCTGCTGACAATGATGAATGTTGGCTCCAAAATACAGTATAAGTGATTTTCTCTGCTTAATTTATTTATATACTCCCTGAAATTGGGGCCATTTTTGACCAATCTGATTAGGAGGCTACTGTATCGGGAGAGGAGCGGGGGGGAAGGACACTCAACAAATGACCAAACAGATATAGGATGGAAATTGTCTTCCGTCAGAGTGCCTCTAGCAGCACCGGTAAAGTGTAAACAGTGACCCTCTGCGTCACCTGGCAGACTCCTCTGGAGTCATTATATTGGAAGTGCAGAGCGTGGAGACAGTGTTAAACTGCTCCATCTCACAGTGAACAGAATCTGTGTAGCTGCAGCATTATAGACTTTAATTGGTGTAAAGATGTTCGGGCTTGTCTACAAACAGATTTTTACTCTCGTGTACATTATATTCAAAGGTTGACTGAAGGTTGTTCCAGTGTTTTGTCTCAGTTGTTGTCAGCCTGGCAGTAACAAAAGGAGCGGCATACATTTTAGGAGCCATGGTACAAAACCCGTAAAGTTGCCTCTTTACTTCATAAAAATGTTTTATAGGTCCTGATGTTTTAACGGTGTTTACAAGGTTTGGATTAACGCAAGCATTCTGTCAGAGACACATGAGCGGTGGTGCTGTGCCATCACAATCTGGCACTCAACTTTTCTTCAAACCTATTTTATGCCTTGATAAAGCACAGCAATTATTCACAAATTGCGCAGTTTGAGAGAGTTTTTAGCAAAGTTGGTAAGGAAGCAGTGAGGAAGTAGTAGTACACCACAGTCCGTTCTCATTTGTTAGCTGTAGAGACATGATGTTTGTTTGTGAAACTGATCGCAAAAAGGTTCCAGTCTCCCTTTGGAATTCCACACTGTGTAATTATGTATTTATAAAGTAGTAATTATTAGTAATGGATTTTTTTTTCTTTTCTTTTTTTCTGTGTCTGTCCAACATGCTTGGTTTAAGAAAATATATTGGAAGAATACACAACTTCATTGGTAAAAGCTGAAGTGATGAAACAGATCTAAAATTAGTGTCATTATCTTGGTCTACTGTGACTTAACAAATTACTTCAGGTGCATATTTACTGTTAATTTCGGCAGGGTTTTCTTTAAACATTAACTGACATTGTTATTTAACAAATAATAACTATGTAACACAGTGACTTAGGAAAAAAAAACAGCAAGACATGTTCACCAAAGACCAAAGTATCTTAATATGTATCTGCAAAAAAACCCGAATTGCACAGCAGATATCACAGCAGCAGACAAACACAGAATGCCATAGTTTAGGGTACTAGTTAGCTTATTTTAACAAAATAAATTTCATTTTACTCAAAATGCTTGCAATTTAAAAAAGTTCACAAAGTTGATCACACACAATGTCAAAGAAAAGGCAGTTTTTGTGAATGAATGAAGATAAATGAATGGTTTTTGTATTGAACAAAATAATACTGATAATATTTGTAGTAACGTTCGTTCTGTCTCAATAATAGGTGTTCATTTTAATCATATTTTTCGAGCCAAACAAATCTCTTTTTCACAATAGACTATATACATGTGAGTTCAGGGAAGTCACAACAGTCACAAACGAATGAAACCCAGCATCTGTATTTGTACATCAAAATGGAAAAAACATTCAAAACACTGTTAAACTGACAGTGCTCTGTGAATGACGGCATGAACAAAATATCTCTACAAACCTGTCCACAGATGGTCCAGATATCCTTTGTAACCCTCCTAATTTGGTCTGCAGACCGCTCCTGCTTTCAAGTCAGGGCAGTAACAGACAGCATCTGTTTTACTTTAACGACACACATACAGGCAGGTGTTTTTACATCCCCAGACCTCTGATTGTGTCGTACCACTCAGTCCTGATGCCCTTTGCATTATTGGGCCATTCATTCCTCCTAGTTTTGCATCTCTTCTGATTTATTCTAGCCAAGGGGTGGTTAGGGGGTTAGCAGAGTTGTAGTGCACGTCAAGTCAATACATACCCTCTCTATTAGAAGAATCTAAATCATGGTATATTAATATTTATCAAGCCTGAGCCACCTGCCAGCTTTTTTTTTTTTTGTAAGTTGAAATGGTGCACGATTAATCATTTTGCCACAGTTGCTGTGTCTGTTTTTGGAACAAAACGGTAAAAATGCACATGCTGTTTGTAACCTTTCTCTCCTGTCTTGATCCCCGTCCTCCTGCTGTGCTGTATTAATGTGTCTGTTTGTGAAGTGCGTCACCGGTGGCCTATTCATTCTCTAACCCAGGTTGACATTAGGTCCTGTATTTATATACGTCCGATTGGCTGTCAGTCACTGAGATGATGTGTTGCGCTGCACCGACATCTGCCATGGAGAATATCCATCCATATCCATCCCAGGTATGCTGCCCCATACCTGGGATGGGTACGTTCCATAAGCCCAGTCCATTAACACATCCACCACTGACCCATAAATCATTGTCCAAGGCCTCCTCAGACAGCCCCAGCCTGTTGGAGCACTCTGGTCTCCTCCACTATTCACACATGAACCACTGCAGATAAATCAGATCCTTCTCTCCTACAACTTTCATTCCTCTTCATTGTCTGCTATTTATCTCCTCTCCTCATCTCTTCTGGCAGATTTTTGTTAGCTTCTGGCACGTGACTCTCCATTTTTATTTCTTTATTTGTTTTGCTTCACTTTGTGTTTGGCTGGCAGGTAACAGCATAGTGGGAGATATTGTGCATGGAGAGTCATATGGCATTGTTTTTTTAAGGAAGCGTATTCATTAAAAGTGCTCTTTGGTAAATTTAGGCTTAATTGACTGATATCTAAATTTGGTTACATGTACATCTGATCTGTGATTGGCTCATTACGGCACAAAGACCATAATAATGCAGCATGATGCAGTTAACTACAATTATTATTATGATTATTATTTCAGTGACTTTTAGCTGATACTAAGTTACTCAATGAGTTTCACAGTCCTCGTGTCAGCATGTCTCTTTCACACTGAAGATGCTGGACCCTCTCACATTTGTGAAGTGGCCGTCAGCAGCCCGTCCCCGAAGTCGTCTCTTGCTGTCAAAGAAATGGAGTCACTGTGGTCTGTGTGATAAAGCTTTATCCCATCCCCCGGACAAATTAACTAATTAATGATAGATTTAGTCGGAACATGTATGAAGAAAGCATTCATCTATTCATGGAATCTCATTTGTCCTGTTTTATGGAGTGATGCTTTTGACAGGAAGTAGCAAAATGGAAAAACCCAATCGTCCAGGAAAGATAGGCTTTTTTTTTTTAATGATTGCCTTTCTCGTCATCTGCCTCACAGTTCTCCAACACAAAGATTTAATTTCAGTTTTCTATAGTACAGAATTGATGATGGGTCCTGATAAGAACTCTTATTGTACTTAAATTGAAATGCAAGATATGCGACTTTTTGTGATTATCGGCAAAATTCTTGAGCTTTAATTCACTCCATTGTAAGTCCGGATAAAACTTTTTTTTTCCTCTTGCATACCTCAAACCCTTGGCATGGAATATGGGACAGTAAACGTTAGCACCACCAAGATTCTGAAGTACTATGACAGATAGTTTTTCTTGGTAGCAAAGCACGGTACTGTTCCTCAATCCCTTCTGGAGCATTTTGAATGCCAACAGGAAGAATATTGGATGAAGAAGAAAAAGAGAGAAAGAAGAAGTGAGTGTGGGCATGGAGGAAAACTGAGGGAGTGCAGGGGGCTGATAGAAACTGAAAGAAAAGACGCCATCTCATTAAACATGTACAGTTTAGAGACAGAGAGTAAAGAAAGCAGTAAGAAAAAGAGAGAGAAAAGTTTTTCTTCTCTCCTGGGCTTGTAGAAGCAGCCAGTCTGGGCATGGCCGTACTCGGTCGGCCTCATGCAGAGCAACAACCCCCGGTTCTGTCAACACGAATACACAGCATGTCATCACTGATAAACCCTCTGTGAAAATGAGTACAGTCTAGTTCAGAGGAGAAGAAAAAGCAGATAATGTGGCGGAGGCAAGATTAGAGAAGAAAAGGCTCCGATTTAGAGTGTTTTCACACGGTGGCACTGATTACTTTTCTCCTCTCGTGTTTCTAAAACATACATTAACAAGAAATGCTGTAGCATGTGGATGTGGTCTTTTAATGGAGAGGACCCCATTATTTCTCGCTACTGAGGCAATGTGAGATAATATCAGCTATTACATTTTCTCAGAAGTCATAGAGGCCTCTGCACAAAGAAAAGTGCCTCCTTTTTGCAAGCTGTGAGGGTGTTATTGTGCCGTCATGGCAGTAGTAATAGCCGAGCTAGGTACAAAAATTAAGATTTAGTTTGTGTGAAAGTGATGGGATTTAAAATAGTTTAGTAATTCTTTTAGTTTGTTAATAGTCCTTTTCTGTGTCTTTCATTTATCTTCCTTCACTCTAAGTATATCAGTGTAGTATTAGTGTTATGTGTTGCCTGGTAGTTTGCAAGGACAAGTTAATCATTATAATTTTGAGGATTTAAGCTTGATAGGTCTGACAGCCCAGTGCTTGTTTGATGGCTTAGTCAAAGAATGGAGCAGGATATTTTTGAGGAAAAAAGTGTTCTCATAAGTCTGTGAAATACCTGCCCTGATAGGACTGTCATTACATTACACAGCCATTATCAGTTGGCAGTTGTCCGAAGCAACTGTCCAATGATCTGATCCACCGCATTGCCCTGTATTCCACCAGGCACCACTCTGTGTAAAGTGCAATATAGTGCTGCAAACAATACATGTGTACTGTTTGGTCATCCTTGTTCAGCGTTACAGGGATCAAACACTGTCAGCAGTGATTATTGTTATAAAGATCTGATGTCATTGGTTATCAAAGCACTTTTTCTCTTTGTAGTAATGAGATGAGTGAATGCGTCTGCATACTGGAGTTATTGATATTATGTGTAAATGCAAGACCTTGTGTGATGCGTATCATGCTTTGAGTTTATTTTGGCAGCCACAGCTACAAGGTCCCAGGCTTGGACCTTAATCAGTGTCCTTTTGATGTGAAGTTTTCTGTGTTTTTAGCTTATAAGCCAAAGATGTTTGGTGAAGAGGCAACTCATACATTTATTTGTGAATGTTTTGAAGCTTTGAGTCTGGCATTTGGATTGTTGCCATATTGTTTTTTTGTAGCCAAACGTGACCATATTTGGACGAGCTGGAGAGGAGCAAGGGGTGAGGACACTACGCCCACCCGACTATACCAGAAACCTGACTGCTCCCCAGACATGTCAATCAAACTAGGCATTTCACCAAACGTACCTCTCTTTGAGGCCGCATATCTCATTAACAATGGGTTTATGTTCATAAGCAGCGCCAAAACACTGATCAGAAGGAATCAGTTTAGCTAATGTTACCGTCACGATGTGTGGAAAAAGTTTATTGACTTCACATTTCATGAGAGAAGTTGACGTTTTTTGAATGGGACTCTACTGGAGACAGAGGTTTTTGGGAGCCAGCCCTTACTGGCCCTCGGTGGTATTGCACTTTAAGGCTCTTCCACATTGGCGTCACTTTGCAGACCCAAAGTTTACAAACATTTTCAATCTATAGTCTGTGGTATACACCCTATGTTTCTTTGTGTGTGAGCTTGCCACATGATGGGCAGGGTGTTCTCTTGCCTAATTCGTGTCGAGGTAGGCTCCAGTCCTCTCGTGACCCATGACGAGCAAGTCGCTGTCATCCTGACTAGCTGCTATCATCTATATCTGCGTTTCTGGCACCAGCGTCTCCCTCCTCTGCTGCTGTTTCTGAGCTTATCATAATGAAGGAATGAGCAGAAGATAGGATTCCTTGTATCCCTGTTTAACCATGATATGCAGCACTATGGGCTGAAGAATGTGTGTTGCAATGAGTTTTGACATTCACTTTGCTGCATGTCCAAACTGGTAGCACAGTGCATTATTCACTCATAATGCACTCTTTGTGTAATGCTAATGCTTCCTCCCTGTTCCAAATGCCAATGATATTTTAGCACACTTGTCACTGCATAACCCAATTTAATGCCAGTCTACTTGCCCAATACCTAATTGCAGTCAAAATGTTATTTCTCTCAAAAGAGATTGCTGCTCATAATATTAATGTGTCTTTGTACACTTTTTGTGAGGGAAGAACACTAAAAGCCTCTGAGTAAATATCCATTCAAACATTCTTCAATAAACTCCCGAAGAAGTAAACATCCTTCATGTGAATTCCTGCAGCCCATCTTTTGAGAGTGTCCAGTGCAATTTATCTTCATGCCTTCCTTGATCTGAGTCACAGCACTTCAGTGCTTTCCATTACATCTGGGGCAGTTTGCAGGTAAAAAATGTTAACCACGGGACATAAAGTTTCACTCTTGACTGATTGCTAGGTCAATGACGACGATGCAGGGAGCAGCAAACAGATGCTTGGGTTGGAACAAAAGTAGCCAAGGATTTAGTGGCCAGCAAATGCTAGGATCTCACATTGTGAGGAAGAAGACTTGCTCTCACATTATCAGCATTCACATTACAGGCTCATTAACAAGAATAATGGAGCTCAATGAAAGCAATCAGGCTCTGAAATAAACTACAATTATACAACCTTATTTTTCCCCATTAGAGGAGGAGCACCCCTCTGGGCTGAAGAAGAGGGACATTGCTTCAGTCTTTTCCCATCTGCCACAGACAGACATTATTACTGTGCAGTACTGACAGCCCCATACTGTAAACATCAGACGAAGACAAACAGGACAAAGAGGATTTTTGAGTGTTCCTGTTGTTCATAATGCCCCTGCCATGCTAAACAAACACATCCCAAAGCTTTTAATGTCTAGTTACGCTGCACAAACACATTGTGTACTGTTGTCTTTCTGCAGAGTATCATTCCCTCCATAAATCCATCCAAAGCCCCAGCATGAAGTGCGGACTGTAGTGCTCAAACATGTCACAGGGCTTTGCTTTCGGAGCTGCAGCGCCAGGAAAGGCCTGTCTGCTTAGGGGCTGTAATTTAATTGAGGGATTAGCATTAGTGTGCAGGGTATAATATAGTTCTTTCAACACCTGCCATTTAACCTTGCTGGTGGTGAACAGGACTTTCAGGAACAGAGAGAGGGGTTACCTTTAATCGTCAACATGCTGGAGCCTTGAATGGTGGCTGGGGGTTTCAAGCACCCTTATTGATTCCAACAGATGGCAGAACCAGAGAGAGTTTTTCCGCTGACTCCATGCCCAGATGAACAGCAGTGGAGAGCCTGCCATGGCTTCATTAAATATTCACTCACAGCGACACAACATACCAAACATTAGGCACACCCAGACAAGACGCAAAAGAACCACAATGAAAGTGCCACTGCACAGATATCTGAACAGAGCACAGAGCCATATCCAAGGAAAATACATTTACCTCATTCCCAAGCCTTTTGAAGTATTGAACAGTCAGCAACAATGGCTTCCATAGCTGAGTAAGCTTGATAATACAAGTTCGAATGATATTAATTATTCATTCTGAACTTAATGGTTATTTTTCTCCTTCACGATACTTTTTAACTTTCTGCTTGGGAAGGATTAAACATTTGCCATCATATCTCGAACAATTATCAATCAGTCCTCGAGTCGTGCTGTTTCAGAGAAACTGTAATTTAGCACTTCATAAAGCAGCAATGGAGCAAGTTGTGATGAGTCAGAAGGACTTGACAGTTGTGTAGTTTTTGTTTCGAGACTGCCGTTATGCATGAAAAACGTTCCTTATGAGCTCGGACCACCTGAGGATTTGTTTATGTTAGCAATTAACGGGAGGAAAGATGATTGTTGGGCAGGTCAGGAAAATAATTACAGGGCTCAGGCAATGTCAGGCGTCACATTAGGCCACATCAAGACCTGTCTCTGCTGTCCAGAATTAGATATGAAAACATGCAAATGAGGCTTCGACGCTGTGGAGGGATACACTTCCTGTAGCACTATAACAAGCTCATTGAGATGCAGTGCCACTAGGATGTGGTAGCTGTTATTTATTCCTGCAAAATGCCTATATTAATATGGACTGAGATTTCTGGACCTGCTTATTCGAAGGCAGCAGAACGGTGTAACGCATAAAAAGGTTTGAATTGCAGCAATTATTTGAAATCTTATGGGGGTTGTAAGAGTTCAAAGAGACCGTTTTAATTGCAAGTTTGCTGTAGTGAGTGGCTGCATGTGTTCCTTGTATACTGCAGCTGAATGGGTAGAGAATAGTATCAGCATTATGACTTACCAGTTTGATTCCTGCTGGGTCCATTCACTTTCACCATTTATGCACTTCATGTGCACTACAAGCACATGAGGTGAGGCCGTACACCACGCTACGCTGCATGATACCAGGAGTATACACAGATCAATAATTGACCAATATGAATAAACCCTCTATTCCCACTCCATTGCGAATATTAAAGAACAGCATGTCCTTCAACCTAATTTTGTATTCACTGGCCTTATGGGCACAGGAAGACGTAAAGCTGAAATTTTACGGGTTGTGTTCTGTGATGTCTTTTATTTGGCAGATGCGGTTAAACAGATCTCGGAGCTAATTTAATTGTGCATATCTGTTCATGCTTCAATTTCGGTGTGTGTTTGAGAGAAAGAGAAGGAGTGGGAGAGAGAGCTCTGGGAGATGCGAGCTTTGTAAACACATGCAGCTGTATCCTGCTAAAGCAGGCCCTATGGCTTTCCCCTCTTATACTCTGTATGTAAGCTATCATGTACTTCTGTCATGATAAGGGGCAATGAGTTTCATTGGGCTCAAATGGTAATTAATAGTTATGTTCTACTGTACTCTGTCTCTCTTGTCCTCTCTTTCTGTCTCCTCCTCTGTTTGTATAGCCGTGAAGGGACATCTTTTATCCACTAACACTGTGGTCATTGACAAATATGATACGTTTGTTTTTGTGTTTGTTTTCCAGAAGTGTATTTTTCTTATCCTTAAATTCCATAATTCCATCCAATATCCTCTTGAAATGGCCAGTCAGGGAGTATTGTTTGAACTCCTTGTGTCTCTGTCTTTATTCAAAGCCAAGACTTTTGCCATGCCGTACTGGATTCAGCACAAGCAGCTTCAGTCCCAGTGTAGTATTCATCTCTATCTTCTCTTTGTTTGGATGTCTCCCTCTCCAGAATCAAGCGACTGTGCAGCATAAATCTGATTGGCAATGCATCACTGCGGCAATGTGTTTTTCTTTCACGCAGAGATACTAAGTGTAAACTGCAAACAGAGACACATTGAAATGGCAAATGTGAGGAGAGAAACAGAAATGTTAGAATTAGCGAGGATTCTTAGAAACTAACGGATCCACTCGCTGTATGTCAAATATTAGATGTTATACTGCTGCTGTAGTGAAAAAAATTCCCCTTGTGGGATTAATAAAATATCTATCTGTCTATCTATCTTGTCTGTCTGTCTGTCTGTCTATCTGTCTGTCTAACTTTCTACAAAGCTTTTTTCCATAGCGTGGGATTCCAGTAGGATTTCAATAGCTTCTAGTTAGCCATTTTTTTTAAAACTGACTCAGGAATTCTGACTTTAACTCATGAAATACTCCAAAACCAAAGTTTGGCAACAGATATTTTATTATACAATAGATTTATCAAGTTGTTATAGCTGTCGTGTTAGCAAAGACTGCCAACTTCTACATCTAGTAGATACCAAGTAATTTGTTTTTGTCCACTTGTTAACAGATAGATGTAAATCTGCCATGAACTTTCTGCTCTGGGATGTGAAGGCCCGTCCACTGGAGATATTTGTTAAGCCAATTAGCCTCCTAAAGGACCTAGCAAGGCGTTTTTTCGTGGGATACAATTGTCTCACACTTCTTCTCCTTTTTTTTTTTTCTTTTTTTTTTTTTTAAATCCCAGCTTAAATAGAGATGGTGTCCTCTTATTCAACGCTTCATTTGTCCTAATGCTCTTTTAAATGGGCTCTGGCTATAGAGATGGACAAGTATCCTTGTGCAACTGCAATGTGCGATAAGTAGCCTCTCATTTGAACGCCCTTGCAGGCCAATTATAAAGCTGTAATAGGGCAACACCTCCTCGGTCTTTCTGTTATTGAACCTCACTGGTCTCTCCCTCGGTTTCTCTTTTTGTCTCTGTCATTTTGCCTCGTTCTCTTTCCCCCTCTGTCTTCCTCTCTCTCCCCTGCGGCAAAGAGTAGAGAGGGCAAGCGTGGTGATGGCCAGCCCTCGTGTCCTTTAGTGTCCGATAACACAGCCTTCCCATCAGCTGCCTGCCTCAGCCACGCAAGGCCTGGCTAATGGATTTGGCTGGCAGGCATACATCCCTTCTTCCCAATTGAGCCACCCTGCTCTCTTCCACACCTCTCAATTATTCAGTCTCCACTTCTATGCAAATAGTTTTCTATTGAAGAAAAACCTGCCGTTATTTTCATCTGGTTGTTATGTGTGCTGATGCGTGTGACTCTGGAGACTTGTCGGCTGTGACATATGGTATAGCTGGTGAGATGGAGGATGCTGCCTACTTGCCAATCCCTCATCTCCTTCTAGGCGAAGCTCCATCAGACCTGAACCATTAGAGGCTGATCTATCGAAGCGCCGTTCACAAGTGGTAATACTCTCTAGCAGTTCCCTAGCAACCGCCGCAAGCGCGGGTCTCTCTTTCACTGTATTGCTCAGTTGCTTAGCTACAGAGACTGACAAAACTACACATGGCTGGTCTTCCCATGGAGTCAAGGGCCAAAAAAAACCGGTAGTATCGTTCCAAAACTGATCATCAATGAATAGAAGCACAAAGGAATGATGTCTTTTAGCTGTGAAATCTCAATATGGATATTATGGGCATCATGGTTGATATTCTCTTTACAATATCGACTATTTCCATGTTACAGTATATTAACCGTACACCTGACATTTGGATTCAGATGATTACATACATGGTGTAAAGCTTGCATGTGCTTGATTGCATGTGTGTATGTGGGTTGCTCCTTGGAGTCAGAAGGTGAATGAAGGGCAGTGGGTTGCAGGGGAAGACGGGATGGGGGTGACGGTTTTGGAGGACTCTGTAATTAAGGCACATAAAACAGCTAGCCTCGCCGGCAGCAGGAAGGTGTGCTGCTGATTTAGCCCTTCCCCTCTATGCTGGCCACCTGTTAAAGGATTTATTTCCCAGGTCAGTGGTGGGTGCCTGACATCATCAGGCAACCTGCTTCTTTTCTTAGCACAGTGGGAGGTGCTGCAGAAGAGAGGGAGAGGGAAAGGGGTTACTTACTGTATGGCAAGAAAACCTAAAGTAACCTTTTGTTTTCCCCTTTTTCTCTTTTGGGGCTGCAACTTCCAGTCAAAGCAAACTTAGGAAAACAAATAATTGTTGTCTTACATATTCAGAGGTGTTGGGAGTGTAAGGAAATATAATATTTCCCACTGCTTTCTTTTTCCAAGTGTGTGGACAGCAATGTGCAAGAGAGAAAGTTCCTCCTTAAGTCATCGGGGAGACATTGTGCCCTTCCAGTAGCCTACCTCAGCAATGTCACACCCCACCTTAGCAGATGCTTAAAGAAAACACCAGCAAGCGCATTTACCCCCATTTCACACTCTCATATTTCATTTTCATGTCCGCTGAGGTTACCTCTCTATTCTCTTCTCCACTGCAGATACTGCAAGGTGAAAATGGTATGTTGCCTGTTTATTTATGAGAACTGCAGTGAGGGCAGTGTATTTACCATAGCCACAGATCTGTGTGTATTTTGAAGACGTCTCGGAGGTAATTTCATGAATCTGTAGTTAGGTTTATGCTAACAAGGCCAGGGTAGACACACCCCCAGATGGCGGCATGTCTCTGCCCTCCTGAGAGGCAGGCACCGCTGGGCACCACCAGGCTGTGGAAGGACCTGCTACAGCCAAAAATAATTAAGCACGCTGTCACAGACTTTTTGCTGTATTCACACAAAATGTTCATCCAAGTCTCAACATGGGAGGAGGCCCCTGCCTCCAGACTTTTCTTTTACAGAGATTCACATACCCCCCCCACACACACACACACACACACACACACACACTGCAGCACTCAACTGTTTACACATGATGTCACTGCCAGTGCATGAGAAGCAGTCTTTGATCAAGTGTCTCAGAGGAACAGTTTGTAAACAACCAATAAGATTAGATCCTCATAGAGCCGTAGTTCCTCATTTGTTATTGTATACTTTATCAGATGCTGCATAATAATACAAATTATGCTCGCACAGTGTGAAAGTGGGAACATACAGTACAGCTCGTATCAATGGACAATGTGTGCATGATTACACACGTTGCATCTCTGCAGCCCTAAATTAATGATTACGCTGTATTGTGCACCAACGTACATAAAGTACGAGTCCCATTCTTAGTCGTATGTTGGCAGATATCTGTGGCCACTGTTTCTTTGACAGTGTGAGGAATATCATGCAGTTTAATGCGAAGCAAGTATACAATTGGCATGTAATATTTTTCTTGATTTACATATGTACATTATTAACTTTGCCTGAAATAAGTAATGGCAACAAAAGAAATAGGAAATACCTTCAGCTCTACAATAATGGCTGACTCAAACCTGCAGATTTAATATTATTAGTGCATTTTTCTTAAAGGCAATATTGTGTCACACATATTTTGTTTCACTATGCGAGTGCCACTCTCTTCAGTACTCCAGTGAAACATGTGAGAAGCATCAATTTAAGAGCGTTTGCATTTCTTTGGAGGTCTTGTACGTAAAGACAAACTCTGATTTACTGTATAACCTTTAATGCTAATCACATAGCATCATCATCACTTATGACAACGAGTATGTGTAATTTGTGCTGGTCCAGAGAAATGAAACATGCTATAGCAAAGACTGAGTAAAATATACGGTGGACCATAGATATGCGTCATAGACAGATGCTTTGACAGCCCGTGTTTTGGGATATGTTTGAGATATCCGAGGCAATTTTAACCGCCAACAACTATTAGAGTTTAATGAAGTTATAAATGTAGCCTCATATTAATACGTGCAACATCTTTAACTCCCGTTACAGAGTTATATAATTGTCAGCGGTGGCTTTGGAGTGTAAAACTCGTCTGTTTTTTTTATCATTTATCCTGAAGTGTACAGGCACGCCAACAGCAACCTTGAATCGCTGTCCATCCTTTAGACTCTCTCTGTCTCCTCACTCAGGTGTGGAGAACTATTTTCAGCTCTGTCTGAGCGGCAGCACTGATGTGTGCAATGTTTTTCACCTGCTCTTCATCATTTCATTTCATATCCTGAGCGGGGTTTACTTTGAAGAAGTGCTATCAGGCAGATGTGTCTGTGTGTTTTTGGCTGCTTTTGGGTGGATTTAAGAGCTTGTTTTTATTTTTTGCCTCTCTTCTAAAAACGGATCCTCTCGGCTTTTACAAGCCTTCTGTTCCGCGCGGTCTGACTGCCCCAGACGCAACAAAAATGGAAAACGGCATTTGTTCAACTGTTTTTGATACCTGAAAAATAAAGGTTTTTATAAACTCCTGCTATTTGTTTCTGATAACATGAATCTGAATTGATTCTCTTGGATAAACAGAAACAGTGACTGCTATATATATATAACTGTATAGGCCAGATTATTTTGGGATTCTTATGTCTCTTATCTCATTTTATTTCTGTCTACTTCTCTCTTTTGGTGGCTTCTTATGTTGAGCTTAAAACTAAAGTCAGATGGTGAGGCATATTCTAATGGTCACTATGCTAGTAGTAGGCATCTGCTGGATCTGGCAGAAAAAAAGGGAGACCTGCTTGTTTGCTTAAAGGCTCTGGGCTAAATGATTTCTCTTTGCTGGGCTGAAACGGATGACTGGTTTCTCACCTGACCTTGTGAAACTTGGAGGTAAAAAAAAAAAACAACACTTCTCCTTAGTCCAACTGTGTCTTCCATCCGGTATTTAATTCTCACTGTAATTTATTTTGCTCTCCAGTGTATGCATCAGCTAAAAGAGGCAGTTTTATTGTGCTCAACTAACAAGTTCTTGTACCCCTGACCTCAATTCTTCCTGCATAGAGACCACACATAGGAGCTTTTTTTTTGCCATGCCAATCTAGCATAGTAGCCCAAATTATCTCATTAAGCCCACATTCTTGTGAAAGTAAGATAAATGGCTGTGCAGCATGTGGCTCTGATTGCCAAAATACTCAAAAGAACAAGAGGCTGTTGTGTAAAAGGCTGGACTGCTATGAATTATGGGGGCTGGGGGAGGGAACGGGGATAGGCTCCAGTCTATCATGCCGCCGCGCTCAGGCCAACAGTGCTCACAGTACATGTGTGTGACCCGACTATACGGGACCTCCCATGTTTGTTGAACATATGGAAACATCACCCCGACTGCCTGTGTCATCAAAGCTCACCCCAAAGTGCTCTATGCATTAGTAGCATTAACACAGGCCCGCTGAGAGATCGAGTGTCACTCTGTTATCTCCTGTTTGCTTTCCATATCTAATGGCCGCAGATGGAGGGCCGACAAGTTGCTGCTTCGTTTGTCTTAACCGAAGATTGGACCACTGCAGTAAATGTTTTATTTTACACCCAAACTCCCCTTTTTTACAATGTGAAAGTTAGAATTTTTTTTTTACATTTGTTCACATACTATGCGATGATATGACCAAATATCTAAACCACTCCTAGGAATGGGAAAAAGACCATCAAGTATCCATTGTTTAAAACAGTCATTTCAGCAATTTTGAAAAGCCTGTGCAAAGCGGTGGCAAGGTCAAACTCCTGAGTTTAGTACAGCGCTCAGACACAGACCCCATAAATGTATGCATTTCAGCATTTCCCATGCCACTAAAAGGCAAGAGTTTATATGTGCTCTACTAAAGGCTTCTCCCTGGTGAGGCATTTCTGTCGGGGGTAACAAAGTGAGCATATGCACAGCGTGGCACAGACCTCGGTGCAGAAATGGCTGCATCTGTGATAAATACACACAGCAAACGGATTGCAGTAAAGCAGGTGGGGAGACGACTGATGCTACGCGTGACCTTGCGTTTCCTAGACATAAACCTCTGCTAAATTTGGCAGTTCAACATGTTTCATTTATAACACTGCTGAGAGACAGAGCAGTTCAGGAAGAATTGGAGGGGACAGAGAGAAAAAGAGATTGATAATGGCAGAGAAAAACACAAAATGGAAGGAGAATTAAAGAGACAGCGCTTGGCCAGGTTCCAACCTGGCACCTAATGAGATTTTACTCTATCCAGACCGTCAGCACCCAGCGCATGTGTACTCACTGTGTGGTACCTTCAGCTGTATTCCTACAAGTTTGATCTGTGCTTCACCATGTGGCCATATATTATCCTTTGAGGAATGTATTCCCATAAGAGCATGTTTCTTATAGCTTTCGGTTGTGTTGCACATGAAGGCGTTCACAGTACACTGTGTGTGTGTGTGTGTGTGTGTGTGTGTGTGTGTGTGTGTGTGTGTGTGTGTGTGTGTGTGTGTGTGTGTGTGTGTGTGTGTGTGTGTGTGTGTTCTCTGTCCTTTGAAATATTATGTGGCAGGTGTGGAAGCACTGCTAGGTAGCTGCTCCCCGGAGGAGTTTGGTCACAGTTCTGTTTCCTCCACATGGGGCCCTGAAACTGTCTCCATGGGTGTTTGGAAGGAGGGGGTGAGGGAGGGTTGAGAGAAAAGTCTGAGAATGACCTCTATTTATTTTGGCTGGGCTCTCCCACAGAAACTTGTCAGTCCTGCGTCACACTGACGGGCAAGTTTTGATACCGTTGTAGATAATCCGTATGTGTGTGAGTGCACGGAGGAGTCTACCCTTTGGAACCTGGGTCCTGTGAGAGTGCACCGGCTGGATGGGTCCTTGTCAGCGCTGCATCAGTGGAGCTACCTGAAACAGACACAGATAAGGGCCTGCTTTCACCAATGGGGCGGTAATGGGGCCATACCCTAGTTCCACTGACTGACGTCTCTGGGAAAAATAGGACTGCCATAGTCATTCTTGTGTCATTTCTGGGAGGTCGTACTCTGAACAAGCAAAGTGCCCACAGGTGATGCAGAAAAAGTTATACGTTGTTGTTTTTTTCTGAATGCTGCTCATGCTGGTCTCAAATGGTGACTTGGTGATTAGCTGTCCTTCAACAGGAACCCAAGCTTGACTCCCAGTCCTATCAATTTGGAGTGTTTTTAGATTGTTGTCTGTGTTTGCATTTAATCCTTCAAAATGACCAATAATGTGAAAATGAGGATTCTAGTATAAAACCAGTGGAAACTTATTCGGACATTCTATTTTCTTACTACACAGAGAAAATGCGTGGATGGTATTATTAGTGTGTTATAAAGCTGTTAATCAAAATGAGAGGGTATGCAGAATCGAACAGCATGTAGCTGCAGTGGTAATCTTGAAGAAAACAGCGAACGTTGAACTGATTAACTGCATTGAATCCCTCAGGCCCGCATTACACAGGCAAGCTGGTTCAGTAGTGAAGGAGATAGTTTGTTGTGATTAGTCTTGTAATTAAACTGCAGAGGCTATGAATACGTGAGTAATGAGTGGCACCCTGGATGTGAAAGGAGTTGATAAGTAGGCTGTCTATTTGGTACAGCTTTTTCACTGAGAGAAACTTAGTGTGGGAAATAGAAAAAGGGATGACCCATCTCGACTCAAAAGTTGCCTCCAGAAAGTCCAGTTCCATTTTATTCAAACTTAACAAGTCTTTTTCCTCCCCTTTTTTCTTGTTCTTTTATTGTAGAAATGTCACACTTCACAAAATGCACAGAGCTCTGTATGTTAGTTCACAGCACGATTATTTGTAATATGCCTCGGCCCTTTCTCTGTTGATTCACACAAACCCAATAAGTATAAAATGCATGGTTAGTTATACAGAGAAGACACGCAAGTACCTTTCAGAACATGAACAGATTAAATAACCATTTCACAGTCACATGAAGACAGGCCTGCGTCCAGCCCCAGGGAGGGAGCAGCTCTTTTAGCATGAGATGTTGCAGCCCCCTGCAGTTTCCCCTTATTGCAGCCTTGTGAATGTCAGCATGTTAGCAACTGTCTGACAATTTTTTTGATATGTAGTAACAAGATTTTCAAAGGCCTTGTGGCATTATCATATTACTTTGAACTCCAAAAATCGGAAAGACAGAGAGGGAGGGAGGACAAAAAAAAAGTCCTCCTCTTCAGTGCTTCAGGCCCACACTTAGGTCTACAGTTGCCAAGATTGTGGAGTTCATCATTCATTTAAAAAAGCAGAAGGTCAAAAGTTATTATCTGATTAAGAAAAATATTTATTTGCTTCAGGCTGTAATTTAAAACAACCCACTTTTTCAACCAAATTGGAGCATAAAAGCTGACAAAGTTGAAAGCGCAATGAAGACAGCAGAGGCTGGTGGATTATTTTGATAATTTTCAGCTAATTTTTTTTGAACATATATTTATGAGCAAACAAACTTATCAAAATATTCCGAGTCCTTTTCGCTTGTTTTTAAACCCAGTAATTACACGCTTTCACCTAGATTTAAAGAAGATGCTGCTTTTTAGTTTTGTGACACTGAAGAATGATCCTGCAGATGTTTTCTGGATTTAACCGATTTGCTTTATTACCAGGATTTCAGCTGTGATTAAAGTATTTAATTTACACTTAGTCCGTTATTTTTTTCTACCAATGTTCCATTATTATGGGTTGTGGTTATTGCTATCTTGTAATTTTATGTCCTTTTTTAACATTTATTCAAAGTACAAACCATTGCCATGGTGCATTACCTTACATTTCAACACTTGGATTGAATATTGACAAAATAGTAAATGTTGTTTTGTCATTAATTTAAGGCTTTGTAAAGGAACTGGAGATTAATTTGGAATGAGAGCAAACTCCTTAATGAATTTACAAAACTCGCAGCTTGATTGTTCACTGCCGCCTTGTCTGCTGCTGATGGTGAAATACAGTCGTACCACACAATAATGTTTACTCCCATTTTCTAACCCTTACTTACCCAAACGCAGACTTGAATGTGCCTTTGTAATTACTGTCATTAGGATAATTTGGAGAGCGTGTGGCACATGTTGCTGGAATGAGAGCGTGCTTAATCTCTCCACCCGCAGTGTCTTCCTCCATCAAATGCACATTGGGCACACATGCCCTAATTGAAATAACGGGTAATAGCATCTGTGAAGGCCACATCACTTTCGGTGCTCCCGCAGCTGTGCTTCCACAACTATGTGCATGTAAGTGTAAATCTTACTGACATTTCAAGATTCATGAAGCTCAACTCAACCACCTCAAGGACCTGCCTGCACAGACTCCCGTAGAATTATGATGTACTGCTCCAGCTGTTTGGTGCCCTAATCAGAGAAAAGATGGGATGCAGCTGAAGTCAGATAACAACATCACAGTCTAATGTTCAGCAGCAGAGATGAAAGGCTGTGCCGGAGCTGTATGTGGTTTGTTTTGTGCACTTAATACGGACAAACAGAGCTTTAAAAGCGGCTCGCCTTCAAAGCTCTGCCTTAACAGGGCACCTTGCTGCAAGGGAACCACCAAGTGAACAATAAATAGTATATAATCCTGCTGCATGGCATTGTTTACATGACATCTGTCTGTTGAATTCTAATTTAAGCCTGCAGTTTACGAGCCACATTCAGATTCACCCACAGCATCTCTCACAGAAGTTTGCAAAGGGCCCATCCCTTTGCAAACCTCTGTGAGAGATGCTGTGGGTGAAAATATATGGGAAACTCAAATCATGCATTTTCCTCAGAACATGATGTAGTCAAGACACAACAGTGCCACTGCATGCTGGTTCTGGGCTTGGTCACTTCATACATCGCCATATAATGCCTGAAGCGACACTACAAACAAATTCAGACCAGCGGATGCAGAGTAACTGAGATGCTGTGGTTGTAGTTGATGTAACAGCATTGCTAAAGTGGCCTTCAATTTTTCTTATTTAATGACAGTCATTGAAATAACCTGTGCATCCTTCCTTTCTCATATAAGGCAACATGTAAAGATACTTATTTGTGCATTGTGCGGTCTTTAAAATACATAATGTATCTCTGTTTTTCTTCTTTTTCACTGATGCATGTGTTAAACCACACCGACTGTTTATCCATTTGATACCTAGGTACATTGCGACATAATCAAGTTGCATTGTCTCAGCGTAGTGTTTACCTCCATAAATTGCTGTTGTGTACATCCCCAGCCTTGCTTCACGCACGGCAAAACTGCTCTCACATTCACACTTTATTCCAAACATTTGAAAAAATGCTTTGAAAGGCTGGGGAAAAAAAGAGAGCAAGCAGCAAGCTGTCGAGAGCAGTGTCACCTGGCAGCTCAGTCAAGCTTAGGGGAATGTTATAGAAAGCCCAGAGCAGTGGAAACAGCTGGCAGTGCTGCTCAGTGACTTTCTCCCTCTGTCTTTACTCTGGGCCCATTGTCCCTGTAGACACAACCAGGGCCATTCTTACAGCATGTGTACAGCAAAACAATCAGCACACCCCCAGTGTCCTTCAGTGCATGTGGCCAATACATACTCACACACACCCACATACTCACACACTCACTCGCACACTTTTCAGTGCTGTAAAGAGGCAAATAAATGTGTGCCAGCAGGCTGCGAGATGGCTCTCCATTTAAGTGGTCTTTTCTTTTACTCGAGGAGATTCTTGACATTTGAAGGCAGCACGGACTGTATTGTACTGTACTTTATGCTTCTGTGTGGATGCTCTTGCATGTGCATGTCTGGTGTTACTCTGGAAGATTGAAACATTTTATTGTAACTTACTGGTGGGTGTTGTGATTGACAAGCGCTGATCAGTGCTTTATGAAAATGTCACTCCGTCGGCCAGCTATTCTCAGTGAAGTAATGGTACTGATGGGGCCTCGCCTTCCTACACATACGTAAAAGAATAATGGATTTACGCAACACACTGAGATCTATATATGACAGATATCGGTTAAAGTTTCTCTATGAACACTTAGGTTTAATAATTATTGGTCACAATCAGGAAAAACATTTCTGTGATATTGCATGTGTGCCTGATGGTCTGTCATCATCCTTTTGTAACTGCTCCCCCTCTTGCTCTTTAGCCCTTAGCCTGTTTAAGTGTGACAGAAACTCATTGACACTCACAATGGAAAAGCTCTTTGAAAGCCAAGTGTATGAATAATCACTGAGACACCCCTAATCCATTTTTAAAGAAGGGAATATTAATGCACTAACAACTGTATCTGCTCTGTATGCAGCAGAGAATTTCAGGTCTGCAAAAAGCCCTCCTCTCTCCTGCTGGAGCTCCAGCAAGCGTTCGGGGATCACTCTGCTCTCTCTGTCACCATGACAACACCAGTTCCATGTCCGAGTGGGTGTACACACTTCATTTAGTAATCCTTAGCGACTAACATGGGAACAGCTGTGTGCATGCTGAGAGGGTCTAGGCTAGCAATCATGCCAAAATACACTTAATTTCTGGAAATGTGGTCACCCTTGTGGGTATTATGGAATTAGAGCTTGAGTGGCGGTGGCTGGCATCCACAGTACATACAGCTTCACTGGCCAGTCTTTTGATCCTTATCTGAGCTGATACTCTCTTACTGGTTGCTGTTTGCCCTGAGTACTTATGAACAGTATGGTCAGAGCTATAGAAATGCAAAATACAGCCACTTGATTAATGTTTCTTACCACTGATCCATCAGGGAGGCATCCTGCTCCAATTGCAAACAGTTCAACTTCTCCCAAAACATACTCATCGTGTAGCTAAGGTCCAGACAACTACCCCACTCTTACAGTGTAGTTGTAACTCCCAATTTCAGCACCTCCTTCACTTCTTTCATTAGAACATACTGTGTGATCCTGATGAGTCATGAATTTCAAACACTTTTTTGAAAGCCTTCGTGTTTAAATTTGAGCACAAGCGCGCCAATATCTTTATTTATCTTTTTAAATGCACCGCGGTTGTTGTCCATTATTTATGCAGGTGGATCCTCACCTGCCAAAATCGGTAACAAGCCGTGTGCACCTCTGACACGTTGACAGTGAGTTACACAGAGCTGTGGAGCGATGGGAGGTGCCAGAGAGCCCTTTGAAGTCAGATTGTACCTCTATATATATTTTTTTTTCCACGGCATTGAGCACTTTGAAAAGACAGCATCGTGATTGACAAAAGATAGATGGGTCGTCTCCGTTCACAGTGACTGTCGGTGATTCGCTGTCATGTGGGAGCAGTCCTTAATTAAAACAAGCATGAAAGAGCAAGCAAAAAAAACATACAGGATTGATGTTTGATTTTGATGGGTTTGCAATTAGCATGAAATTATAGAGCACTGAGATTACTGTATTATATGGCCTTAATGAAAGTTTGCTAAATAACACCCTGCTGTTACTACTGCTATTATTACTACTACTGCAGTATTAATGCTAATACTTTTGGATAATATAATATTTTTGCATCATGTAGTTAACTATACTTGTATATTTTTAGTTTAAACTGACAGAAAGCTGCTGCTGCACTCTTTCCTATGAAAACCTGATGTAAGAGCTTATGTTGTCCGCCAACCATTAAAAGGGAAAATACCTGCTCCGACAGATTAGTCTAAGGTTGGAAGTGAAATAGTCTTGAAAGGTGTCAAATTGTAGAGAACAACAAATGTCTTCCCTCGTTGTCAAACTGCCCTTTAAATGACACTTCCCCCTTTGCTCTGTTTTCCTGTTTTGTTTATGTTTTTCGTGGGAGACAAAAAAGCAAAAAAAATGCAATATTAATGGCACACAGATGAGAGATTTCAGTGAGTGCTGTGTTACCTTATTGATCTTTTTCTTCACTTTGCTTTGAAGCATTACTGTAAAGTTTTCTCAGCCATGTCTTATGAAAGGAGACAGGCATGTTGTTGCACAGCACCGAGCAGCTCCCCCTATAGATTTAAGAAATCCCTTGGTGTCATACAATAGCCAGCTGCAATTTAGTTTCCTCAGGAACAATTTTCATAATACATCCAGAATTCTTTGTGATCAACCTTTTTTCTTAGTTTGGAAACTATTTAAATGAAGAAATGTATGACACTCTGTCAATGACATTGTGCTGATCTACCCCAGAGAATGACGATTAGATAGTGACCGAGTTACCTCCTGACTTTACAGTAATTTGAAAATTCACCACAAAACCACCACAGTGAAATCAGGAGCATTGTACATAAAATGCAGTTGCTGGTTTTCAGCATCAGTCATACAACTTTATAGAGACTCTTAATTCTATTAGCGAGGCTCACACAAACTAATAAGACCGCAGCTCACTCTCCATGCAGGGTCTGGCTTAACCCATAAAAACTAGTGACTGTATTTAAATTCGGTTTTGGCTGAATTTCTTAATGGACTGTAAGTCATGATGTGCTTTGTTGATTCTTAAGTGTGGAAGATCATTTCCACGGGCAGCACAAAGTGGCTTGATGATTGTCATCTGCTTGTGAATTCTAATAGATCTGAATCAGGCTCCCATATCCACATGCTGCTAACAGTGGTGATTCTGCACCTGTCGGCTGGTTGGCGAGATAGGGATCATTCAGGACCAGTCATACTACAGTAAACGTGTTAAAGTATTTTCAGCCTTTTGGTTTTGTTATTATGTCGAATGGTAACACAACCTCAAAGTCAGTACAGGCAAGTAAAAATGAAAGATTGATTAGGCTGTGAAGTGCTGGTCCCTCTCTGAAATAGCACAGCACTTCCCTTCTAAATGAAGTCTCGATATTTCAAAAGATTTTTTAGTTGCTAAGAAAGTGGCGCCTTTGAAGTGAGCATGTCCCCTTGGTAGTTATTCCTCAGCTCTCCCAGAGCTGAGGAATATTTTAGTAGGCTCATCTAAGATGTTCTCACACATGCTCCACACTCGGTGTGCTAAGGGGTCATTTCATGTCCAGTCCATCCTGTCCAGGCTGAACATCACTTGCCACGAGTGATGTCTTGATCAGCATTTATTCTTTTTACCTCTCTCTTTTTTTTGCACCTGATCTGAACCTTTTACTATCAACAACGTGCCAATAATGAGTCACCATTTTTTTTGTGTGTATTTCCCTATGTAATACAGCTGCACAATGTACAGTGTGCAAATTACAGGCACATGCCTTGAAATTGAAATGCTGCATTAATAAAACATAGACCATAAACCATTAGAGTTTCCTTTTAATGGTTTCATGTAATGTTTTGTATCATTTCATTTGGTATTTTCTGGAAGTCCATTCTTTAAGCAAGAACAAGATATTTAAGTGACTGCAGTTTTAATCCAACAGCAATACTTAACTGTGACTAAAAATAGACAGTGCAGCATTTTTCTGTTCACAACCAAACAGACCTGTTTGCTTTGGTGCATCTTCCTCATTTAGAATGGCTTCAGTGAACCAATAAAAGTCTGTTTACATGGGACTTTACCAGCCCAGACTCGGTAAAGGCAGATTGGCTCTGGGGATTTTTTACTTCCAATACTGTAGTTCGGGTCTGTGGACTGGATCAACTCTGTAACAATATAAACCAGGAAATAATACTTTACTCTGAACAGAATTTCTGTCACTATTTTTCAGACACAACTGTGCAGTTCTAATGTACATAAGTAGATTGGTAGTTTATTGTATAAGGGAGAACAGCACAATCACACCTAAATTCAGATTCCTTCTAGTTGAAATAAGGATTATTAACAGTCTGATCTGTCTGTCTTCTATTATTACACTCAGTATCTAATAGGTAAACATTTAAGAGCAGATTTACCTTCATACTTGCTGCTGAATTCTCCAGGGTCTCTTCGTGTTACACAAACATGACTCTCCCCATCAAAGAAAAATATAAGTAACATGCTCTGGTCCTGACATTCTCATTTCTCATTTTCTGACTGAAATAGAATTTGAGTAAATGTGACCAAATCATTTCTTGGCACAGTAGTCCCAAACAAAAAAGGTAAAAACAACAGTTTCCTGTTGACTGCGGCTTGCTGCGTTTCCTCATTGCATTACTTTTTTATTTATTTTGACTTCCGAGAAGTGATGGGAGAAGTGCGTGCTAATAGTGTCACATTTAAAGTAGAACAGGCAGCAAAATGCATACAGCGTGGCACGTTTCCTCAATTTATATTGATAAAGACTGACCACTGCCAGCAATGCCCATGCTTAGTAGCCATAGTAACAGAGAGGATAAACATTAAAATGAATTGCTCACTCTTGTTGGATGTTGTAGGAGGAAAAAAAAATTCTATAATTTAGTAGCCTTATAGAGTTTCACCACAGCACAAAAGGTCACATGAATCAGTCTCAATACGGTATTTAATTTGGTCCTTGACTTGGAATTTAAGAAATGAGTATTCTTTGACTCCCATAAAACGAACAAACTTTTGGGATTGCCTTTCTTTTTGTTGCACTTTTTATGTGTGTTTATCTGTGGAGCCTGTAGGCTCGCGGGGGAAGGAAGCCTTGGTTTGACTGGCAATCATCAGTCTTCGCTGGTTCAATTGTGTTACTGACCTTGCAGCCCCAAGCGAAAGACCACAATGAACAAATCCAGTCCATATTTGTGGAAAAGTGCTATAAAACATTGCAGAGAATCGAAGCTCATTAACTACTGCTGGAATTGACAAGGCGGTGTTCTTGAAGGAAGTGTGTGCGGAGGGGATTTTGTGGTGTGTGTGTGTGTGTGTGTGTGTGTGTGTGTGTGTGTGTGTGTGTGTGTGTGTGTGTGTGTGTGATAAAGACGAGTTCTGTTAAATTCCTTAATGACTTATTTTGTATGCTCAGAGCAAACTGTGCCGGCTCTGTTTCGTTATTTAACCTCAGCAGATGTGTTCTGTGTCTGTACAGGTTAATTTGGAGTTTTAATACAAATTCACAGGCACATATCTTTATTATCGCTATTTTAAAGCAAATTCCTATTTTTTAAGAGTATTATTTTTTCAGTGACGTTTTAAAATGTTTTAATATTGACTGATTAATTTCCCCTAAACATACTAAAAAAAGAGAAAGCCTTTAATGTATTTGATCGGCACATTTCTCTTGATGTTTGAGATAGAGATTTATGGGCATCTCTCAAACTAATGCTATACACGTGTCAGCATGAACTCCTAACTAAGCAAGAAACAGTGATACACTGCAGTGTGTCTGTCAGCTAAATGATGCTAATAATGATAATAGATGAGAGTTTTACCAGGAGAAAAAGAGTGATAATGATGAATGGTGATAATGATCTTTCAGACCTTATCAAACTCTTATAGCAAAGAGCATATTTGTATAATTTGGGTAATGAAAAACACTGCTGTCATAAATAATCAGTTTCTGAATCTTTATACACGTTAGAAAAATAAATATTTTCATATGCTTAGACAGAGTCTTGACTTTTAGGCACAACTATCTTCAAGGTTTAACTGTCCATAGCTAAAGTACTCTGTTTACAGGGTTATATTTGTTAATATTCCTGACCTGAGTGTTTAGATTTGTACGTCAGTGTGTCTACGCAGTGTTAAACTCTGCTTCTACCCACTCACAATTCTTAAGAAAATTATGATTCAATAAACAAACCTTGAATTATACCCTGTTTTTATATTAGTTAAATGGCCTGTAACACCTCATTTCAATCTTACAGTAACGCAGCTATATAAATATTTATTTGATGTGGAAGTGTTGAGGATACGAGCGGAGACATTCGTACTGGTGAGATAAGAACTGCTTAAATTTTCATGAATTCACCAGTAGTCTGGTTTTTGGCGCTTGTCCACACTCTAATTGGCATGTTGCCGTTCTTGTAGTGAGGAGCTTCATGAATTATGCACGAAAAACAACTTGCCATGTGTCCCATTATAACCACATTGTACAATGCAATTTTCAGCCTGCTAGTCTGGAAAAAGACAATACTTCAGACAGCTCCATTCTCATTACAACGCAACTTCAGTTTAGCTGGGAATCACCCAAACCCCTTGTTTCTTACCTCTCCCAAACACAAACTCTCACCCCTCAGCAACTCTAGTGAAAGCCACTTGATTATACCTGCGCCATGCATTTTATCATCCTGACCTATTAAGCAACCAGACGTACAAGTGAGAACTAAATTTAATCCATAAATGATTTATGGTCAAGTAGAGTGGTAATATAGCTTACATTTATTCAGTGGGAAAGTGAGGCTAAGTGTTTCATATTAAGCAAACTGTGGGGTGTAAGAAAGCATATAAGGGGACTACATTTCAAAATACAGGCTGCTGCGTTCTCCTGGCATGCCCTCACCTGAACCAAGTCTAAATTTCTCAGTCCTTCAACAGGGTTTAATATTTGACTGCACAGAAATGGGGACTTGATGCATTAAATTACCAATGTATGGGTCATAGATCTATATTTAATGCGCCATGAATTAAGATTTACGGGCCCGTACTGCTGGGTGAAGCAAAAGGTAAAAGGTGTGTGTTGCTCTCTGAAACAGTCCGCTTTTGAATAAACAGAAAAATATCCATGAATCATGGATTCGTGAATTATAGTTCACCACGGCAGAATATTGCAGCCAAAGCTTGATGACCTTTTTGAGGAATTATCATGTATATAACATTTTAGTTTCAATGTCATTGAATGCAGTGTCTGTGGTAAATGCTCTGTGGGTGCTGCACAGTCTCCTCTTGTATATTGATGTTGACCTGCCCTGTCCAACACTGGGAAGGCCAAGGGGAGCCCGGCAGAATGCAGAAGATTATGTTTCTGTCAAGTCACTGCTTAGATTCTCCTATTTTCCTGTCATCACTCCTATGATTCAATTAAGAAGTAGCATTCCTCAGTCTGGCTGGGCCAGACAAGGAGACCCATGATTGACAGGTGAAGACATTACTATGCGAAGGGAAAGAGAGTACAGGGAGAGATATGAATTTTTGAGTAGATGGCATAAAAGAATCTTGTAATTGATTTTCTATCTAAGCTGCCGTTTCATTTACTGAATAAATGCTTTCACTTCATGCAGTGGGTTGCTCATGTCGTTGTCATTTTCTCATTGTGAACACAAACTTTATCATATTTTGTATTTGATGATGAATCTGCAGATTCTAAAAACTTTGGCTCGGCTGCTAAAAGGTTTCACAGCATTGTACTTATCTCGACTGGAAACAGGACCAACCATTTATCCTTGCTAAAAGTAGGTCGCGCTTAAACGAGCTGTGTTTTGTACCTGTCCGACAGATGTGATCCACACTGTGGGCCCGGTGGCCAGAGGTCATGTGGGCCCAACTGAGACCAATGACCTCACCTCCTGCTACCAGAACTCCCTCAGGCTGATGAAGGAGCATGGCTTGACCACTGTGGTGAGTACAGTGTACACTACCAAACACACACACACACACACACACACACACACACACACACACACACACACACACACACACACACACACACACACACACACACATCTGAGGGGAAATGTGTCTGTTCTGGGCAGTAAGAAAGAAAAGAAATATAATATGCTTTGGTGTTTTTGTTTGACAATGAGTAAGCCCTCAGTGAGAAAAGCTGTTTGAAAATTTCGGAAATTTGGAAAAGGTACAGCAACAAAAGGATTTAGAATCTTTCATTTTTGATACAGTTCTGAAAAGCCTTAATCTTCTTTATTTAAACAAAAGCAACAGAGAACAGAACAAAATGGTAATGTTTCATTTTTGTCAAATGAAGGCTTTTCATGTAGACTACTTTGGCTTGTGATTAAATGAAATGCAGGCCTTTGTGTACACCTCTCCATATTGCAGCTGCAAATAATGCTGTTATTCTTTTATTTGGAAAGCTACTTTTCGGTTCGAAAACCGTGCCCTTTCTTAAATTCTCCAAAGACTTTAATGCAAATTTGTGATGTATTAATTTGTTTCCAAAAAAAAGGAAACGTTGTGCACCAAAAATTAATTTGAGATGTTTTGATTTGTGCATATATCCGTGCCGCCTCTTCAGGAAGAAATTCCTTCTTAAAAACACTCGGAAAACACAGGGTTCATTGAATGTGCCTGAATCAGAGGGGCTTTAGATGAGACAATGCCCACACAATCTACCGCTGGCAGATGATCATTCACACACTATCTTAGCTTCTCGCCAGTCGTGGACCGTATGATTCAGGCTGGCCTCTGTGATATATGGATTTGCCCTGCCCACAGAGGGTAAACAAATCAGCGTCACTCCAAGTAGCTACAAATCACATTTTCTGTGCCAACCTACTGCCCTACAGCCTCATCAGAGGCCAATCAATGGAAGTACTTACCAACAGAGAGAGAAGACATAGATGAGTGCTAGTTTCATTAAAGATGATTGTGATGAATCCCTGCTCTGTTGATGGCTCATTGTGAGGGCAACAGATACCTTTAGGTAGCAATTAAATGGATTGTGAAGTGTCTGAAGTAGTTATGGTGTTCCAAAGTCATGTCAAAATCAGCAGCATGCTTTCTAAACATGAAACTTCCCTAATAACAGTTACATCAATGAGGATATTATGAGCCTTACAAGCATGACATTGCATGAGACTATTACACAATAGAATAATTGACTCTGGTCTACTCGAGGCTTCATGCACAGAGGCAGCACCTACACTACAGAACCAGGCCCCTCAGGCTTCATCGCAGGAACACACCACCAGCTTGTGTGCTTTCATCCACAAATGACCCAATCTTTGCTTTGTTTCTGTCACATTCCAAAGATTTATTTAGTTTAGGCCTATCTCCTTATTTATTTATCCAATAATCCATATATTTATTAGGACTCGGCTCTCTGTTTTTACTGGGAGCAGGCTGGATTCTGTCTAATGTATTTGTACAGCTGTTCTGCGTTGAGCAGGCCTCCAGTGAAAACAGTGACATTCTGTGATTGACTGGCCTTGTAGGATGAGCCTACTCATTACATTATCTTAGCCACAGTCCATTTCGTCTCTCCTTGCAGCAAGGACAACAGAAAGCCTTTTCACCAAAACCAAAAAGGAAAAAATGTTTTTTTTTCTTCAAGCAAGGATGAGGCCTTGATTTAGTTTTGCTTTAGCCTGCCTTGATATGCCAGACATACTTGAGGAGAGGCTCTAAGGGCCCTTTGCTAGTTCTTTGTTAACAGACAGTCTTGCAGTATGGCTGTGCCGAGCACAATGAGTCTAAGTTTGTGGTTAGCTGATCAGCACTAAGCTCATTTTGACTCATCTGAAAGGCTCTCACTATGAGCTCTGCCGTGTGAGAGAAACAAGCGATCCCACTGAAGACAGGCACCCCGCCAAGTGGGTCTACAAAGTGGGCAAAAGAGGGGGGTACAATTGGGAATCCTAGATGGCTGGCTCCCTAATTGGGATTCCAGGGCATTACAGAGGAATAGGAGTCAAAACAAAGCCTAACACAAAGTAAACTTGAGCATGAAAGATTAAAAAGAAGTAGCGATCGGTAGTTAATCCCTGTTTCTTTGAGCTTAAAGCCACCCTTTAGGCTACAAAACAG
Source organism: Brachyistius frenatus (assembly GCF_029030835.1). Lineage (NCBI taxonomy): Eukaryota > Metazoa > Chordata > Actinopteri > Embiotocidae > Brachyistius > Brachyistius frenatus. The sequence goes on from NW_027210607.1 coordinate 6,735,067, forward strand.
TATGGCTACCACAGTCATCATATCAAACTCCTCGTGTGTGTAGCATGTCAAGACGGGGAGTTTACAGGGAATACCACTGAATTTCAGGACTGAAAATGCATTTCCTTTACCTTGGGGCAACTCACTGTGTGTGACTGAACATTTACCAGTATTCCCAGAAGTCAGATATTAGATAGAAGAGCTTTTCCTGTCCCTTAGTGATGTTGCACTGATTTACAGCTCTACTGGGACGGAACTGGGGAAGATTGAAAATGTGACTTTTAGGTAACCTCGGGCAGTTTCTGGCTGGGTTTAGGGGCCATTTCTGAATTTCTGGGTTTTATTCTCACCAGTAGCATAAAGTTAAATCAGTATACTGTGAATAAAAATTAGACACTCGTTCTGAGAGATAATTGCGTAAATTGGCGATAATTGTGTAATGTAAACTGCCAAGAAAAATTAATTAGTTCTTTTTTTTTTTTTTTTTTTTTTTATTACGCTGGCGTTAGACATTAAGGCATTACAGTTTGCATGAGGAAAAACAATCATCTTTATACAAAGTTATAGTTACATATTTTGTTTTACCTGCGGAGTGTAAACACATGCTGGACACTTGACTAAGCCCATATGTGTTGACATGTGAAGGCAGATGTGCACATTTTATATGTAACCAGCAAACTGTAAGTATAGGGAACATGCCTTCAGACGAAAATTCACAATCAACTCGAGCCAAGCTGGCTGCCCTTTAACCCACGCATTGAAGCTGAAAGCTATCTGGAACGTCACGGACTTCAGCACACTCACTCTTTCTTAGTCTCTGGATAAATATAAGATTGCTGAATGGCCTATTGAGTTGTGTTTTCTAAATCATTTGGCTGCAGTGCATCCTGGAAAGTGATAGTGTGTATTTGTGCCCATGTGCCTACACTGTGTCTTTTACTTGCATCTTCTAGGAGCATATGTGAATGGGTCTGTGTTATTGCAACAGTCTTTGTCCATTTCTTTTTTGCCTAGAGGATTCTTCTGCTTCAGTGCTCTCTTTCCTTTTTTTTTTTTTTTTTTTTTTTTTTTTGCTGCGGCTGAAAGAGCAGCAGGCTGTCACAGCTCCCTAGGCTCTGACTGACCACAGCCCACAGCCTGGATGCTAGCGTTGCCGGCTGGGCTCTGCAACATCACACAGGGGAGCCGTGCAGCCTGCGAGGAGAGTTGCATCTCTGGGCTGACGAGCAGCACGTTGTCAAACAGCCCCCTCCTCTGCTCAGTGCTTGTTACAATACAGTATGTGTTTTGCTTCCAAAGGAGACTCGGGTGAAGGAGCCAAAGAGCAAATATAGCTAGAAACATGGATTTTTGGCTAATAGTTTCCACGCATGAATTGTGAAAATAACATAAACCCAAACCGGTCGATAAGAGTAAAGATGCTCCAGCAGGCTGTCAATATTTGCTTGAGCCAGGACATTTTAAATAGGTCTCATCATGGTTGCTTTGATATATGGAGCATGCCATGTTATTATGGTCTACTTGGAAACAGCTGAAATTGTTGGAGGAAACTGACTGCATAGCAGCGCTGTTGCATGAATTGCTGGAAGCCAACAGACAGAAAAATAATGTTTTTCTGTAATTTGTTTGTGTGTAAAGATGCAGCTTTTTAACCACTGACTGAGACCTGCCAATTGCATTGTCTTCTAACTGAAAGAATAACTTTTTCAGGATTAGGATTTTATCATGTGGTAAAAGACCAGTCATTGATGTGTGTATGTGCTTTTTGAAGAGACACCCTGGTGTAAGTGTATATTGTAGCATCTGTCAGGCAGAAAGAGACGGACTATGTAGAGGGGAACGCCACCATCTGGAAGCCATTCAGCCTCAGACTGTTATATTGTAGAGAACATATTAAATACCCCTTTTACTGTGACCTTTAGAATAAAAGAAAACCCAAAGTTTACCCAAAGCATCATTATTCTTTCATTTATTTTAGCCTTTATTTTGCCATCTTTGGGGAGTGCCCTGTTGAGAGAAAATAACTAGGATTGTACTCTCAAGGGTATGTAAGACACAGCGAGCATTTTACATGTTGACTAATGATCTTGTGGGCAACTCAGCCTCCTTTTTTTGTTCCTAATTTGACTTTGACAAGCCACAATTTGATGCTCTGTGAAAGTATTTGTCATTAAGCTATTTGTGGCAGCATGTAGTGGGTTGGCAGCTGCCAGTGTGGACAGTGACAGGGTCGCAGACTGCATTTCGTGGCCTACTCTCTGACTCCCAGGCGGCCCTGGAAGTGTTTTGTAGTCATAACACACTGGCTTCGAGGAGATCCAAGAGGGAAGCCACAAATTGCCCGTTGAGAAAAATGCTGAAGGCCAAGTGGATTGCAGATGAATGGTGTAGAATGATAGGATTAGCCACCCCTCTCTGTGGGTTTATTCCAAGGCTGCTAGGAGCATTAGCTTTCATTCATTTTGCCCGACAGTGTTCCCAAAAAGCATTCTCAAAAACAAGACACAGATTAGCATGCACACCCTGCTTGAAGATGACAGCTGATAGCCCCAGCTAGAAAATGTGTTTGACATGACTGGGACAAACAAACACTGTATCATAGGGACCAGGGACCAGGCCCCCAAGGTGTCTCTGAGAAAGGCAACATTGTGGGTTTTGGGTTGCAAATTGAACTCAACTCGTTTTACATTATGTTTTGTCCATCTGGTTTTAAAAGCATCTCCTCTCTTGTCAAGAATAATATAAAATCTGCTGCAAATAACTTTTACTGTTCCATCTTTATTAATGTGGGTCGCTGGTGATATTTGAAAATGTGTTTTTTACGGCGGTATTTAAGAGCACCGGAGGGTCATTGTCATTATTTATGTTTCCAAATACTACCATATCAAACTTAACGACTTTGTACTCCGTCCTATTCCATTTTGGTGAGCTGACTCCCCGAGTGATTAATTCATTTTAATTTATGCACTAAACAGATCGTGTACAAACTTTTCCTCGATCTGCCTCGTCCCCCTCCCTCGTAAATTATTGTCCAGGAGTGCAAGCAACTCCACATTTAATTATATAATGTCCGAGAGAAGTATGGAGACTTGATTTTGCACATACTTGGCATGTGATCATAGCAAAGTATACTGTGCCATAAATTAGGATAAGAGTGAGAGGTTTAATGCTGATGTGCTTGCACAATGCATTTGTTTTTTCTGTCCGTATCACCCAGTATTTCTTTTAGTTGCTGCTGTGCTCCCTGCAGACAATGCTTTTAGTTCATCTTCTTCCAAGATATTACTAAATATAAGGTTTTATCACTCTGTGCTCTGCTGCCATATACCTTTGACTGAGACATACATTTGTGCTTTATAAAGACTAAGCTGTGGGTTATAGAGGACCATGAAAGCTAAATGCTGTGAAAAATGGAGACAATACTATTTACTTTTCATGTCATGTAAATATGTTTTTTCGGAGCCTGTTTTGTCTCGTATCTAAAAAAAAAAATGCAATCATTTTTGTTAATGTCAACAGATATAGAGCAGTTTGTTGTTATAAATTTAGCATCGCCAGTTGAGACATTTATTTTGATCATGCTTTAGTGTGTCAGTTCCTTTCAAAGCATCGAGCTTTGATTATCAAAGTGTTTGTCTAATTGAAGATCAATGGTAGAACATGACACCTACTGTAGGTCGAGTGAAGAAATATAAACAATCTAGTACACTATGTGCTGCAGAGGATTTCATACTGTATCTTTCCCGAATTAGCTGCACGATGTGATTGTAACCCGACCCTCTCTGTGACCAGTCATTGCTCCTTTTCCACTTTCACATACAGTACAGTACCTTCATGCATCGACAAAGGTTAATTAGACTGAAGTTTTCAAAAGGTCACGCCGCCATTTAAGTTAGTCATTTCTATTTGTCTGATCCAAATCATTGGCAACACTGGGCCAATTAGACCCAATTATACCGATAGTGGTGGTGGTCTGCCGCATAGTCTTAAGTTAATGACCACTGGAACCCCAATTACCCCAGCGACCTAATTCAGAAGGAGGCTAACCACAGCAGGTTGAGGAGGAGCTTCAGGTGTGGGCAAAGGTGCCAGCCCCGCCGCATCACCTTCCCCTGACATTCCCTTCACTACGGGGAAACTGCAGAACTTTATATGAGGTGAAATATTAGGATATGTAAAATGTGACATTTCCACACACCTTGAGAGGGGTAATCACAGTTGATGGGCATTGAAGAGGTAATCTCCAGAGTGTCTGTGAGGAGTGGGCTGATGTGAACACGCTAGTGTCTTGATTGCAAGCACGGGAAGCCCACAGCAATCACTAGAAAGACTGTACTCTACCTCCTACAAAGACAAGTCCACCTAGATGTTCTGTGAGGGAAAAGGCAGCCGTTCCCTTCTATGTTAATGTGGACTGACAATAATAAAGGCTCTTCAAATAATTTAGGTACTAAAGCACAGTCAAGCAGAATAAGACTCACTCAGCACTCAGGCTGGTTTCACTTCATCTTTTTCTCTGCTGCTGTACCTGGCTGTGAGGAGCCTCCTGAATTTATATGAGCCTCATATCCCTCTGCGGTACCATCTGAGAACAGAAGCGACAGCTCGCATCCAACTGAGGGACTGTCAGAGGAAGTTGTTGATTAAACAGATGTCGTTCCTGCCAGACGCCATGAGACAAGAACACCACAATAAGCATGCATTAATTAAACATACCTGACGAATGTGGGCAATGCAGGAGAACAAAAGGCATTTCTGTCTATCTTTGTCACTGCTCCACAACAGGAAAGAGAAAGAAACTCACTTCTTACCTTTGGTTTGAGTTCTAGAGGATACAGAGAATTTAAACAAGCAACAAGCTTCGGGAGCGACCAAAGGAAAGAATAGTTAGTGACAGTTAATTCTGATTAGCAACATCTCATTCAGCTAAAGTGCAGCGTTGGAGTGAGTCTTTGGTCCCAAGTCATTTGCCTGAGGGAGGCTACCTTTGAATCACATTGTTTCTGACAGGAGAAAAACTAAAGAACAGGCGGTGCGGTGGCATTTCGTTTTACTTTGAAGTCTCCTCAACTAAACCAATACTTATAAAACTTCAACAAAAATGATGTAGTCTTTGCTGAAAGCCTATTTTTCCTCTAGTATGCTCCCATCTGTTCAGAGTCTGAAACACTGGCATCATCAAACATTTCCTCCACTAACTGATAAATGCTTCTTCTTTGATCAAAGGAGCTGAGCACGGAAGGAAGTAGTAAGATACATTATTGTACATGCAAATGAGCGGCCTCTCTGATAGCCTGACTGTCAGTCTTCAACTCACTACATCTCAGATACTGTAACAGATTGCTGTTCATCGGCAGCAAACTCAGTGGAATGAGTTCTTGTTTACATCATTATGTTTAATTACCATGCAGAATCACTCCAGCCAATAGCGCCTGTGCTCTCTCTCTCTCTCTCTCTCTCTCTCTCTCTCTCTCTCTCTCTCTCTCTCTCTCTCTCTCTCTCTGTGTGTGTGTGTGTGTGTGTGTGTGTGTGTGTGTGTGTGTGTGTGTGTGTGTGTGTGTGTGTGTGTGTGTGTGTGTGTGTGTGTGTCAGTCAGTGAAGTTGGACAGAGCTATCACACTCTCGGTCGCCTCATTACTAATGCAGCACTATCCCCACAGTAACGCCTCGTGTTGCTCCGGTTTGTTTGATCATCCTTGTGGTTCCTTTGAGATGATGCCAATGGGTTGGACTGTTCAAACGAAGTAGATGACTGACTAACCAGAGAAATCCTTTGTATCAAGCTATGTACAAGGCATTAACCATAGACTGCGTGTAAAAGTAGACATAGCTTCCGGGTCTGGAAAATGAGGCCAATGTGGGAGTGTCTTAAGCTGCAATATCAGCGAGTGCCACTGGTTGGCTCCGAAAATCCCCCATCGACTCCCATTCAACTTCTCATGAAATTCAAAGTCGATACATTTTTGCCACGAGTTATTTTGATTTTGCTTGCTAAAATCAATCTTTCCAATTCATTTTTTGGTGGGCCATCTGAATAATAATTCAATCATTAATTAGAAAATAAGCCACAAAACGCAGTGTTTCTAGGGGTATGTCTGTTTGATTGACAGGCCTGTGGTGCAGTCACGTTACGGCTATCGGTGGGCAGGACGTAGTATGTCGGCTTTCCAATCAGATTGAATCAGATCCACCGTTTGCTCCTTCACAGCTCGTCCAAATACGGTCAATTCTGGCTCCAAACCGCTCCAAACTAGCAAGATGGCGCCGGCCAATATCCAAACTTGAAGCTTCATAACGGCCACAAACCAATCAGTGACATCACTTTTGGTTGCCGCTTGACATCAACTCATCTTCTACCTCCGATTGGTCCAGAAATCTTGGTGACTAATCATTTTGCGATTGTGATACGCATGGCAACATTTTTAAATTACCACTCGCAGATGGATATTTTAATTATGATGGAGTCAATAATGATGACAAAGCCGAATCTTTGCGTTCCTATTAATGCACTTAATTAAAGTTACAAGGCAAGACATTTGAAATTAGTGTACATCAGAAAATAATCATTGCCTTAATCCAGGTGAGGCACTGAGAATAACTTTCCTTTTATGTATTAAAAAAGAAACAACATGATGAAGCAAGCAGTCATTGTGGGAGTGTGATGTATTAGAAATAATCATGTTAGTAGCTCTGGGACTGGTGAGAATCCGCGTTTCACTCCAGTGATGAATCTAGTTACTTGGCCTCAAAGCTCTCAGAAGAAGTCTTTTCATTTGTGGTGTTTATGAAGGCAGGTGTTGAACCCAGTTTTGACCTTGCCAGGGCCATGTCCATGAAACTGGAATTCCCTGGTCTATCACAGGGTTCCATTTCAACAAGCTTGCACCCAATTATCCTTCAATCATAGTCCCCGCTCTTACAGATGTGTTTGGTCGGAGTACAAGGTCTCTCTATCGTGGTTTGGCACATGTAGGACATTCTCACTCACTACACATGGTATGTGTTCAAGAGAAGGAATCAGATGGCATCTCATTAAGATGGATCGCACCCAAAAATTATGTATTTGGTAATTTGTGTCTTTTACATTTAAGAAGTAGCCATAATATTGTTGGTAGTCATATTTTGCTGAAAACCTGAGGACACAACATTGTGCTTTATATAACAAATTTTTACAAATAATTCTTTTCAACTGCTAAAGGGTTTGTAAACTGTCCCACTGAGTCTAAAATAATTTTTAAAAATTCCTAACAGACTGCAAGGAATACATCCTCTGCATCACCTTTTAAATGGATAGTTGTTTATTTTTAAGTGAGGTTGCATGAGGTACTTATCCATAGTATTACCTGCAGTAGATGTGGGTCGGCACATCTGTTTGAGTAGACGGCTGTACTGGAACAGAAGCTATAAGCTGGTGGTACTGCGGTGAACGGGGCCAGCAACAAAACAGATTTTAGCCACATTTTTTTTTAAAAACAGACCCGCCTGAAATAATCAATATCAGTTTAAGCATACGCTAAATTTGGAATATTTTCACAGCTTTATCTCGCCGTCAGACAGCCCTTTCTTCAAAGCCACCAAACTTTTTCAACAGTAATTTTACCTCAAACAACCCCTCTTCAAAAAATGAAAAACTGTACTATCCCTTTATTATTTATGCACTGATATTTAATGCTACAAATGACTAAATAACTCAAGGTAGTTGCTGCATTTACACAATTAAAAAAAAACATATGCAGGAGACAGAAATGATGAATGATATGCAGGCTGTGAAATAATTGGTTCATTAACGAAATAATTATTTTCTTAAAAATAGAAAGAAAAGAAAACAAAGCCACTCCTTTGATCCTCTCAGTTCCCTTTTGGAAAAAGAGATGGTACCTTTCTTTCTTCTTAAACTCTGTCTTGTAGTTGATTATTTTTTTTTATTTTTTTTTATTTTTTTTCAAACTTACTCTGGCTCCTTTTTTGATAAAAAATGGTTGTAGCTAATGTCTTGTTGAGTACATCCTGGGACTTGAATCTTGTTACCAGAGAGCTTTTCCATAGCATGCCTCTTCTTTCCCTGAAAACATGCTTAAACCTGAAACCTGAAAACATACCGAGCACAACTTTTTCCTGTGTTTTGTTAATGCATTGGTTCCCCTTGTGTTTTTTCAAAGAGACTGCTTGAGTAGAGAGCTGACAGGTACTGGAAGCCTTGAGAATGTTTGTAGTTCTTTGTGTAGTTCAGACGTGAATAACTGCGTGTCTGCATCCAGAACGTGGATTTTTATCAGAAATGGATATTTATTTTACTTTCCATCTACTTGGCACATTTTATGAGTCTGTTTTCATGCATATTCAGAGAACGTCAGGACAGCTATGAGTCCTGATACAAAAAATTATTCAGACTTATCCACAAACGTGCAAGTTACAAGTCTTGCCCCCTCATCATTTTGTTATCAAGACCACAGCAGTCCTCCCGCAGGCTCAGGCGAATGACTGTGTTCATAGACATGCCAGTGTTTATGCTCTCCTACATATTTCGTTAATCACGGCGCTATTACCCCACACATATATCCAGTTTAGTGACATTATTATCTCCCAAGGTCACAACTAACGAGGGCTGATGCACTGTGCCTGGCCTTAGCTGATCGACTTGCAATGTTAAACTGGCTCAATTTAGTCCTGCTCAGCAATTCAGGAGGCAATGCAGCACCTTGCACAGGTTTATGAGGGAGATATACATAAGGTCTAGCACTGCAGTATTGTATTGCTTTGATGCTGGAGATTGGCACAGAGGTGTAAAATACTTTTTTCTGCCCCAGCAAAGGCTTTTTTTTTTTCTGTCTGCTAGCAGTGACATTTGTTTTCGGACAGACAATTCAAATTTACTTTCCAGATTATCTTTCTGGTTAGTAGTATATGAAAAAAAAAAAAGCCTTGTTGACCTAGCACTTAACATTTCCCTGAATGATGTGCACTCTGCAACAAACTAAGCTATTTCTCTGAGGGCAGGTATTTGATAAAGATTCCTATGATGTAATTTGTGTTTAAGCATTTAGCAGCTGAATATCGGACACCTGATTTTGAAAGTGCAGCTAGTCCTTAAATTACACCTCCACCTTCCCCATTCTCTACTGTTCCAAGTTAATTAAAAATTATATGACATGTTAGCATTAAATCATTATGAAGTAGGCCTACTGAAGTAATCATTTCATGAGGTAATTTAGAAGATTAAACATTTCTTTCATTGTCAACCGGTGACCTTAATATCGTAAATGTCACACTTGTCTTTTATGAATGATGCCGCAACTGTCAGGACCACTGAACAGATTTAAATTTAAATCAGCTATTAGTGTACCGATATCCACCTTTTTCATTTCACATACTGATGAATCTAGAAAGCCCAAAGATTTAGTCACCAGGCCATATCCTGAATGAAGTGCCTGCCGTAGGGAACACCAGGGGTGAATCCTGTTTCATGCTTTGACTTTTTGCACACAGCTTGGAATACCAGATAACCCCAGAATCTCACCCAACTTAATATCTAATGTCACATCCATAAAACCCTGGTAATGACAATATGCATGGAATAAAATCAGGGGCTCTATCGTGCAGGTCTTGGCACCCTCGTAGGAGAGCAAAGAGCACGAGCAGGTGAACATGATACAAGGTAATATAATAATTTTTAGATCTGTCTAGAAATGCCACAAAGCAAATGCTGCAAAAGATCTAACTTATGAGGTGTGAGTCACAAATGCAACTTGTAACAACCGTATAATGCTTGTAAGGGTGTTGTATTATGTGTGCTTTTGCGTGTCTGTGTGTGTATGTGTGTGTATGTGTGTGTAGTATTTATAGCACAGAGGACGACTTAGTGGATGTAATGCACTTTTTGTTCTGCAGAGCATTGAACACGGAGGACACCAAATCAATTGGTATATTGAGAAAGCGCTTCATCTGATAATTTCCCTTACAGGAAGTTTTCTTTTTATCTTGACTCAGCACAGCAATGTCATTGAGCAATCAGAAAAAGAAAAAAACAACAACACGTACTTCAGTGTTTCCCATCCAGTGATACAGTGAAGAGAGGCCCTGTTATGAAATTGGAGTGAAGTGATTTGAGACAAGTATACACAACAGATCACTTTGGCTTAATCAAGACCATCATGGCTTCGGATTCCTTCAATAAGAAACTGTTGGCTTCCCAACTGAACCCAGTCCTGCAAGACTCGTTGGCTTTTCCATACGGACGCTAAGTCATAATTAAATGTGTACGTGTTTGGCATAGACCTCCATCAAGCATAGTAATGATAGTCTTCTAGCCAAATGCAATTATGATCAACACTAAATACTAATCTAGAGAAATTACAGAAATACCACAGCCTGCATCGCCCTTCCTATAAAGTGATGCAGTACATTTTTGCTCTAAAAACATGTGATGTATTTGGTGCAGAGAAAATGATTTTCCAGTTTTAGCAACTAATTAATTCTTTATCAATATTCATGATGAACTCCACATTTAGAAAACTGTAATTAGCTGTATTATCCTCTGGCCATTTGTGAAAAAGTTATCCATATAGTTCAAATCAAACTGTAGCCACAAATCTGGTTTCTGACCAAACTGTTAACGCTACAGTTTGATATTACATTGTATGGGAAGAGGCAGACAGGGGTGACAGGACCACTTCAAACCAGCACTTTGTCTGCATGGGAGACAGAAAGAGTTTGGTGGATGGTGTCATAATTCACAGGAGCCACCTGGTGATTTCTTCAGTCACCTTCCGGTTTCCTCTCAGCCACCTGCTCCTTGTACTCCCAATCAATCTGCAGTGCCGATGCTACCGCAATTCATCGTGACCTTGAGTGGTGTGTCCCCACTCTTTTGTTTGGGATGTTGGACGGCTTTGGTCCCGCCTCATTCCTCCTCATTTGAAGACACACCTGTGCTCATACCAAGATAGCAACACTTTCCAATGAAGCTCTGGGACTTTACTGCATTTAACAAAAATTGCATATACCCATGTAGTCGAAGAAAAACCCTGAGCTGCTCTTTCTCTTTTCTCTAAGTGTAAAAGTATTTACTGCCTTTGTGTTTGTTGTATTTACAGTGGACAATTAATTGTAGAAATCTAACTGGATAAGTGTATGGTTACACAGTATTACAAGTGATGCTTGTGATGCTTCAGTGATGCGGTCAGGACTGAGGTCGTGCCAGTTAATGACTTTAAAGCACACCCTCTTGTGTAATACTACGATTAAACTGCACAACAAGTTACCAACTAAAAAAATACGTAATCAAAATGAATTCAGATTATGGGGCAATTTGCTCTCAAAATATAAAACTTTTTTTTTTGTGCGATTCTCCGTTTCCATGGCAATAAATGAGGTATGACTAACAACTGGAAAACAATTTTGTAATGTATGCAATGTTTACTACTCCAGCAAGTAGGCCGACCCTTAGCAACGACTAAGCAACAGAGACAATCTCTAGTCCATTTGAAGGCTTTCTAGACATCGTCTCTCAAACTGAATAAATATCACACAGAACCACAAATATGCTTCGCTTGCTCAATCTTGTTGTAACTAAGATATCCATCCATCCAACCATTTTCTTCCGCATATCCGAGATCGGGTCGCTGTGGCAGCAGGCCGAGCAAGTTGGCCCAGACTTCCCTCTCCCCTGCAACATTTTCCAGCTCATCCTGGGGGATCCCGAGGCGTTCCCAGGCCAGCTGGGATATATAATCCCTCCAGCGTGTTCTGGGTCTTCCCCGGGATCTCATGCCAGTTGGACGTGCCCAGAAAACCTCCAGTGGGGGGCGCCCAAGAGGCATCCTGGTCAGTTGCCCGAACCACCTCAGCTGACTCCTTTTGACGCGAAGGAGTAGTGGCTCTACTCTGAGCTCCCTCCTGATGTCCGAGCTCCTTACCTGATCTCTAACGCTGAGCCCGGCCACCCTATGGAGGAAACTCATTTCAGCCGCTTGTAGCCGCGATCTCGTTCTTTCGGTCGAGCTCGTGACCATAGGTGAGGATCGGAACGTAGATCGACCGGTAAAAGGAAAGCTTCACCTTCCGGCTCAGCTCCCTCTTCACCAACACGGCACGGCGCAGCACCTGTTTTAGTGCTGCAGCCGCACCGATCCACCTGTCGATCTACCGCTCCATCGAACCCTCACTCGTGAACAAGACCCCAGGATACTTAAACTCCTTCGTTAGGGGCAGGCACTCCATCCCCACCTGGAGGGAGCAACCCACTGGTTTCCGGCAGAGCAGCAACTCATAACTAAGATATCTATTGAAAAAATAAATCCATGGACACATGTATTTTTAAGATAGTAGCGCCACGTCACCCACTGACCGGCTCAGCTGATATGATCCAAACCCAACATGCTAACAGTTCTCGAGCATCATAAAATGTAAAAGTCAAAATTAATGTTTTGATCTAACAAAATATTCTACTTCAATCCAGATTTATTGAAGTTTAGCCTTTCAAAAACCTCATCACGGATATTGCCATGGCAATGGCGGAGTGATATTTTTCAGTGATGAGCACGGTGTGCTGTCATGCTGATTTGAGTTAGTTCCAAATGTACGGTTGACCAATCAGATTTCTTGGTTGGAACTACTTGTTATATAATATATGATCCATCAAAAATAATGGCAGGTAATAGATAGATAGTAGATAATATCTGGTTCAACTATTATACAGTGCCCTCACGCAGCAGCGCCTAAATTCTCTTATCTATCGCTTTCTTCTTTTGTTTAAGTCTGGGTAAGGTGTGGGATGTGTTGTTCTGCTTGGCTGATCGTAGACATGTATTGTCGGGAGCCTGGCCGCGGTGGCAGAGTGGCTCCCTTCATGGCCCCCGTGTGACAGAGCTGTCTCTACCCTCTCTGTCTGGATCCTGCTCCCTGCCCAGCTTGCCTGTCAGGTCCTACAGGCGACATGGTCTATTAAGCAACTTAATGATGACCACCGCCTCATGCACTGACACAATAGACCCTTACTCCTTCATATCTCTCTGTTATATTTGCAATGCTGAATGTATGTCCATGTGTGAGTGTATTTTTCTCGGCACGACCATCCCTGTGCAAAGGAACTTGTAACAAAGTGGTGTCTGACGGGAGATTTTGATTAGGGCTGGATGCTTGGTGAAATAAATCTCCTTTGGGATTTAAAGGTAGATGCTTTGAACGGGCAATCCTTCAGAAGGCTTTTACACTCAATAAATCCACTAACGCCCCAGTGTTTCAAAACACTGCTTTTATAGCCTCATACTTTATATCCATATCCTGCGCTGTGGTGTAAAAAGTGACAGGACTACTTGAAGATGGCAACAAGCCGTCAGGAGCACTCCTACCAATGCTTTCACATCTGTTGATCCCCAGTATCCCTGTACCTGCTCTGAATAAAGGAAGTTTGCTACGTGACGAGGCAAGTTTATTATGTCCTCCCCTTGAGGCTGGTAAAACACCACGGTGTTCAGATGGCTGTTGCTGGCCTCGGTGTGTGTGTGTGTACACTTGTAGGGACAAGGTATGAGATAAAGTCTCTGGAGGGCATCTTCATCACAGTTCACCCTATGGCAGTCACTTTCATGCGGTGTTCACATCCAACAACCCAGTGTCTGAGTCCTCCTGAGTCTCTAACAGGGTCGGGGAACAGGGCAACACCACCACTTTGTTGTCCCAGAAATGTGAATATCCATACCATCAACAGTGAAATGCCTTCTCTGTTAATGCACGCTTCAATACAATTACACAGAAATAATGAAATGATTTGCACTGCAGCCTTAACAACCTACAGCAGTGTGTGTGTGTGTGTGTGTGTGTGTCTTCTGTCACATCAGGTGAGAACTTTTATGTAAGTTCAGGAGAAACTGAAATAAACCTTTGTCATTGTTAGATAGATAGATATTTTTTTAATATTATCAGCATAAAAACAACATTGTACAATAAGTACTGTGATTTTGCAGATGATTTTGAGGCTGTGATACTACTATTATTTTTTACATCACAACTATGTCTAACAGCTGAAGCTAACATTCACCCACACAGCTAACTGCTAGAAAGCCACTACACATTAGAATTCCACAACAGCTAAGCAGGCATTTTGAACAAATCCTATTTAATTTTGATTATTAGTTTATTAATTGAAATACAAATTTGCTAAATCTCACTAAATGTGAGCACTGCTGAGACTATAAAAAAATATTGTGACATTCCTTGTCATCTGTCTGTATAGAATAAGTTTGAATTAATGAATTCATATTCAGTCTGTGATAATAATCATTTGTGAGACAGCTCTTCTCTCGTGTAGCCTCACGTGTTTCCAGACAAGCAAGGGCTAAAGACTCATTAAAAGAAAAAAAAAAACCAATGCATAGAACTGAAATGTGCATTCTGTCACCTTTAAAGATCCTTTTCATACGGCGACAATGACATACAAGGCCCTTTGTTTTGCTGTAGGTGTGAATATCATTAGATCTGGAGTGAGTACAATAAAGGGGCAGTAGCCTTTGCTCATGAGACAATAAAACGCATATGGAAATGAGACGACAGCATGGCTAATAGCTTGCAGTTTGAACCACGCGCCCATCTCAGCAAAATGGCTGTTCCCTCAAACTGAGCCATTATACAGTTATCAATGAGCCCGCTTCGCCTTTGATCTCTCTTTTAAGACTTGGGGATTTCATAGCCAAAAAAAGAAACACCTTGGAGAAGCCATTGGTTTGCATGCTGTCTGCTGTTATGCCCAAAATGAGGATAAAACGAACACAAAGGAAGCTGTCGCTCTCCGTGTCCCTCCTGTCCTTAATCCTTCCACTCCTGAGTCTGTGCCTGCCACACCATCATCAGAGCTCAGATCAAAGTGTGAGAGAATGGCCCACAGGTCTGCACAGAGGGAGAGCTGACCTCCTCAGAGCTTACTATGTCCTTGGACCGAAGTCCTTTTAAGGGCTAGACATATTCATTGAAAACCGATTCTGTGCCGTGTGCCTAAATTGAGCTTTAGTTTGGATCAGCGATCTTGCTTTGTGGACATTCCCTGAGGCAGCCATGGTATCTAAAGTGTCACTTCTATAAGGACAATTTAGTCATCTCATTTTTCAGACAGCTGGAATAAACTGACTTTGGAAACACGCATGCTTCAGTGTTCAGTAAAGTACAGTAAATATATTTGTATTCATGCCCATGGTACTGCAAGCTTTATTGCTTGAAGCAAACCTGACCAGTATATACTATAAATTGAAAAATAGTGTTTTCTCACAGTAATGCGACACAGGCCTTGACCTCTCATCCCGCTACTGTTAATTAGTGCTGGTTGCTCTTACCTCTGGGCAAGCTCAGATTTATGGCTTTATGTTATGGGGAGCTTAAAGTGAACACTGGGGCCGAGTGTGCCCACGTACTGCACCGATAATCAGGTTTTCATATACTGAACCAAAACACTGACATACTTCTAGATTCCTTAGCTGCATATGTGTACTGTATGTACTCAAGTATCAAATGAGCTGATGAATTTTGGCACAAACTAACAAGCATGGCTTTAATATATCTTTATAGCTATTGTCTTTGCAATCCAAGTGCCCTTATATTTCAATACAGTTCAATCTACAGAACGATTCATTCCTACTTTAAACTCTGACGTTTTGGGATTATTTGCTGATTTATTGAGCACTACATAAGAAGATCAATATCAATTTCATCCCTGCACATTCCGTACAGCGATAGATCAGTCATGTGTTTCGCCTGCCTAAGCACAAACCCTAGCAGCAGAGGGAAACGGATAGAAGTTTAAAAAAAAAAAAAAAAAAAAAAAAAAAATCCTTCCATTTATCCAGGCTTCTAGTTATCTGCCTGCCTATAGCTGCATTTTTCTCATGCTTATTCATCTCACTCCAGTCTACCTTGGCTCACAAAAATGCAGCCGCTCGCCTTCCCCCCCTCCACAACATTGCGTCACCACGCATGCTACTGTGTGTATCACTGGAGGTGTGCAAATGGGAAGAGCTATCATCAAGTGCTGCAGAACTGAGTGCGACGAACGCAATCACAGAGCACCCTGAGCTTCCGTTAACAAAGAGAGTTCATTAAGTCCATTAAATTTCCAGTCGACACTACCATCCCAGGCTTCAAGTCTCGGAGTAATTATTCCTAAAGCACAAGGCCAGTGAAGAAATCAGAGGAAACAGACTCACCCAGTTTTATACTGTATGTTTTGCCTTACAGTACACAGGAAAAAGACAAACATTCACTCTTCTAATTGGAAAATGTGTCCCCATGATTCAATAATAATTATGTACTTACCATGCTTCCAAGGGGTCACTGCTACAGCAGTACAGAGAGCTTCATTCCATTTGCAGCTAATGAGGTTGGGTCTCTTAACGAATGTTAGTTTTTATTCTGTATGTATTGCTTTGGGGAATGTGGTTATGGCCCATTTTTATCATCTGTTATGATTCTGTGTTGATTCCCCATCTATATTCATCTGGGTAAGATTTTACTTAGCTTTTCCATTTTATACAATTAGACACTAAACAGAGTCGGCCCAAGAAAAATAAATCCTGAAGTCTTTGAATTAGCTCTAATTTTATTTTAGCAACTTGGAGTAACTCCTAAAGATATTTTTATATAAACAAACATATTATCTGCAGAAAGATGCAAAGAGGGATACAACATTTGCCTTTGTTGCCATCTTTTATGTGTTTGTTTTGCTGATGACACAGGGTGTTGTCACTGCACAGTCAGTCATCCTTTAAATGCTGTATACAGTTGAAACTGTGGGAATGGCCTGGAGGCTGTAAATCCTGATATCAGTGAGGCATATCAGTCAATGAGAGCCCCTCCTTTATTCTGGGTGATGACTGGTCTGTAGCGACGGATAATCTCTACTTTCACGTCAACCATATTAATTCCAGCCACTGTGCTGACCACATACCATTGCCCTTTCTGTGTTTTACCTTGTTACACGGACTCCCTTCCAACCAATGTAGCTTTTAGCCTACATGTAGTGCCACAAGATTAATAAACCCTAACCACACAGTAGCTTATCAATAAACATTTATAAATAATGCAGGAAAACAAAATAACGGTTTGTTTTAATTATTAGTCATACAGATTTTTATTAAATGACAATGGTGTTTTTTTGGTAACTTGGCTGAAGTGATTTTGGCAGTGGTAATGTTTTCTACCGGAAGTCATTAGTATGCATTCTGCAGCAGACATGATTTGAGCCTCACATTGGTTCTGCCACAAAGACAGGGGCCATACAGCAAGTCACTTGTCTTCACATGTATGCTGTTCTGTCAACTCAAAATTCAGAGTGGGGTTTTGACTTTGAAGCCCCTTTGATATGGTGCTTTTGAAATGTTGAAGGGCGCCTTGAAAGGAAAAAAAAAATATGTTTAATTAGTAGCCTTACGATGGAAGGGTACCATAGGCTGGCTTTCACATTGCAAGACCAGAAACTTCTTCTTTTTTTCTCTTTTTCTGATTAAATGTGCCATTGAAGTTGATTTATGAAAACAAATTAAAGTAATTCTTGAAAAATGCTCCCTAATTATTATTTTACTATTCATTTAGATCAGCCACTTAGGAATCATCTGTTCTTATGGAACAAATACTGAGCTATATTTTAGGATTACTGATAATTCTAACCTCCCAGCTCCATATGCTTCTAATCTCCACTGAGACAGTGTGACATGGAGTATGGATGTTTGAAAATCCACACATGTCCTGGTCTCATCCTCCAAAGAGGGATATATGACATGGCTTGTCTCTTTTGCTCTTTTTATCTTCAGCATTTCAGAGGTTTTTCTCACTTTGAGATACCTCATGAAGCGGCGTCTTGATAGATGCAGACAGAATCCTCCTTTTGCCTGCTTTGATCACGCTCTTTATGACCACCTGTAATTTGGGCTTCCAAAATGCAAATGATTTCTAATGCTACACACCACGCTGCACATGCTCTACATTTCATTGGAATAATCACAGGCTATAGAGACCCTGAGGCATACTGAATGATGTCTTGAGTGTTGAGGTTCAAATATTCAAATCAAACATGATGCTCAGAATTATCACATGTTCTTTAATTTACTGCATTCTTTTGCTTCCATCTCAAGATGCAATCAAAATGCCTCCTACAGTTAATAATGTCATGGCTCTTGTGACTAGTACAATAAAATTTTCATAAGATCATTATAGTTATGTCAGGGTGAGGATTGTAATCAAAGCAAAGTTCAGGGCTTTAAAGGAAGCGGATGTTAGGTACTATAAATTCTCAAATAAAAGTATTCGGATAATAGTGAAGGCTGTGGTCTAAAGGAACAAATAAGAAATTATTGTTACTATTAAGGCTCACATTGTAAATTCAGGAGAATTTACCCCATGATTGTGCAGCATTATTTCCTCTAGTATGAGGATTATTTTCCACTTGTTTGCAAAAATACTGTTCCTGATTGATTGTTTCCTCAGGAAACAAGAGACAGCTCAAGACCAGGAAGGTTTTAGTCTAAAATGTCAGAATATAAAGCAGGGGACATCTGCTCTGTCTCTACTAACAGCCCGAGTCTTGGTCCTCCCTTCTGTAAATCAAGGTCCCTGCCAATGTTTAATAATTCACTGTATTTAATGATGATTCTTGACCAGACAACTCAACTACAGGTCCATTACTCCAACTGCCAGTCTGAATCTCTGAATCCAGATCAGCCTGAAGAGGAGTCTTGATTTCACCCACCACAAGCATGCTAATGTAATCAATAATATATATTTTCAAAACCAGAAAATATCTGACACAAAGTCTGCCTGCAGCTGTACTGGAGAGAAGCACAGTGGAGTAGCAATTGTTATTGAGTTTACCCGACATGCTCCACACCTACTCATTTAAATTCTGTCAATCCTGTGTGGGTCATGTGGAGGTCAGTCAGTTTGTCTCACCCATGTGAATTTCTATGTTTTGTCTTTGGCTCTCTGTTGATCAGTGGTCAGTCATATAATTTGAACTGACACTAGTTGTTATACAGGAGCAGACTTCCGGTTGCGTATGCTCTCAGTTCAGTTGTATCAGTTTCATGCCTTTCAAATTGTTCCCTCTTCACACTGACTGAATCAGTGTCACCAGTGAACCTCAGTGGGAAATAGCGGTGATATTAATAATAAAAGAGAATAATTTCATACCAGAACTGGGCATCATACAATATGTACATTCAGTGTAGTGGTTTAAAGTACAGTATATATTTGTATATCTCGTAAGTGCTACACTTTATTGTGTTGTAACTCAAAAGTTGCTTTGTAGTTCTCAATGCACGACCAAACTGTATTAAAAAACCTTCTTTAGTGGACCTGTGCACGGTAGCTTTGGGCCTCAGGGTGAGCTGTGCTTGATCAACCATACGGCTGGCCATGGACCAATGAATCAAGCAGCCATCAGTTCAGGATCTGCTTGTATTTGCTCCACTGCTCTGCACTATCCACAGGCTGCCGCAGTTTACACCTTTTTTCTGCCCATTCATCTCACCGCTGTCATTGTCGTTTGGCTGACGGACGTGCTGCAGCCTGTCTTTCTTCCCCCAGAAACACAGCGGCCGCTGCATGCGCAGACGGGATCAGTGCTGTGGAACTGAGTGTGATGAAGGCAATCATAAAGCACCCTGAGCTTCATTATATCCAAGGAGAGTTAATTATGTCCAGCTACTATCTATCGTTGATTCAATACCAATGGTCTGCCCTTGTAGACTTGCAAATCTGTGGTTTGTCAAGTCAGCAAGGGCTCAGGATTGTCACACTATAGTGTTAGTAAGTGCTTCAGGCTCACTTTATGCCCGCCTTCCTCATATCTTGAGTACATACTGCTTGCCTAGATAACCTACAGCTTTTAATATTATATTGGTGGAAAACAGGGACGACAGAAAGTGCTTAGAATTAGAACTAAGAACATACACACGATGCACTGCAGTGTTGAAATACCAATTATACTTTTTTTTTAATAATAGTTATGTTATAACTAAAAGTGATCCCATGCACAAATAAGTCAGACACTGGTTAACTTTCATACACCAGGTTGAAGATGGAATAGAAAAGCTTAATAAAGCAAATACCATAATGACAAAAGACAAGGCTAAAACGTCTGTCATGTCTCAATATTACATATTTCACTGTGCTTTTCTTTTCAGCAACAGTCTCACACTTAAATAGCAAAATATATGTATGTTGATTTAACAACAAAAAAAAACATTGTTGTGAACACTATTTGCACTTTTAGAGTGTGTTGTCATTTCTCTCCTTTTATTGGTTATTACCTGTTGTTGCTTAGTGAGAGAAAATATATGTTGCCAGCACATTTTCATAGTTTACTGCTGGCAGGTCCTTAAAGGATGACAGGGATGATGTGGATTGTTCATAACAAAAAGGGTTCTCCATCTTAGGGTCGCAACGGTGCATGCAAACAGCTTAAACTAAATAAGCTGTTTTAAGCTGATCATGACCAGTCAGTTACTCCCTGTGCGGCCGGTGATACTGAGTCCTTAATGGTCTGATATTATTGTGATAATAGCTTTACTTGATCACAGCGATATGAAAATGGATGTTGAGACTCGGGCCATTAGTTACCAGGTTTCCTGCCCTCTGCATTCCTCCATACCCCATTTACCATAATGACACTCAAACAATCAGTGCTCACATTAGAATATGGACTGTGGTATTTTGCAGAATAAAAGGGAGTTAATGTGTCATATTTGAATATCCTGATCTGTAACCGTGGCATGTTCATCACAGCAGCAGCAGGTAGCTGTTTCTAACAGAGAAACCAGGCATGACCTACATGCTTAAAGAATTACAGCTGTCAACAAAAAGGATTCACATGGATTCATGTTCTGATGCTCTGATGTAAGCCCGCACGGCGGCAACGCTGGTGAATAATAACATACTTGTGGTCACATTTGCACAAGGTCTCCCCATGCTGCTGTGATTTATAAGCATAGCTTCCATCTGCAAACAGGCTAGGAGGCTTCAACCTACGGGGGCAGCACCCTGGGTCCAGTGCTATTTACTCAGCCAGCCGAGACGAGGTGCTCCCCTGGCAGGATCCTACAGTTACTGAGCCCATGTATGGTTTTTCTCTCCCTTAACCTGTCTACTCATGGCTACTGCCTGCAGCACGGGGGCGGCGGCAGCTACAGCAGGACGGCCGCAATTTGCCGCAGGTTGAGCCATCTTTACTGTGTCATTTCCCGCTGCTTAACAAATGAGTGAAAGCTGCGGGCTATCATGTTCGCAGTGGAATAATGGTGACTTAGTTTTATGAGCACTGTCTTTGGTAAATTGTATTCACACTTTGGAGTCAATAAATCATAGTTTTAATAAGCTCTGGTTATGTCAAGGTTAAAAAAATTAAAATCCAACTCCTGTAAATATGCAAATATTACTGTGATTGCATGTGGATCATAATTAACACTGTCATTAAAGTGAAGCATAAATGTCACACAAGTATAGTTTTTTCAACACATTAAACACTGTAGCCTCTTTGTGCTGTATCTAATGCATGGTGAGGTGTTTGGAGTATGTAGCGATGCTGAGAGGAGAGGTGCTCCACTTTACAGTGATGTGATAGATTAGGGAGGAGCCCCAGCAACAGAATAATTTCCCTGGTGACCAATTTCTGAACACTCTCTAAGCAAAGAAAATCAGCAACAAGCCAACATGTCAGCCGTAGGCCCATGCTTGGGTGCAGGCAGACATGCTGACTCACTTCTAATGAGCAGCCGGCGATGGAAATAATAACCTAAACAAGGAATCGTAGGTCACGACTGCCTATATACTGCTGACTGTCCTAATTAACACCAGATCCCATGCAATGTTAGCAGATGTAAAGGTATGATCGCAAACTAGCGTCAATGGTGGCCCAGTGTTGATGCTGAAGGAGAGGAAAAATAGGTTATATTTGACTTTTCTTCAAGTGTCACACACTATGGCTGCTTCTGAAAAACGCTTTAGATCTTCTGTTGCGTTCAGTTGTGTTATTATTTGCTTAAATTCTGTCCAAACAAGTTATATCATACTGGCAGTCATTTGTTTTCTTCATATAAAGGAGCTATAGCTATCTGCAATACTGTAGTGGACTGACTGTAACCACTCATCTACTTTACATGTGAAGATATAAAGCAGGTACTACTGCAGTAAATACATATTATATTCTGGCCTATATATTAAGAAAAGTTAAAGTTACAAATTAAGTTTTTGGATCATTTCATAAATACTTAATTAGCAATTAATTTTTCAAAAGTAAACAAGTAGCAGGAAATGAAATCCTGTTTGCTCTGACCACCCTGTGCCTTTAAAACCGCTCTAATTCTACCTTGGACGTTGCAGACAGTTTTTTTCAAGGTACTTGGCAGGTAGGTTGTTACAAGCATCCTTGGGAACTTGCCACAGCTCTTCTGCAGATTTCCGTCTGTCTTGGTTGCTTCTGTCTCGTCATGTAATCATAGACTGACTCAGGGCTCTATACCATCTGTTGCAGGGCTCCTTGTTCTTCTTGTTGCTAAACATAGTTCCTTTTTTGGCTCCGGCTGTATGGTCGGGGTTGTTGTCAAGCTGCTGAATGATTTCGGGAAGGATTATACACCTTCCTGATGTTACAGAGTGATGGATAGGAATCTAAACATATATATTGCTTTAAACTTTTTTACAGCACTGTATACTTCTCTTCACTTTTGCCATTAAACGTCCTTTAAACAAGCAAGTGCATGGGCCATGGAGGTGTCAGATCTTGACAGCATCCCATTAAGTGATTACCTGATGCATTTTCACAGCAGCAAGATCAATAGTCTTTAACGGATCAGCCAGAGAACTAATAAAAATGATTTTAATTGATTTTGCTGATGGTTTGTCATTGCCACAGTATGCGATACGTTAAGGTTTAGAGTCCGTTGGAGCAGAAGTTCAAGTTGAAGTGACTGACATTGCGGCCTTTCAGCTTGAGAGAGGATAACAAGGCTTCTGGCACAGGATCCGTTTGGCAGCTGAGGCTAGCTGAAGGCATTGATAGGAAATAATGCTCATCTTATCTGAAGGCTAAATTAATTTTACATTCTCCTCATTATTACACAGCTTCGAATAGATTCCTCCTGTTCAAGTCATTTTCATCCCTATTTGAATGGAGTGCTGCCAAATGTGGAACTGCCAAGTATTGAGGTTTTCACTGATCTAACTGCTAACATGCTGCTAATGGGTCCATGTATTATAAGAACACCGATCTCCACACAGGTGTTATTTGTTTCCAATGTTATTTGTTTGTATAGGATATTTGAGTATTTTTGCAACTTTAATCGTAGCATGCCTCTGTACGTGCCATGGTCTAGGCTTGGCGCAGGACTAAAAACAGCCGTGCTTTTCCACGCTTCATCATCTGTGGTTTGTGTCAGACCCAGACAGTCATCTGGAAAGGTCAAAGCGTCGGTAAAAGATTTAAATCACCACGCAGAAGAAAGATTTACCTTGACAGGCGGAACCTGAAAACGGGTAAATAAGAATACAGACAGAGACACATTCCTTTTCACTTTAACCAAGGACAAACAGAGCATTACATTTCAAAGGAACGGTCATAGGTTATGGTGCTTCAAAGACAAAAAAAAGGATGCATATATTATCTGTCGATTTAATAAATTATTTCCTCTTTTAATATGTGCATTCTGTTTATTCTCGGTTAAAAAGATTAGAGCCGTGACTATTTGTTTGTACAATCATCCTACGAGTAGACATGTATTTGCTATCCTTCTATTTCAGATCTATTAACTGTGTTTTCATTCCTAAAATGAAGTGATCTTGGCACGGCTGCCAGCAACAGCATGTTTCTAAATACAACTTGACAGGGTCAGTGCGCAAAAACAAACTGTTGAGCTTCGTTTTGGCACGGGGAGAATTTGACGTATGGGTGTTATTGTTTGATGAATCTCTGTGGTGTTTTGTTGTTCTATATTCATCCAGTTGTGTGAGCTGCCGGTGAAAACGTTTTTCCTTTTTTCTTTCATTTGTCATTTTCTTATATTAATGTTGTGGCCACGCCTTTTGATGAATGCAGGCACTAAAGCACGTATTCAGCTTGTTTTGAGGACAAATGGGACCTTTGAAAAAAATCCTTTCTCTTTACTGTTTATTAATACACTTAAAAAGATGAATGTGAAATGGGGGAGCTTATAGCGAGGCCTATGTATCATAATATATTAGCTCACAAAAGTAAAGAATAATGAAACTATTTTCAGCTATAAAGCCATCTTTGAATAATATGTCTGCTACAAAGCGCTACAAAGCAAGACCTATTAGAAGGTGGTTACTTTTTATAATCTTTTTGGAAAAGACAGCCATAAATATATGTTGGATTTTGCTCTGTAGCTCGAGAATATTTATAATCTTCTTTTTTTTCTGATTCTCTGCATGTCTGTTGTGTTTTGTGTATGTGTGTTCCTCCACTTTAGCGGTTGGTGGGATGTTATTGATTTCAACTATTGATCTGAATGTGGCTGCAATGACTGTGTGATTTTGCTCTTAGTTTTTATCATCATGCACTGAAAAGCCTCCTGCTGGGATGTTCTTGTTGCTACTGAAACACAGCTCTCAGCAGCTTTCATCAACTTTACACTGAATGAAATCTGAATGTCTCGCTGTCTGACTACCTACCTTTCTATCCAAATGCCTTAAATTGAAGATGTATCAGAAGGCTGGCACAAAATTTAATGCACGGTGTAGCCGTAGACCTTGGGTACTTTCCATGAACATCGGTGGAGGAGAATGTGTGTGTTTTTAAGCGTGGGCTGTAGGCGACAGACGGGATCAATCGGCCACATTTGGATATTCAGATTTTTAAGCAGCCAGCTCTACTGAACATGTATTTATGAATTCACCTGAGTCTAGTCCGCTGTTCCCTCAGGCAATATCAGCAAACTACGGATGTTATGGATATCAAGTACTGATCGTCTTGTTCGTTGGTGCAACAGTCCATGATGGGATTTTGTCCAACACCGTCTTTAGCACATCAGTGTGATCCTGATAATCCACTAAATATGTGTGTGAACAGGGGCGTTCAGGTCTAAAATGGATTTAATCAGCCTGTTGTTGGAAGAAAAGTACACTGCATAACTGTATATTTGTGTTTATGGACTGTATGGTTCACAATATAGTTCAACATTAGCGTTGCATAAATTTGGGCAAATAGGACTTTAAATTAATCCTCTTGGGAATAAGAAATTTAAGATGTTGAGGAAAACAACAAACATGCATACAAAGTGGCTGCAGTTTAATGCAGATGTATGCAATCAGACAATATTTTGTGTCAGGTGATGATGTTTGAATTCCTCTGCTGCAGGTTGTATTATAGTTTGTCAAAAAGAAACTGAAATAGGCAATATGTTTTTCAATGAACTGAAAGATAAATAAAATCATGGGTGTACACTGGGTACACTTCACACATTTCAGTGTTAAAGAGACTGATAGATGTTTTGTTCTTTCGTTTTGTCATATATTACTGACTTTGTAGGATCATGCTTTGATTGTTATTTATCTCTTTTTTTTTTGCACAGGCCTTCCCATGTATATCCACAGGCATCTATGGTAAGCTCAATCCTTCTTATCATTTTGAATGTACTGTCTCTGTATTATTTTTGCTTTTCAATGTAACGAAATGTTTTGTGTTAACAATCTGCACACATTCCCTGCTTCACGTTGCAAACCACATTTCAACAGCTGTATATTTAAAAAATAACGCACCAAGGAGATGGGATGCATAGAAAGATAGAAATACTAAACATACCAACAAGTTCACCTTATACTGTGTTGCACAAAGACACAACCTTGAAGAAGGTGAATAAAATGCAGACCCTGAACAGTGCTTGTGCGCCCACATGGGAGCAACCCAAATATGCTGCAAAGCATCCTTGGCAAAGAGTTGGTGTGCTCATTACACTTCAACAAATTCACACTGAAAATGTGCCAAACTTTTGATATTTATTTGGAGTTTTGATGAGACATAATGCATGGAAATATGTTTCTGTGAATGGATAGAAAATGTAAATTGCCAGAGTTGAGAAGAGACATATATTTTATATCACCATGCCCCATACAGTTTATGCCATCCACAAAATTTGCATACAGCTCCAATAATCACAGTAGGTGCCAAATGTGTAAGGATTAATTAACATGCTAATTCCATTGTCTGTAACTGACTATTAGGCAGCAGTGTAGCTCCATAAAAACAGCCACAAGTCTGGCAAACTTACTGCATGCATAACTTCAAATGACAAAGATACCTAGTTTGTGCACCACACTGCTTTGAAATGGTTGAACAGATAAGCCAGTGTGAGTCTGTAATTTTTTAAACATGATTATGGATCTGTGGCTGTCTAAGGCAGTCATCTCATGAGAGACGTTTGGTGCCGCTAATCACAACAGACAACAGACATATTTTGGGAAAACAATCATACACTCCTTTCACAAGAAGGAAGTTAGCTATCAACAACAACAAAAAAGGTTATTGATTCATAACATTAAAACGTCTAACATTCCATGTTTCCAAAACTCAATACTAGTATCAAACAGAATATGAAATTAGACATAAGCCAGATGTCTGGAGTTAAAATTCATAATATAATGTTTGTCATGTATGTATTTTTTTCTTCTTTCCTTTTTTTGTTTTTTTTGTAACCGTATACACACACACACACACACACACACACACACACACACAGACAAAAATGATCAGCCACTGACAAACATCAAAATAACCTCATTACACACACATGCTGTCTACCTTACATCTGTTTGTGATTGTTTGTCTCTCTGAAAAGTCATATCGAAGTGATGCAATTTCCAACCAAATCCATCACTCTTCCTCTTTTATCAAACCCGGACCAACTGGCAGCTGTCACCAAGTCGCACACAGAAACACTACATACAAAGCACTGATTATAGAGCCTGACAAATTTTGGCAGCTGAAACGTCCCTGCATGGAGATAGATGCGAGATCGTCCAACAGGCCAAACATCCTGATATACAGTGTAACACATACTTGTTAGTAAAGACCAGTGTGTGTAGTAAAGTGGGCTTATAAATCTCAAGATGTTTACAATTATGCAAAACTTCCCTCTTGGGATGTTGAACATCTTCCATCCATCACTTTTGCAACTCGCACAGTTTACTGCACAACTTTATTTCCTCTCACCGTCTCTTCTGTGCAACATTGTGTGTTTTCTAACATCCATCTACACACGCATCTCAACACGGCTTAAAGTGGTAATGATAAGACAGGCCATGGATATAATCTTACCAATTTTTTTTCTCCAATTCCTCTCTCCCTGCCTTGCTGGTTTCTCGTTAGTGTCTGACTCATTAAGTGAGATAAATTAGGTGATGGACGCAGCAAAGTTATTTCTAGTTTGTTCACTTTTAAAAGTTGAATTAAAAAAATGTAGGTGATGAATATGTTCTGGTATATTTTTCAAAATGGATACGACACAAATGCAGCCCGAATGCATACAGGGGAGACCGGGGCCATTGTTTGTACTGTTCACTGCCGACTACTTATTGCTGTTCGCTGTGGTACTGTGTGCTGCATTGCCAGTGGTAGCCTGTCATACCGCTCCACCCGGAGCCCCCTCACATCAAAGAGAAAGCCTGTGCAGAGCCAAGCACTCAGTGGAGGGGAGGAATTAAACAGCCTGTTCAATAAATAAACAGCTTAGTGCTTCCCATAACTGCATCTCCACTGAACAATACAGCTGATTAAGACTAAAGATCTTCACACAGCAGAGGGCAAACAGAGGGGGGACTTTCAAAGGAAATACAGTAGAGTACAGCGCTGTGATGTTGTTCTCTCACTCCCCCCGTGCCCCCTCAGTACTGCCATGTTCTGAAAGGGGCTCTGCTCTCTTGTCAGGAGTTTTGACATTTTAGATACATTTTAGATAACCTTTAAGGTCAGCTTCCATTTCAGCAATGTAAACAGAAGCTTTTTAGTGTGAATGTCACATCTTCCTGATCTCTTTCCTTCTCTCTGTCTCGCTGTGTGTGTTCTTGTTTTCATCTCTCTCTGTTTCTAAAGAATACACATGGTTATAGCTATCATTTGGTCTATATGTACATGGTCATGGAGCGAGGTACTATTCTTATGAACATGTGCTTGACCCATTTCCACACTTGAACTGCAGCAAGAAAACAAATCCTTTGCCGCCAACATTGTGACAGAGAGGAATCAGGAACAAGTTATCCAAGGCTTTTGTGGAGAGAAAAACAGATTTGTCAGGAAAGCTAATGCTAATTGACACTCTCTCTCACGCCTCCATATTCCAGAGGACTCAGTCAGCATTGACAGATGATGGCAGAACAGGGAGGTGTAGTAGGGGTGCGCAGGGGGTACCTTAGACGCTCGGAAAGAAAAATGAGGGCTCACACTGTGCTGACAGTCCAATCCCTCAGTCCGGCCCATTAGCCACAACAGAATTTCTGCACCGATAGTGTGTCGGAGGTACCACCCATAAACAAACTGGTGCCCACCGTGGGCCACGAGGTCACCCAGCATGATAGAGGTTATTAAGTGCTGCTCCTGTTTGCACATCAATCACAGCCATGCGACCTGGGTTTAAATGGATTATTCCTTCCAAGGAGGAGACACCTCTCAATGTCTCCCAGGATCAGTGCCAAAAGTCCAACTGCCTCGACTTAGAGAGGTCATCTTCTCCTTTTGTATCCCTTCCCTTTCCGTTCCCACTTGTCTCTTCTAGTCATTTTTCTCCCTCGTGCATCATTTTTACACGTAGACACACAAGCAAATACATAAAAATCCCATTTTAGGATGCATTGTGGACAATCTAGCTCTAAGAAGATCATATCCTTGCTGGTGCTGAAAAGGCACTTTCCACCAGCATTGTAATGGGTTGTACTGTTTAGGAGATGTCTGCAAAGATCAATCTTTGCATGGAGCAGAGGGCTCACCGGCACGATGTGAAAGCAAGGACATGAACATTACATCTACTATTTTCCTGACAGATGCCATCGCACACATGCATTTATAACCCTATCAAAACAATCAGAGGGGCTCAGCGCAGCAATGCTGCTGCACTTCTCTGGACAAATATCTCCCTGTTTACTGCTGACCCTCCACCTTTGGCTCATCTGTGTCTGTGACGGATCTGAGGACTGTTGACAAAGGAGTTTTAGCACTGACTGGTGGCTGTGGGAGATATGTGGATGTAATCCACCCAAGCTTTACTGGTATGTCCACGCTGCCATTCTGCAGTACTGTCCAGGTCAAAGGTGTCAAGCAGCTAAGAATTTTTCCCTCTAGCCAGCATCATGCTCTGGCTCTCTTCATCCCTGTCTGGGATTAGGAAGGTTGGAGACGTTCATGGCACCTTATCTCTCAACAGTGATGGTTTGCTGCTAGTTTGCCAGAGATGGCCTGGGCAAGTTCCCCCTTCTCTTAAAACCTTGGGTTTACTACACGGAGCTTAGTCCAGCTGGGTTGTGAATTTCAAGGTACATACGAGCAATATGCTGTATCAGTGGGCAGCAGAGTGTGTGCTCAGAGGGAACAGGAGCTTCATTGCCCATTTAACTGAGTCACACAGTGTGCATTGTACTCAACACTCGCCTTGCTCTATCATTGTCATGGATGATAAGCCAAATATAAAAATACCCCCACCCCCCCACAGGACAATAGATTTAGTCCTTTGCGAAACTCGGTTGAGCATTAAACTTTTGCATACCATACACCTCTCTGACTATTTAAAAAAAAAAAGCAAAATGTCAGCTGCTAATTTTAGCATGTAGGACAAAGCATGGTATCACCTATATGGAAGGTTTCCAAGGAAGGTCATCATCTGTTGTGCCATGGAGACTATTCTCTGTCTTCCCACCTCTTTTTCTGCTCCTCTTTCTCACATAGCACCCTCCCATCCCTCTTTGTCTCTGTCTCCTTCTGTGGGCTGCAAAGTCGGTCATGGTCACAGCCCTGCTGTCGTGTCCCAGTGTTGGTGTATAGGAGCAGCTCAGGGCCATTTGACACCCATGCTTTGGCGTCTAGCGTCCTGGGGTGCTCCTCTGTCCTCCACCCCGGGTCACCTCACCTCTCCTCTGGGCCCTGATGGGGTGACAACCCTGTTCCCCGCATGCTTTCCAGATGAACACACAGCATCGCTGTGCTCGACCAGAGCTGCCCTCAACTGTGCTGCACTTAATGATTTCCCCCCCACCACAACCAACTAATCCGCATTTTATTATATCTAAATGACTCACCCCTGCCTGTCTGTGGTGACATGGGTCTTCAAATACAGCACGAGAATGATCTGAGTCCGTTCAACATTTTATTAAAAACAACAACAACAAAAACTGCATAAATATATTTCAAAGCAACACTTTAAAAAAAATCCGGTGTGTTAAAGACCTTTAAAAGACAGGTAAGCATTAGCATCGTGAACATTGGCATATGTTTTTGTTGTCTTTTTTCTTTCTATAGCAGATATTTTTACTGCCATTTCAACACTTGTGGTGAATTTATCAGTGCCAGCTACCTCCGCCTCAGGCTATATATTGCCTCAGGGTAGACAGCTCATCAAAATGAATGGCAAGTGTTGAGACGGGAACTTGACCAAGTACAACTTGAAAAGAGAATGGAACCTACAATACTATTTCTACCCCCATAGGAGAACCGCTGTCCTTTGTGTTTTTGAAGCATTCAGCCATCGTATATTTATCAAACTTAGGCTGCACACGTTACAAAAAAAACACAGTAGACTGTGTGCTCAGAAAAGGAAAGAAAAAGAAACACAAAAAAATTATAAAGCCCTAAAATAACTGCAGGTTGCAGTGGTAGTCTCCTCACTATATAAGCCCACTCAGGAAAAACAGAACTGTTGTGATCTACAGTATGTGCCTCCAGCCTACCCATATATTTGCAAATAAAGAATGGGAATGTATCATAGCACTGACATGTCTTCAACTTGTTGACTTTTTTTTCTGCTCGCTTTATCTGGGGATGCAGCTATACTTCTCACCACAGAAAAACACCTTAGCTACACAAGTTTGTTGTGAAAGTTAACTCTGAAAGTTAAAGTAAATTTAGGATATGAAAGAGCTGCCATGCTGGCAAAAGTCAGAGCAATGGGCCTGCTTGTTCTTAAAGCCAAAATTTCCCCTAAGGCAGAGCACACATTCATATTTTTTTTCCTATGTTACATTTCAGTGGATATTTTTGGACACGAACTTCTCTTTCCAACTTCCACAGAGTCCAGTCGTCTGTGATGTAGAGGGGGAGAAATTTTCATTACGAACAGAATACTTTTGAAATTTAGTATCCAAGCCAGTGACTCACCTCTGGCTTTTAGTTTTGTGTTAAACACTTATAACCATATTCCTTTAAAACTCACCTTTTGAGGCCTTGTGCAAGTGTTGATAAAGTTGTTTTTGCATGAGTGAGAGAGGAGCCAGAGACCTCGTATCATGGTTGCATCAGAGATTAGATTGGTCTTTTTTTCTCCTTCATATTAACAACTGTCTACATGGCCAATATCACAGGAATACAATTTGTGAATTTTGTTTTAAGATGAATCTTTCCCTTGGCATAACTTACTGGACGTGGATGAAAGCGTACCTTTTATTTAAAAGGAAATCGAAACAAGTTGTGTTTCTCACATTATTTAATCATGTTTTTTAATTGGCTTAAAATTAGTCAAAAGGATGAAATGATTGGACAAGCACCAACTGAGAAGGCCTGCCTTGCAGTCCTCTCAGGTCAGAGCCAGTGATTATCTAACTTAATTCTACTTATTCTCCCAATTCCCTCTTCTACCCACAATGCAAATCTGTCGGCACTGAACTTGTAACTACTATTGCCGTCAACATTGTTGGCTGTACTATGCAAATCTTATGTAATCACATTGTTCCACTGTACTCCTTTGTGCACATGGCACGTGCCTCTCCCCCTCCACTCTCTGGATGCTGTGCTCTCACTGGTGATGAAGTAGAGGAGCCTTCAGCAGAAATAACACTGCACCACCTGAGCCCTCATCAGCGGCGCTGCGCTGCACATATCCCATCAGTGCACCTCACTAAGACAAATCTCCCTGAGCCGGCCATATTCCCAGCATAGGAGAGAGCCGAGCCGAGTAGTGCAGGGACCCTGGAGGGCCCGCCATCACTGTGCCTGATGCCAGCTCCCCACCACCTGACAGATTGGCTTTTACTGAACCCTCCACGCAGCAAATGGAATAGAACGGAGACGGAGGTGTTGAGTGGAGAAGATGCACATAGAAGTACGACACTGAACGTCTTCCTTCACTGTGTACTTGAGCATATAAAGGAGTCCGCTCACTCAATCCTTCTCATCATTCAGGGAGGGGATTGTGTCAGCAGTGCTATCAGCGGCGCTGTGACTCCTGGGGTCAAGAGAGGTGGTGGAAGTGAGGACTAGGAGTACTTTATTGTATCGGTTTTTCACCGTATAAACATACTTGGCCAAGCTGACAGGGACAGAGAGGCAACAAGAGGAGAGGTGAAGCAAGTTAAAAGTAGTGAATACTGCAGAGGAGACAAACGATGAGAGCATGAAAGCTGCTGGTGCACTCAAGCTGCTGCAGTTGACCTTGTAGTGCTCATGTTGCTGTCGAATGGGGTTCCTCTGCTGGGCCGCCCTGCCGGTTTCGCTGACACATTTTTCCCAGCTTTCCATCTCCCTCTCTTTCTGTCATCTCTTCTCTGGGTCTGTCATCCCACTTTCCTGTTATCTTTTTTCACCCCACTCTCCCTTTTCAGCTCTGCTTTGATTAATAGTTATAGCTCTCAAATCAATAGAACATTTGTAGAAACTCCACACTGAATAGATTAAATATAGTCAGTGCCATCCACTCATGACCAGAATGTACTATTATTATGATTT
Source organism: Brachyistius frenatus (assembly GCF_029030835.1). Taxonomy (NCBI): domain Eukaryota; kingdom Metazoa; phylum Chordata; class Actinopteri; family Embiotocidae; genus Brachyistius; species Brachyistius frenatus. Next base: position 6,767,954 of record NW_027210607.1, read on the forward strand.
AGAGCTGGTTTTAGCTTGAATTTTAATGCCCCCTTGTTCGTGTCTCTCAAGGGGGGATAGTGAGAGCACAAAGGCAGGTCCTCACTTATTTGTTTCATTTGTTTTTGTGCTTACTTCTCAGACACCCCTCTTTCTGTGCCCTCTTCCTACACAGCTGGTCCTCTCCCTCTGGATCTATTTTCCTCTGCTTTCACGTCTTCCGCACATCTGTTACTTGATTTGTGAGTTGTAGTGTTGGTACACCTGCATACGTGTGGAAACAGTTATTTAAAAATGAAACATCAGCAAAAAAACTGACATCACTGAAAAGGTTAAGTGTGCTTTGGAGACGGGGGGGGGGGGGGGGGGGGGGGGGGGGGGGGGGGGGGGGGGGGGGGGGGGGGGGGGGGGGGGGGGGGGGGGGGGGGGGGGGGGGGGGGGGGGGGGGGGGGGGGGGGGGGGGGGGGGGGGGGGGGGGGGGGGGGGGGGGGGGGGGGGGGGGGGGGGGGGGGGGGGGGGGGGGGGGGGGGGGGGGGGGGGGGGGGAGAGCAGTCAGGCAACCTGTAGATTTGCCATTCTGGATTAGGTTCTGAGCACGCAGCTCTTGGGGCAATTTTTGAAGGACAGGAGGCGCGAACAGGCTGTGCACTGTCTGCAGACACTGCCTAACAGAGCCATAGGAGCAGACTGGCTGTCAATGCTGACTGGTATGCAGCTCACATCTCGCTTCACCCTGAGCTCGAACGGGAGCTCAGCGAGGGCTCGGCAGATCTTCAGCCCCTCTTCCCTCCTCTGTGAAACTCGGCCACTCCTGTCAAGCTGAGAAAGAGGAGAAGAAGAAAAAAAACAGAAAGAGAGAGACATCGACAGTCGTCAGATAAGTGAAGGTGATGGGGATAAAGCTACATCAAGTATATCTTGACTGTCAGGGCAGTTGATTTAGACCATTTAGAGGGGCTTTGTCAGCAGGCGGTCTGAGTGAGAGATGAAAGAATCTAGGAAATGTAAGGTTACATCATTTTTCTTTACATCCGATTTAAAGGATAGAGGTCGTTGCAGTACTTGTAAGGCTGTTTCATAGGTCATACAATCTTACAGTTGTGGCAGTGACCCAGGAAAAGAAGAATATTTGAAAATGTGACCCATGCAATAACCAACAGGTTCCAACTGTGGCTTGGCCCTTGTATCAGTTGATGTGGGTTGAAATTGAGGTCTTGACCTCTGTCGTTAAGAGGAAGACACTGTTTGCTGCAACCTGTGGTCCCTTATGGGGTTCAGGGGTTGTAAAATGGAAGAAGCATCTGGTTTTAAATCCTGAACTGGGTCACTATGACTGAAAAAATGGGCCATGTTTGTTTTTTGACTTCTTAACTTTGCATATTGCATGCAGGGTTAAGGTTGTTCTTGTAGGATGACTTCTAACTACCTGGAGGATTTGTGCAGAGGCTGTAGAGTAAAGTGCTTGAGTCAAGTATTGTGAGAGGCACTGAAGAACTCAACTATAATTACTCTGAAAGGAAGACAGCTGAAACACTACTCTATAAAAGAATGTCAGCTCTTTTGGTAATGGCATATAGTGTGTACCCTTTAGCAGCAGCAAGGCCAGCCCAAAGGCTTTAATAGTCAATAGCTCACTCTAAGTGTTTGGTGTTTGGTCTTGGGAAGTTCTCTGCAAACGGAAGCAAATGATCTTGAGATCAGCATCCAGCAGAGCCTCCCCTTAGCTGGCCTCATTAAAAATTAATAAAATCACAATCTTTCTTTTTCCATCGATACATTGTGTTAACACAGTGTTGGGATTCCTCTGCTGGCACAGCTGTTGTGATTAATATAGCCACATTGCTGCATAGCCACACTAGCTTTACTCCATGTTCATTCTGGTGATTTGATAAAAAACAGGGCGGTGACGGTGATCACACATGTAAGTGTAATTTTCCCCGTAAAGACAAACATTAATCAGTTCTACTTGAGGTGGTAATAAGTGCAGGTGTCACAGATGTTACAGATGTGTATATACTTTATGTGTAGCTTTTATCCACACCTCGAAGCCCCTGAAAATATGCCTGTGTGTGTGTGTGTGTGTGTGTGTGTGTGTGTGTGTGTGTGTGTGTGTGTGTGTGTGTGTGTGTGTGTGTGTGTGTGTGTGTGTGTGTGTGTGTGTGTGTGCTTTCATATCACCCTGCATCTGGCAACACACGTCTCCAACAGTTTATCAGACAGCTGGTCTCATCTACCAGAGACAAGCTGCTTTCCATTGATTTAGGAGAAATGCTATTACCTGTGGAGATATCAGTTTGTCTGTCTTTCCTTGTCTCCCTCCGGCATCTGCATGTTGGATACAACTGGTATTGACACTGTTTTTTTGTTGTTTCTGTTCCTCTCTAGGCTTCCCCAATGAGCCTGCAGCCGACATTGCTCTGAACACAGTAAAGAGATGGATCGAAGAGAATCCTGATAAGGTAGGACATGTCGACATAATGCATGTTCAAAACAAATAGCTGTCAATCCGAAGCCACTTATCTATTTCTGAAGGCACCGTCGATTTAGCACTTTGGTTGACTTGCTGTGAGCAGAGATGATTGGACCACAGAAGAAACACAAAGCCCTAATTGTCATGCATTTCAGTATTAGACGTACATTTTATCCACCTGCCTTGCTTGATCAACCATTTAGTTTGTGGTCTGCATGCATATCAAATTGAAAAGCCCGTCTGAGACTAATCAGGCCTTAAATGGTCTGTTGACTGTTTAATTGGTCTATGCTGAAGAGAGCTATTAAACCCCAAAGAACATAAACACATCAATTTAAATAATCCCAAATATTTTTTTTGTATTACATAAATTATAATTATGCCTTCCAAGGTCCGAAAGCTCAACAACTCAGTCTTGCATGATCAGATCTGTTATATCACCACAGTTTATTTGGTGGAAAATATACATAAACACAGTTGAAACCATGAGGAAGGGCATAAACTGACAAACAAATGTTGGTATTCAATTTTAGCTCAAATGTGAGAAGTAAAATGATTTGAAATGACCACCAAGAAACAAAATATATCCATAAAACTTGAAATGTACAGTATGCGAATATATATTTTAAAGCCACTTTTGCTGCAAAGATACATGCTGCTGTAAGTGTCTTCAGCACAGAGATGATTTTTCTCCACACGATAAGAAAAACAAACACTGATGTGCTTGTTCACAGAGCGACTACTTCATACTGATTTCTGCACTGTGGCCTTGATGTCACATTACAACTAATTATCAACTCTGAAGTTGTTAAAATTTAGGATTTTTTTTTTATTTGTGTGCTTCACCCAGTGTGTCAACACGTGTATGTTATTATCTTGGAATGTGTTAGGACTAATTAACAGTGTCAAACTCCCCAAAAACTGTTGTGATGATCAAATTAAAGCTCAGACTAATTGTCATACAAGCAGTTCTGAGTTAATTACTTGAGTCTTTTACAGCAGTAACATTATACATATCAGTACTTTACAGCTTTATATATTTTCAAATCATGATGATAAATTTTTGTCCACTTGTCAGGAGGCTGATTAAAGTTTTACAGAACATGTTCCAGTTTGTGAGTCAGTGAGCGACGCTAACCTTCGGGGGTCATCTCTGTTTACTGTGCCACTGTTTATATCTGTCACTTTGGATTGAGGTGTTTTATAAAGCTCGCAGCCTGATGTGCTGAAGCATCCCTCAGCTGGTGTTATGGATGTTGTGAACAGGCAGCCAAATGATACGGAGTTGCTAGATTACTTGCAGTTGATGTGCTATGTTTCTGGCACTTGTTCTCTGCCTGATGATTCCTGTAACGTGCAGTTGGGGAATACATCAACTCTCCGGCGTGAGAAAGGTTTTATATAGCTTATTCCTGACCGTAAATAACAACCTAATGTGCAAAGCTGACTTTTGTGGTTGTGTTGCTGCACATACAAGATTGCTACTTGCTGTGCAGAGGCTGCTCATGAGACACAATTTTGAGATGCATTGACTGATAGCTTTCTCAGGTGTAGGCAGATCAAGGAACATATTTTACAATTCATGGAGGGGGACAGACATCTGCGGAGGCTTCTCTGAACACTGTTTGGAAAAGCTCTGCGAGCACAAGCAGTGGATCCTCAACTCTAACTAAACCAAGAGTGAGTAAGCTTTTAACGAGATCAGAGAGAATAAAGTGGTACATTTTATCCAGAAGCACAGCAGTCTTTTCCTTACACTGGAAAGCCTTCCAATCAAACCAGAGAACTACATGCACTAGAGCAGGAGGTCTTCCCTCCGATGTTCAATTCGTTCACTATTGCTTGGTGCTTTGTTAGTCTTGGTGCATCCGAGAACAGATTTTTAAAAAGGATACACAATGTAAAAAATGCCTTATTTAAAAAATGATATCCGTTCATTTTTTACCAGGCTGACAGGACAATTCAAACAGAATTTAAATAAATGTGGATTTAAATTTCATAACGCCTGAAGGAACTGCATGATGCCTTCAAAGTTAGCATTTTGTTACACACTGAATGAGAAGATGAATGCTGCTGGCTTTGTCTGATATGTTTAGAAATACAATTTATCACTGTAGCATTTACTCGATTGACACACCCAGTGTCAGTATGATTGATAACTGACATGATTCTGTTTTAGGGACTGTCAATGCGTAAGAAAATTATGAGCTGACAGTTGTTTACTGCACAGGGCTTACAGTCTATGAAGACATCCTGAATAAAAGCCCTGAAAGTGGAGTTGTTGTACACATTGTTGTTTTATTCATTTTCCGCCTATCTTCAAAGACAATCACAAGTTGATGAGATGTTGGATGTCGTACCATCAAAAGTTCAGAATTTATTATATAGCTCGTACCGCAGATTGGACACAGCTTTGCAAAGATACAGTGAGAATGAGAGGTTTGAAGCCCAGTTTATCATGCATGGAACAATAGGGCTAGATTGCTATGCTCGCTCACTTCCAGCTCTGTGCACTCAGCCCCAAGGAGACTGTGTTGTGGGCATCCGCAGAGACAAGTCATTTCAGGGCCATGATAAGGGTCCTGCTTTGGGGGAGATACTGCACTATTGTGGCTGAATTTCAGCACAATGGGCTGGCTGATGATCTGACACACTGGGAGTGACGGAGTACAGACCACAGCCTCGCACCGCTGCCCCTCTATGCACACACACACACACACACACACACACACACACACACACACACACACACACACACACACACACACACACACACACACACACACACGACAACATGATAGCATTGTCTGTATCAGGCTCTGTATGTGCGCGCATGTGTGTTATCCAGTTGAGAAACATTTGAATCTGGCAGGTTGTAGTCACACATACACTCCCATATAGCCATTGGTCTGTAATTGTCCACTGATTGAAATGTGCACACAAGAGTACACTGTTACATCAAATAGAAGAGGATAGTGTGTGTGTGTGTGTGTGTGTGTGTGTGTGTGTGTGTGTGTGTGTGTGTGTGTGTGTGTGTGTGTGTGTGTGTGTGTGTGTGTGTGTGTGTGTGTGTGTGCAATACAGAGAGTGAAAAAACAGAACACTGATTGATTAGCAGTAAGTTTATCTACCAGGCCAGCACAGTGTAGGCCTGATGCACTTGCCAGTGCACAAAGGGCCCCAATGCCAGCATGAAATTTACTCTTAAAAGCGCCTAGACTTCCATTGTGGAAGAATAAACAGCCTCACCGTGGTCAGGGAGAGCAGATCCTTTAATCTGGAGAGACTGGAGTGCAGGAATGATCCTTCAGATCACAATAGATGAAAGAATAAGGGAGTGCACCCTCTGTTTCCCTGTATTCTCCACACGAATAAATTAAATAGAATATGTGGGTATGTGTAAACAACAGACCAGAAGGCTCTAACCTCTTCAAAAATGCATAAGGGGTTGCAGATACCGAGGCAGTGACAAACCCAGTACAACCAGTTCTCCATATGGCGCTGGAGCATTTTCCTCCCGCTCACAGCGCACATGCCTCTCCACTCATCTGGCTTTGGTTTATTTCTCATTTTCAGATCTAATTTGGTTTAATTCAGGCTTACATAGGTTTAATCTGTAGATGAAAAATGTGGTCTGACACTTTATTTGGCTACCACGGATGTGCTCTGGATGGCCAAGCTTTTTAATGAAGCGTTTCAAGGGGCCCAGCAGCCCAGCATTACAGACACAGTCGGAACACTTGAGACAGATTGAGAGACTGTAATAAGCTCTGCTGCACTGTGCTGCTCAGGACAAAATTGATGTGTAGAGATTTCACCTTTCAACATCACTCTGGTTTGGGCTTTAGTATTAAGCACTCCGCTGTGCCAGGGATTCTCCCAAAACAGGTGTTTACATCCCGTTTCCTGTTCTGTCAGTGATCTGTTTAGCACCTTAGTAGCATTTGTCATTTAAGATAATAAATTCTATGCCAAGCCAAGGCTGGAGACTTTGTGACAAATGTCAAGTGACTGTTAGGAATAAATAGCATTTCTGTGTGTTTTGGAGGGTGGTGTTTTTCTACATGAATGGATATCAGTTGAGGAGGCTGTCTTGGTTTTGGCAGATGGAGCAATAACATGACAACAGTGAGTCATTCATTGTCATTCAGCTGAATAAGATGGATGGTTACTGTTAAAGTGGCTATATTGTCCGGGTCACCTTTAGAAAATATTAATTTCATTTTTGTTTATTGTGACCGGCTTTATCTAACAGCCTTGGTCGGCAGACAGTAAACCATATATGTGGCGCTTGTTTATCACCCACTATACATGGTGGTTACAATTATGATTAATTGCTTCAGGGGACACGCAATGAAAACGGGATCAAAGTCCTACCGCTTTTCCAAGCTCGTCTCTGTTCCATTAGCCTCATCCAGACAGTGTATTTTAATGATGGGTTTCTTTTATGAGTCTTTCTAAAAGGCTGAAACTTGATAATGTGTGTTAATGTGGTATGTTGTACTGTAAGGCATGGTAACATCTGAGCACTTCATCATTATATTCACAATAATACTGAAATACACGAGAGAAACCTCAACATGAAACAACATGTACATCTCCCATCTTTTTAGAAGTTCTTCAATTAATTTTCAAGGTGCACATTCACACTTCTGTATGTTGTATTGCACTCAAAAATGTCTGCTTAGTTTCTGTATTACATCTAAGGCACTGTCTTTGAATCAAAGGCTGCAAGGGTTAGGGTTAGTGAAAACTAAAATAATGATAATAATAAATTACTTTCCATTTGAGCTCAGAAGAAGTTACTTTTCTCATTTGATAAAATCTGGGACCTGCAGTAGAACAAAGGACAAGTCACTGCTGGAACTACTGTATTGCGTTTAATTTATTAGACCTATAATACCAATTGATCAGTAAACTTTTTTCTATTAATTGTTTGATAATGTCAGAAAAAAGTGCAATCACAATTTCCTAAGGCTGACATATTCAACCTTTCACTGACCAACAGTCTGAAGCCAATGCTTACTGCAGTAAGGACAATAAAAGCACCCAAAATTTGCATTTGAGAATTTTTACTTTGAAAATAACTGAAACAATTACGTATAATTGTTTTTAATTAAATCAAATAAATAGTAAGGAAATATGTACCAATTTTTTTTGCGACAGTTGACTATATGTATAAACCTAAAACTTTCACTGTTTAAGAAGAAGATACCTCGTTCATGTATCTGTGACTGGAAGCTTTTCCCTTCCTTTCATTTATTTCACTCCTAGTAGTGTAATTAATATTGTGTATGTTTAGATATGTCTTCTTGTGTATACTGACCTAAGAAATGTATCTAATTTATCTTGGTTTAAATATTTACTACTCAGCATATAGTGGCAGGTTCCACTTTAAATGAGAGTAAAGGCTGAAAGTGGTGAAAGAAGCCCTCAATGAGAAAATACATTGCGAACCAAAAGCAAACCAAAACTACCGTTAAGTGATACTTCACCGCTGTGTTGCTGCATTGCCTCTTTGTGGTGTTTTTATTGTCTCGTTTCCAGCGGAAAGTCTTTGCCAAGTGTTGCATCTGTAGACGAGAGGGGCACAAATTTGGTGTGCGCATGCCTCGGGGACGCTGATGTGCTTCTGATCGTTTGTGCAACTGGCATGGTGTTCAAAGCCAGCACTGGTCTTTTGAAGTCGGTTTCTAGGCCCTTTGAATTGTTTGCTGTGACTGAGAGCATCAGGGAGATATGGCCTGATCAGGGGCTGAGAGCATGACTAAATACTCGATACTGCAGACTCATACTGTACTGTGTTGTGTGGATAGAGATGCACAGTTTGACCTTGGATTCTCTCAGCAGCCTCTCCGTCAAACACCTGCAGATTTGGCTGAAGAAATGCTTTAGAGCAAGTGTTTGAATGTCTTATTAGTTTTCCCTCTCAAAGAATTACTTCTCTGGCACCAGTGCTAATGCTCACCATGTAGTCTAATACATTAGTGGCAGCCATTTGGCCAAAGGGAGAAGAATGGGGCTTTTATGGCTTTTATGATCTGAGGATTTTATTATCTGGCTCACTCTGGATAATATGATGTGTGCTCTTTGATTTCCTTGACCTCAGGTTGGTGTAGTTAAACACTAGTAGTTTTAGTATTTAAATAGATTGAAGATGATATATCCAATTTCTGAATTGACACTCGTGAAAGTTATTTCTTAAATGTTTAACTTTGAGCTCTTTATGTTATCTGCTGAGGGAAAGGCAGTTTTGATGAGGCACTCATGCTGCCAGAGATAATGAAAAGTTTGTCACAAGCAGCGAATGCTACAATATTTTCAGTGTTTATCTGAACAGTCTGATTGAGCTCTCGCCTTCAGAGAGAAATCCTCTCTGCACAAATGGGGATTAAGCCTATCATCTCTATCTGTGTCCAAAGACCAAGGTATTGCTTTACTCCTGGTAATTGCAAAATGATCACCTTATTCTCTGATGTAAGGTGACTTTGAGTCTTCTGTTCTCAGGGAGATTAATAGTGAATGCTCTGTTAATGTCCTGTCTCCACTTTGAATGAAAAGAATTATTAAAGGAATAAACAAAACTCTACTCGCAGAATTGATTAAATCTCGCTCTCCAACAGTAATTGAAAATCTGTTTGTGATAACAGGGTAGAGTACTAAAATAAAGCTCTGAATGAAATGGCTGTGGCTGTTATGGAGAATTACAGAACCAGCTAACAAATACCAGACACCTAATGAAATAATGCATAATTGTCTTCATGGATGGTACAGAAACAGACTGGTGCCAGCTTGAATCAAACACTTTATTTATGGCGAGAAAGACCTCGATGTTTAACTCTTACAAACTGATGTCTCGTGTATCCAGGTGCTCTTGTACACATGCACCGAGCCCACCAATAAACACAGCCCACCGCACTCTGACACCTGGACACTAAGATATGATGCCCTATGAGTTCAGCTCTCTCTGTTCCTGTAGATACTGTAGTCCCCCTCCATGCTTACTGTGCTGGAACAAGCTATCTTAATGGCATGCTAATTGATTTAGTGTAGCACAGATAGCAAAAGGCTGGCACACCGTGATAAAGCAAGAGTGGGTCGAGCTATTGGTTCAGAAGAGGACAGGACACTCATCAAACTCCAACTAGCTCATTCACTCTATTTGAACACAATTTTACACTGAGGTACCCCACGCTGAAGCATAGAGCCCTTTACTGTGGAGGTGTTTTGTGTGTGTGTGTGTGTGTGTGTGTGTGTGTGTGTGTGTGTGTGTGTGTGTGTGTGTGTGTGTGTGTGTGTGTGTGTGTGTGTGTGTGTGTGTGTGTGTGTGTGTGTGTGTGTGTTCAGACTGTTCACTGTATACTCTTGTAAGTGCAGTACATGACCCATAAAAGTTAATTTTAAGACTGTCACAACACAAAACAAACCCTCTGCTGTGTTGTCACAAGAACGCTCATCACAGCCATTAATTATTCAGTCTATCTCTGGCCCACAGAAACAGATGAAAAACATTATGACCACTCTGCTGTTGTCTCACTCACTTCTGCTGATGTTAAGCCTTAAAGTCTGGGACACATAAATAACCTTGGTAAACATTGCTACTGTAATGAACTGCTTGTTGATACTGCACGACAAAAGTGTACATACTTGTATGTCAAGTGAATATGTACAGTAAAATACGTCACTTATATAAGAATATAAAACTGGCTTTCAAAAGCATTTTTTTACTTCTGAAACTAGTATCAAGTCTGAATCCTGGACATCACATGTTAACTGAATCCTTATTAAATCCCTCATGCAAATTTAAATTCAACAATTTATGGTTTTAACTGAAAAAAACCTAATTGATATATTATTTAAGTAGTTAACAGCTGCAGATCCCAGTAGGTACATTTTGTTCTTCATTCTGCAAGGATACAATGACCAGACAAATAACTCAAAAACAAATTGTTAAAAACTTAGCTCGAGACACTTTGCATTCACACTGTTGGCAATACGGTTTCAAAATCAGCAGAATAAAAGAAAGATGGTAGGTGTGAAGCATAAACTGTATATGTAAATGGTGTAAACTAAGAGTCTGGAAAGTAAAGTCAATATGGAAGTGCCTTAAAGCGCGATACCACTGAGGGCTGCTGGAGGCTAGCTCCAATAGACTCCCATTCAAAAAGCGTCAACTTCTCTCATGAAATCCAAAGTTAATAAATTTTTTCACAAGTCATTATAGTGTTATTAGCTAAATTCACTCTGATAAGTTTTCTGGTGGTGTAATAATAATTATTTTACAATTGTTTAGATATTAGGTCTCAAAGAGAGGTACGTTTGGTAATGTGCCTGGTTTGACTGACATGCCTGAGCTTCAGTCAAGTTGCCGATTACAAAGTTGGCAGGCATCACGCCTTCCGGTTCTCTGTCAGATTCACTCCTTGGTCCTCCTCAGCTCATCCAAATATGGCCTCTTCTGGCTCCACAAACAACACGGCAACAGCCAAAATGCCAGACTAAAGACTTCAAAACAGCAGCTCACAAACAGGTGACGTTGCGGTGGGTTACCACTTAGTGTGTAGTCAACAAGCATGTTAGTATAGGAGTTTGGAGCTGCTCAATTTATTTAGAGTTATCAGATTCTTTTGCTTTCACGCTTCCTTACCTGTGTATAATGTTCAGTGAACAAGAGCACAATTGTTTTGATTTTTTACAAGAGGAAAAATTGTAAAAATGAAGTTGGAGATTGCTCGCACCCCCATTTGGCAACATGTAGGGTAATGTACCGTAAAGTTTAGTTGCGTGGTTACACACTGTAAGGGACAAAAACAAATGTTCAACCTTCTTGTTCAAATGATTGTAGCTGCATGGGGTCAATACTCTTTCACCACTCGCAGCTGGTAATTATCCATCAACAAACATGCTTTTCAGTGTGAATATTGGGATTCAGTGCTGCAGGCTGCTGTGCGTCTGCTTCTGTATGAGGAGCACATATGCAGGACTTCCCAGTGCTACTGATGTTGTAGGGTTGAGGCTCAGTTCAGGGAGGAGGGTAGAGACCACCACAGTGATTACTTTAGTTGTTGCCGTGTGATTGCACGGTCTCTGGCATGTGATTAGGGGGAATGGGCCATATCTCTCACCATCTCAAAGGGGGATCAAATCAGCCTCAAAGCCTGGCTTCAGGCGGTGGTGCATTTGAAAGTCAATGTTTTATTTCTAAGCATAAATTACTTGATCAGGGTGCTTTTTTTGCCCAAGGTTGTAGTCAGAAGTAAGGGTTGCCACAGTTGGGGTGAAAGAGGGTCTAATGTTTGCATATGTCATGTCACACATGTCCCCATCAAGTCTAGAAGCTTTTATATATGCATGGATTTAAAAAAAATAGACCAAAATGATCAAATTGGCCACACAAACCTTTTATCTATGCTCGCATGTATTTACCAAAAGACTCCACTCATATACCTATTAAAACCCTTTGCTAAAAAAAAAACAGTACACGGATGGATATTAAGATGAGAGAAATATTTCCAGTGATGCCCAATTGAGAAAAGAGTGTCAATGCTCTTCAAAGCTGTGGTAAAGGTTGAAGCTATGGTTTAGTTCGAGTCATGCTGCGTTCTGTGGAGCTAATCCCCCATTCAGTTTACCTTTTTGAGAGAGCTTTGTGTTGAGCTGCAGGAGGAGAGATGTTTAAAGCTGTGGGTAGGTGTGCATCATTACCAGGTGTGATTATGGTAAGCTACAGCCTTTACCGAATATTAAGTATTTAAATCATGTCATTGTTTGACTATTACCTTTTACTTTACTGATGATCTTCCCAGTGCTGATTGACAAGGACATCTGCCTCTGTGGGGCTCAGCCAGCCCGGCTAGCCACAGTAGGAGTGGCACATGTTGTAACTCAACAGAGCTTCAGAGATAAGTCTGGGCACTGAGGTCAGCTACATGGCAGAAGATGGTAAGGAGGGTGATGGATAGAGTAGGAGGCGCCAGCTGTGTGAAGGCTGTAGGACAAGAATGTGTATGGTGGTTGATTTAATGTGTTGCAACTGTAATCACTGTTCTACCTCGCAGCATATCTGAGGTGATAAAGGAAGCTGCAAAAAACAACCAGATCCGTTCAGCGCAACTCACTCTGTCACCTGCTGTGTGAACATTTTTAGACCATTTTCATGTCTGTGAATTGTAATATTAAATGCAGAGATGAAGTGAGGTTGGTGAGGCCAGTGAGCAGAGGTGACACGGCCCAGAGACAACCAAGTGTGTCTATGCCGCATTATTATGCAAATGAAAAAATAATTAAGCAAAGCGGCTTATTTTTTTATGGTGTTTATAGCGGCTGTGTATGTTAACAATGTGACCCAAGCTTGAACCTTCGTCAGAACTGTCTCCTCTTCGCCGCGCGCAACGTTCCTGGTCCACACGCTATCTGCTGGCCTGCTGTATCCCCAGGCTGTCTGAAATAATCAAAGGAGGGCAGCATTAATTGCTTGACCCTGGCAGAAAGCCAGGTGGTCTGGGATGGGTCATCACCTGCCCGGGGAAAGGTCGCCCCCTCATTCTCTCATCACCCATCCTAACCCCTTTTTTCCTTCCCTTCACCTTCTGCCACGACCAAGCACCAGGAAGTTACGGTCCCTTCTCTCAAGGGGTACTGCAAAGTCACCCCAGCCAAATGCCCGTCTTATTTCCCAAGCAGCCGTGCACCTCACCTCAAAGAGTAATAACATTCCATTTGAAATAATAGCTAGAATTGGAATTGGGCCTTGCCCGCTTTCCATAAACCTATTTCAGACAATGGTCCCATTCCTATTACACAATGTCTGTCTCTATACCCTGGCATAAACATCTTAGAAGGTGCTGTTCCAGGAAGGGTATGGGTTCGTCTGACTTATGGTTGATACATTCATCAAGCTTGTGCCAAGCCAATATCACACTGTCAAAAGGGAGCATGTGGCATTCTATCACCATGAGAGGCTGTGACAGAACAAGTCCTTTTCCATTACACTCTCTCAGGGCAATCTCTGATATTGCCTCTTTGCTCCTCCGTAACGCTGTTTATTTCAGTTGTTTGCACTGGTTGATTCCATATTGCTGGGTGTCCCTCACTGGGGCCTAATCAGGGTGAACCTAACCGAATTGGACTATCACAATGTCAGTAATTTATTGAAGAGCGCGGAGTCGCTCCTCGTGTTTTTTGAAGGACCTGTAAGCTACACCGATGTTGCATAATCATTGTTAAGCCTATATTTTAGTGAGCATTTTTTTGAATGGGTGATAAACTCTATTTCAATTTTAAATCAATAAACAAGCCTACATAAATCCCATATATTCACCAGCTTTCTCATTAAAGGAAGACTGCAGTTCAGGGCTCAAGGTTCTTCGATTTGTTACTGCCTAAACTCCTCTTTCTCATTTAATAGGCTGACAAAGTTTTTTTTTTCCTCCTTATTCCAGACATATTAAAGAGAGCAGCTGATGTGCCCAGGCTTTCCCATCACTCTGTATCCTCTGTATTTCCTATTTTTCATTCAGCGGAGGCCGTTAAGAAACTGTCGTCCTGTAGAGTGGTCCCCACTACACTCCTGTGTTCTCCTCGCCTGGAGCACTGAATTACTATTTATGTGCTGAACTTTGACAGTACACCAGAGTCTGTCCCTGCTCAACCAGCATAGCTAAAGCAGTGTTGCTATGAGGTTTGACTTGTCTGCTGCTTTTATGACTTCCTCTCGGCTGAGCAAAAGTTGGACTGGAGTGGGGTTGAGCAAAGTGTACGAAAACACGCTGTTGGGCTTCTTATCAGTTATCAGGCACTTTGTCTCGCAGGAACTGCACATTAAAGGCAAAAATATCAGTTTTTGATACACCCAACTTTCCCCCAATTCTTTTTCTAATCTTAGATAATATAGAAATCTGATGTCCGCTATGAGCTTGTTTCTACAACTGAAACAGATCAATGGGATTTGCGCCTCTTTTTTTAATCACTGTTAACAGTCTCTCCTGACCGCTGAAATGAAAATTCACCTCTTCATGAAGTCATCGGATTAGATTTGTTCTCAGTTAAGGGATAAAAAGCACTCTCACTCTGTAATGTGAACACCACAGATAGTTTTTCGTAAAAGCTTTGATGGACATGAAATCTAATTTGAAGGATATAGAGCCAAAGTATTCTGGCAAATCTGGCACGACTTTCTTGCCTTTGATGCGCAGTAATTCTGCTTTCTGATCTGAAGAGGGCAAACCTCAAACTGAGCAGTCAAGGTTTTCTCAAAGAATGAGGTTATACTGCAGACATTCCTCCTCCAATGGGAACTCTATTGATTATCTCACATGTCTGTCTGGCTGTGGGATTTTTTTTTTTTTTAGCACTTTCATGCCCGAGCTTTCTGTCAGATATTTGTCCTTACTCGTAAAACCCAGAGAGTTCATGTCATAAGTTGACTGTCGATTGCCTTCTCCTTGTCGCTAGGAGGCATTAATGCAAGATGGCACAGCGCCATATTTTCATCAAACTGTATCATACATTTTTGAAATGTCACAAAACATAAAATGTAAATGAGATTAACTCGGCTCAGCTGCATTAAAGACAATAAAAGACCCTTTACAAGAAATCACAACCTCTGTGAAAATCTTTGAAATAAATATATTCTATGAATTTGGCAAAGCTTTTAATGATGTTTGGGTTTTGAATTAATTTACATACGGGACGTATGAGATTTTAGATTTTAGATATTAGATTTCCTAAAGGCACTTTATATTGTATTTTAATTATGATCATAACTATTAATAGCTGTATTAAAGGCTGTTTTAAGACGTGTTTTTCATCACTTCTTAAAGAGTAGTTCAAGAAGTGAAGTAGAAAATGAGATATTCTGAGATCATTGTTGTGAATTGTTGGTTTATTAGGAGCAAGGATTTTGTTGTGCTTCGAGCACACTGCAGAATAACAAGCTTTCGATAAATCATGACAAAACAAAAGCAGCTGAAATAAATGGACTCCACTAAGCCAAATGGGATAATGAGTTATCTTGAATATGCTGATAATCATATCAATTATACTGCAAAATGAAACTATTAATAACTAGATGTGCCTGTAAAGTCAGCAGGTACACATCTATTGTCAGCCTGATATACTAATACCTGGAGCTATCAATGCTGCTTTACACTGTAATCAGCCATATGTCCATGTCTCATGCTGATATTGAAGTGTAGTGGAGATTCCTGTCAACACCTGTGCTGTTGTTTGTGATCGTCCTCATCTAATGGCTTCTTGATGCAAACTGATTAAATACTGCACAAGGTTTAGCTTGGTGTGGCTTCAGGCAGGAGTCTGAATGTAGCCTGTGCTTCAGTTCAAAGCATAACAATTATTAAATATGCTGTCAGCTTGGCTCTCACATTCACAGTCAAGCCCTCAGTGTGAGATGCTGTCCTGTATATCATAAAACAAGACTGGATGTAATGATGATAGACAGACTGTCTGAGCCATGACCTTCAGAACACACAGAGTAGACTTGAACTCGCTTCACTCTCCAAACACTGAAGAGTCCTTCTCTCTATTTCTGACACATCGTCTCAGCGCACTGTTTATGTAACATCGGCTCCAGACTGGAGAGGAACAATTTACGCAAGCTTTGTTTAAAAAAAAACGACAAACTGCAAAATAATTACCCATTTTGTGTGCCGCTGTCAAGGCAAACTGAATGACATTAAAGTGTGAGCACAGGGTAGCGTTGGCATTGGCACTTTTCAGAGATCTCTGGGAGGCTTTGAGCTTTTTCGCCGTTTGAGTTCTCTCAACATGACCTGATAAGACCCCTTTCATCCAGTCTCCCTTCATCAGGGAGCCATGGGTTGGACCGTACCCAGATTCAGCCTGTCACATCTTCAGTGAGACTTCAGACGCACTGTTGTCTAAACATGCTGCAGACAGAGGGCTCGGTGGCAGTCTGGCCAGGGAGAGGATTTCTTAATGGTGTTAACAAAGACATCTTTCAAGGGTAGGTATGGCCTGTGCCTGCAGGTACCGTAATGCATGTGTGTATGCGCATTTGTGCGCACATGCACATTTATATACAGTGCAGCAGGATACTGCTGTATTACATTACATGGCGTTTATCGATTTCCTTTTGCAATAGGACTTGATTCTAAATTGGTCCAAGCTAGCGCAGCATCAATTTGAGTCGTACAAACAAATCTGTTTTTTTTTTTCTGTGTGCATGCTGGACCTTCCATTGCAGGCCTGAGAGGGCTGCAGCTGACAGCTTTGTGGTTTCTTCCGACAGAGGAGACTTATTTATGTGTCTCTCATCCTCTGTGCAGCCTCTCTGAAGGCCCATGCTACAAACCACAGAGACTCCACAGCTCTTGACAGGGTATCACACTACAAAGCCCTCGCACTCATTTTTGACTGGCAGCAACCAACCTCCAATTTCCCCCGTTTCTATTGCCATGAAATCTGGCTCTTAACAGGTTCTTGACATGTTTGATGCAGGGATTTTATGGTTGTATTATGAGTCTATAACTCGTGGGGGGCTAATGTTTCAGTCTGTGCCGTTGAATTTGGTAATGGCTCCCTGGATCAGCAGGGGATATTTTCCTCTAATTTGACTTTGAAAATATGCTTTTTCATTTTTGTTTTCCTCAAATGTTTGACTTTATAGCAAGCGGAAAAATACCATTGCAATTATTTATTGGCTGAGTGCTTTACAGTCCAGTGTATGATTATATTGTTTGTAGACACAATAAGTACTGGCTGATATGGGCATTAAAGTCTAATATTTCAGACAAAACATTTGATTTGTTAAACTGCTTCAGAGTCCACTCCTAACCGTGTCACAAAAGAGTTCCAAGATGAGCGAATGAGTAAAGAGCTATAAAATTGGTCTCACAGCTATACCTCAGTCTACCATTCATCTCGGGGTGGTAATTGCAGGAGGGGCTTTGAGGAGAAAATTAAAAAGAAAATTGAAAGAATTTCAATTAAGTGATTTGCTGAATTGGAGGGAAAATGGCAGTGATGTGGAAAAGGCTTTTAATCTTGGTGAGCCACCTCTTGTTCCATTAAACTCATATCCCCTGCTCATCTCACCAATCATTCCCACCAATGCTAGAAGTCTTGCAGATTTTTAATGAACCCATTATGTCCTGATTCAGTCCACCAAGACTGGCAGTCACACTATGCGCTCATGAAGTGAGCTGGAAACAATCAAAGTGCAATCAGCCTCTTGCAACGATGCGATGGCCCAGTTAGAGATGGAGAAATATTACACAAGAAATGCCCAATGTGTCTTTTGGGAGGTCAAAAAGCCTGCAGCCATGACAGAAAAATAAATACTGCGCTAAGAAAAATCTATAAACTTTTTTTTTTCCCTGCCTGCGGGAGGAACTAGGGCCTTGGAGTCGTCTATGTCAAGCTGTTTGCATCATTACAATGTTGTTACAAGAAGATTGTCAATTCTCGAGAGGCCTTGGTGAATCATCTCTGTGAGAGAAACTCCAGCTAAATGTAGTCTTCAGTGTAACACTGTCCCAAACTGTCAAACAATAGTTTAGTATGTCACATAGATATGAACAGATGTAAATAATAGTGCTGAAGGACAGAGAGGGAAAATACTGGCTGCTTACTGATAGACAGTGAGGAGAAAGTGTTGTACTAGTTCTGAAACACTAACAGGAGCCCTGAACTTTAATTTCTGTTGATGCAACCATTTATTCGTAGATAACAGGGAATTCAGGCTTGTGCTCAGTGCTGATATTAAAGACTCCACCCTCCGTCTGTCAGTTCACCGAACTATTCCTTTTCTGTGCGTGGTATGATCTACTGGAGCTCTGTGCTGCTGTGTGGGCCAGCACACTCCAACCTGCAGTCTGCCGTCTACATAAATGCAATGCAGTCTTTGTTTTATGCATTCACTTCTTGTCTCAGCAGACGAACTGTGTGGGAAACTCTTGTTGTTGTGTGTGGTTGTTTGGATATGCATTCAACATGTTGGATTCTCTGCTGTGATTTCTGTTGGGAAGTATGGTGAACTTCAAAAAGCTTTGGATGATGCATGCTGTTCTGCCAACACAAGCAAGGACAATAATTTAGGAGGTGTTTTATGAAAATAAAGGAAGTGTTTTACTCAGGTCATGCAGGGAAATATAAAACCGTCCAGGTGGTGACTCTCGCCACATGAACCTACAGCAGCTATTTTAAGATTACAATTTTAGCTGTAATAAAACATTTCTATCCAACTGCAGTAAACAACTCACATTTGGTTATACTTTTTTTTTTTTTTTTTTTTTTTTTAAACTACAGCTACACTGAACCTGTTTATCTTTTTTCATCAGTCATTTTCTCCTAACATACAGTGAGTTGAAAGTGCAACCATTGCATGCTATCTGTCTGTTTAGAGAGTGCTTTTAAGATATAAATATATTTGGGATTTACTTTGCATTTGCTTCCAGTGAGGTAAAGAAGTCTGTGGAAAAAGTTGAGTTTTAATTACTAATTGGACAAAAGGCAAAATAAAAAATTCTGTAGATTTTGGAAAAATATTAAATATCCTCATTAAGTGCTCTTGGATGCAAAATAAATACATTAAAATTTTAAAGTCAGATGTGATTTGAGTCAGCCATATTTTATCATGTCATCTTTGAGCCATAACTACTGTTCCACATCAACACCCTCCTTTCCATATTTTGAGCAAAACGACTTGAGACCACATTACATAGGAGAATTTATTTGTAGATTAAAAAAATTATGTCTGATGATCTGGATTCGACAAGGCCATTAAATTGCTACAAATGTTTAAAAATACCCGTGCATACAGTGCTGCAGCATGTGGTGCACCGGGGTGGCTATTTGCTGTGCCACTGATATGGTTTTCAAGCTGATAGAAAGTGGTGCTGTGCCCTTTGTCATTATGCACGCTTCCCAATCGATTCTCCACTATCCCATCCAATCGGGTAACTTGACTTTTATTCATAATTAAAGCTATCTAGATGCAAATCAGGGAAAGTCAGAGGGCATATTCTGCTATATGCATATCAAGTCTTACTTTCCAAGGATGCATTATTTCTTAATTTTTGTTGCAAACACAAACTAATGAAATATGCCCACACAAATGCACTCAGAGCCCATTTACCTTATTGTGAACAGATCAAACAATCATCACCGATTAAGACTTGATGTAAATTGAAAATGTTAATGTGATTACTATTTTATGTAAATATTTTATTTTTCCTAACCATTTCCATATTAATTAGTGTTCTTTTAAATGTCTTGCATTTCTAAGGTTTCCCTGTTTATCAGCCCACAGCTTTATAATGATAAATATCATCAGTGTTAACTAGATTTTGGTCCCTCTCATGTGTCTTGTAATGCAATGAATGTTTACCTTGAGAAACTTTACCTCTCGTGTGGGAAAAAAATTGAAAAAAATAACTATTTTGCAAAATCTCATGTTTTTCTGTTTTATTCACTGGAGAATATGCTGTAATACCAGGTTTTGCCATCTTTCAAACACTGACATATTAGGGTGAAGATACATCAGGTCTATTTGTGAGCAGATAAAGAATGTTAAATTGATAATATCAATATCATGATAATTTTTTAAATGACACAAAATGTATTCTTGCTGGCGGCAGAGCTTACATCATCGGCTTAGAGAGGGATGATTGTGCAGTGCACCGAAGAATGAACACAAGCAACCAAGTGTGATTGGCAAGTAATAACCACACAGGCCAAATCATGCAGTTGTGTCAATCCCAAATGTGACTGATTATTCTGACAAGTGCATCTTTTTCACACTGTTTCAGTTGGAGAATTTTCTGCCTGTCTAATGGACGTGTTCCATGCCATACGTTCCAGCATTCAGACGCCATCTCATTTCAGTGTATTTCTCCTCACATGAAATGATATGCTTTTTCAGTTACAGCGTGTGACACCATGTGATGCCTCATTGTCAGCTTCCACGTGGAAAACAATGAATGCTGACTAACATGTTGATTATAGACAGTTTACAGATAGAAAGATACATGCCCTCATCGTATAAATGTTAGAAGGCTCACTAAAGATATTTTAAAACTTGAATTTGATACTTTTATATTTGTATGTGAAAGTTAATCTTGTAACTTGGAGAGAAGTAATTGATTTTTTCTCCTTGTGATCCAATAATGCCGCCTGGGGAACCGAAACCTGGAACCTTTGAAACCTCTCCAGTGTTCAGGGTTTATTGTGGGATCTCTATCTCCCCTGGTGTGTGTGTGTGTGTGTGTGTGTGTGTGTGTGTGTGTGTGTGTGTGTGTGTGTGTGTGTGTGTGTGTGTGTGTGTGTGTGTGTGTGTGTGTGTGTGTGTGTGTGTGTGTGTCGGCCTTATCAAGTGTTAACTGTCTGTGGTATCCATATTAATTTTTGGGAGCTGTTATTGCGGCTCATTTGAGATTGATTGTGTGGCAGGAGAGAAGGTGCGGGAGGCCGTTTTCTGTCAGTGTGTTTGAAAGTGTAACTCTCATAGCAAACTCGCTCTACTCACAACACACACATCATTAAAAGCATCCAACTAGCACAACATGAGTGCAGAAAAGACGGTCATTAAGTGCAAGACTTGAATGGATTAATGAATCATTTTTCTTGCCATTGAGGTATTCTAATTATTGTGTCAGTTTGAAACCTGCTCTTACCCACAACTCATCTCACATGCACAAGCACGTGCACTCGTCCACAGTTGACAGGTTAACAAGGAAATGTGCTCCAGCAGGCAGCCAATACAGTCCTTTTTATTTATTATTTTTTAAGAAACACTGTGTGCCTGTTACAGTTTGATTTCTGTCCACAGCACATCAATGTTTTTACCACGCTGCAAAACTAGGGTGAAGAAATGTTTTAAGAGGTCTGTGACCGAAGATGAATTGCTATGAGGGCTTGAATTAACAAGGCAAAGGTTAATGTTATTGTAATTATCAGTGCGCAGTCTTACGGGAGATTATTTCCTCATCACTGAAGAGCCTGTGTGATCACATCTAATGCATTAGAGTAATAATTAGATTCGAACACCGCCTTCACCAGAGCCACCCAGTTTGTCGCTGCTATGCCTATTTCAGGGGTCATAGATGTCAGCGACCAGCTAAATGGGAATTGAGTAATGACAGGCACGTTAACGCAGATGCACCAACATGCATGCAGAAGCACCGCCGTTACTTAACAGTGTCCCTGCAGCTTGTTGAGTCACACGTAATTATCATGCATGGTTTGTCTCATCAGGCCAAGGTGTCGAGGTGTAAAAATGGCCGTGGGTGAGTCACAGTAGTGAGGCTGAGACTTCCCATTTGCCCCAAGGGGAGATGGAGAGGAACTAGAATTACCGTCCAATAGAATGCATCATCCTGTTACGTTTACCCATCAACCCAACAACAAGCCAGCCTCACATTCAGGAGTAGAAGGGAATATTCTTGGACATGTCTCTCACAGCAAGGAATTTGTTGCGAGGTGTTCTTGTAAAGGTAGCTGTGTGAGATTCAATTACACTTCGACATTTATTTGACAGTCTTCGGCCAAGCCCATCTTTTCTCTCGCAGGAACAATACCAGTGGTACACTTACATCACTCTCAGGATGACAGTGTGACTGGCCTCATTGGCACTGCTCTCTCTGCCACTGACTGCAGCCAGATGTGCAGAATGTGTTTGCCAGAGTCGTGCTGTCGGTGAGACTAACCCTGACTGGGTGGCTTGGGGTGCGTTTGCCGCAGATGTCCTGACTGGTGCGTCCACCATTGCCTCCTCTCCTTGTGGGCAACTTAAAATGCAGAGTCTGCAGAAAAAAAAAATCCCTGCTGTGATGCAGAGCTCCAGACAGAAGCAGCTGTGATGAATGAGGCCTGGGGGCCCAGACCTCAGTAGTGACCAAGACCAGAGACATTGCTCTGGACCTGCTGCTGGGACTCTGGGATCTGCCTAAAAATGCATCGTGTGTGTGTGTGTGTGTGTGTGTGTGTGTGTGTGTGTGTGTGTGTGTGTGTGTGTGTGTGTGTGTGTGTGTGTGTGTGTGTGTGTGTGTGTGTGTGTGTGTGTGTGTGTGTGTGTGTTTGTAAACTCAATATTCAGGATGACACTTATGTGTGATGGAGTGTCAAAAAATGTGCAGTAATGTTTGCTATTAGACGAACAATCCTATTAACAGGCGTCTCACCAAGCATCTATCAGTGTGGTAGCTTGAAAGCCGTTTCTGTTAAGCGAAATGTATTGGTTCATAATTCAGTGGAGGAGGTACACTATAGTGAAAATAATCTCATACACTGTTTTAATTTGCATCATGCTGGGATTTGTCAGTTACAGATGATGCTGTGTGAAGCCACCAGAGTCTTGTTAGGTGGAGCTGTGTGAGGGCTGACATGATTTGCATTATTCAGAGCATGCTGCATAAGTGTGTGTTAGCTCTTGTCACTCCATGAGGGCCCAAGGTACTCTCCCACGGTGCACAGGGGGCTCCCCGTGCGCAGTCTCCACCAAGGCCTACTCGGGTCTGGGAAACAATTAGAGGTGGCTACTGTTGCCCATGGCAGGAAACGATCAATTCCCCTGATTCTTAGAGGTCCTTCGCCATGTCTCCTCTGGATGTGGGAGAGGACTCATGGGTGAATCCTGCCATCAGCGGCACTTTCATATTTATATTCCCACATCATAAGAGGTGAGTTCCACCTGCTCATTTGGAGACTATTTAATACAGGAATGACGCTAACTACTGCAAAGGGGCGTTGTTTTGTTACTTTAATCTTTCTTCCAAAATAAAAGAAACTTCAAGGAAACTGCACTGCATTAACCAGCCAGTCTTTTCCACTTGAATCACTGCATTAACATGACATGGCGAGCCCACAGTGCTCAGCAGTGCTCAAAGACAAAGCGGCGATGGAAGATAGAGCTTGTGGAGCTCAATCTGTCAGTGAAAGCTGGGTGATTAACCAATCCCAGTTTCTCATCAACATGACCCTTGAAGTCAGCAGTGGCCCTGGGGCTCATCAGATCCAAGTTAGTCCCAAAGATTGCGACAGAAGGTGCAGTTTCCACCAGGCGATGTATGTAGCCATTCACACCATATTTTGCTCCACCTGTTCTCACGCCTGGTCGTAGCAGGAGCATATGCCAAATCACATCCCTGCAAATTTGGTGAGAAATTGAACAGATCATGAGCGGACAGTCTGTGTGTGTGTGTGTGTGTGTGTGTGTGTGTGTGTGTGTGTGTGTGTGTGTGTGTGTGTGTGTGTGTGTGTGTGTGTGTGTGTGTGTGTGTGTGTGTGTGTGTGTGTGTGTGTGTGTGTGTGTGTGTGTGTGTGTGTGTGTACACACATATAAGACTGATCTTGGGTTGGTCCTTTTTCCACCACGATGCTTTCCCACCCAGCGTGACTAACTTGAAACTGGAGCCAAGGCGGAGTGCACTGGGACTCCCAATTGATAGTCATAATTACAACGACTAGAAATCAATTAGTGCGTGTGAAAGTGATTTGTTCCTACCTTTGCCTCACTAATTGCATTGTTAAAAGGCAAGGATCCAGCCAACATAAGCATTAACCCCTGTTTGAGGAAAATCCATACAACTATCAGAGGAAATAGGTTAAGGCAAACATGTCTGTCATCAATAGTGTTGCATCAGCTTTTTCTTTGTGTCAGTGAAAGCATCTGTGTATAGACTCTCCGAGGACCTAACAACATCTGCTAATGACTCATCTACCACCTATTCTTCTGAACAAGTGTACAATGAAAACAATACCATCTTCTCCCCTGTTCTGTATCTAGACAAATGTTTGGAGTTGGCAAAGGACAATCCACACTGCAAACAAACCAAACCATGGTTCAGTTTCATCCGGATCGAGACCACTTCTTTTGGTCTGATCAAATTTAAGTTTAAGGTACCTTTCCCACCTGTTATTTTGGTTGAGACCAAACTAAAAGGTTCAAATGTCCAGACCAAACAAGGAAGGCATGAAATCACCTAAAGTGCTGTTGCATAAATGCTCTATGTTCATGATGCATCACATGATTTATAATTATTACATAAGTTGGTGCACCAAATAAATTCATTATTCAGTTTTATTTAAAGTTAGAATTTAAATCTAATGTGATTTTAAGTACAATAATTTTATTTGTTACAGTTAAAATATGAAATAATGTATGTTGCGAGAATACGTCACTGCATTTAGCAGAACTGACAGAAATGAGGTTTCTGTGTCTCATGTAGGTGAGCAGATGTCCCTTATGAGGCTCTGCTATATTGCAATCAGTCACCATTATTATCATTGACATCTGAATCCAAGGCAGACATTCATAGAGACTTAAAAAAAAAAAAAAAAAAAAAACTTTTAATGAGACGCGACCAGAGTTTGTGCTTGGCGCCATTTTGTATGCCATTTATCTGCAGGCTATGTACTGCATGATTTGTTGCTGTATTTTTTTGTGCTATGTTCATTTGCAAATGCAGTTCTCACAGCATGACTGAGGTGTGTATACATCAGAGAGACGAGATGTGCCCAATCAACAAATTTCAAACAACCGACCTGCGTCCGTGTTGTCGTGAGGAGAGCTACACCACGTTCCCTACTATCTCAGTGCCACTTAGTGAGCAGTGTGCTGCTGTAAATTGGAGGCACAGCCATATTTCTAAGAGGTGAAAATGGCTGCAACAAGATTTACCTAAAAGAGCTTCTGATGTGTTTATCAAATCCATCTGAACGTGTGCCTCGGTGGAAGGGAAAAAACTAAAGTCAATCTGACCTTTTTGTAGAAAGGAGTTAGTCAGAGGCACATATTAACATTCATTTGATTGCTGACCTAGAAATTTTGCAGAACCTTTTCGTAAGTTTACATGTCATAACTTCTTGTGTCTTTAAATGTTTTTGAATCCTAAAACTTGCTGAATATCTCCAGGTTTACATGCAAATATTAAGATGTGAACCCCACACTATATGTGTACTGTTGAATTACTTTATTAATCTGGCATTGGCATCATTGCTACTTGCTGCCTTCCCACTTGTCTTGAACTCCCTCAGTTTACAGCTTGGTCTCTCACCCTGACACGAGGAGGGGGGAGGAGGAAGCCTTAAAGCAATGCTGTTTCTAATTGGGCCACTAATCGAATGTCACTATGGAAAGCCACAAGGAGCTGGATGGATTAAACTGTCCAAGACACAGGTGAGACTGAGATAAAGAGAAGATGGCTAGCTTGACAGCACAACCTGCAGGCCTGCTCTTGTCTTATCCTCTACTGTTACCTGCACTGTATCTAGGTGAGGGGACAGACAAATGCTCCCTGAGTGTTGTTCTTTTACACAGCTTGTGGAAAGCAAGACAAAACTGTACAGGCTACCAAACCAACTGTTTGGTAAAAGCCTCTTAAACTCCAGCCAGTGTGCGTCCTACACATTTCATCCAGCCTCTGTGTTTCTTTTTAAACCAGCCTTACACCCATGCAGTTATTGACTGTGGGAAATTAAGAACCAGCATGCTATACAAACACTACACACCGGATTTTGTCAACATGGAAAACAGTGTTTGTAGTTCTCGCACATATAGGCAGAATCTGTCGTTGGATTTGTTTGATTAAAAATAAATCATAGTGAGGTGGGTGTGACAACATTCCGTATGAAGAATTGGATTTTCAGTCATGTCTCCCTGCCAAGCACGGAGTGTGTGTAGTCCTGTTTAGAATGCAGCATGCACCACATTACACTGCTGCATCTCTTATACATGCTTTCATGAGATTACGCACTGCTTTACCACTTACTTCTCTTTGAATATGCACAGAACATGCCTGTAGACATGTCTCCATAATGATTTTATTTTATACAACCTCTTTGACATAAAGATAGCCTGCTTTTTATTCCACCTTCACTGTATTTAATGAAGTGGGAAACTGGGCAAAATGGAATGCATATGAGAGTCAGCTGAATGTCAAGAGTGACAAATGTGATTTGAAATATCATCCCCTGCCTTCATCACAGTAAATGCTTTTTTTTTCCTGTGAATGTCATTTTATTCCCAAAGTTTGCCTTTCACTCCTTGCGACTTGACCAAAGCCATTAATTGTGCACTGTTGTTGTTTTCCTGTTTGCCACTCCGTGTGCCCTGGCACACGGTGTTAATGTAACGTCAGTTTAAGTGCCTTGGGAGCTGAGCTACTCCGTCAGCCGGCACCCTCCTCCACCTCCTCCTCCTCCCTGAGCTGGAGTATCTGTTCAGTCAGCTTTCAGCATTTACTGCTGATAACTATATCACAGCCACAAGAACTCTTAATCACGACAATATCAAGATAGAGTGACAGACAACATATTTCACTGCCCCCCCCCCCTTTATAGCTACAGAAAGTCTGATATAGAACAGACAAGTCTCATCTGCAGTAGCTGACAGGATACAGTTGTCTTTCCTTTTCCATCTAGAAAAACAGAAACTCATAACGGCCACAAAACATGCACTAATACATACGGCCCTTGATGGCATTTTAGAGGAGTATTGTGCAACCTCGGCAAACCCAATGCATAAAGATGGAGAAATTTGCTGAGCGTTCCTTGACCAGAAAATGTCATTTGAGGAAGTATCTGAGGAATTTTATTGTTCCCATAGGTCTTTGAATTATGTGCCTTTCCAGGAATAATTTCTTATGCGAGTTATTCTTATAAAGAAAACGGGAACAAATTACTGAGACAACAAATCTCAGTGTTCCACTACAATGTAATTATCCTTAGTAATCTCAACGTCAAATCCACCTCCCGTATAAAACAGTTTGACTGCCAAAAGCGTAATACAGCATTATACTGTCTGTTCACTGCTTAGAGTTCATTCTAGTTACATAAAGCATTAAAAAATATCGGAAACAATGAGCAGAATAAGCTACTAACGGAGAACTGTTATGCAACTCTAACAGTCTTTCACTGTCATTGGAGCTGACCCAGGGCAGTAATTCTCCATCCCTCCGCAGCTACAAGACTTTTACAAGCAAACAATGTCTCCAGTTCAAACCTAATATTCGAGCAGGCACACGGCGCATACTGATGTGTGCATGTTGTTATGTGTTGTCAGTTTCTCTGAATGTTTATTTTGCTGTTTTTCAGTCCTGAGAAAAGGCTCGACCAAGAAAGAGTTTACGGGTTTCAAATAATGTAGAAATATCTTTAATGTTTTTGCTGTCATAGCTGATTATAGCACTTTATATGGTATGTAGTATGCGCTGAGACTTTAAATAAGCAATACACAACATGGGTTCCTGTTTAAAGTAATATATTGTGAAGTTGTACGGGGTATGAGTTCAATCCAGTCTTCACTGGCCTGCTTCCATGTGAGCAGTTAGGCATGAGTAGCCTCTTTGGGCCAGCACCGTTACAGATGAGCTTTTACCACGGTGATCAAGGGACCCACTTGGTCCTGCTGCGGTGCCCGGGGCAACATGGCGATGATGACGGCCCCTTCAGCAGTAGCAGCTGCACCACTCTCCCCACCGTCCCCTGGACAGCTCATACTAGTGGCTGACGCTGCCCTCATCCTCAGAAGGGAAGCAAAGATGAGAACCAGGCTCCTCAGGCAGAACAAAATTTGTGGACCATGATGGTAGAAAGTGGGACAACTTGGTCACATTTGCAAGAGTCAATCTGCCCACTAATGTCTTATGTTTATTCTCCCCTGCAATAGTATCAGGACAATAAGTCAGACCAAATGAATTAAGCAACGGGCGTTGGAGATCAGTTTGAGAATAAAATTCAGAGACATCAGGCTGATTCCTTCCAGCTCCCACTCCGTAAAATGACAATACTTTCATCACTACATCACAGATTCAAAGGTGAGGAGGAAAAGGTGGGGGATGATTTATCCCTGCTGTGCCGTGTTGTTGTCGTCCTGTGGCGGGCAGTCCTGTCAGAGAGTTGTAAATCGGTGACAGCAGGGACGGTTATTTGTTTGGATTTTGTTCGGCTGACCAGCCAGGCCTGTGGACTGTCCTTGGGTGTTGATGTGTTCCTGAATGGTGGAAGCTGTATTGACAAAGTGCTGTGACCAGGGCAAAAAGGAGTAAATCAGGAGGTCACCTTCACTGTGAGAGGACACTCGACCCTTACCCATGAGGAAGAAGCACCCTGTGAGGAGCATTTTTGTTAAGCATGTTCCATTCAGCAGTAATTTCCATGATATAGCCAATTTATTTGTTCTGGCTATTGCATTTGGGCTCTTGTAGAAAGTGTTGTAAAGATCACAGCTGGGAGACAAATAGAAAATCCAGAAATCTACAATGAAACATATCATTGGGAAGTTTGTGTACTCAGAGCCTCAGAAAAGAGTGTTTGGTCCTTTTGTCTCTCACATACACACACACACACACATATATATATATATATATATATATATATATATATACACACACACACAGGCAATCACAGACGCACACACGAATAAAAACACAGCCATCCTACAAAGGGAATTGCTCGCTGTCACAATCACAGTACCATGAAGGTCAGGGAAAATGGCACAGATGGCCTTTTGCACTAAATCAGCAACTTTTCCAAAGTGTGGTCAAACACTTACACATGGGGTTGATTTACACACAAACCGACATACACTTTGTTTCTCATGTCACACGTGTACATCAAGAGCCCATCAGCAGCACATGGACACATTAAAACCTTTCTGTATCTCATCAGGTTTTTATAATCACGCACACAGTTTGAAGGGCAGCCTCTGAAGAGTCTCATTTCAAATTAAATTAGGCAGGATTTAAAAAGTTGCTTTGTGGATCGATACTGACATCACAAGGCACATTTCCTTTCAATTTGAATATTCATGTATTATTGTTTGAGGTCAGAATTACTCCTGTTTTATCTGTTGTGGGATACATTTGAACATAATCCTTAATTTCTTCCAGCTATGGCCACAGATCATTCTTCTAGTGTGTTGACAAAAGATTAAAATTAAATCAATATTCGAACATCTTAAACATAGGTTATGCATTTCAACTACTTAAACACACGGCAGTTATGCACTGTGTTGAAAATCATTGAGAATATTCAAATGCTATGTTGACTTAAAAGATTCAAGATTCAACAATATCTTTGCCACATACTTGTGCAGAGAAATGCAGAGGTGGCATCCTCCAGAGGATGAGCCTGAAAGGTGATCATAATAGAAAATCATATACAAAAAACAACTGAATAAAAAGGAAATACATGCAATGCAGATATTTGTACATTTTTATATACATATTGTCTCGACATGCAAACAGTAGTATTTGTTATTTAACCTGTATTGAGTACAGTTTAAAAACAGGATTTGAACACAAGTATGAGCAGATAATGTGTGAATCACAAAGAAGCAAACACAATTTTCTTTCAAATACACATGTGAATTATGAGTCAAAGATCCCTGTGTGCTTTTTGTATTATCGTGCTGTGTGTGAAGCCTCACCCATCTGGCACATAATTAGGACTAAACAAACCAAGAATTTGCGAGTGCTGCTTGCCTGATTGTTTCTCCATCAACGAAGGGATGTGGGTGTTGATACACCACCCAGTTTTTATTTTTTTTATTTAAGCATGCTGGGGTCCTGCGAGGCCTGCAGGTGAGGAGTAAAGCTGCTGCGGATGAGTGCTGGTGTCAGGGGAGGAAGCGTTGTGGCATCATGAAGTGAGGTGAAGAAATGGTGTGTGACTGGGCGGATATGACTGAAAGTCTAACTGTCACCTGTGGTCCCCGAAGGCCCAGCTGCTCTACAGCCGGAGTTTAGAAGAGAGAAACAGTCATTAACCCTGTCACATTGATTCAGCTCTGTTACTTTGTTTCTTCTGACCCATACTGTGGAATAAAGCGACTGAAGGGCTATAATGATCTCCTTCTTGCTGTTGTTGCCGTCTCTACACTCTCCTCTGCTCAGCGCGCTTGTTTATTGTGTCATCAAAAGCCCAATATATGGTATATTTTTATTACTGTGACATATTTGATTTTCTCTTCCCTGCACGGGTGCTCAACTGCCTTTTGATTTTATGACACCTGGGATTGTTAGGATATACTGATAGGAACCAATGTTGTGTGATAATGAACGAAGCTGCTGTCAGTCAGCGTTAGATCTTTCTACTTTTGTTGTATTGTACGTCAGTCAGGATGTACACGCACACACACATTTACTCTTCCTCTCCGACTCAAGCTTTTCCTGCATTGCGAGGAAGCTTTCAATTCTTTCTGCTGCTCTGTCCGCATGCTGTTTGTTCATCAGACAAACCATCTGCTGAAGTTGTGTGTTTTTCTCTGCGCGCCGTCCCGTTGGCACACAACTTCATGTGGCGGTGCTCTACCAATTATCTGATGCGAGCGGGGCGCCCAGCGTGAGCCACTGCCCACTGCACAGGCATGAAGTCTGTGTGTTCACACCAGGCAGCCTCCCTGCACGTCACTGGATAATGGGGAGAGCGAGGGGGAGTCCTCTCCTCAGCTCTCCTCATCATTCATTTGTCGAGCTGATTAACTCCTCTCTGTGACCAGCAATAATCTACAGTATTTCACGGCCAATTTCAAAATTAGTGCTTCTTTATATGTTCAAACCAATCTACACTTGCAGCAGTGTTTGTACTGTGTAATAGCCGTTTGCCCCCTGTTTTTGTGCAGTGTACCGTGTAAAACAATAAGAGTGGAGTTGTAATTATACTCGTTCATTGTTGTTTTATTGTGCAACATTTGGGTAGCCTCTAATATTATATGAGAGGAATTTAATAAAAATTTAGAAGGGTCTTCAAGTCAGAACACGGCCATTAAGTTTCACTCAAATTATGTTGGGTTTATAGTGAATAATAATAGAAAAGTATAGAAATGAATGTGTGGCAATCTAGGACAGACAGATCCCATAGACAAAAACAATTAATTTATTCATAAATAATTCATGTACAGCATTTAGATCTTGCATCTCTGTGCGACGGGAGTCATGCAGACTTTCATAGATTCCTTTGTGTGAGGAGATGAAAAACATCTCTCCAACATCATCTACTGCAATACTGAGCCCTCTGTGTATCAGTCACCTCGTCCCCCCCTCCTCCCCACCAACCCGAATCCTTATCAATACTTCATCTAAATTGATTTAGATTTTTCTTTAAAGTTGAGAGAGTGTGCTATGTCGAGCCTGTCATACAGCATGTCAGTAATACACTCTGGATTGATCTTTTATTTTGTAATAATTGGGAAAATTGAAAGGGAGTGAGATAAGCAAAGCAGTGTTTCTCAGAGGCTTTATCTAGCATACGGAACGGCTCCAGTCAGCTCACATGTGGTAAGAGTTAGAGGAGTGAACCCATGCAGCCTACTGAACACTGACTGAAACATACAAGTGTTCCTGCAGGGGATTGGGGGGGGGGGCTGAAATTGAGAAATGTGATATGGGGGAGCTTTGGAAGAAAAACAAAGTTATTTAAGCCGCAAGCCTTTCCTCCGATTATAATAGTATCAAGCTTTTATTGAATTAAACATGTTTAACGTAGAGGCAACATGAATGCCTCGTGTGAGTGTGGATTCAACTGAATCTCTTGAGATAGTCATTGTTCGTATTTTCATGCAAAACGTGACTTAACTTGTGTGGGTGTGCATTTATGAACATGTTAGAAGAGTTTGTTTCCCCCCCTTATGCAGAAGGATCTCCATGCAGTGCCGCTTTCCTGTTATTTGTTGACATTTTTTAAAGTGTTATCAGCGAGCCCTTTCTTTGGCACTCCATTTCTTTCTCACTCTATATCTAATAATCTTGTCATTTTCCACCACATTTCCTCTACTAAGCAGTCAATTAGTGATGCAATACTTATCCGCCTTCAAAATCCCCTGAAAATTATGTCTAAAAAGGTTAATGTAATTTCAAAAGCATAAAGTGGATGGAATAGCTTGCTTGTAAGTGTGTCTTACTCATTAGAGTTCATCTCGACACCCACTATCCCAGACTGGAATCTGATGGAAAACAGACATTTTAGGAGTCAAACTCGTGTGAACTAGATAGCGTTTTCCCTATGCATAATTTATATTCAGAGAAACATTGATGTGGTTATCAAAAAAAAAAGAAAAAAAAAAGGGATTTAAACTGGGGATTGAAAAATCCTGCTTGGTTGTTCTCTTTTTTTCAGCAGAGCCAGAGTATCTGCAGCCATTATGTTCTTTGCCCCGTTTGTGACATTTATCAACATCGTATCTGACAATAAAAGTCAAAACGTTATGAGGATATATAATTGAAAGGTTATGAGGTAACACACTTGAAAAGCCATGTCTCATATCGTGTTCGAGAGTATCTATCAGCAGTGTGATATCACTTCTCTGGCTGTTACAGTTTACAGTAAAAGCTTTGGGTCCCTGTAGGCTCTGTGTCTGTATTTGGTATTTTTAAAACAGCACACTCGCTTTAACCTGGAAAGACTATGAATTCAGCTTCCATGAAGAAATTAATTTATTCCTTTCTGTTGGAGCAGATTGTAACTGTTGGCACATTCAATGCAATGTCAAGAGTGTCAGTCAGAGTCTTTAAGTAGTCCAGATTTGCAGATAGTATTAACTGCTATAGTTAGTAAACAAACCCAGGTTGTAAATATTTAAATCTTGCACGGTGACACCCTGCACCATTTCAATCACCTCATTTTGTGGAAGAGCACTTTTGGGAGTTCACACAGAGAGAATGTATTTAAATGTTTTTCAGATGGTGAATGCACTTTTGAGAGGTTAATTTTCGAACTGAGTTTAAAAAAACGGGAAGGCAAAGTTATTTTCACAGAAATTCATACTGTACCTCTCACAGGTCTCGCGACTTGAGCCCATTGAACAAAACCACATGAGCTGCCAGCTGCACATATTTACATCAAGTTTCCCCACAATCCACTTCTAAGGACCGTGCTTGCGGCCATCTCTCATAGAACCCATCTTGTGATTCGTGGCATACAGGAGGGATCCGAAGGACAAATATTCCGAGAACAGAGGCAGAGCCTGAATTTCCTCTTAATCTTTGGAGTCACTGGTTTATGTCTGAATGTGACAGGTCACAAAGCCTGGAACCAGGCTGATTCACTGCATCCAGCTCATGTTATCGTCAGCACTGATTCATCTCCAGTGTGCGCTTTTGTACTCTTCGTGAATGCCCATTGGTTCAAGGGTACAACCTATTATGCACTGCCAGCAAGAGAATAAATATTTTCATCCTCCGGTCTCGCATGTATATCCAAACGGTGGTGATAAAGGCAGAACATTTGTGATAGTTTTATATAGCTTCAGACTAAAAGTGATAGTGAAACAAATTTGTATTTGGACACATTCTAAATGCATCTTGAACCTTTGACTCATTGTAGCCCTCTCTCACCTCCTCCGTCACTGGAGAACAGCGATAAGATGATTCATTTGTGTTTACTTTTCAACATTATTCATGGTCAAAGAGGTGTTTGGTAGTTTTGTTCACTGTGCAGCCCCAATATGTCTGTTCTGAAGGCTTTAGAGCCATATGCTTTGATTTGACAAACATTTAGTAGTAGTAGTAGTAGTAGTAGTAGTAGTAGTAATGTAGCTTTTTTATTATATGGACAAAAAGTTTAGTTACTATTCAAAGAAAACATTATAATGAGAACACTGCATCTAAACGGGGTCGTATTTACCATGTACACGAGAAGAGTCCATATGAACTCGTGGTATTCACGACGTCGGAACTCGAAATTTCACAAGTTGTGACGCGTTTGCTGACGTTTATGGAAATGGCAGGGGCCATAGAAAATGTTTCGTTGTAAGTTAAGCTGATATATTGTAATTTTAGTCATGTAGAGTTTGTTTTTATATCTTAGATAATAGCCTACGTCTGATGAAAATGTTGATCTTCCCAACGTCCTCATCTTTTCCCTCTGTGCCTTTGTATGTCCTGTGTGATGTTTCCCCGCTGTTAGCTTGCTAAATTATTAGCCTCTGTGGCTTCTAGACACCGTCCATGTAGACGTTTTTAATGGCTTAACTTCTTAAACGCCATGCATACAGTGCACACGACTTCCCATGTTGTAACCACGAGCTCACAAGTTCCATTTCTATGCCGCATTAGTCAGCTCATTACATCATATGTTACATGTGAGATGAATTCGTAACCTGGTTTGTTGTGCGGGGCATGGGTGGTGCTGAAAGGAAAAAGTGTTATCCAGATACAGATGTTTTCCTGACTATATTTTTTGGTTTGAAGAGACTGGCTTCCTAACGAGTTCCCTGATGTGTGCAAGAGGATGAAAGCGGTGACACCTCCAGTCGTCCTGCAGTAGCACGAAATCAAATTCAGACTGTCAAAGACAGTGTTATTTATCAGTTCTGTGTGCATATGTCACCTTATTAGTATAATTTTGTATCAGATTACACAGAAACTTCAAAAAGAAGTCCCATTTTGATCTCATGCTCACTGCAGTGAGTTGTTGAAGCAGGCACACTGAGAGTTGCTCTCTCCTCAACAGAGCAAAAAGGGGGTGCTGTGTCTCCGGTTTGAATCTCTGCCAGCCAGACCTTTACTGGATTTGATTCCCCTCCTCTCTCTCTCTCTGCTCATTTCCTGTCAATCACCACTGCAGCTGTCAAACGAAGGCATAAAACCACCCTAAAAATAATCTTTAAAAAAAATAGAAATACAGCAATCCTGACCTGTGTAACATCCATGAGACCTATAAACTGATGTGGGGCCACAGCCCATCCCAGATAAATTAGTTACCAAATTAGCCCACAGTGGATGTGTGATTGATGTGACCCCGGGTCCGACCTGTGACCCTTTAAGCCTGAGGCTGTTGTGGGGACTGGTGCTGTAGATATGATGTCTACCGCTCATCAGCCAACAGCCAATCAGAAGGAAAGAGTCGGCATCAGCCCCAGCCTGGCTCACCTCATGCTGAAACAGCATGATGGTGCTTTTATTAGCTTTTAACGGATTATAATTGTGTGCTAAGTACTCGTCTGTCCGTCACACAGATGGAAGTTGAACCTTAATCCTCATTCTGGAAGCTTTCCTGCAGTTTTAGGTGGAGAGGTTTTCATGCTCGCTTTTTTTTGTCTTTGCATGAAACTTCCAAATCCTCTTTTCCCTCACAAAGCCTTTGAGAGTCCAGCAAATGTCTCCTGTCACCTGGATAGCTGGGCATTATTATAACAGGCCATAACCTGGGATGTTTTAACGACACTGTCCAAAGCACTTCAACTGTCGACTTTGAAAATGTGTTACAGATGTGTGATTTTTTTTTTTCCTCTGGAATGTTGGCAAACCAATCCACTAAGCGCAAAAGCTGAACAACTCTGAAGTGTAAAACATGTGAGACGATTTATTATTCCTACAAAACACACAGTCTCACATATGGGCTCTAGCCTCGCGCCGATGGGACAGCCACAGCTCCTTACACTCAATCTGAGCCTCTCGTATAAACCAGCTAATTAGAGTTAGTTTGACTACACTTAAGCTCATGAAAAGCATATCATGGACGTTTATCCAATGCTTAATTGACACTGTGAAGGAATACATATTCATAAACACACACACTGGCTGCTTAAAGCGGCCTCATACGGAATGTCAAATTTAATTGGGTGTGCTGAAAGATAGATGTGCCTGCTGATTTGAAGTGTTGTATATCCTATGGTAGTTTTGTTCATTCATATTCATACAGTTGCCACAATTACTAAACTATGCCAATTATAGCATACCATAGAGGAAAGTTGAATTTCAATGGGTAAAGGAAATGTAAATTTGTGTTATTCTAGGTAGTGACAATTCATGCTGCCTCAGAACTAATGTATTTTCATGTTAATGACATAGTTGGGTTTCTTTCTTTCTCTGTGTTCAGACTACATATGCAGCCCCCCACAGCACCTGCTGCATATAACATGGCACAGGTTATTTTTTTTATCCTTTTTTGAGGGGTTTTACAAATAACACATCACCTATTTCTTTGTCAACTTTTTTTTCTACCTGTTTTACTTTTTAATTGTGAAATGTTTAAGTAAACAAAGATTTCTGAATCGCTGCTGAGCATCACAGAGGAAGAATATGATATTGCAGTTTTAAAGATCAATCGGAAGATACATTCCCTCCTGATGGCTGCCCCCTTGTTCACAAAAGCTCAGTTTCAATTTTCAATAAACTCGTGCTGCAAAAACAAGAGGACTTCAATATGTCACAATGAATTTTAATTAGAAAAAATACAGTGAAAAACAAAGGGATGTTATCCACAAAAACCCATTAAAGCTCAATCAAATGAAATAAGCAAGTGGCAGAAATGAAAGTGCTGTCAGACTCGGCACCTTATCTGGGTAAGTGAAAGCAGGAGAGATATACCTCTCGGGTCTGTGTTCCCCCTCTGCTGCTGTGATCTTTTCTCAGCTGCTTTTTCAATATGTCTCGGTGATAAAAGAGTGACCCGCTCTCTTCCTGTGAGCGCAGCATGGGCTGCAACGGCAAACCTGTGCGTTGACCCTGTCGACCCACGGGCACCGCAAAGCAGGAATTTAAGTCTGTAATTGAAATTCTCACACACTGCCATCTGCCTTGATTTTTAGATGTACCTAACCCCACCCAACAATCTCCCTCCTCTAAATCAACATCGTTTGGCCATGGGCCAAAACAAAGCTAGGACCCACCGACAGAGACCGCACATGAATTAAACATTTTTTTTTCTGCGCACAGGACAGCATGTTACTGCTGTGTGTGCACCGTCGTCAACACGCACCTCGGTATGTTTAGGTCGCAAAGACAGTAGGACACTGAGACAATCTATGTCAGAACATAGCCACAGCCACATCCCTGTGGAGAGAGACGTATCACAGCACACTGCTCTTACACTGAGCTATAAATGTCTGAGAGAACTATGCTGCCATTATTTTGTGCCTGTTGGAGTTCCACTGTTTATTTAACCTACTTAGGTTTTCTAGAAACTTCTATTTTTAATCATTAAAATGGAATTACATTGTGTCCCCGTCTTGCAAGAATTAACAATGAGATTGAAGTGGAGATGAGTAGATGAGATAGAGCAAGCAAAACAAAACCATTCCAGGAGAGAAAGGATATTCAACTGGAGATACATCTGTGGAGATAATTCCATTTTCCCAGCACACACAGATAAAGCAAGACGGTGTTTAGAGTACAAACGTGTCATAGCCCTCTCATTAGCCTGCCATGGTTCCAGTAAGTATCTTAATTAGATTATTGGAGGAATTATGGGGAACCGGTGGCTCTGTTTGCCTTGGGCTTCTTTACTTTTGGTTACAGACGGTTTCCAGCTAATTGTTTTGTTTTGTTGCTAAATCGGAGCTCCCTGATATGATAAGGCCTCCTCTGTGGTCAGCCGTGGCTTGAAAACACAAATTATTTTCTGTTCTGTTTGATTTATTCATATGAATGCGCTGTTTCTATTTTGAAGGAAGTTGAAGGAATTTAGAAAGAGTACAGCCAGGCTCGGTTGCAGTGGAACCAAACAATATTTCACAGCACACCAGGATATTAGCCTGGGGGCTGACAGAGGAGGCGCTACTTAGGATGCACCACACATGTAAGAGAGATAATTTTTAGTCTGTATGGTTACCAATTTATTGTTGCCTCGGATTTCAGTCTTTTGCTGCAGCCCCTCATTGTCTGTCATCATTTCAGCTTCAGTTTTCTGAGAAATATTCCGAAAAGATGAAAATTGGAAGCTAAAAGGTCATGCTCTTAGTTTAGACACTCAGGTTAATAACCCTTTATAACAAGGACTTCCATCTGACTTGAGTAACAACCTTGCTGTCAGCACTTTGTAAGTATCTCGTTCATGCATGTTTAAAGATGTGTAAAGTAAGGAGGTGGAATTTGTACTGTACTAAACTATTTTGAAAAATAATTTCTGTCTTAATAGAATAAGTCAGACAAAATGTCACTTTTAGAGGATCTAGAGTTGTATTCATACATTTTAGAGATAAATATTATTGCAGCTATAACGATCCGTGATGGTTAAAAAAAAAAAAAAAAACTGACAGCCCCATTGTAATCAGTGACCAGCCTGTACTAACTCAACCTCGCGTTTCATATGTCCAAGCACAGACATATCACAGAGTGATTAAACTTTCAGTGGCTCCTGAATACCATTTTCACCTCTCAGTGCAGCCAAGCGATAGGCTTCCTTTTCAGAGATCCCTCTGGCCAATCGTGCCTAAAAAGCCTTTCAAAGTGCCGAGTGGAGGAGCACTTGAGTTTGAGGAAGGGGTTATGTTCTGCGTGCAGCAGGTAGAACAGAGTGGTGTGGAGAGTGGTGATAAATATGGTTCTTTTAATACAATAGCTTTGTAGGTCACTCTGTGGAGAGGCGAGGTGCGCTCGCTCAGCCAGCTTCCCCTGCAGAGCCTGCACAGCCCATAGACATAGGAACACGCAACCTTTATAGAGGGATTTCAAAAGGTCAAACCACAGGCGTGCAGAATGGTAATATAGGAGTGCGTTTCCAGAGGTCACAGGGTCAATGTGGGCTTTATTCCTCTGCGTCCCTCTCCTCCTCGAGATGACTGTATGGAGGATGCTAAGACGGCCAATGCTGAGTTTTATTGTGAAACTTAACAGCAACATTGTTGATTGCATTGAAGGACCAGTGTGTTGGATTTAGGACCGTCTAGCAGCCAACCAACTGAATTTCCCCCCTGTTACATTGTGGGAAGGTTGAGGTTAGGGTTCGGGGTAGAAGTAGAGACCAATAAAATTAGTTTGGGGCATGGTAAAGGCAAAAGATTCATCCACCATCCAGGAAAAGCATCTCGCCCCGCCCCCGCCCCCAACCCCTCCTCCAAGCATGTAAGGGAGGGGTCTCCAACCTGTCGATCCCGGTTCTGAGTAGATAGCTTCTCAGTAGTGTGAGCTTCATCAGTTGAAAATGTAAGGATGTGCAAACAGAAAATAGATAGCATGCTGTTGAATTTGAACTGTTGTGATACAAAACTGTTTGAACTGTTCTTCAAAAGAAGCTTATTCGGCCTGTTTGGGTGGAGCTCAGCTATGTTGAGAAATGTTACTAAACATGAGTAGCCCACAGACACTTTCATTTTGTCAAAGTAGCTCTCAGAGGAAAAAAGGTTGGAGGCCCCTGGTGTAAGAGAGTCTATGGTGGTTGGGAAACCAAAAATAAGAAAGGATCCCTCCAGAACCACTGATTGGTTTGTTCATTCAGGGCTACTGTAGAAAAGAGGACCTGCTCCCTCTGTAGCTTTGAAGAGCTCATTCTAATGAAAACATAATTATGAACATTATATATCCATTTCGGCTAATAGAGCCCCCTAAATTGTACACACTGGTCCTTTAAATTCTGTATCTGGAAAGTGTTTTTTTCCCTCTCTGGTGCTGGGTTGGTTGACCCACTTCTGAGGATGTGGCAGTGATGAGAAAGTGAGTGTGTCCACCTGGACCTGGTTAGAGGTGTGGTTAAGACAGGCTTACTGGGGGCCAGTCTGTCCCAACACACTATCTGGTGCTTTTCTTCACTCCCTCAAAGGCTGCTCGTCTTCACAGCTCAGGATGCTGCTTTAAGTGGCCATTTGCCATATAAAGACAAATAGAATTTCATTATTTAGCCCCTGGTTTATCCGCTGGTTGTTCCTTCTGGATCTCGAGGTATTATGTTAGCTTGTGCTTTCCTCTTGATGGAGCAGGGAGGATTTCCTTAAGAATAAACCAGCTGGATTTCCGCCACATGACGGAGTGGGTGCTCTCAGTCCCATGTGATATCGCCGCATGCTTAGCGACTCTTCTTCCATTGATCTAATTAGTCCCTTGACACTTCTTTAACGGTCTGTATTTATCAGGAGCATTAATTAGTACCTAGACTGGATATACTACTTTGAAAGCAGTGGACATCCTTGTTTATTAAAGTATTAACAATAGGGGGAAAATACTCCTTCTTATCCCCTGGTATTAGTCACTTAGTTAGCCTGCTCATTCATCATACCCTTTCTCCAGTGTGTTTTCTTCTCCTACTTATCCTTGTTTGTCTTTTTCTAAGTGCACATATAAAGTGATGTTGGATTAGCATAATTAATTACAGCAGCACTCTGTGCCCCATGTTACACAGTTGTTGCATTAACAAAGTGTCACCCATCTCTAGTGGATAGTTACAGAGGAGGCTGGGAGACAACTAGCTCTGGCTTTGGTTCCACTCCAGTTTAAGGAAGATTACAAGAGACAGTGTGGAAACAGTTTGCTCGAAATGGGGAGGTCATTGATTTTCCAAGCGACAAACAGGAAGTCAGTCGATTGGAGACTTCCACTGGGTAGTTGTTGAAAACTGAAGGAGACTTAGGAGGCAGTGAAACACAAGTGTGTGTAGCTCTGCTGTTTGACCCTCCATCATGCGCGACACAGACTACCTCAGCACCTTCAGCTAATTTGGTTGCTGCATGGAAATAAGCATCTTCTGCTCCACAGCTCTGTTCCTTCTAACAAGAACACCTCGCTTTAATGCAGTTCACAATGTACGGCCATCGTGTGTCTTGAGAATGACCTCCTGAAACTCCCAACATGACAAAAACAATACTGAGTCAGAGAATGGTGGCTGATATTGTCAGCTCTCTCAGTCCAAATGTGCAGCAGCTGACATCTCCTGTGTTTATGCATTTTAAATTAGCCCAAGGTGTTCCCACTAAAATCAACAACTCACTGGATACACTTACATTTGTGATGGTTTTATTTGATCTGCCAACAAGTGAAACGGTTTGATTCATATTCAAGAGTTGAACAGAG
This sequence comes from Brachyistius frenatus, assembly GCF_029030835.1. Taxonomy (NCBI): domain Eukaryota; kingdom Metazoa; phylum Chordata; class Actinopteri; family Embiotocidae; genus Brachyistius; species Brachyistius frenatus. Next base: position 6,809,102 of record NW_027210607.1, read on the forward strand.
CTTTCTTCCACTAACCATGCTAATTAGACCCACTTTAGCAATTTTATTATTACTCGGGGGGGGGGGGGGCTCTTTTGAATGCTGTTCTTGTTGTGGATTGGTGTTTGAAAGGCACAGTGCTATCTATTTTAGTAACACTGCACACACATGAACTCTCTGATCAGACAGACAGAATTGTGTTTCAAGTTTTTCTCTTTGATTAGTTTTCTTGTAAACCTGGGTATCCATCATCATATGAAGGTGTGTATGCACAGTATAGGTACAATTTATATATCCAAATGTAAATTACTATCCAAACTTTAGGTTTATGGGACAAGGTTGACACTAACACGTATGAATGCAAAACAGACACCTTCTTGCTCCTAAGTGGCCTTGTGGGTTATTAGTATGTTGCTCCTGAGGTGCAGCACAGCACGCAAATACACATAAACTACACTGACACTAATATAGATATATTACTCTCTGAGAGAAATCATGCAAATCCCTCCTCCTCACGCTGCTCCGTTCTGACTGTACTCGACCACAGACAATGACAAAACCCTCTGAGTTATTCAGATGAATTTGAAGAGACTTTTACACTGTATTTTGCATTACTCTCTTCTAAATTGCAGGTAATGTAGGTCATGTGTCTTTCTCATTCATGTTTTATTGTCATTGTTCTCAGAAGCTTTTTGAGTTTGATAGTATTCTTTTATGAGTAGTAAGGTATTCAGCTTGACAGCACTCGGTATCAGAGTTTACAGAGAAGAGGCCCGACAGCCACAAGAATAGCACACGAGGCAGATTGAACAAGCAAAAGTGAGCTTTACTTACAAAAGGTGGGTTGCAAGATTACCAAAAAAATAAAGAAATAATGGAACAAAGCACATTGAGAAGACTGAGACAAAATAAAAAATACAAGCAGTCAAAAACGCAATCAGAATCCATGCAGGCAAGTAAAAGAAGAGAGCGCTGAAAAGCTGAGGCACAGAGACGATCTAGCGAAAAGCAAGTGATGGATTGGAGATATATTTATACTGCATGGTTAATAACCAGAGTGGAATCAGGTGAGCAGGAGATCAGGTGATGCAGCAGGTGGTAGTGGCTTGTCTGAAAAGGCAAGAGAAGGGATAATAGGAACACAAAACACATCATAAAGGATGGCTAAATGAAAGGGCAGAAAACCAAAACCTTCTTAAAATAAAACTGCTCGCATAGAAGGGCTTGTCTAATTAGAAGTCTTTTTCCTCCCACTACAAAACATAATCCTGATCTAGATGATTTTCCAATTTTTGATCTTTGTTGCACCTAGTATTAACAACAAAAAGGCTAATCAGATTATATTTGGAAAAAGCAAATCAGCTGCAAATCCAATTCAGGTTGAGATGAGGGATGATCTAAAGGCTGCCAGTGATACAATACATTAACATCCGACTATAAATGTCAAAAATCTTCCAGTGGCGTGTAAATACAATTATGCTTTCACATGCAAATTGAGCAGGTCACTGGAAAAACTCACAGAGAGGGAAGAAGCAAATAGGTAATGAAAAAATATTGTCAGGGAAAATGTATTTATTTTTTCAATTATTTGGCTACTTTCATCTGAGCGCTTCCTTGTCTTTCTGGTGTCAAAATACATCAAACAAAGCAGGACACTTATCAAACAGTAACCACAGTTGCATAGTGGAGCTAAGAAGTAAAGCCTTCAGCAAATTATATTAAGTTAAACAAAAGATATATCAGATTTCATTGAGTTTTTATCTCAGATTTACTGTAAATGGAGTCCAGATATCCAGATGTGAGATGTGCGTGTTAAGTCCAGCTGTAAAGGTAACCGTTGTGTCATGATGAAACAGCCTACAACTGGGCCTTTGAGTGACTCGATCCACAATTAATTACACAGCTGTTAGCCATAAAGAAAAAAGACTTCAGAGTGGGTGACTCTCATTTACACAAATCTGTATGGTTTAACTCCGCTTTAGTTGATTAACCTGGTCTAAACCTCGTGAGCCACTTACATGTACAATGTCTAATCAGCGTCCTATGTCTACAGCAAACACCTTCAGGCACCCCCTATCAGTCTGCTGCTGCCAACACAGAGAAAACCAAATCCATAAACTGTTATCTCAATCCCTGACTGTGTTTTGGGCTCTTTCTGTGAGAACTGTATTAAGTTTACAACATCAGCATATGTGTCCACATGTTGGCATTATTTTATAGTAGTGTTACTTCCTTCTAACATGCTGTAGATTCCAGTGAATATTCCCATACGTTGTCTCTATTTACTAATGATTTATACTTCTCGTAATGTTTAACTGTTTTCTCTACTTCGGTTGTAATCCTAACTTGCCTTTCCCTCAATAAGCACTTTACCCTCTGCCAGAATGTCACTTTAAATAAAAACACTGTCTACAATTCACGTTGACCGAAGAATGTTAATTTGCTTCGTGCATCTGACAAAGTCCAGATCAGATCTTCATTCCACTCTGTAAGTTATGTCAAACAGCACCTCTGCTCTCGGGCTTTCTATCCTGTTTGATGTCACCCACACAGAGCATGTGGTATTGCTCTTAGGATCAGTTTTTTTTTTAGTTTTTTTATTTCCTGCCATTACACTCATCCCGTGTACTGTTCAGCAGTGTGTAAATCTGCCATAACCTCGCGGTGGCTATCATAGCATTTTAATGTGAAAAGGATCACCTTTTCATAGTAACGTGTTCATTTACATTTTTCTTTTAAAAGTTCAGGATAGATGCCAACAGATAACTAAAACCTCCAGTAAATACTCCTATGACATCACAGGATGGTTTAGGTAACAAAATTAGAGAATTTACATTTTATGTGACGTGGCAAACGCCAAAGAGAAAAAAAATCAAGTCCATTTCTAAACTAGAGATGAAATAACCAAGTATTGAGTACTCCTCAGACTGTATGGCTGTTTGGATACGAAAGCCAAAAGGTCTTTAATTAACCTTTTCTTTAAGGGTTCATCTTGTAAAGCAGACGTTGTGCAGGAAAAAAAAATACTATTTCTGGGTAAAAATTGTATTGGCATCTTGAATGAGCTCTTTTAAAAAGTAGCACAGGGGTAATAGCTTCAGCAAAAAGAAAATGTATGTGAAGCGGAGTACTTTCTAATGAATGTTCCTCCTGACCTTATGGCGTTAAGATCCACTGGATAAAAAAAACTTGGGTAAAACCTTAAGAGAACTGACAAAATTATTAACATTTCTCTACAGTGGTGTAAAACACAGCCCACACACTATCTCACTCATCTGCATTATCATGTTCAAGTACTTACTGGGTTACAAGGCTGGAGAGAACGGTTTATAAGCATGGACAGGACGTAGTCTCTGCTCGTGGCTGAAGCACATCCACTCTCCTGAAGAAATGCGGATATGGTTGTGAGATAAACTTCAGATCACCAGTGCCTCCACAGTGCCTCTCCATTGCCCCTGTGGTGTTTAGGTACATTCGTGGCAGCCACATCCAGGCTTGTATGCAGCTCAGGGAATTTTGCCTTGTGCAGCGGTGATTGGATTCCTATTCGTCTGGCAGCTTTTGTATAATACTGGAGAGGACCTGGCTGGATCACACCACATATTTCCTCCAAGGAAACCCCCTCAGAACCAGACAGCAAACACACAGCTGAAAAGGAGAAACCGGACATGCCAAACCATCACTTAGAGACACACAGTGGCCACCGCGAATCATGCATACACTCGAGGGATGACATCCGAAAGTATTTATCTGAGAAACGGAAAGAATATATTTGCATTGTTATATTTTCCTTAGTGCATGTCAGTGGATTTCATTTAAGATTATGTTTTCCCTGCAGTTCCTGCTGCTGGACCCAAAAGGGTTTGCCCTTGTTGTGTGAAAACTGTATCTATCTGACAAGAAACACACTTTGTGTTATGACTTCATCAACATGAGCTGGGCAGATCAGGTTTAGTTTACAGGATGTCTATACCTGGCCGCACATATCAACCTCCCTCTGTGGGAGCTGAGTTGGCTCTTATTGGCCTCCTCCCAGTAACTGAGCATGTATTGACTGAAGGAAAAAAATTAAATATCAGGGGATTTGACAACCAAGCAGGATAACCAGTGCACAGTCATGGAGAGCAGATGAGCAGACACGGGCTGACATGTCCATATAAAGCTCCAGTCCATCGACTTAACATGTAATACTGCCTGGTGTCAAATGCTGGTCATTGCTCAAAAGGAGCTCGTCAGGAGGGATGAACTCATGTAGAGAGTGACTGAGATCCAAGCAAGCAAAACATATTTTTGGGGAATAGTACACTTTATGTGCCTTCTGCTTTGACAAGAATGTATTTTTATAATCTGAGAAATAATTACATTTCAAGATTTATGGAGAAGTTGTACTTTTTTCTACTTAATGTGTTTGACCTGTGAAGGTCTTGATCACTAGTAGCACTGTGGAGCAATGTTTTGATGAGGGGGTCCCCATATTGCTTGTATGTCAACTTGTACCAGCAAGTGTACATTGAGCATTTGGTGACATGCCATTCTTCCTGTCAAATAGGACATAATGTATATTAGGAGTTAATGGGTGGTAAAAGGTAGCAGTGAACCAACAAAACAGCAGAAAAGGTTCTTTTTTAGAAGATTCAAAGAAACGTTTTATGAGGTAGCAAATACAGTTAGCATGTTATCCCCTTCTGGAATTATTATATTATTATTATATAGTAATTAATTTTATTATAAGTTATGCATTTTCTGAGAGAGAAATTTAATATAAACAAACTATGCTTGTTAAAAACTCTTCAGAGTACCTTTAGGTGTTGTGTGGTGTTCGGGTCTGTGGGACCCGTTTTCATTTTTTATCAAAAGAAAAATGATATGATTAATTGTTTTTTCAAACTGAGACTCATTGGCCTTGGCTCATTTTCTGCGAAGAACATGTGTCAGAACACATTTTCAATGACCACACACCGTACACCCCCCTACAGATTTATATTACGTACAGGATGTTACACTAATAACAATAACTAATAAAAAGTGTGGAAATTGTAGGTCCTGTATACCTTCACTCTCCTTATCCTTCCTTATCACAACTGATCAAGATGGCCAAAAGATTCTCTGCTCAGAGGGCGTTGCAATTGATTTTAGAAGAGAGAGAAGCGTTGGATGAAGATGTAGAGCAAGAGGTTTCAGAATGTGAGCATCACATTTCTGAAAAGTCAGAGTCTCTGCTAGTGACTTTGAAGAAGAGGATGAGATTGAGCATCAGCTAGTTCCAAAACAAAGACGACCCACAGGACCAGCTCGTCAGCAGCCAGCTCCAGGACCAGAACAAGTCTGTCATCAGCTAGCAAGTGAAGAAGTATGGATGTCAAAAAATTGTGAAATTGAATGGTCTTCTTGCCCAAGAAATGAGCCACCCCGAATGGCTGCCAATGTGATAAGGATGCAACCAGGGCCAACACGGACGGCAGTTTCTCATGTGCAGGACATCAAGTCTTCTTTTGATCTTTTCATCCCAGATTCCATTCAAAACATTATTCTGGATTGCACTAATTTAGAAGGAAGGCAAGTTTTTGGAGAGAGTTGGAAGGAGATGGACCAAACTAACTAATAAAGATGGCCAAAAGATTCTCTGCTCAGAGAGCCTTGCAATTGATTTTTAGAAAAGAGAGAAGCATTGGATGAAGACATGCCTACTTTGGGGGCTTTATGCTTGCTGGAGTTTTCAGGTCCAAAGGAGAATCCACAGAGTCCCTGTGGGATGCAGAAACTGGCAGAGAACTTTTCCATGCAACAATGTCTCTGGAAAACTTCCACATAATTTCCAGAGTTATCCGCTTTGATAACCGAGACGACAGACCAGCTCGACGGCAGAGAGACAAGCTAGCTGCCATCAGGACAGTGTGGGACAAGTGGGTGCACCGCCTCCCCCTGTTTTACAACCCTGGGTCTAATGTCACCATTGATGAGCAGCTGATACCATTTAGGGGCCGCTGCCCCTTTAGGCAGTCTATACCATCTAAACCTGCAAAATATGGTACAAAGATCTGGGCTGCCTGTGATGCCACTTCCTCATATGCTTGGAACTTACAAGTCTACACAGTGAAACCTGATGGAGGAGCCCCTGAGAAAAATCAAGGAATGAGAGTTGTCCTGGACATGACTCGGACTCAGTGGACACAAGATCACATGCGACAATTTTTTTTACCTCGTACAAGCTGGGACAGGAGCTCCGAAAGAGGAAGCTGACCATGGTGGGAACGATACGGATCAACAAATTTGAGCTCCCACCCCAACTGCAGACGACAAAGAACAGACCTTCCAAGTGTGTGTACATGGCTGACACATCCCTGGTATCCTATGTGCCAAAGAAAGGCAAGAATGTGGTACTCATGAGTACACTGCACACATTTTATTAAAAAAACAAACAAAAAACGAGTAGCACTTAAAATTGATAGATGTGATCTAACAAAGGTAAAGGGCAAATATTATCCATATATTCTGTTTATATTGCTTGTAATTGGGATGAAGTAGACATCTGTTGAGTAATTTAAAATAAAACTGTTTGATTGTGTTGAATTAAAAGCCCAAAAATGCAGCGGGTCCACCAGACCCACGAACACTGGCTGAATAACAAAAATATGAACAGGGGTTAAGAAGATGCAGATAAACTCAGTGATAACTTTCTCTTATCTCTTTATGTAGATTAGATACAGGCAACGGTATAGCCCATCTGTCTTATTTGATCAAGATCTCTTAAAGGAAACATTATTACATTTATCCATTAACTGATGTCTGATATTACAAGAATTTTAAAGAATCTGTTTTTTGCTCTGCAGACATCCATTAGCTGAGATGTTGAAAGATGTGTTAATTAAACTCTGCATTCCTCATTTTTAAATACTCACAGAAACATAAGAAAGGAATCAATGTGTTTTTCTGACTCAACCCCAAAAGGAAATTACTATATTGCTTATGTTAAATCTTCCACTCAACATGAACCTCATATATTTCTTGTACATTTGAACAAGTTCTCACAGCAGTCCTCCCTCCATCTTCACATTCACACACGTGCCAAATCAGCAGAGGTGGTTATATGCCAGTAGCTGTCCAGAGGTCAGATCATTACCAATGCAGTCATAGATCATAGATACAGCCCTCATATTAGTATTTCCTTCATCATTCCCCTCTGACCTCGTCCGCAGCTGCACTATCTCTCATCTTTATGATTAGAAAATGGCCCAATCCTTCTCCTTCACACCCGCATTTCTCCTGATGGACTCGACACTAGTATTCCATCATTATAATTATTTGACCATCCATATTAATTGACATATTTGTCAGTGGAGCCTATTGCACCATTGGTCACACTCCAAAGTGATGTTGTAGTATTGTGAACCGGAAATCTCTGGTGGGACTGACTTTCCCTCTGATCTCTACGAGGTAATTACAAGTCCTCTTGTTGGTGCGGAAAGATTTTCATTACTGTCACTGGTTATGTTCTACTAAACATTTAGTTGGAGTCAAGCGATGTCAGTCACTGTTCCTCTGGGAATTATTGACATTTTCCTTCACTTGGGTGAGACAAAGCTTGCTGAGGTAAAACGGCCTCTTTAGACTCTTCCTTATTGTGTTTTATGTTCTTATTGGCAAAACATACTGTGGAATAAAAAAAATCCATAAAGCCTCCTTCAACAAAATCATACTCTATATTAAAATAATATAAAATAAAATACACATGATGAATTTTGAGTTTTTTCCTGCTGTCTTTTTCCTTTTTTTTTTTTTTTTTTTTTTAAATCAGATAGCACAGCGCTTCTGCTGCTGGCAGCGGGAGTTGGCAGGAACGGCTCAAAGCCTGTGAAAGTCAAATGCTGTCTCTTTCAGTTTGAAAACAATTTTTGAAAATGTGAGCTAAAATGCTCGATGCCTCAAGCATGCTGTACTCCAATTTTCATCTACAGTGCCATGCAGCAGTTCCTACTGAATAATACAGTGGGAACTATTTATTCAGCTCTAATGTCTAAAATATGAGTCGGATGCAGCGTTTGCTGAATTAACATACAAATTGCTGATATATTATCTTATGGAATTTTCTAAATCTAGCAAGACAGTATTTTCTTGTCAAAATATTTTATATCCTGCACCGCTGACAGCCTCAGAGGCAGCGTGGTGATGTTTTACACTGATGAAATAACCAGGCAGCTTACCAGAATGTTATCACTTCTATTTAGTCACACTGTGCTGGCCACTCGTGCATAATTGTGTACATAAGCATTTATCAAAAATCTGTGGTCCATGTTGCAGTATTAAGCAGACTCTATTGACTGTCCTATTGGCCTGATTATGATATGGTGGGCATCTAATGTTTATCAGCTTTGGGAAGTAAGAATTTGAGCTCAGCACTTTCTTCCCGGCTTTGGTCATAACCATGCCTCCTCAAAGCCCAAAGTCAGACCCGTCCTTTGATGTATGGATGGAGGCGTTTTGTTCAAAGGGATAACCTTTTCTGGGCACTTCTTTTGAAATGATAATTCACCGGCTTGCTGCAGGCGGAGCCGGAGCTCTCTCGGCAGAGAGGTCAATCAAAGTCAAATGGAGGGGCCGCTCACAGCTTCACCTGAGTAGCCGGTGCCACAGCCTATCAGCCGCTGTCAGCCATGCCACCAACCTAATCTTTACTTTTGGTGAGAGGAGAGGACAAGAGGGATGTACAGTGACAAGCAGGTCTAAAGCAGCAGAACGTGAGTCGAGGAGCTGTGCTGTCATGGTCGTGAAGGATCCAGGGATGTTTATGTGTGGTTGAGTATTTACACAGCCTTGACTGTAGATGTCAGGCTGAGGTTTTCCTCTGCTTTTCCAAGCTGCAGGCTCTGTGTACCAGTGGTGAGGGGGGACGCAGCTGCGTGTAATTACGTCAGTAATAAAGCATGGATATGGTCCACCTGCCGCAGAATGAACCCTCTATCCAATCCAGCGCTTCTGACAACAAAGGAGATGAGTGCTCGCTGATTATGGCTCTGATGATGCAGCTAGAAGGTTGTGTTTTATGGGGGATATTTCTGGCTCAGGAATAACTCGCTGGAATTATTCAATCTGTCCTGAACAATGACATGGACTATCAGTGTATGATCACAGACACAACACTCATATGTCACATGCAGTATGTTATGTCAGAGATGAATGAATCATAAACAAAACAAACATACCTTTGCTGTGAGTGTATGATGTATGCAGTTCATTATGACAGCCACTGTGATGGATTGGTGACCTGCCAGATTCCCTTTCATCCAGTCAATGCTATTGTTCACTAACTACAACCTGGAACACAGGCAAATGAAATGAATGGAAGAGTTGTTTCAGCTGATAATCATAACGTATATCAGTCTCCTGTCACTGTTGTCCATCTGGATGTAACCATTAAGGATGGGACATCAGCCGGTGCCGCGGTAACGAGGCAGCACAGGACACACAGACACAGATCTCCCTTGGGTTTGGGCTCCAGCTGGAGCAGACATGCTAGGGCAACCTGTCCCTATTATTGTTTGTGACAGAATCAAGAAGGAAATGCAAGTAGCAAAAGTGCGTGTTTGGAGTCTGCACGTCAGATTCTGCTGGCAGTGCCCCCGATGTAATTATGAGCATGGGTGGCCAGCTATGACAGCTCATCTGTTAGCCAGCCAGGAGGAGTCTGGGGCACCTGGTGAGCCCTGCGCCAGAATGACGAGCCACAGATACACACAAATTAAAAATCACGTGCAGATTTTCATGAAACAAGAGATGTGATGAAAGGACCATTTCACATTGTTTCATGCTGCTCATTAACACGGTGGTACATACAGTACATCTGCTGCAAACTGACAGAGCTAGCCACGCCCATATCTGCTTTCTCTGCATTTCATGTCATGCTAATGAGTTACAAATGCTTAGGTTGAACCATTTCAATCATTTTAATTAGTCTCATTTTATCATCATATATTCAGAGCTCATTTACAGCTAACAGCCATAGGTTTTGACTTGATTAGTCCAGCTGAAGATCTGCAGAGGATTTAAATGAAATAACTGAGATGGGATCGTTAACCTGCATCATTAAATATTTCACAGAACAGCATTACTGTTGACAAATACTCTCTGCACTGTGAATTCATGTCTTTTATGGTTTACTAGAAAATACAATGTGTCCTCACGGCACTGTTGAACCTCAGATAAGAGTCTCAACTTCTTCTGTTGAAGTCATCAAGAATGAAATAATGAATTGGAAATAATCCAAATATCACTTAGATTTCTTATTAATTAAAGCAGTGCTTAAGTTCTTTTGAAAATCATGTCAATAAGCTGATGCACAATGTCTAAATAATGCTGTTTTTACATTTGTATGTAAAATGTTTGAAGAAAATTCACTGTTTCTGTCAAACACCTTTGAGTCCATTGAACTCTTTGCTTTCACGTACTTGGCTTGATTCCAGAGCAGCAGTTCAAGCCAACTCCACAGTCTCACACCTTATTGTGCAGAACACGTTTCTGTCAATACGACCATCCCTCCGATATGGAACCAGGGGACCTAATCATTTTGAGCTCACCCTTTGACAAAGCCACTCCAATCAGGGATGAGTAATGACTGGGCAGGTTAGCATGCAGTGATCCCAGCTTTCTAATTAGTCTTCCATTAACTTTTTCAACCTTGGTGACTGCGGGATGCACACTTAACACACACACACATACACATATACACTTCGCAGCCTCAGATCAAAGTATTGGGCCTCCTCTCCAAAATTGAAAATCTAATATGAAGTATTTAGTAACATTTTCTTCACTGAAGAGCTCATTTGAATCATCAAAATGTTTACCCCCATTGGCCAGAAGAGTTTTTTTTTTTTTTTACTTGTGGTACCAATTTATACCTTCCAAAGTAATAACAGTCATATCGTACTATTCCACTCTGTGCATCATCTTGTCTCATGTTTTGTTTGTAAATCCTACAAAAAGACATCAATATACAGCAAGTATGAGTCATCACTAGTCCATGTGATATTACTAGTGCGAGTGTATATGATTAAAAATGTCTGGTGCATGTGATCTTGGTTCAGATTAGTATTCAGGAAAATGATCTCGTGATTTTCATGGATTCTGCTCATATAATTCTATAGTGCAGTAACTGGTCTCTGGTTGACTTTGAAAGACTTGTGTTTTTTAAGTACAGACTGGTGGAATTTACTTTTACAAAGAGAAAGTCACCGATCGCCTTCTTTGTTGTGTTTGATTCTTTTTACATTCTTGGCCAACAGTGTTTGTTTATATCCAGACAGAATGTCAATGTTCTCCACTGGCATTTCAGGTTTCATTGGGCATCCTGGTCTGGGTGATATCTGTCAAAGACCATATAATGTATTTTTGATCTGCGTAATAAAAGAAGCAGCCTGGTCCTTTTGGAGAATGTGGACAAGTTGTAACAGAAACTAGACAAAGAGACTGACAGAAAAGGAAGGAAAACCACAGAGAGTATACATGACATGGATACGAAAACGTCAGTTAACTCAGGGCAATATTTCCCCTTACTTTATCACAACAAATACAGCATAGGAGAAATGTAATCAGTGATATCTGTGTGTGCGCAAATGTGCACACACCAGCCTTTTTGTGCCGTGCAAAGCATGAATCCATGATTCATCCTGTTTCACAGTGGGCGGTCAGTTTTAGAATGAAGCATCACAAAAGAGTGATGGAAATTCCCGGGGAGCTTCTGTCCTGTGGCCTTCCAGCACCCAGTGGTATGCACTATCTTGGCATATTATCACTTTTTCTGTTTGTCAGCGAGCCCACGACTTCAAAGCAGACTTAAAGCTTTCTTTCATTTTCTGTCGGGGTTGAAGGGTTGTGAGAGTGAGTCTACATTTCATGAGCAAAGCCCCCCACCCCTTCCCCCCGAGACATCCAGCAAAATAAAATGTTACCATCCTGGATGCAGCTCCTAACATTTACTCCAAAGCACTGATCATAAACTATTAATAGATGTCTGTGTGTATGAGCACCAGAAGGGTGCCTCTTTGAATCAGATCATCGTGTTGGGGAGGGCCAGGAACAGGGCTGAAGCTGGTGAGCTCATTTTATTCCTCCAGAACATCACTATCCTGCAGGAAGGAGGATAGTGAGCGGATAGCTACCATTAAAGCGGTTGTGTAAAATTGCCATTATTCAGTCAAGCGATTATCTGCTGCTGTGGTGTGTAAAGCATCTCTGTGACTGTGACTGATGTCTGCATATCTAAAACTCTGAAGGGTGAAACTGATTGAGGTTACCTCTTTCTCTGCAATCTCACAAAAGATCCAAGTATGACTCTTTTTAGATACAATCTCACAGTATGGATAGTGTACAGGGCGAGTGGATAACTTTGTTAGAGCTATTTAAACCAGAACTGGTCCTTTTTTGTATAGTGAGCGACAGACAAGGAAAAACCTTGCTCAGTTAAAACAACAACAGCATCATGGATATTTATCTTTTGCCAAATTTGTGACACATGTATTCATCTTTTACATGCTTGATTTTTTTCATAAGCCCATGAAATCAGAGACTCTGATGGTCTCCAACTTTTTCTTTTGAGCATGATGGTCAAAGTAATTAAAGTATTCAATTTAGAAAGCAAATGATTTTTATTTTCCAAGAGAGCAAAAAACAAAATGCTTATCAAATTTAGACTGAGCCAACAAATAGAGGAAAAGTAACTCTAATATGCTAGAGGTTAATTAACATGTAATAATTTGTCATTTTGAACTGCTTGTCATGTATGACATCTAGGAGCTGGCGAGCTCATTCAAATATTTGTCTTGTCTTACGCTACCGTTTGTTCAGTTCATCAAACAGAGGAACCTCTCTGCTTTCTAATCCACGGCCTCTGCAATGCTAGTGGGTGGTGAAACAAAATACCTCTGAAATTACTCTCTTTAGCAACATCTTATGGCAGGCTTTTAAGTGCTGCATTAAGAATAAAGTTCAAACTCTGTGGTTGATGTTTGACACATTAAGAACTGTCCCCAAAAATATAACGCCAACTCTGCAACAGTTTTTTAGTGTGAAGCAACAGCTTTCAAATAATGCACCAATGGTTTCTCTGGTTTGAGGAATAGAAACAGGTCATCCCAAGTGTTACCTCACTTGTTTGTTAGATTTCAAGCTTTCTAATCAGAGGTGTGACTGGCATTAGTCATCAATGCACACTGAGCTATTTTAGGTTATGTTGTGCAAAAAGCCTCTGAAATAGCATTATATATGATTTCACCCTTATTGAATTTATTGAATGAAGACCTTTTTCACACAAACAAACTGCCGAAAACAGATTTTGTACTATGTCTTACAAGACTCAATGTTGTTAGCCTCTGTCTCTGATCAACATATAAAATGTTACAGTTGTTTAGTGTTGCCTATATTGACAGTGTGAAACTTGTCATTGACTTAACATACTGTTCATAACTGCACAGCAACAAAATTAGAGATCCAGCGTTTTAAAAAAAAAAAAAAAGGCACTAGGTGAGTGGTAACCGCAATCAGATATCAAATCAGTTAATAACTGTCTGACTTCAAAAACAGTGACTTACAGTGCTGTGCAAAAGTTTTAGGCACTCCAGACTCTCATCCATAATGTATCATCAGGGAGACGTCTGATCCCAAATTCATTCTGCTGCACTATAACAACCCCAACCATACAGCCAGAGTCATAAAGAAATATATTTAATGACAAGAAGAACAAGGAGTCTGAAACAGATGGTGTGTCCCTGACGTGAACTTTGTGATGTCAGTTTGGGATTACATAAGAGACAGCAGCAACTAAAATGGACTAAATCCACAGAATAGCTGTGGAAAGTTCTCCAACATGCTCTGAACAACCTACCGAACACATAACTATGCAGTATAGTGGGAGAACTGGGGCTGTTTTAAAGTGGTTACATTTGATTATTTTTCCCTATCTGTTTACACTTACGATCAAGTTCTTTGGCAAATGAAACAATTTCTGCCATTTTGTTTAGAAAGCATTCTGACTGCTGTATTTTGTTTCTCTTGCATGATTGTTTTTTGTGTCATTGAAACAGCAAATAAGTTCATTTCTTATTTTGTATTAAAGGTTTTCAGTTTCACAAATTCTCCTTTCATGGCATTTGTTTTAGGTTTCAGTATCAGTTTAGTCATTCTGTGCCATTTTTCTTTTCAGCAATTAATTAAGGCTTTATATTCCTTAGTTGTCAAGTCAAAATAATTAATTTTCCATTTCCTCTTGTAATATTCAAGTTCACCATTGCTTATCTTCAGTGTTGCAATTTCATGTCCTTTCACTTTGTGAAACACAGAGGTGTATGTGCTAACCAATGCACCCACTCAATAATGATCATTCTGATGCAATGTGCTGTAATATTTTCTGGAAAGCCTCTCTTATGGGAGGTCTTTGTTAGGAGGGGAACTATTTAGAATTCTGAATGGTCATGAATGTGTCCTGCCAGTGCAAACTACCATCACCAGATCTAAATCTGCCCAGTTAGTTTTTACGCTATGTAATTCACAACAAAGACCTTTTTGCTCACTAATTGCTCTCCCATCTGTTTCTCTTCCTGTGCAGATCACACGGGTCATTTTCTGTGTCTTCCTTGAGACTGATTTTGCCATCTACAAGAAGAAAATGTCTGTCATTTTCCAAGGTATGTGCTTTTACTTCCAATTGACTGGACTGTGAATCATTCATACTATTCATTACATTTCTTCTCTTTCCCATTTGAGTTGAACTAGTGAAGGGACTGATAAAAGATTAACACACTGACTCTCTCTGAGGCCTCCTTTCCAAGATTTGGATAATATTTAATGTCACCACCCACCTAACTGACCATCTGTGTGGAGCTAGACTGCTTTTCAACCTTGAAAAGGTATGAAAATGTATCCCCAGAAAAACATCTGCAGCAGGAGATATCTTGTTCCTGGAAGCAGTGGTGTAAGGACCTGTCAGGCTAGGGTAACACCTTCAAATGTAAACAAATTTAATGCACCCGCACAGCCATTGGGGAGATTAACAGTGAGAATTTATGCTGACAGTTGGTAAAACAAGTGTCAGGTCCTCTACATGTTGCCGTAATAGGATTGGAAAAGTTAGGCTTCTTGTTAGTGAATCAGAAAGCTGATTTCTCACATAATTGTTGATATTCAGATGAGACTTTAATGTCAGACTTGAATGACTGGTCCACATCAGTGAATGCCTCCTGCAACAAAATGCAGGGATGTATAGCAACCACTGACCGTCCTTGGTTGCTGCTCCTCAATTCTGTGCGTGAAATAAACAAACATCCATTATCTTCTACCCCCACTCTCTCTTCTGTCCCTTTTTCAATTCCCTCACCCTTTTCAGGCCATCATCTTTTTTTTGCGGGGAACAGGAGCAGTCACCAGCTCTGATGGGGCTCCACAGAGGATTGAGTTGTATAGCTGGGGAGCTGAAAGAGGTTGGCTGGCTTCACCAGCCCAGCATTACCTCCCATTTACCTCACTTTTCCCTCCTCACCTCCCCAACGGAATACCGGCTCTCAGGCCTTCATCTATCTGCTCCCAGATGGAGAGTGTTTTGTTCTCCCTGCACTCCCGTCATCTCTCCCGCTCCCCGCCCAGGCTCTTCCCTGAAAGATTACATTCTGAGGAGAGACCTTAATTATGCCGCCTGCCCCCATGCACCCAGCGCCCGTCTCATCATATTAGTGCTTTGAGATGAGAATCTGGAGCTGTTGTTCTCCAGTTATCACTCTCACCATTTAAAAGTGCTGTCAGTGGAAAAATGCCTTGTATCTCTTCATGACTGGGAACAGAGAAGAGACAAAATGACAGGCGTGTGTGTGTGTGTGTGTGTGTGTGTGTGTGTGTGTGTGTGTGTGTGTGTGTGTGTGTGTGTGTGTGTGTGTGTGTGTGTGTGCATGTGTGTCTCACTAAGAGCAATCAAAAACGTTTTGAGAGTTACATTGTCAGAAGATAATTCTTTAAAAACTATTGTTTACCAAGATACTGCTAATGAGAGAGGCAGAGGTCAGTCTCTGATTAAATTTGGGGTCGTTCCAGGAGGCTGCCACGGCCCACACCGTGCTGCAAGTGCCTTTCTCATCAGTGTCTCGCCTGTCACATGTCCTTCGACCTCTGGGGTCACAGGACCACTGCTCTGTGTATATGTGTGAGGTCTATAATTCCCTAAGAGACCAAGTGGCCATAATAAGTATGACATTCCCACCCAGGGTAATTGTCTGGAGTGAGGCAGCCACCTTTACACCACACTCACCTACAGCTGCTATCATCTTTCGCCTCACGTGCGAGCGCAAAGCATTTACCATCTTCTCTAGGAAGAAAAAAGCTCTTTCAACTCGTTCCATAAGGAAGAACTGAAAGATAACGTAGTTACTTCTGCTGTGGACTAGACACTCAGTGACGGGAGTGAATTCATATGTTTCATCCCGCCAGGCTGCACTACGCAGATGAGTTTCAGCAGTAGCTGAAAGGTGTGCTTTAAAGAAAGAAATAATGATTGGTATGATTGCACCATGTAGGTAATGCGTAACCCCGTAGTGTGAAAAGACTTGCATTTAGACCGTGCAGAATGGCAGTAGTGAATCACAGGCTGTGAATTAGCTCTGCAGGTGTGCTCGAGCACTTTCACAACATCTCATCATCCTCACTGCCAGACACAGATAGTCAGGCAGATCTTTCGGCCACACTTAGTGCATCACACTGCGGCTTGAGACCGCTCATTCTCACCTATACCTCTCCTTGTTCCCATGCCATACGCCCATTACCTCCTTCCTCCACCTTCTATCGTTCTTTCTCATTACATCAAGGAGGAGTTTCTCCATCGCCTGCGCTATTAGCAGGTGTTATAGAGCTGTTGTGAATAACGGCCTTGATCTTTCTGTAATTTGTATCTGTGCGTGTAGTCGTTTGGAAGTCAAAAGCCTCCCTCTGACGTCAGTTTGAAGAATGTCTCGAGCCGAGAGTCGGTACAATAGATTTTTTTTTATTGAAGTCTTACTATTCTCATTTTTCATCGTATAGCTGCTTTTCTCATATTCAAACAATCTGTCAAGTGACAATGACTGGAGCAGAAATGTGTAAACAGGACATTTGCATACAGGAAATTGCTTTATTACAATGTGCATTTCCACAAGCTGTCACGATGAGAGAGCCAAAATACGGTTACTTCTCTGCAGACGGAGGAAACTGAAAAATAGCCTGTGTTGACAAGAATACTCTCTCACACACACACACACACACACCCCTGTATAGTGGCACAGCAGCCATGGCATACATACATATAAAAGAGGAAGTGGAGCCGTGTCAAGTATTGACAAACAATGACATCATAGGGAATGACTGGAGCTGGAATGTGTCCTGTGTTCGAGCAGACTCACTGATGGAGCGGTTGTTTGATGAGTAATGATGGAAATCTCACAAAGAGACAAAAGTCTTTTATGTAGCACCAGCTCGAGGAGCACTTCATACATTTAGAGTCATATTTTTTGTCAAAGAGACCTCTCAAACACACAAACCCTGAAATATGCAAATACACAAACAAGCTAATGCACACAGCTGAGATTTTGCCTCTGTAGCACCATTCTCTATCCATTACCCACCTTGGCAACTGAGCTCATAACCAGTGATATAATGACCTATTCATTACTTGAAAAGCCCCACAATGTACACATCCCAAAGGTGCTGACAGTCCTGCTATCTGGTTAAGAGGACCAACAGTGTTTGTGTAATTTGAAGGAACACACACGAAAAAAAGAACAAAATATCAAGGAATAACTACAGTTGTAATTTTTAGAAGAATATAATATAATTTATTACCAATAATTGATTATAATAAAGAGCACAATCAATGTGATTAATCATATGACATGATTCTATTACATATTCTGATTGTAATGTTTGACCACATGCTTGCCTTGCCTCGAATTATTTGCGAGCATGGAAGCAGTCAGGCAGCTGCGGTTGTAGAGAGTAAAAGCATGTTGAAATTGATTCTGGGTACACTCCTCCACTAATATGATCCGGGTGGCTGCCCACAAGCTGGGCTCCATCTCTTCTTCTCCTCAATCAGCCACGGTGCTGACAATATTAACACAGCCCACAGATCTGCAGAGGCTGCTGCATTCTCTCCAACTGTTTCACCCACTTTCCAATTGACATTTATTTACATGGTTCTTAATACTCTCCATACTCCGATCCTCCTATCCCCCAAATGTCCAGAGTAAAAGCACGTCCCTCCCTCACCCCACTGCTTTGGAAGAAGTAAAGCTGCGGTATGTGCAGGCTTTTATTACACACATGTAATTTGTTGACGGAGGATATGAACGGCTGCAGGAACCCTGTGAGGGGTGAAAATGAAGTCTGTGTTGGTTTCACAAGGCTATCCCTCAGGAGCAGGGAAATGAGGTGACCATGGTGTGTTAGCGATGTGATTGTCAGAAAGCACACAGAGTTTCTCCGTTAGCCGCGGCAGATATGAGGATTCATCTTTTGCTCATCATGTTTGAAAACGCTCACGTGTTTGCGCATAAATCAGACCTAAAGTAAATGTACAAATATATATCCTGACTATCTGCTTCTCTACATGTTTGGTATTGGCTAGACATGGTTACTTTTTTTTTTAACATTAAGAGGTTTAATTTACATGGGTTTAGTACAGTGCTTTAACTCTAAATGTGTCCCAACCATTTCTCCCTAAAGCTACTCCAATATGAGTAAAAATGCAACCTAAAGAAATAGTTCTTTCACTTTCTTGTCAAGAATTTAATGAAAAGGTCGATACTTCTTCCCAAGAGTTATATGAGAAGATCAATAGCCCCAATCTGTCCGTTCAAAATGAAGCTGGAGCCAGGAGACAGTTTGCTAAGCCTGGCTCTGTCAAAAGTAAAAAAAATATTTAAAAAAAAAAAAAATGGCTAAAAGCATTTCTAAAGCTCACCAAGCAACATGGCAAAACAAAAATACCAAAAACTAAAGTGTAAAAACAATTTAGGTTTTTATGGTTTTTTTTATGACTATTCCCCAGTCAGATGCAGGAACTTTCCCAGAGTCTTGTTGTGACTGTGAGGGTTAATAACACACACACACACACACACACACACACACACACACACACACACACACACACACACACACACACACACACACACACACACACACACACACACACACACACACACACACACACACACACTTGTCGGTTTCCCATTCTTCATGAGAATAGTATACTTTTTTGCCTTTTATTGGCCTGGCTACTATACACGGTCATTGTCAAATTCATTGCATGCTTAGAAATGTAATCCAAGAGACTTTGGGTTATCAAATTTATATTCATATGGCTCACGATCTACCAGTTGGAGACTCCTGCTCTACAGGGAGCTAGGGTTGTTATTTGCCTTTTTCCAGTTTTTATACTAAGCTAACTCCTGGCTCTAGTTTGATATCTATCACAAAGCAGGAACAATTAATGGTATCATATATTATTATTCTAGACTTTGTGATATACGTTTCCTGTGTCGACAATAGTGTTGCGCTGTGGTAATAATGGTGTGCTATGAGTCGCTGAGACACCCTGTGTTTCCATTTTTGCACTGTCGTTATACTGTATCAGTGGGCCTTCCTTTGTTTCCCCAAGCAGGGTTAGATTAATGCACTGTACCCTTTTATTCAGTGTTATACAAAAGAAAAGCCTGTCGCTGGATCCACAGGGAGCTCTGATGGTTACACTTTTACAGAACAGATGACAACAGCCTTACATCAAAGCTAAAGCTTTCTTTTGCTTGTTAACCACAGTGCTATCATTTCTCAGACTCATGCTCCGCCATACACACACATACCTGTACACAGTCATACATGTGCCCTCATGCATATAATCCATTCATACGAACTGTGCACATTAAAAAGAAAAAAAGCAAGCACACACTTACTGTATATATAGTGGCATGACTCAAAGCATCTTGAAGCATGCTGAGCTGTGCAAGATCTGAGTGTGTGTGATTGTGTGATTGGATGTGGGATCCAGGAGCCGTGAGCAGCCATCCACAGTTCCTCCTCTCCCCGTCTTCCACTCTGCAGTTCCTCCTGAAGCAGCATCCAAAGCCGCCTTCTCATCTCCCACTGTGCAACTCAACTCATCCACCCAGAAACACCTTCAGTTCACTCAGTCTGTCTCACACAATAGACTCTGAGAGAAAATCAAAGCGATTTTTTTTTTTTTTAAGGGGCAGTTGTCCATGCCAGCGTGCAGTCCTTGTAATTTGTGGAAATGGGAGGTTTTGTGTCATTTACGCTGAACCTGCTGGTGTATAGATTTAATTGAAAAAGAATGTCTCATGAATGTGACCCCTCCTGCTTCCTCTTGCTCCTTCCCAAAACACGCATACTCAGTCATTTGGTGTAATAACTCACTAGATCCAAGGTCGTCTGGTGGGGGAACTGAGGGAGGTTGTAGAGGGTTGTTGGTAAAATTCCGAAGCACGGCAGCTGCTGTACCGAGAAAGAAGGAGGAGGTTTCAACAACAAGCCTTTGGACATGTGAATGTGATCATATTTGAGTCATGGTCTGTGGAAACGGGGCAGGTCCTCGTTTGATTATTTGGTCTCGGCCGACACCGAGTACACAGCATTATGGAATCAAAATACTCTGCTCTAACATTATAATCAAGTCGTGATGA
This sequence comes from Brachyistius frenatus, assembly GCF_029030835.1. Lineage (NCBI taxonomy): Eukaryota > Metazoa > Chordata > Actinopteri > Embiotocidae > Brachyistius > Brachyistius frenatus. The sequence goes on from NW_027210607.1 coordinate 6,829,780, forward strand.
CTCGTTGTATTGAACATTATAAGACAGCATGATTTGACACACTGTCGTTTCCCCCTTCTGCCAGACTATGACATGGAGGTTACAGAGGACACGCAGAAGGAAGGTGAGTGACAGAATATTTCATGGTTGCCTTTTCACCCTAACACCTCCATTAAAGCACACAGAGGGTGAGTGAGTGGCATAGCTTCAGCTCGTGACAGTGATTTGCTGGGTTTTATGCGGCAGATGAAATTGAATGTTTATTCATTTGGTGACAAGTTGAATCCCAGGCCTGACTCATCTCTGTTAAAAATACTTCATGTCAGGTACATTACATTACAAGAGCTTTTATCCACAGCTAATTCCCAACGTCATTCTCTTCATCCGGCTTACGGGCACAATGCCTTCAGACCACCTAAAGCGTGTGACAAAAAAACAGCCGAGCAACATCCCTCCGCAGTGTGCGCCAGGCGATAGCACAAACACAACTGTCAGCGCATAATGCTTTTATCACCACACCATCTTGGCACCCGGCCTGAAACTCCCAGATACTGCTTATCAGGATAAACTATTGACATTTGTCTGTACACTGATGTCCTGAATAAGCAATGGCACGAGCAGAAAGTCGCACAGAAGTGTGTATATTGTTTGAATAGCAGCAACAATAGGTCCAACCGAGTTTAGCAGCAGTTTTGTTTTCTCACTGGCAGACCAAAAACGTCATTTTCATAAAATATGTAATAACATGCACTGCTTGTAGCAGTTTTCTCCAAAGTATAGTGGTCTTAGAAAACATCTGATGAACGTTTTTTTTTCCAGGATTACATCGGGATTCACAGCGAAAGTTTTTACATCTGACTCTCTGGTCCCTTGAAAACATCTTAGTACATGTGCAACCAACTAAGCAGAGAACACTGTTAGTTTTACTGTCTGTTGAAGGAAGTGTTCAGATTACCGTAGATGTAGAACCCAGGGTGCTATCAAAATGTTTTTCCTCCCAAAGTCACCCTCATGATTTGTCAATTACACGCATCTGTGTTTTCAATGAGATTCCATTTTGGGCGAACATAAAAGGGTTGTTTTATAAGTGCACTGTAAAATGTGATATTCCAGAGTGAAACAATGTGCACGTAATGGCCAAGTCATAAAGACTTGGCTGAGAGGAGCTACATCTGAGAGTTTGTCCTGACCAACTGCATTGTTTTCTATTGTGTTCCTCACCAGTTATTTTATACTGCATACCGTATAATAACATAGCATCAGACCATATCGGGCCAACTGAAACAACCCCTGATAATTTCTAGCTCTGTTGTATCGCCATGCCAGCCCTGCCCTGTTTGGCCTTGTTTGATGGCTCCTGCGCCTGTGCCAACAACTGGCCTTTTATTCTGCTCCACCGGCCAGAGTTTGAATCAGTCGGCCTGGAAGCCATTCAAAGGTTCGAATGACTGCCATTCTCACATGGAATGGTGCTTTTGTCCCAGACTGAGGTCTGAAGTTGGTCTCAAAGCCTTATATTTCTCCCCTTCTGTCCCGCTGGAGTCATTTTTTTTCCAGGCAGGTATAAAACAAAACAGGGTGAGAGCCATTGAGTTCTCTCAAGCTTTTGTAGTGTTGTCCGCCGAGACAGAGGGTTAGAACAATCACTGCTGCAATGAGTTTGTAAAAAGTCATCTTCACACACTCTAACTCAAGTTACAGTTAATTTTTACAAGATGGCATTCCCTTTGCATCCTGACGGTGTTTGGGGATAGGGATGCATCAGTCCCACGTCAACGACTCACCATTTATTTTTGTTTTTTCACAGATAACACACCACCATCCACGACAGCCACAACCAAGGAGGAAAGTGAGGACAGCAACATAGGTATGCTTATTTCTGACTGCTTGTGTCTGCAGGCATGTGTGTTTGTTTTACATTCTAATTTCATTAATGATGGCTGCTTCTTTTGAACACACCAAGTAACATTACTGGTGGAGGAAAACGTTGCACTTTGATCTCTGTTTACAGAAAAAATGGTTTTGTGTGTGAAGTGAAAGAGTGTGTTCTTGGTCAGTAATCTCTTGCTCTGTGATGCCAAATTCCTCTTTGGGGAAATGAATACAAGATGAAGCTTGGTCTTTTTTAAAAGAATGTTTTCTTAGAGGCAAACTTGTTTAAGAAGCCATTATCTGGCTATTCTGCAGTTTCAGCCCCTTTGGATGTGTAATATTGAAACAATTATAGGCTTCTCCGATACGATGGACCAAAGATAATTAGATTCTTACACTGGAGGGTGTTAGTAGGCAATTAAAATCGTACACCATCCATTTGTCTTCAAGCCTTAAGGTTGTAGGGAATTTTTGAAGATAGCAGTCATGGTTGTTTTCTTTAGGGAAATGGTTCCTCTCACCGATTGCGAGCGGCTGGACTAGATAGTGCAGTCACTTCAAAGGCGTCAATATATTTTGTGTTGTTAAACAAAGCACAATAAGTAATTTCTCCCTGCCGATTCAACATACCTTTTCATAATCCACAGCAGCAATTCAGTGTGATTCACAAATTCAATCACCAGCATTAGAAGGGCATAAGTATTTTGTAATAATCTTTATAAATCCTAATTTATCAGGCCCCGCAGCTTAATAGTAACTAATCCATTCACAAAAGGCCTTGGCACAGCTTTCTAGCATGGGAACAGTCAGTCCTTGAGACAACCTCTCTCACAGGAAGAGAGTGAAATGATTTTGTGCTGCCGCTTGCACTGTAAAGGTTAGGTCTGGTTCGATGTAGCACATAGGATGGATTAATCATAGAAAACACTCAGATGTCAAGATAGCACAGAGCGGAGGAAAAGTGAGCCACAAAAAAACAACTGTCAGCTATGTGAGACCGACTTTGTAAGATCTTAGAGCACTTTTTAGAATAAATTACACTCTGGAGCAGAGCTAGTGAAGTGTGTCTGTCAATATGCCTCAGTGTGATGCATCACATCTATCGGACTCCTCAGGGGAACTCACTCCCGCCCCATCCTATGGGTCAGGCACGAGGGGCTTTTAGCCACAGTACTCATGAAGAGAAAACATGAAGGCACATTCTCTACTGTTCTTCCATGATAAATACACTGGTTGGTGGACTAAAGGTAATTACAGGCTTTCTCTGTCCCAAGCACAACAACTGCTCCATTTACAATTGCTTTGTCACCCCACAACCAAAAACACTTCTTCAGCCTCAGTGGACTGAAAGATGAAAAGAACACAATTAACACAAACACCTGTGTTTCAGGTTAGATCAATTAGATCTAACTTGGTTACAGCTAACCATTCAAACAACACAGCAGCTTCTTTATCCTCTTCTGTACATCAGAAATCATCAAAGCATCTCTCACATCATGCTTGATGTGACTGTTTTACATTCCTTTTACTCTGTTATTTCACTACATATTGCTTTTTATTTATGTAATATTTTATAAGCACTGACTGCCTCATCAATATCTACTGAATGTTTGATGTTCCCAAGACATATCAATTTATGCAGTGCAGTATAAATTCAATATATTATTTGAATCAAATATTATATGATATTATGTTAATTACATTTCCTTTAAGACCAATACAGCTGCTGAACAGAAGAGTGGTGGTTTTGATAAACAGTGTTTCAAATCTTCTTCAAAAGAAGCTAACACAGGATCCCTCATCATCTACAGTGCAAATAACCCCCGAAGTGTATTTGAAAAACAGGGTCACAGATTAACTGTGTGTGTGTGTGTGTGCGTTTGTGTGCGTCATGAGCTCTGCTGTGATGTAATCCACATGAAACAGAAGCACAGCGTGCAGATGCTGCAAGATGTAGAAAGAACAAGAGAGAGAGCGACAGAGTGGGTGAGGTGGCGAGGCGAGCGCTGGCACAGAGGTCCAAGGTGGAGTATGACCTCTTCAGGGCACACCTGACTTGGCAAGCAGCCCTCCGGTGTCTATTATTTGATATCAGATTGGTATTAGTGAGATTAGTGGATGTCACAGGGCACAGTAAAACGTGAACATTAAGCCATAAATCAATGCCTGGCTGGGATGTTTGCCTGGCATGCTGGAGCTTTTCTGGGAAAGACCCGAGGAAGAGAGAGGGAAGATGGTGAGAGATGGTACAGAGTGTGGATAGACATGCAGATTAATAACACCATGTGTAGACAGACAGTGAGCCTCTCCGCGGGGTGCCATCTTTTACAATCTTTTACACCGTGGCACCCCGTCAAGCAGTGCTCGCCCTCACGCACGCGCACTTTGCTTGCGCACACACATTTCACATGCAGAAGGTCTTTGAATGATTGCTGTTGGTCATCTCAGTCCTTTTTCCTTTACACATGTCTCGTGAATTTTTCAAGTTTCCCCCTTTTTTATTTTTTTCATCTTTTTTGTCCTTTGCTCCAGTTGGCTTTAATAAATGGAATAGCAGACAGGGCTGGGGGAGAGATAGAGCCTAGCTAGTGTGTGTGTGTGTGTGTGTGTGTGTGTGTGTGTGTGTGTGTGTGTGTGTGTGTGTGTGTGTGTGTGTGTGTGTGTGTGTGTGTGTGTGTGTGTGTGTGTGTGTGTGTGTGTGTGTGTGTGTGTGTGTGTGTGTGTGTGCGTACGTGCGTAAATTAGCTTGTTCACGTCAATGTATTCCTGAATATGAGATACTATTCTTCCTCTAAAAAGTATCATGTGCAGTTGATGTTTACTCAACGGCCATAAAAGTAGGACACACCAAGAAGGTTCCATGTCAACATCTAAATTGTTTATGTCCTTGTAATACTGTCCCCCTGAATCTGATGGTGACATAAATAAATCATTTAAATGTGTGAGACCAACATTTTCACCATAAAAAACACCACGGTGTTGTCGCTCATCAACACAAGTGCAGGCCAGTGCCTAAAATTGCCTTTTTGTCATTATATTTCTCATAGTAAAAAATCCTATGAGCACAGACACTAAAATTCTTGAGGTATTGGCTAGACCCGTCAGTGTTGAAGTATGTCAGGGCCTGATTCACAGCAATGACAGTGTAGTATGGTGAGTGTTGGGTAAGAAAGCTGTGACAATGCTGCCACCTGCTGTTTGGAGCACATGAGTGAGCAGCAGCCTGGAGATACGGAGGTCTAATTGATCTAAACTTGGAGCCATTATAAATCACATCTATCCAACACAGAAGCTACTGTGGTTTAGTGTGTGTGTGTGTGTGTGTGTGTGTGTGTGTGTGTGTGTGTGTGTGTGTGTGTGTGTGTGTGTGTGTGTGTGTGTGTGTGTGTGTGTGTGTGTGTGTGTGTGTGTGTGTGTGTGTTTATCCATAATCTGTCCCTCAGCATCTTTTATCATAAATCGAATACTGTTCTATTCAATAAGCCAAATACAAATGATCAAATAAAATAGAGGAAATTACATTGAGCCTTTTGTCATGTTTGATATATTGTTGTTTGGGATCACTATGGACAGATACCACAGCCATGCATATTTTTTTTTAAACACAGACGAAAGGTTTAGGGTGACCTCAAGGCTAGCGAAGCATTCCTCTTAAGCTGTATTCCCCGATGAAGTATTCTGTGCAGCCTCCTGTCTGTGGCTCTATCTCCAAATGCCAGTCATGATTAATAGAAAGGGTTGCCATCTACTGTGTGTCACCAGCGGTCTGCGTGATGGACAGAGGTACTTGAGACAAACATGCAGAACTGGTAGAACTGGCCTTTTTTCCCATTTAATAGAGGCTGGCATTTTTATTGTTCTGAGTGCAGGGCAAAATTGCATAGATATGAAAAAATGGTTTCTCTCTGCAGCTTGTTAAAAAAGCAATTATCGAAGCTGCACAATAGCCATTGTAAAGCATGTTCTCTTATTGGTGTCATGGCTTTCATTTACTCAATTTGTCCCAAATGTCATTGGTTCATCTGTGTGTGTGTGTGTGTGTGTGTGTGTGTGTGTGTGTGTGTGTGTGTGTGTGTGTGTGTGTGTGTGTGTGTGTGTGTGTGTGTGTGTGTGTGTGTGTGTGTGTGTGTGTGTGTGTGTGTGTGTGTGTGTGTGTGTACAAGAATGTGTGAGAGCAAGAAAAAGGGGTGAGGAGGATGGGAGTAACAAATATGATGGAGGGATTAAAATTTTATAAAATATATATCCATATTAAATTCTGCCTTTTGTGCATACATAGAATATATTCTGCTATGGTGTTGTAAAGGACATATGTAGTTGTAATTGAGCAGAGGCTCTCGTGACTCTAGCCTCCAGGTTGGTGATCTGTATGTAAAGTAAGAGCATCATTCTTCAAATATATGTGATGGTGGTTTTCCCACCAGTAAGCATAGCCCTGTCACTGTATGCGTGTTACATGCTAATAATAGTATTTACCTCAAAGCACTGCTATGCCGATATAAAGCCTGACGGAGCATCAACTGCAGCCCAGCTGTACACTCAGGACCCAGTGCTATAAATGTCCCTTGTCACTGTAATAAAGATTTACAAAACTGTTAGCGCCAAGGTAGCTATGTCGAACACATTAACCTGAAATATGGAGTGGAACAAATGTTATTGGAAGGACACCAATATGGTGTCTTACCAATAATCTGGAAAACGGACAGAAAATCCCATCATCATGGACGAATGAAAGAAAGTTTCTGTGTGAAACACTTTGTAAAAGTGAAGGAGAATTAAGTGAAGCCTGAGCCACATAGGAAGTTGCTGTTTTACAATGTGATGCCAGCATCACAAGATGAATCCTTCGCCGAGAGAAAACGAACAGTTGAACAGTGATCATTAGTATGACTGGCTGCTTTGTTTCTCACAATGAATGACTGGCATTGTTCCCATGCATGCTTGTGTTTGGATGATTATTCTTTTCCTTTTCTTTTCAGGTAAAGAGGAAACAGGTGATGAAGAAGAGGGTGACAATGGTAATGTAGCTCCACGGACCATTAACACGTGTTCTGAGCTTCTCGGCTCAACCACTGTGTCTTGATGTCATTTGTCATCAAAAATTGAATTTTCTATTCGCTTCAGTCTTTCCGTCCTGTGTGCCACCACTCTAACAAAAAAAAAAGTTCTCTTATCACAGAAGCTTGGAACAAAGAAATCCCTCAATTATGTATGGCTTTAGAAGTGACGTTCTTCTTCCCCCCTTTTTTGTCACTTAATTTATGCATGTCTTTGTGGTTCCATTGCTCTCGTACTGCGGTACAAAGACAAAGCTACACAAAGAGATGGAATGAAAAGGCTGTTTGAGGTGATATCGAAAGCCAAGTCAATTCAACTCCAGGCACTAGCACTAAACTCACAATGTTTTCCACTTTTTTTGAATTTCTCTTCTGTTTCTAGATGCTGGAGCAAATGAAGATGTGGAGATGGCAAGTCAGAACCCAGGTATAGCAAAGTTACAGGTCACGGCTCCAGCAGGGACGGGGTGTGATTACGTGCTATTGTCAGTGTGCAGATTGCCACTACTCCCCACATCACTCACTGAGACGGAAGGAGCACACACTGATCTTACTCGTATCTGTGGAGGAGATGGGAGTTGTTCGAGCTGACCGACGAGCTGCTCCTCGCTCGGGTTTTCACTTCAGCTCAGAATTTGATTAAAGATCTAACCTGAGCAGTCTTGTTAGCAGCCTAAGAATAACTAGTCCACAAGGCTCTAAATGCATCTGTATAACAGATCCCAAGACTCTGATGTGTTTTGTTGTGCTGACAGCGAGTGCCTTAAGTGAACGGGGAGAGTGTGAGTGTGTGTGTGTGTGTGTGTGTGTGTGTGTGTGTGTGTGTGTGTGTGTGTGTGTGTGTGTGTGTGTGTGTGTGTGTGTGTGTGTGTGTGTGTGTGTGTGTGTGTGTGTGTGTGTGTGTGCGTGTGCGTGTGTTAGTTACAAAGGGGCGACCATTAACTTTGAACCAGAACCATTTCTCTTTTCCGAATATCCTCTGTGCTGCTAGTATATAATTAAGATTCTGTATTTGCATACTGGCAGCGAGCAGCGCCTCGTCTCTCTTCTGTTTTTTGTTTTATTCAAATCCCATCCCATTGACAACGATTTGATAGATAGAGCCTCTCTGAGCATGAATTTTGTAGATATTCTATGAGCGAGTTATAGCAAATGCCGCCCTGGGATGCTATCCAAGACCTGAGATGTGTATTTATTTTCTCATGAGACACAAACAAAGAGTTAGGAGTTAGGAAGAGTAAAGACATACAGTTTCAAGTAACACCTTCAGGAAAGTATAGCCAAAAAACAAAATTCGTGTGTGTGTGTGTGTGTGTGTGTGTGTGTGTGTGTGTGTGTCCTTGTGCCAGACACTACAGATCAATTTGTTTTTTTAATTGTGGGCTTAAATGTAATCTTTGTGCACAGACCAATATCAGCCTGTTTATCTACAGCAAGTTGTCCACATTTTACTTTGTATTATCCCTTTAGCACTCATTAAGTCCTTCAACTGCTAATATTGTACATATTTAAAGACTTTCCTTTCAAACTTTGGAAACTACACCCTAGCAAATGCAGCACCACTCAGTGACACCCGTATTACCCCAACCATTACAACAATGATTGTAAATCCGATATATATTTAAACTAGCTTATATAGCATAAAGCACACATTTGTCTTAATAAAATGTTGCTTTTTTTTATGCCTCTGACAGTTTTTCCTTCTTTCCTGTCAACCTCCATTCAAACTGAAAAAGAGCAACATGTTGGTTTGCGAATGTTTGAGAGATTTCTGTCAGTAGTAATGAAGTAGGGGGTTGTTTTCTGCCACGTTGCTACAGGATTTAATGTGAATGCTCTGACTCCTGATGCCTTAATTAATCCCTCAAAACTTTCTTCCTTTTTTATTTCATGTGCGTGTAGATGAAAATTCAGCCAACGAGGTGCCAAATCAAGAAAAGTGTGAAAATGAGAATGAAAACCAAGATAAAGGTGAAGACAGCGACAAAGACGGTGGTGAAGAAAAAGGCATCAACAACGATCAAGATGAAGACAAAGGTATGTACAAAGGTGTTGTTTTTTTAAAAATTATTATTATTATTATTCTACATCAAAACCGTTGAGTTACAAAGGCTGTCAGTCACTAAAATGATTCCAGAGTTGCAAAAGATTCAGGTGATTGCCTGATTTCCTTGTATTTCACTTTTCATTTTCTCACTGTACACTGCTAAATATCCACAGGGCGCTGTGGCAGACAGATATGAATAAGTCAGTACAATCCATGAAACCCTGCTGGCCGACATTATGACGGCATAACAAAACAGAAAAGCAGATGTTTACATTTTTTAATTTGCTAGCAGTCTGAAATTACATAAGTACATGGCTGGAAGATGGATGACTATGAAGGCACAATAAGGGTGTCCCACACTAGAGTGTTTTTTATGATTATTTCTACTTGTGTACTGCAAATTCTAGCTATCAGGACAGAATAAGCAGACCTGAGTGAGGAGGACTTGGGGGCTCAGATTGTGTGGAGTATTACAGATTGAACATTGGCTGAATATTTTACCACTGAAGCCTTGAGTCAATGAACACTAAGACACATTAACAAAGCTGATCTGATTGATGATATAAACATGGAAGGTTACACTTCCTTTTGCAGACACCTCTCAGAAAAGAGACTACGTCATGTGAATGTGGTGAAAGAAACTTTACAACTTTACTTCCTTTTTCCAGCAGAGGAAGAGCAGCCCGCTGCCAAGGTGGAAGACGACGACACAGCAAAATCCACTGTGGAGATGGAAGGTAAGATCTGATTTGCTTGGTTTGATTTGATGTGATTTGATTGAAACTGATGGAGAGTCTGAATGACTGACTTTCTATCAATGTGTTTTTCTTGTCCAGTTTGATGTATTCGTATGGTTGTGTATTGGATTAGGAAGTTCAGTGTTGTTTTTGTTGAATCAATCTCTGCCCATCTAAGATCTACTTCATCTCCCATGTAAAATCACTCTGGGCAGGAAGCACTGAGCATTGCAGGGAGCCTCAGGTGGTTTAACACATCTCAGGAAGCCATGATGGAGATGCTGTCACTTTACAGCAGATTTTAAACTGAAGACTATTACAGCTGTATGGAATAAGCATTGTTATTTTCTTAGAGGAAGTTTTCTGGGACCTGAATATTGTACCAGTCTTAGAAAAGACTTGTAGGTGTCAGCTTGTTGCAGGTGTGATGAACTACCTATTTCTGTCTTGGTTGTTAAATATTAATTGCACCCAATCTAATAATCCTGTCTGCCCTGAAAACTAATGGTAATAGCATGGTTTTCACATCGAGAGACGTGTACCATTTAACCCAAACTTTGCTGCCAAAGTCTGGTGTAGAGTTTAATGCGCAAGATTTGTGCAACAGATAGATTTACATAGCGAGAAGCAGCGATTAGTCGTGGTTGTGTTTAGAAACAGTTGTTTTGTAAAATAATCTTATTGTCAACAAATCCTTTGACAAAGGTTGTGCGTATCCAACACCTAATATAACTTATTGCTCTTTGCCATAACCAACAGTGATGTTCAAAACAATTAGAGATACTTCCATGAGCAAACTGGGTTATACTGTATGTTCCTTCATTAAAATGAGCATGGGCACTATCGCTTTACTTATGTGAATCCTACATAAACCATAATTCTGCTGTGAATATCGGTCGTTTCTTCTTCCCCTCAAATACAACCTACATTAGTGTTTTTGTTTTTTTAAATTAGTGCTGAGGATTAACATTAGTTGACAATTAAATTGTCCGACTGTTTCATGAAAAAAATGTTAATGAAGTTTTTTTAAAAGGAAACTATTGTATGAAGTCCAATGAAAAAGGTCTGAGACTTTCTGTTGTGTGTGAAGCACAGCACCATGATGTGCACGAAGCAGCAGGGAGAAGCTGTAACTTTCAAGGTATCCAAATTACATCATGATCAACATCAGTTTAATCTCTCTTTTAGCCACGCTGCATTACATTTAGTCTTTATTTGAACTCTGCCAGCCATTGTGTTCAGACGGACTGTAGCTCTCTGTGTAGCCTTTGTTTATGTTTGTGACCACATGGGATATCTGTCTTTATTTACCCTCAATTTTTCTGTAGCTTCTCACTTATCAAGTGTACTGTCTTGGGAATTTAAGGGCAGACATGTGAACCCCAGCCACCCCTCTCCTGCCACTGCACTAACACAAAGGTCTGAGTCACTCTCTCACCCCCATTTCACTTTCTCTTTGACTGACATTCAATTAATTTAGGGTGAGAGTGAACCTTCTTGATAGATCTATCTGAGATAGCCTCTTCTATCCTCTCTGAAAAGCCACAGGAATATATCCCTACAAACACTACAGACTTTCCTTCACTGGAAAGCATCACTCTAGCCTGTTGACTGTGTCTTGCCTGAGCCTGTGACTGTCTGTCACTGTCTAGCTTTCCATGGGCTGTGTGCTGTGTGCTGGCACTGTCAGGCAGTAAACAGTGGTGTCAGTCCTGATTGCAGGCAGATTGCATTTTGTAAAGAGGAGCAGGGCCTCAGACAGAGTGCAGACCCAAACTGTCTCAGATATTGAATCTCATGCAGGCCAACGCAGCCTGGCTTAACCGTGCGTAACCAGCTATTCACAGAACAAGACCAAATGATTCCACAGCCAATACCTTTTATTAAAAATAATAACTGTAATCAGGCTTCCAGCTCATGGCAATAGAGGTTAAATCTGCTTCATTGAAAGGAGTAATAAAATGGCTCATAATGATGGGAGGAATGAGTAATGAATCAAACAATTTGAGGCCAGCAGAGAGACATACACACACACACACACACACACACACACACACACACACACACACACACACACACACACACACACACACACACACACACACCTACCTACACACACCTACCTACTTGTGAGTCATGTGTATGTGTTTTCGAGGAGTTTTCTCACCTCCTACTGTACGTTATGTTATTGACATTTTCTTATATTCAAAGTCAAGTAGTAATTTACAGCCGCAAAGAGTTCTGAGAAATAGTGATGTAAAATATTGTACATTCATTTTCTTTCTTGGCTGTGTGTTGTTGTTTTGACAGAAACAGACAATCATTTCAGTCAACATAGAACTTTTTCATTGTTAAGGCTTATAGGAAATGTCAAGCAAATGTATACATTAGAACAAAGTCCTGCCAATCAAATAATGGACAAATAATGCAGCAGCCTCGTTTGTATTTTTTTTTAGCTGAATTCCCCCAGAAAGGATTCATGTCTTATTTGACTATAAATCTTTGATATACTGAATAATTTTTCCTGTCTGTATCAAGGTGAGAGTGTCACCTCAGACATCACTGTTTTTAAAATGAGCCTTCATTGCCAGCTTGCTAATGGTGGCCAAAAAAAAATTAAAATGATAAATCAAATGCTTTTAAACACAAGATCAAGAAAAAGGCAACTCGGAGAATCAGTGTTCTTGGCAATTCTTGAGTAATGCTTTCTAAATGGTTGTTGGGTTAATTTTTCAGTTGTGTACATTGATTCCCTGAGTGGGATTTACAGCTGACATCAAACAAGCTCCACTGCACCTGTGTTTGTGGGTTCATTTTATTAATTATTCGTACATTATCATAGCAGGAGGCCTCATTGATTAACGTGATCTTGAACAGGTCACACCGTACACATTAATGATTCCACATTGTAGGATGTGTTGAGGACAAGTCTCTGCAACCATCAAAAAAAAAAAAGAAAGAAAGAACTCCTTACTTTGCATTTTGCACGTTTGTATCTACGTGCTCCCAGTTGTCGGCAGTGTCTGTTGACACCCTGCTGCTTTCACATAACTCAATATTGCACCTATGGAAGTGTGTATCACAGCTAAGCATGTCGGTCCCAGCTCAGTCACACTAAATAATACGAAGCTAAATAAAACAGCTTTGTGTTATATTCACTCTCACTGCCATCATCATTAGAACTTGTTAATGTAATAATGTATTCAGTCTGCACATGCTCCCTTACTGTGGATATAAATTGAGGATACAGTGCAAGTCATTGGCTGATGTCTTATCTGTTCATATTACCAGACTATACCATATGTTGTTTACTTTGCAAGCATTTAGTCCTGTTGTTCTTAACTCTATAAATTATTTTTAATGCAATATTATAAGCAACAAAAAGCAATAATCCAAGCAATATAGTACACATATTTTCTGCGGGTTTTGCTCTCTAGAAAATCCCTGTGAAGAAGAGATATGTAAGGACGAAGGCAGAGGGGGTATTTTGTATTTTAAATCAGGCTCCACTATATGAATCATATCTATTAGATAGCTCCCTGCACGGGGAATGAGATTCTCTGCCTGATAGCTGGGATGTTATAAAGGCTTCCCAAATGGAAACAGAATCCAAGCAGCCTATATTTATGAATATTCATAAATATATTTAAATATATTCATAAAATGAAAATGGGGGAAAGGGGGGCTATATTGTTATTGTGTTTGGAATATATTTTCAGCGAGCCTTGTAATGGTGACTTGTGAGAGTGGGCACCCGCTTCAGTGAGCTCACGGAGCACCCATAAATTCAAATAAGACTGTCTTTGCCTAAAGCTAGGAATAAATAAATCTGTGTTGTGAACAGAAATTGTTTTTCCGTCATGCAGTGTGGTTCTCCTACAGGAGTCGATAGCTATTGTCTTAGCTCTAAAGGTAAAATGTAATGGCTGCACAGACTCAATGCCACCAAGTAATCAGCATCTTGTCCTTCTTCCCCATCAAGTTTGGAACAAGTTTCTCCTGTGAAATATTTGCATCTCATACCATGCACAGATGCAGACCTGAATAAGGTTTGTGACTATTCTGAGATCTTAAACTGCCTCTCCGTTTAGTATGTGCCTATTATCCACACAGCATTTTTTAAATGTCACCAAAATACAGAGCTCTTCCTATAATTTAGCAAAACCTTGCAATCAAGGGAGCCCAAATCTTCAGTACGTAAGTGTTCCTTATATTTTCCTGCCTTTGATCAAGCTGGCCCCTGATCGAGCGACTCCTTGAATATGGAAGAATGCCACAGAGAATACTTTAGCGGGGTGGCTGGCTGCAGACTAGACAGACAAGTGGGGTACAGACTAATGGCATACTAAAGCCAGGCAAGAGGGAGCCTGCAGGGGAGACGGAGAGACAGACCCAGCAGGCTATCACAAAAATCTCAGTCTCAACACAGCAGAGACTAGGCAGCATTACATGAGCAAAGAGCTCACATTCCCAGTGCTCCTATCTCCCTTGATTTTTCATTGTTCCCTTTTCTCTCTTCAGACCTGTCGCGTTGTTAAAAACACAGCAGCAACTCAAGTAAACTTCAGTTGATCGTCACGATCTAAATTTGCCCTTGTTTATTGTCACTTGATTGTCTTCATTTCATGAATTTCAAGCTCCACATGTTTTTTTTTCCTTCTCTGATGACCAGAATGTGTTGCTCGTACAGTATTGATGGCTATGACTTCTTTATTTAGCACTGTGACTTTGCCACAACCTCTCAGAGCTCACTGTATGTGCGGCTTTGAGCAGAAAGCCTCAGCTGCATCCACAAGTGCCATATGGTGCCCAAGCTCATGCACATCACGCATCCACCTCTCTCCCCTGCAAGATCAAAACAAAACAATCAACAATTTCTTTCAAAAGAGTCTTGAGAGTTGGTTTTATTCTCTTGTTTGCAAGTGTTATTTGGGGGATATTATTGATTTCTATATATTTTACTCTCTTAGTGTGACTGCTTGAGTGTTCAAAACAGCAAGCCGACACAAACTACTCCTCTAAAATCCAGCAGACTTGCCATTGGCAATGTGAAGGTACACGCTAAACTATCACAGCACAGTGACCCTGTGTGGTTGTTCTTTTATGTTGAAGCATCAAGTACAAAGAGTTGAATTTCTCAGTAATCCATTGCAAATCAAAAGGGATTTTTTTTTTTTTTTTTTTTTTTTCCTTCGACTTTTTGGCAGCTTGAATAAGTTATGAGAATTCATTGGTACATTCAGCTCATAAAGTGTTGTTGCTGAAGTGCACTTTGCATTTATGTTCCTTCGTCTGCAATAGAAAAAAGGATTTCAAGCTTTACTTAATTGGTGGTTTTATGCCCTTTTGTCTCAGTCCTTTGTGAACAGTGGGATGCTGGTGATGTAAATGTAATTCTGGAGTGCAATGCATTCTTTCCTGTCCTTAAGAATTGTCAGAGCACAATTAACTTTTGGCTTAACATTGTACACTGTAACACTGTGTGGCTCTTGAGGGAACAAGCTGCCACTGGCTGAAGACATTAGGCTATGCTTGTGTTTTATAGCTTTTTTATATTCACTGTGAAAGTTCAGTAACAGTAGCTCTAGCCACAGCCATGCTGAGCAATAGTGTCTGAGACCCAGTTACCCACAATCTTGTCATTATCCGTATTAATGCAACTTCCATCGCTGAATTCAATTTGGCTTTTTAATCAACTCCTTCTTTTGACTTGTTTTGGTAATGTCAGCTCACTCGGTATCAAATCAAACCTGGTATTTTCTGGTGATGAACTAGAATAAAATAAGAAACATTTTTATAAATCAATCCCTTGGAGTTAGAGGAGTGGTGGTCCTCACAATTCATGGTTTGCAATGTAGCTCTGTTTTGGGGTCACAATTTGGCATATTTTTAATGCAGCAGAAAGAAAAAAATTGCAGGGTTTTTTTCATCAACAAACACTACTCTTAATCTGCGTGATAGTAATTTTATTAATTTGAAGATAATTATTGTCAAAAACCATCTCAGGGGTGGTGGGGTACCAATGGGCTTCTTTCCTTGGACACCATCAGAGTTTAGGATCACCACTTCTGCAAATACAGACAGGAACTTTCATTATCACAAACTATTGTTTTAAAGGGGCATTAAAACATGTTTTGGACAGGCTTGTTGTTGCCATGGTAACTCATGAAGTCATTGACTCAACTGTCTGACCGTGGTGCTGAGCTGAAATATATATATTTTTTTTGTTTTGTTTAAACACTCTCTCGCAAGCTTCATGTATTATTCCACATGGCACCCTCCACTATTTCATAATGTCTCACACAGGAATCTGGTCATTCAGCTGGAGGTGGAGAGCCGTACAGAAAATCTGCACATGTCCATTGTGTTGGTCACCTCTGGCCCAGAAGCCTGCTTCAAAGAGAGGGTGTCTCATCTAACAGGCTACAGGGGACACACTTTTTCTGTTCTCCTTTCAAGCTCCTCTTTTGATCAGCTCTCTCATCCAGTCCCCACCCACTGTTTGGTGCATAGAAATGGCAAATGAATCAACTCAGAGCAGAGAGAGAATTTGTCAGCCAGCAGAGAAGCAACAAATGTGTTTTTGAAAAGTCTGGAACATATTTCTGTCACAGTCGCACACACATGCACATCCTATAAAAATACAAGAGACTGTTTGAGTGAGGAGTGATCTCTGTATGGGTTGCCTGTCTCCTGGAGGCAGTGAGGAAGATTGGATGGTAGAGCTACTTCGGTTAGAAGTAAACCCCGTCGAGATGCTCTCCGAGACTCGAACATGACAGTTGGGATTTTAAGTCTCTAACCCTTTGGATTACAAATGTCAATTTGTGCTCAACTCACCACTGTTTTTCAGCCATTGACCCCTTTCTCTCATGTCCCACCCAGAATGAGTATGATGCAATAAGATAGAGGACAACATGATATTAGAGCTGTAATACTAAAGTAGATTAACTCATTAGTCCATTGACAAAAAAAAAGTATTATTTATTTAAGTGTATACAGCTTTTCAAATGTGAGAGTTAGCTGCTTCTCCTTGTCTTGATATTGTAGGAGACAGAAGTTGGGGTTTGGAGTTTTGATTGCATCTCCTTGGTCTCAAGGAAATTGTGATGGGCAGTTGTCACAGTTTTCATAGTTTTTGTAGCCTTACATTAAAAAATACGTAGAGATGGAATGATAAGTCAACTGTTTTAATCAAGTTGTCTACTTGTGATAATTATTCAAATAATCATGATGTTTTCTAAACAGATTTCTAAATATCTTTATTTGTGTCACCTTGGGCTCCAGAAAACTGAACTCTTTTCACAGACCAAATAATTAGTTTACAACCAGTACAATTACTAGTGGCCGTCAGTGGTACTGCACTTTCAGGCACTTCTGCATTGGCTTCACTGTTCAGGCCCCAAAACAACATCCATTTTTGTACACAGTCTATGTAGTCTATGTACACTTATGTGCGCTATAACATGCTCTGATTATAAAGTGATACATTACAATACATAACAAAAACTGCCCTTGTGAAAAAAAATCAGCAGTGGAGAAGTATAATCATGGAGAAAGTGTGTCTATTAATGTCTGAAGCAGTATTTTCATTCTCTATAATTATATCTCTATTAACTACACTGCCGACACGTACTGTATATGCATGGTGCTTCTGCTGAGGTCGACCAACCAAGCTGCTCTCTCGCTGACCTTTCAATGACAGACAGCTGCTCTGCCAGGGCTCCTGATTTCACTGCAGTCTAGACACGCACTTTGATTATATTGACCAGTACGATCCATGATCGACTGTGGAAAACCTTGAGCTGCCCAAAAGAGGCATCACATCATAACTGCAAATTAATGTGTAACTGCAAAGCTGGCCTGAGCGACGTCCTCAGCAGCATACAAACATCCAGGAACTTCATCTACAAACACGCTGCTTCTCCACCTCCCTCGTCTGCGGTGTGTCCCATTTTAATGTATGGCGGGGGATAGCCACATCACCTGGTGCTAGATTCACAGCTCCCCTGAAAGTCTGTCTGTGCCTTGATATAGTGAACCACAATGGGTATTGAAAACAGCAGCGGGCAGCTTCCTGCAGCAGGCCCTTGAGCAGCACAGTCTAAAGATTATGTTAAGTAATTCAGTGAGTGATGAGAGAGGAGCAGGCCACCACTGACAGCAGGTTTAGCAGGTATGTAGGTCACACAAGGGGAGGCCTCTTTTGCATTTTTCCCTTCTATGTCTATTTTTGTGTTGTCTCCCTCGCTCACTTCTTCACTTAATCAGTTTTTCACTTACACCTTTCATCTCCGTGTATCTCAGTGTTCTGGCTCTTTTTTATTTATTTTTTTATCTCCTGACAGACCACAGTGACTGTGGCACGCTACATTGGACAAAGTAGGGAATAACAAAAAAAAAGACTAAAAAGAGAGGATAAAAGTGAGACAACATTTTGACTGACTTTCCTGTTTCTTTCAACCCTTAGTCTCATCAAAGGTTTGCCAGTGGTCATTTTTCCCTTCGTTTCTTTTGCAACATATGCCGTCAGCTGTACCCGTTTCTTCTCTCGCCGTCGCTTGCTGCCTTCTAATCATCTTCACTTTCCTCTGAGTACTAGCTTAACCCCAAAGCAGATGGTGTCCTGTTCTCTTTTCACTCATTCAGAGTACTTTGTGTTTTCTCATCTTGTCAAGCATGGCCCAGGCCTGTGTAATGAGCTTGGGTCTTTTCAGGGTGTTTAGAGGACCCTGACCTAACTCGGAGCCGCCCCACCACAGCCACCACTGCAAGGTTACCCAAACCCGTAGGGGAGCACAATGCTGCTTAGTGTCCACAACCCCTTGGCCTTTTCTTAGGGAGAAGAAAGCCAGAATATTAATGAAGACTCTTGGCTTTTCAGGAGGATAGCAGTAGAGAGGGGCGGTCACAGTGTTTACTGAACAGGCTTGTTTTCATCTCCCTCGCCCGCAGGTCACAGCTCAGTGCTCTTTAATTGGCTCAGATTGTCAGACAGTGTTCCATCTCATAGAAAAGAAAACTCCAGCTATCAAATACTGACCCCCTCCTCCTGGCAAATCCTTTTTCTTTCTTTTTTTTTTACTGTTTTGAAAGTGGCAGCTCATGCAGCTAAGCTATTTCCACAACCCTGCACTACAAACTTAACATTAACATATGAAAATAGGCTACTTTCCACATTTACCAGCTCATTAGTTCTTTTGGTTGAAAACTTGTTGAGGTCCACCCGCTCTTGTTTTGCTTGAGCAGGGACAACTTTAATTATCTTTGCAGAAGGCATATCTGGCCCAAAGCTATTAGTCCATGCAATGTTCAATGAAGGTCTCTTTGATACTTGTTTAATATACATGGGCCAATACAGACAAGGCCCCAGTCCCTCATAGACCACCCAGTTTACACTGGGAAATTCATTTTGCTCCCATCTCCTGAAAGGAATGGCGCTTCGATAGATACTGGTACAGACCTTAACATTTATTATCTTCAAGATGCTTTTGAGCAAGCCGTGGCCCTCCAGCTTCGTATAAGCCAAACAAAACAAAGACTAAACTCAAGGAAAATAGAAACACTTTGTGCTCAGTGAAAGCAATTCGGTCAGTAAATGTTTTTGTGGGGAATTTAATTTGGGCGTACTCTAGTGGGCCTTTCACAGAGGAGGCTGAGCAACTCTTGGACAAAATAGGCAGCTGATGGTTCTCAGTAGACTGAGATTGTGATTGGTCGTGCTCATTGTTTGAGTGGGAGCAGCTGGACACCTGTGTGATCTGCCTGGGATCAAAGCCGACACGGCAGACCAGCCTGCAAAGCCACGGTTTGGGGATCAAATGAACAGAAGAAATTCTCTTGGGGAGCCGACACTGTAGGGCACAGACACCTCAACACCTCCATCGATTTTTGTATTCTTGCGCCGCTCAAGAAGAGGAGTTGAATAAAAGACAGTGAGATGTCCTGTGGCTTAGGGAGAGAGGGAACCTCCTGTTCTGCCCAAGGCTCCTGTCTGGAACATTAAGCAGAGACGGTTCCCATGCTGCTATGTGGGTGACCCACGGGACTGCCTCCCTTGTGGGCTGACTGAGCTGGAGTGACAAGACCATTAAAAGTGGAACTGCTGGGGATCGTAACAAATGATGGGAAATACGAGAGCATTTATCATACAAAAGCTACAGCTTATGCTCAATTTATTCATACAGTGTTTTAAAATCTCGGCTTGCCATTGTTGGCCAGCTCAAACACGTTTTCTCTCACGGCTGAATACTGTGCTGCAACACACTAATGCTGACCAACAAAACGCTAACTACTTCTTGTCTAATAAAGGAATGGAAGGTGGGGAGGAGGGGGAGGGGGAGAGGGGTGTAATTTTCTGCTTGTCTGCATGTGAGGGTGACTTATGCCCAACTCTCTTCCTTCCTCTTGCTTCTCCTGTGTGTGGAAATGTGAGCACATTTTCTCATTCTGCATCTTGATGTGTTTTTCTATCCAGGATGTTTTTACTGAACTTCCGAAGGGCTGAAGTGACAAAAAATGTTAGAGAAGGTAAAAGCTTGGCTATATATATATATGCAAGACATTTGCCAAGCTTTATATATATATATATATATATATATATATATATATATATATATATGTGTGTACCAGCCTAGTGTAATGTGAAAGAGGGAAATATACCCTTCAGTCCAGTCGACAATATTGTGCCTGTGTCACTTTTTGCCTCGACTGGGTGTGAAAAATGCACACATGTATGACCAGGGTCGAAGGAGGAGGTCATGCGATATAGTACATTATAATGTGGAAAAGGGAGGAGGTCAGGGTAAGCGGCAGTGACGTCACCCATTGGTTTGTGAGCAGCTGTTTTGACGCCTCCAGTGTCTTGCGCCATCTTACTCTAGTTCAGATTGGTTTGGAGCCGGAAGGGACCATATTTGGACGAGTCAGGGTGGAGCGAGCAGTTGATCTGACTCGATCTGATTGGGAACCCGATGATACGACGTCCCGACAGCCGATAGCCCTAACCTAACTCCACCACAGGCCTGTCAATCAAACAGACGCGCCCCCAAAAACACAGCTTTTGGAGGCTTATTTTTCAGTCAACGTGAATGACTTCTCTTAAGAAACGCAAAGGCAAAATGTAATACTGACACGGTCTCGTCTGTATTACATGCTTTGGGGTGATACCAGGTTGATCAGTGTATCGTCAGTATCATCTGTATCTAGGCTGGGAGACACTGAAGGACGCCTCAGGTCCTTGGTCCCAGCTGTAGAAAACATTGGTATAAGCTGTCCAGTTTCCTGCTGAGGGAGTCTGTTTTTCGCCTCTTCTTCTTATCTGCCTTGTGCGGACTACGCCTCTCCTTCACCAGAGCCTTGACAGAGGCTCGTTTTTCCCTCTCCCCCCATCTTGTTTATGTGTTTACTACAGCACACCCAGATCCTCCTCCTAAATGATAGCCCCTCCACTGTCAGCACACAGGAATCAAATTAGAGAGCGAGACGGACCAATGTTGCCGTTCCCTCTGAGTTCAGGGCAGGCAGAGGCCACAATCTGTTGAAATTCGGAACTTTTTTCTTTATTTTGATCAGTGCTGGATGTTAGAGGGAGGATGCTGCTCTATCACCAAGACTGTTGCTATTACCTGGGAGAGATGAGGAAAGCAGCATCAGGAATGAGGCCAGTGCTTCAGTGAGCTCCTGCTGCTTGCCGTGTTAGCTGCTATGATGGCGGGTCTGTTTCGACATCAGGCACATGTCCCGCCATCAGCTTTCATATAAATAAAGTGATTATGTGGAAAAGTGTTAATGAATGCCATATCATTTCATTTATATGCAGAATGCATTTCACCATTGATGCCATACGGCTGCCTCTCCTAAACATGTGGCACAATGTGTTCAAACGTGCTTCCTGTCAATTTATTCTCTTGCAGACAGACTGGTGATAAATCTGCTTCTTCGATTCATTTATAATAAAGCAGAAGACATTAAAGGACCATTCTGCATTTCTACAGCCCGGTTCTTTGCTTGTGGTTTTGCGACATTTATGTTGGTTAATATAACCTTGTACCTAAAGTAATTGCTGTGATCTAGGAATACAGTTGCTACTGTACTGATACATTGCTACAATAGCGAGACAAGAAACAGGGGTGTTAGACCAGTCGAGTTGAACCAAAAGTAAACACTTGTCGTGGTAACCATATGATAACCGTCTCAGAAAATATATCACTGTATACGCTATTTCATTATTATTATCATTACTATATCGGTGTGTGACAGCCCAGCCAGAGCCGTCTGTACATTAAACTCACACACGGATGTGTTTCCTCCTCTGGAAACACTCTCCGTCCATATAGTTTGCAAACTAGACATCTGTCCTCGAGGGACAACACCACGTTCATTTCTTAGATTTCCAAAGTTATCCCACGTTGTTTTTAATCACTTTTTCGGGGCTGCAGATGGTGATACTATCAGTTTCATTTTCTCTGCGTTATCAGTGTGTGGCACCCATTGCTGAATCTGACAGGCTGTTGAGGAGGAAAGAGGTTGCAACGCGCGGGCAAGCATCTTGGTTTGTTGCATTTTTGTCCCAATGTCAGTAATAATTGTGCATGGTATGACAACCATCAATTTTATTGCCATGGTATATTGTGATACCAGTATACTGCTACAACTCTACTTGTCTCACTGCACAGGGCAATGTTAGCATGCACGAGTGAACCAAGTAGGTATGTTATGTTCCCAGATCAGTTAGCCTGTATAAGGTATAAAGTATAACGCTGTCAATACTGTTAGCAATCAGAGCCATTGAGCCAAAACTATGAAAATAATATCTAAGCTGCAAACAACCAAAAAAAATCCTTCAAATAATTTTGCAAAAACAATGTTACTAGGCCCCCTGGACGGTTCCATGGTGCAGATCAAAAAGAAAGAAAAAGAAAAGGATGGTGAGATTGTTGTTGCTTCTTCCTTCCTGCTTTCCAGCAGTCCTCGAGTCCCAGTGGTGTCTACGAGGAGAAATTCATTTCAAAATGTTGCAACAGATTAAAATCAGCTTGATACTGAAGAAGCGGTGTAATGCATGTTTGCCGTAGCTGACAGCCTTCTGGTTAAATTGCCAGAGACGCAAAGGTATTTTGTAATTCACAAGCTGTCTACATGCTTTAAGGAGCCTGAGAACCAGACATGTGTATCAAAACCTGCCGTTACAACCGAGGAATTGGCTTTTCTACAAAAGATTAAATAAGCTTGACCTCAGACTTGCTCTAAACATACACAACGTAGACATCACTTTGGATTCTATGAGTTCGTATGTCATGCCTAAGTAGTTGTATTTGTTTACATTATCTTCAGACTGCCGGGGGAGTGGGGTTATTTTTATGGTGTGCTTTGTTTGGAAGATTGTTGTTGCAAAAGGGGGAAGCGCGGAGGTTTGCTCTGTGAATGACGAAGGAGTTGTGTGACTACAGAGGTAACAGGGAGGATAGAGTGGGAGAAGGATGTGTGTTGGGGAGAAGGATGTGTGTTGCGGAGGGTGAGGGGGTCTTGGGCTGCCTTGCGGGGATGGCAGTCTGTAATTAATTTTGCATGCATCGCTCTCCCTTCTCGTATTTGTTTTGTTCTTTGTTTTTTGAAGTATAACTCTTTGGGAAGGTGCTGAAATTCCAGGCATGAGAGATTAAAGGGGTGTCTCACTGCTGGAAAGATGGTCTTTTCATGAAACTGGGCTGTCTATGCACTAGAAGGACGCAGATACTGATGCTCCAGGACCAGAGAAAACAGAGAAAAAAAGGCCTGCTGTTCCCGTTTGCTTAAAGGGGAGAA
The DNA here is from genome assembly GCF_029030835.1 of Brachyistius frenatus. Lineage (NCBI taxonomy): Eukaryota > Metazoa > Chordata > Actinopteri > Embiotocidae > Brachyistius > Brachyistius frenatus. The sequence goes on from NW_027210607.1 coordinate 6,853,278, forward strand.
AACCTACAAGAACCAGAATGCACTGGGCTCAATACCTTCAAGGCCACTCCTATTGGATATGCTCAACAAAAAACAAAGAGTTGATAAAGTGATGTTAACAATCCTTCAGTGAAAGTAAATGACTACTAGCTTATTCAGTCAGTCACTGCAGCACAGTGACTCTACTTCCGTTTTCATCGGTGCATATTTCCAGCTGTATAATCCAACTACATTGTTTTATATTTATAGCCCTGTCGTGGCCTTGTTTTTTTTTTAACTTCTTTTAAACTATGCTATCCTAACAGGGCTCCATTTCCTGACTTGACTTGCTTAACAGCCCAGCACAAAATAGCAGTTGCTAACTGTGATGCCTTCATTGTGGCTGATTAATTCCACTTTAAACAAAACAAACATTTCTACATCCAACATGAGGTTTGACTGTCCCGATAACCCATCCAACACACTTTTTCTATGTTTGCCGAAGTAAACCAAGACTCAGTCCCATCATTTCCCCCCAATACAGCTAGCCATCATCTGCTCAATCACCATGAAACCAAAAATAATTGATCAAAATATGAATTCATAAATAAAAACGAAAGATGTCTGATTCAAGCATTACACTATTGTCTTCCACACCAATACTTGGCTTCCACACTAAAAGGAGCATTGCTTTCTGCTATGGTCTCCCAGTGGTTGTAGTAATTTGAGTAGTCAACCTGGACATGCTTTTTTGATTTTGGAGCCGCTTCTCTCTCAATCCGACTGTCTGTGGAGGCAGGCATCCAAAAACCCAAGAAGTACAAACTATAATTTGAACAAAAGCCCTGGAGCCGTCAGAAATCAGCCTGATGATGCGTTTTATGTCATGGTTTTGCCGGCAAATGAGTGGGACGCTGTGGGTGCTAGCAATATGGAGTGAAGTTAAAACTTGTTCATCTTCATACAGCTTTACATGTTGTAAAAAAATCAACATGAAGTTTCAACATCAAGAAATTCAAGTTTCCCTTTCAGCATCACGACAAATGGAAATTTGAAGCCATGAGTAAGAAGTTGATCTTAAATTCCTCGACTGGTTTGAGGTTGTTCTAAAGAGTTCACTTTAAAAAAAAACAACAAGCAGAGTAATCTTGCACATTGTTTAATATTCTTAATACCTAAGCCTTTCATCAACTGTGTCTGCATGAATTAACTTATGAGTAACATGTCCATATGTGCTCCACATTACAGATGTCTCTGAGATCAACGACACCGGCACCAGCAATAGAGGTGAGAGGATATCATGTTTTTCCCCATGAACGACTCGCTCTGAGCGCTGTGACGCTTCACTGAAATCCTGCTGCCGAACAGACACCTCCCTGCTGTCTGCAGCGCACATCCCTCCCTCCATTTCTTCCCATTTATTCGCCTCTTCTGCTTTTACAACTCACCCTCGACATATCACAGTACATGTTCTGATTATATATTAAATGCATTTAATTTTCAGTGGTAGGCAGCAGCCAGTATCAGAAGTCAGTGTTGTAAGATAGTAAGATGTTCACATAAAGTTCAATCCTGACCCCCAGACAGCTCTTTTTAGATGCTTTGTATCAATTAACATGATCAGCGTGATTAAACAAACTTTGTAAGGTATAGGTTGTTTACATAAATTGATGATTCTCTGCACAGGATAAGGAACAACTGATTGCTTGATTTTTGTTGCCTCTTACAATCTTTTTCCCCGTCTTGTCTTCTGTCTCCTTCTCTTGTCCAGAGGAGATGAAAGAACATGTCGAGAGCTCCGAAGAACCTGTTACAGTTCTAACTGACAGAACTCAGTCCAAAGGTAAGTGCATGTAGGAAGCATTCACACTGGCTCACACTTCTCTCACACACATCTCTATTTATAAGTGAATTCTTATTAGTGGCCTCAGCTGCTGAATTAAAATGCACTTCTTTCAGAAAATCCTCAGCGCTGTGCAGCTGAGTGTTACCCAGTTTCACCCTCCTTGTCTCTGTTTCCTTCCCCCCAGTCTGTCTTCATCTCATTGTCTCTGTAGGGGCAGGCAGGCAGGCAGTTTGTACGTGCTCTTCCAGGGCCAAATGCATTTGTAAATCCTTTCTGCCCGTTTCAGGTCTGCAACTATAACCCTGATATTTTGGTATATACGTGTCGGCACGTCTTTAGAGATTGACTGTGATGAATTATCTGCAAACTCAACTATCAGACGTTTAATAAATCAAATGTGCAATGCATATTATTTTAACATACTGCCAAAACAGAGTGTAGGGGCAATAATCAAGCCAATAAATCATATTTTATAAGGATGCCACACTGTTGTTATTCTCAGGTCTCCGTTGAGATTTAGGGTAATAAACCAGCATGTAATTTGTACTATGAATTTCTATGACCGCAATAATTCTGTTTGTGGCGCTACAGAGATGTCGAGCCAAAAAAATGGGATTCAGATTTGGGCATCGTAGAGTTTCCAGGTAGAAAAAAATTCATTAAGCAACTGCTATGAACAGATTGTCGGGGTTGAATAAATAGGACAGGCTAGCAGCATATGAAATAACTTGGCAGAGACAAACGGGTTGGTGTAGAAAGGAGCGAGCTTAAACAATGCTCGACAAAGAGCCAGAGAAGGAAAAAAAAAAGGTTGTTGTCGAACAACCGTGTGGATCAGGGTGAGATGGTGTATAGGGGAGTTGGTGAGCACACAGTGTACTGTTAAAATTAGCCAGAGTACACGTATCAAAACATACGACAATAGACAATCACAACAGACTGCCCTGTTTTCTGAACAAAGTTGGTAGGTAGGTAGGTAGGTAGGTATATACTTTATTAATCCCCGAGGGGAAATTTTTTTCGCCACAGCAGCATACATACAGGAGCAATAATAGAAACAATAGAATAAAATAATAATAGAATAGAATAATATAATAGAAAAGCAATAAAATAAAAAATATAAAATATAAAATGCACAGTACATACAGTATATATACAGTACATTAAATATCTATATATATTATATACAACAAACCAATAAACACAGTCAAGTTGGTGGGTTATTTTATCTTTACAAAGGATTCATGTTGTCATTCGCAGGGAAATGAGAACAGAGAAAACGTATCTGCCTCGGTGTCTGTTTATATAACTGTCTGCCACACAATTTCCTGAGCATCACTGATTGAATGTCGACAAAACTTTGGGTAGTTTTTATTGGCATTCACAGATAGGTGCTACAGGTGAAGCTCTTGTGGTCATGAAATTTTAAATGAGGATTAACTGTCATACAAATACACCGATTTGTTTCTTTCTGTTCATTTTGCCAAAATTAAAGTTTAAGCCTAATCATAGTTAAATAATTTATTTTATGAAGGGGAAGAGAGAATATTAGATTTCCGTTTGTCCTTTCGGTTTTGTAAACCAAACTTACACAAGGCAGATATGGCATATATAATAACTTGGAAATACAAAGCATATTACTGAAATATACAAATAATTGACTGCCAATGAAGGTACCAATGATCAAAATAAACAATGTACCATTCTTCTCTCATATGCCATTAAACCACAACCAAAGACTGGGCCACAACAAAATGGCACCATTAAAAAAAAAAATAAGCGCTAGTCAAACCTCAAATCGTGGAAATGGTGACGGAAATGACATTTGTTAGTTTCATCCAGCTATTTTTATACAGATGATTGGAAAATGTGACGCTGGCAGCCGTAAATCCTGTACGGACTGTGCATGCATTTTTTTAGGGTACAATTTAAAAAAAAATATATATTAATTTAACATATATCCTGAAAATATAATTGTAACAACAGCAGATCTTATTTTTTGGCTGCATCCATTCAGTAGCACTGTGATGCAAGTAGGCTAATCAGAGTTTTATGTTGGTGTTGTGTTTGTAACACATTGCAGACAAACATGAATCAGTTTCTCTCTTTCTCACTCGTTCGTTGTGTAGACTTATGTGCTGCAGTAATTGTGATTATTTTTCTTGGGCTCGCCACAAACGCCCCCCCATACATGACATATCACAAATGACAGGGAGTAAGGTTCATTGGACAAACAAATGACCATTTCCCAGCATGCCTTCTTCCTTAGCAACTTCTAAATAGGCAACCAAATTAGATAGGTGTAAGTAATCGGAATAAATTATATTTATTTTTAATAAAACATGCAGTTTTGGAACATTTGAATAAAGGAAAATAAAGCTCGCATAAAAAAGACTATTACTCCAAACCCAAAATGCACAAGCTGGTAAGGTGTTATATTTACCTATCACAAGAGCTGGTTTAATGTTAAAAGAACAGCTTGAAATTTGAAATGGCCAATGGATAAAAGGACCTACTCTGAAATTGTACATGAGCTCCTGACAGCTCAAGACTCAGTTACACCGTCGGTGGTAGCATCATTGTATATGTGCGCTTGAGTGAACTTTGGAGCTAAAAGTAGAATATAAAGAGGTGAGCGGTTCTTGTGCGTACTTTGGATTATGATACTAAACACTGTGTATCGTGCCTTCCGGTCTAAAACTGCCCACTGGTGACTTGATGTGCTGAGTCAGCTGGTTTGAGTCATGCCGAGACAGCCGGTTCACACTGCTGTAACTTTTCCTTGCAACAATCGAAACAGTTTTGTGTTCTTGTTGTCTTGAGTCTGAACGGAGCTTCAGATGCAGTACTGTGTTTTAAATATGAGGCTATTCTTGCATCCTATATTTGCTTTCTATCCAGACACTGTTGAGAAGAAAGAATGACCAGCTGAGGGGACGACAATCAACCTCATCTGACAGCCAGCAAACTGTGCGAAGGCCAACCACACTAGTGTCAGCCTGGCCCATGTCAGTATGGGCTCTGATACTGGCCCAGGACAACCAGTAACTCACAAGATGCTCACATTCCCAACCTTACTTAGCCCCCCCTCCCCTCCCCACCCCCCAGCCCACCCTACCCCCAACCCTCTTTATTAAGAAACTATTCATCCCTCAAGTATGTATGTACTGTATGTAAATGTACGTATGTACAAAACCTAACAATAGGACTTGAACATATCAACCAGAAAAAGATGAGCCATACCTCACTGTGTTTTAGAGTCATACATCATTTTGCCAGCTGGGTGCGATGAGATAAACCAGGTTCAAGTCTCTTTATTTGATAAACCCACTGTGAGAGCACAGTGAAGCTGTCAGAGGACAACAGCCACAGCCCCTACATGTTGACACTCCAGGCTGGGTGATGCTTAACATCAACCATCCTTTAGTTTCTAATGTCTCAAACGCAGCCTCCACAGTCACGACGTGACATTAAACAGTGGAATACCTGACAACACCCTGCCATGAGTCCTCACACACGGCTGCAGCTCGAGCGCCGTTGTTTAGTCACATTAGCCACATTACCTTAAATTCAGACCTGTAAGGCGATGTGCCAGTCCCAGGCTTTTCATCTGTGAACATCATCTAACTGCAGCTTAACACGTTTTACCAGGTAACTGTTCATCAACACCCATGTACACAATATGAGGATGTGAGTGTCTTTTAACAAATCAATTAGTCCCCCACCCCCTTCCTTTTTTATTTGCCATTTTCAGTGCATGCCAGAAAATTGCTTTGGAATTCACCAACACAAACAGGAATTATTGTCCTCTTCGCTTTTGCTTGTCTCCTTACCAGATTGTCTATAATTGTATTGAAGGAATCTGCCTTATTTCATATCAAATGACAAAAATCACAATCACAGACCTAAGGAGGAGGTTCTAGTATGAAATCTTGGTTGTGTATTGCTTGCAGATGATTTGTATTTTCAAGCACATCATGTAATGGCTAATACCTGTTGTTAAACATCTATTGTTTTTTTCCTCAGTTGATTTGAAAAAAAAAAAAAGCTTTTGGTTTCTTTTAAATATTGGTATGATTCATTCATTATTTTCAGTGGTGCCATACTAAAGATCAGATGAATTACAGTTCTATGAAATGATGCCTTCATACTTTGATGTTTGCTTTGCTAAACTATAACAGAAACAACTAATAAAATTGAAGGTGGAAGCCATGCGTCAGCTTTTGATGTACCTTGTTGTGCGTCTTGTTTCTACTTCTGTCATGATGGCAGCTCATGTTTTATTTCATTCTAATAAGAGCCAGTAAAGCTGATTTCCCCTCAGTTACGTGTGAAATTGAACAACTGTAACAGAGCAATCAGTCGTGTGTCTCTGGGTAGACAGAAACAATTAGTCTGTCCTGTGATCTCCAGCCTGCTCGCTCTCTGGCCCTCAGGCTCTCTCTTGTATCAAACGAGACAAGATATCTGGCAGACCCTCTAACCCCAGAGCCCCCCGCCCGCCGAGAAACTCACTAATGGCTCGAGACCTCACAAGGAATTTGTTATCGAAGACGCAGCAGCTCTCCAGAGCAGAACCTCTTTATCAAATCACCTCTCCTATCTGCAACAAAAATGTTTCTTTAACTTTTAAATCTTTAGGAATTATGAACATGAGCAAACATTTTCCAAAGTCACGCTTCATGGGTTGAACTGCTGCATGTCACAAACCGCTGTACATATTTCAACACAGTCATTACAACCAAAATTTGAAAAATGGTGACTTTGGCTCCCCTAGTGGAAATGTAAAAAGAATACTAAAGTGTCCTCCCGGGCGGCTGTTTCACAGAAGCCAAATTAATAAATCAGGATAAAGCCAGGCTTCATCTAGCCCAGTCACAATTGCCAAGCCTGGCTGATTAGGTGTGGGTAGGTCAAGCCTGATGTACTCAATCCAGATGAATGCGCATTCACGGCTGTCCTCAAAAGACAACGAGGAGGATCACAGATTCACTGATGATGAAATGGAGAAGAGATGCGCTACATACTTTATTCCCAGTGAGAAAGATCTTCATGGAAGCATACAATGAGGAAAGGGACAAAAACGGGAAAAACTGCTGCTTTAATTAAAGAGCGTCAAACGGTGTGGACCAACTGAATGCGGAGTATCCTAAAAGCAAACATTTAATGATCTTGACTTAAACTGCCATAATGCTATACTTCAAGGCATTATTGGCTCAAATTATCCGTTGTACAGCGAAACGCTCAAATGTGAAAGTGAGCTGCGGAAGGTAATGTAAAGATAATTGACCATGAAGATTTCAAATGTCAATACATATATTTGCTCAGACTTTCAGCATCTCCTGCTGCATTGAGCAAACATGCCACTTTAAAACAAAATAATTGTAGGCCAATACAGACCATCTGTGAGACGGTCAGGACAGTCTGCAATCTTTGGATCACTCATGCCAGCAGTCACTGCGAAAAGCCAAGAGGTCCGACCTGTCCCATCAAGAAAGCCCTGGTCAGTATGAGCACTTTATCATCGATGACGACATCAGGGGGCATGCGATTGTCAAGGTAGAAATAACCATGTTTTTCATGACTTGAATTAAAACTAATATAAAATTATTGTCCATTTCTAATCATCTCAACAGCTGCAATAAAATTTTCATCAAACTTCAAGGAACAATATAAACAGCAGTATTTTTCAGCATAAACTTATTTTATGACATATTTTAAAGCAAATTGGCTAACTTCCCAGAGAACATGGAATAACTGTAAGAAATGTGTCCATAATCAGAGTGACTGCTGACTGAAAGGCACCAGGATTAATTGAGCCTGGCTATTCGCCTGTCCTGGAGCAGGCACAGATTATGTGTCAGCTTTCATGGAACCGAATCAAGGCTAAATTCAGCTGGGATAAATAAATAAAAACCCGGCTTAATCCCTTATTTATTTTTTGTGAAACAGTCATAAGGTCTGTCTCATCAGTCAACAAACAAAAAGAATACAATTGGAAACAAATCTATAGCTGAAACCTAGTGATACACAAACTCCAGTTTTGTTTTACTCTTCACACCCAGAAAGGATTCTTTAGTTTACTTTAGTTAATACTGAGACAAGAAGCTGGGCAATGTGTAAAGTATGATTACTGCTGCTTTGCTACCACTAAACTCCCATAAGGATACAAATGCTAGCAGGTTCCTTTACCAAACAGAAATGGATAGTCATCAAAATAATTTGCTTGCCAATTTACACTTTAATCCATGTGGGAAAGGGAATGAAAATGAAGCAAGACACAGAATTTGGATGAAAGATGAGGGCAACGCGGGATGCTGCAGCGAGCTGGAGGTGAGAAAACTTCATCAGAGTGAGGTCAACCAACTCCTGAACTGCACCGTCAGAGAATAGCTACTCTCTCACTCGGAGCACACCATTAACCCAGAGTTTGCTGTTAACTCAAAGTTTTCATCCAGTTGTCTTTCTATAATGATTTCTCCAGTGAACATGTGATGTCAACCGTTCTGTTTTCAGCTGTAAATGTCAAACATGACGTGGTAGTTGTTTTTTTTTTTTTTCACACATTCTTCTTTGTCAAAACCTGCCACCCATAGCACCCACAATGCAACAGAAACACCAAGAGTTTGCTTAGAGTCATGCAAGTAGCAGCTGGAGGTGAGGACGGGCTACGGTCTGGACAGACATACACAGCAAATTGACTGGTTGACAGAGGCATAGTACTGCAAGGTGGTTTACTTTCTTAATTCTACTTTGCATTTTTATTTCATTAAAACTTTGATTTTTCTCAATTTGTTGGTCACTTTAGTCTTTACTTGACAGTGTACAGTTGGAAAAGTAACACTAAACTGAACTGGGGCAGTTGTCACTACACGGTATGTGTCTTCAGAAGGCTACCAGGACATCAAAAGGCTCTGATCTAAAAAAAAAAAAAAACTGCAAGTCCAGTCAAGATAAAGTTCACAACAACCCTAAAAACAGAAACAAATATTGTGCTTTTTCACCAGAGAAGCATATATTAAATACAGAGACATGATGTTCTGGATGTTGTCCTGTTGAGAGAGTTATTTGTTCTTAGCTATCATTACGATTTGTAATAATATAATGGCACAACAAAAAACACATGAACAACAGGTTTCCCATGTGTTGCTTGTGAAAAGCCAATGAAAAACAAGTTTCACATCGCTCGAGCAGCTACCATGTTTGTGTTCCATTAACTTGTCGCATGCCAGGCAGATGTCAGCAGTGATTGTCCCTGGAACGGAGACTGTTTAAATTTTAATGACTTCATTTAAATGTTGCATGTCAGAGCGGAGGGTTCCTTGAACTTGAGGAGTAGGTAGTGTCAGGGGAAACGGCTTCATTGCACAGGCTTGCTGCTGCACACCGGCTCCTCGGCATACAAAACACATCAGGGCAAAAATAACAAAAATGGGCCTGTTGTCCCAGTTTACACCAAACAACGTTGGATTTTTCTGGCTTACATCAGAGCTGTGAGCTTGAAATTGTTCACTCACATCCGTAACAGCATTGCAAAACTGTATCTGTATCTTCACACTGACATGAACACGATAGAATATTTATGTATGTGACAGTAGTGTTGACTGATGAAAAGAGATCTGTTTTTGTCAGTGTCTGACGAATCTTGTCGAGCAGCTGTGGGCTGATGTGATGTGCTCCATTTATTCCATTTTCCAAATGAAAGCTCAATGGACGTCTTCCTATATAGACATGCACTACCTTGTTCTCTCGCCTTCCCTCAGCTTTTCCCACTACTCTTCTAGTTCTAACCCCACCCACTTTCTTCCACCCGCCCGCCACACAACAGCAACCCAGCGGCGCACTAGCTGTTAACACAGCACAAACAAATTGGAGAAAAATAATTCCAGCTCTAAAGCTTTAAATCCCCGCTAGATAAGCTGTTTTTATCTGAAGTACAGTGCTTGTCCTTCATGAAAATTCATCGCCCCCACAAGAGGCAAAGGCAACACTATAGGTGAACTAAGCCAAGATAAACACTCTAATTGGGATGAAAATTGACACCATTCATTATGGATGCCTGCCTTCAAAGGCAGAGAGAGTCACTGAAATGTTGAGAGGAAATTGACTTGCAGCGTTGCTAGTTTGCTTTGAACAAATGCGAATACGTCGATTAAACTCCACCAACAGAAGACGCTGATGCAGATTACATTTGCTGTCTGACTAAAAAAGCATGTTTGTCTCATGCTGATGGCCCCTCATGACAAGGGAACAAAAGAGAAAGAGGATTAATAAACTAATTCTATCTCTCTCGATCTCTGTTGTTGCTCGAAATATCAATTTGATAATATGCTTATTCAGGTGATGTGGCAAATTCTCACCATCATGGTGTTTTTATATAGAAAGTGCAATACTGAAACAGTAAAGTTATTCCTAAGTAATGTTTTCTGCTTTTCACTGAGCACTAAATTAGGGCTGGGCAGATTGTTCTTCCGATGTTTTTTCTTATCAACTTGCTCAGAATAACAACTTAGTGATAATTCACAAGGGTGGCATCCACACCTGAATTCATTTCTCCATTGTTTTCAAAACAAAACATTGCTCAGTTTGGTGTAAAATAAGATATTTCACTGGGGTATGAAACTAATGTGTGCACTGTGGTTGTGTAGCAGTAAATTTATTTTGCTGCTTTATGGCCTGAACTGCACCAAGGCTGGTAAGAAGCAGCCAGGATGAATATAAAGTCTTATATCTAACTGGAGACCCATCAGTAATGTCCGCTGGTAGTGAAACTGGCAACATGAGCTGTGAATTGTCATTATCCAATAGGTTAAAGCTTTTATGTTGGGAAACAAACTTCCATTTGGATTACATCTAAATAAATGCATGCTATTTGTTTGTGTGCAATATGGCCTTTTTGGGAATGATAAATTGAAACAAGAGATTTAAATGATAACATTTCTTTATAGAGCACTAATAAACTGAGTGCATTTGGGAAAGCGATGAAGACTGTTGGTCCCCTTGTTAACACATTTACTTCAGAAGCCATTAAAATGTTTCCATGTTGTCTTTTCAACGGGAGAAAAACACTCAGAAAGCTTAAGGAAAGAAAATGAAAAGCAGCAGCTCTAATATGCTCACTAATTAAATTGGATGTTAATAAATGCATTAGCTTTATTTAGCTCTAACTTTGTTGAGTAGTTTGGTTAGTCTGATGTTCTCTAACTCATTAAAGCAAAATGTCACCTGAATCCTGAGTTTCGAGGGATTCTGGGTCTGAGTCAGCAAGGCATTTAAAGATCGAGAAGCTGCACGTCAAGCTGAGGCGAGAGCAGGGACATAGATGCACTTAACGACAAATACTGACCAGGATTAAAAAAAAAAGAATCGGTCAGTGGGGGAGTTGGGGTCAAATGTAAAAAGAATTTTCAGTTTTCTAACTTCTGATAAGTTGAGGGTTGCCCTCAACTGAAGATTCTCATGGTCAACTAATAAATGTTAGTTTAAGTCAATAGTCGACGATTCGTCACACGTCCATGTGTGAAATTTTAATTATTAAAATATATATCTTTCAGGCATTATAAAATTGTTTAAGTTCCAGGGCTGACAAAGGGCTGTAATAACTAACACTGTTAACAGTGTGCCTCATTGCACAGAAAAATACAAAACCGTAATAATGAGCTAGAGCACGCATGAAGCGAGAGTGCTAACGGCAAAATCAGCAATGATTGTTTTGTCAGAACAACCTGCAAAGATGAATATGTAGTTAATTTATTTCAACCTTTGTGTAGCGTTTGAGTCAGAGCTACTACCAGATTATTGAGAGCCAGGGCATGAGAGGACCTGCAGACTTCAGTATGTGTGTGTGTGTGTGTGTGTGTGTGTGTGTGTGTGTGTGTGTGTGTGTGTGTGTGTGTGTGTGTGTGTGTGTGTGTGTGTGTGTGTGTGTGTGCACACGCTTCAGAGAGAGTAACAGAGAAAGGAAGAGAAGGAGGAAGGTGCACGCAATTTAGAAAGTCTATAACACCAAACCTGCTGCACACAGTGTGCTCCCCCTTCCAGATCCACAGCTCCTTGCCGTGGTGGTGTCTTTACTTTAGTCAGGCTTGTAGGCGGTAACTAATCTATACTGTCCAAGGGTGTAACCGTGATATCGACACTGGGAGGGGGGGAGGGGGGGTCCAAATGACATTTGACCCCACTGTGACTCTAATGCAATAGTATGTCGTCCAAAATAACATTAAAAACTTAGTACAGTATGTTCTCCAAAATGTCACGAAAACGTCATACGAGAGTATGTCGTCAAAAATGTCATAATAATGTATTGGTATGGCATGTGGTCCAAGATATGAAAAAAAATGTCATGGTATAGTATGATCTCCAAAATGGCATTAAAATGTCTTGGTAAAGAGTGTGGTCAAAAAGATGAAAAAAATATCATTGTGTAGTACTGTATGTTGTCCAAATTTTTTTTTTTAAAAGTCATTAAAGTATGTCTTCCAAAATATCAAGAAATGACATACTCGTGTATCGCGTCAAAAATGTCAGAAATATCTGATACTAAAGTATGTCCTCCAAAACATTATAAAACCGTCATACTATAATATATTGTCAAAAATGTTATAAAAATGTTTTGGTATAGCATGTGGTCCAAAATGTCATGAAAACATTATACTATAGACTGTCAACCATAATGTCCTAAAAACGTCAAACTCTAGTATGTCAACCAAAATGCCATAAAAAGTCATACTACAGTATGTTGTCCAAAATGTCGAAAAAATGTCGTACCATAGCATGCGGCCTAAAATGTAAAACAAAAATCTCAGTATATTATGTCCTCCAAAATGTTACTAAAATGTCAAACTATAGCATTCTTTATTCTTCCCACTTGGGAAACCTACAAACCTAAAGGATCACTGATAAACATCACTGATATTATGGATGTTAGGCTTCATAACCATCGTCCCATGTCACTCTATTCAAATCCACTCGACTCAACTCCAGTGTTCTACACGTTAAAATGATTGTTTTTATTAATGGTGTCTGATGGCGTCCAGCGATATTACAGCTGTTCTGTGATCAAACAGAAAGGTCCAACATTGTAGGAATCCTTTCCATAACACTGTCAGACACTTGTAATCACACTTTGAGATCCCCACCCAAAAAAGGCCATGGTTACACCCATGTTACTGTCTGGATCAACTCTGCACTTATGAGGAGAGTCAGGTACACCGTCATAACGTTGCATGAACTGGGCCCTTATTTTATATTCTGGGGAAGCAAATATAGTTCACAAGATTTAGTTAACTGTTGTACTGAAACGTGGGCTTATCTACACACTTTAAGGCTGATTAAAGTCTCCATCCAGGACCTCTAATTTGTTATTTTTCACATAAAAGATGCTTATTCATCTGGTTTGGGTGGAGCTCAGCTAGGAGAATAAATGTTACTAAACATGACTAGCTCTTGGACATTTCTTATTGTCAAGGTATCTTTCAGAGGGGAAAATGTTGGAGACCCTTGCTCTAGTGGGTCTCTGTGAACTTAAAGGGTTAATTCCAAAACATTATAATGTGACACAAAACAGCCCGACACCTGTTAACACATTTTATCAGCCTTTACACTGTCGTGCACTGATGTGGGAAATATCTTCTGACAAAAAACACCTAGACCTGAGGAGGAGGCGGAGGAGGAGGAGGACCTTCCTTCCTGAGCAATGAACAGAAATGTATGGCAGGCCTTTTATCTGACTGAATAAAAGCATTGGTACTGTAGTTACATAATTCATCGTGATAGTTCAACACTGGGCTTCATTATGAATTGTAAATCTGTGCTGGCATGAGGACTCCCAGAGTCAAAAACAAGACTTCAATCAAACAAACCAACATCATTTTTTTTACTCTCTGTTAAAATGAATCTAGTTTAGTGTTTGCAGCATATTTAGCATATTAAATATACTGCATCCATCTGTTCTAATGAATTCTGTGAAAACCTGTTGAGCCACAATTCTCAGCAGAGTAACTATGTTGAATTAGTTTAGCGAAAAATTCAAACTAACATTATCAGCTTGACTGTATGTGTGTCTGCAGTGTTAATATTTCATGTCTTATTGCGGATGGAAAAATGCAACAACACTAATCAACAGAATGAGTCACTGTCTTAAGACCTATTCAAATTAATTCTGTCAGCAGCCTTTCGCCTGTGTGATTAACCGAACCACTCCAGGAAACTTTTCAATGTCACCAATCACTTGCCAAATAAAAGTTGCCACAAACTTACAATGACAAAATGTGCCGAGATTCAACACAGATCCTTGCCTCCACTGGTAGCTGTGCGGTGTTTTATTTTTTTGTTGTTGCTGATAATGCTGTGAAGAATTACATTTACTTAATCATTTTTCCAACAAATTTGAGATTTACATCTTCACGAGAAAACAGATAAGCTTGATTGCTTTTGCGTTTCAGCGTCGTGCCTGTCAGAGCTGACGGAGCCTTTGGGGTTCATCGGTGAGAAGTGTTGCCGTAGCAACAGGGTGTAGTAAGTAAGGGCCCTGTATGCATTCAGAATCAGGTGAATGGAGTTCAGCCAATGAACACAGAAAAGTGAATGGGCGACTCCAAACACTGTGTCCAATTTGTGTCCAATGTGTCCATTTGCTCAGAAAATTACCAAAAGGGTTATGAATGGTTGGTGTAATAATAAACGTATTTTACAGCTTCTTAAGACAATAAACCAAGCAGAGCTGTGATGGTGCTCTACAATCATTTCACAAGTGAGTCACAGTGAAGTTAAGACTCCTCCAACCGATGTAATGGTACACATGGTTGGTGGTCTTTTCACTTTGAACTAGGTGCTGATTTGCCTGCTGTGAAAGGCAGAAGAGGCATCAGACCATTAAGTGGTTGAGTTGACATGATCCTTTCTGAATCACCTGCCTGCGAACCACCTTTCTCTATCACACAGCTGCCATTACTAAGAGAAGTTAACGATGAGAAACGGCCATCCGGTGAGGTGAGCGTATGTGCATGGTGTGACCCTTGGGTGGATACTGTGTGTGTATTTATTAATTCACAGATAAGGGTGGAGGCCGCTGTTCCTTCCCACCAGGATTCATTATTTTCTGTTCCGAACTCCTGCTGGTTATGTTAATGTTTCATGAATTTCCATAACAAAATAGGCATCAAGGTAGGGAGAAAAATCACTTCAACACAGCGTGCTATTTAAATGTGCCATTTCGCAATCATTCAGCAATGAAGTGTGGATGGGTACAGAAAGACATGTTAGTCCTCTCTCTGGGCTACTGTAGGGTAAAGGACAACCAGTATGGACGGTCAGTGTCCCCTTCCTTATTTAACTGTCACCAGTCCTTTGCTTTGTCCCTTCACTCTCATTAAACTGAATAACTCACAATAAATTCTTCCCAAGTCATTAAAACTGAGAATTTTCATTCTTGTTTAGTATGACAGTAATGGGACAACAATTCAGAGTGCTTAACATCAGTGTTGATATATTTTGATGATGAATGGCGTTATTGACTCCATTAATAAATATGATTCATTTAGCATCATTGTCAGATTGTGGATCCTGCTGGAGAGGTGCGAATAATACAGACGAGGGGATTAAAATGACAACGAGTGCTACTTTTTGGGCTTTTCTGCCACACAACGTCACAGTTTCTCTGCAAGATGCAACACACAGAACACCTCAAACTGCAACATACTGGGAGATTTTTTTTTAATTCGCTGTTAATTGACTCATTTACTCCTGCATGCAGAGAAAAATAAAAGAGCAGAGATTAAACAAACTTGGCTGACGAAGTTTTGGAGCATGTCTTCGCAGAGCTGTCTGGTTTGGAGCCGACTCTGACATTAATGGAGGAAGGCTAGAGTGTCTGCAGACTGTCCATGCCACCAATCTCTTTTGACACTGGGCTAAATGCCTCTTGTCACAGCTGACAACTTTTGCAATTGATTAAGTCAGTCTTGTGGACAGGAAGACACAAGGTCACAATTATGATGACTGCTGTGCTGATTCTTCTGATATTATGGAAACTTAGAAAGACTGTAATTTACTTCTGTTGAGTTTATAATCACTAGATTGTTAAATCAACACGTGATACCGGGCTGTCCATTAAATTTAAACATTTTATTCTGTGAGATTCACGGGCACAAATCTGAAACGTGTCACAACATTGAAAAAACTTTTCCCGCTGGCTTCAGCAAGAGGAATAAACATTCAATTTCTGGGCCTGAATACGTTTATTCATCGCAGCATTCCATTGTGCATCTATCAGTTCACCAATCTATTAATGTAGCCTGTCAGATATAAGCTTAGGTCCCACTCACCTTCAGCATCTGTGCACCTCAATATCTCCCATCTCTGGCTTTTCACGGCTCAATACTCTCTGCTCTAATATATATGACCGATCCTTTCAGAAGCCAATTCAGAAGCTAACCACCACATTCCGGACTTCTATCAGGCCCTGATAACGTGAGGTTTGACCGTCTGTCAGCGCTGTGACTGCTGGCTGTAAACTTCACGCTCTGTCTTTTTATTCATCTGTTTCTCGGAGGAGAGATGCAGCCGGCGCCTGAGAGCCACAGGCGGAATCAGAGACGAGAGCGAAATCAATTACTGCCTTTGCCTCTACCTAAAACAAGCCGTGTCGGAGACCATCTACGAAAGGAGGACAAAAGGGGCCAGTGGCCCCTCAAACTCCCAAACCTCAGGAGACGGGGCGGAGAGCATCCTGTCACGAGCTCTGACACGCAGCCGTCACTGCCACCAGTGCAAAATAGGCCCCTGTCAAACCTCAAAATGGGATCCAGCCACTTCATGTGCAATCAGGCCCACATCAGTGATTGATGACCACAAAGTGAAATATGAGGGAAGACAGCAGAGAAACGGCCAAGACAGAAAAGTGAAGCCATTTTGAGAAGTAACCTTCACAAAGTCCATACAATTTACAACCCTAACGGTGAAACACAAGCTTTTGTAAGTGTAACAAGCGGGTTCGACAACACACTGCTATTCCAGAGGTAAAAAAAAAAAAAAGAATATGCTGGCACAAGAGAAATGAACGGCTGTGTGTACTGTAGACTGTGTTTGACCCATCTTTATGACATGACCAGGTGTAGGTTTAATAATTGAAGCTGCAGTGCATTTACCTTCAGTATGACGCCACAACCGCAACCTTTCTCTGTCTGGCAGCCACAATAATTCAGTTTTGTTTCGGTGGTATATAGTCAAACATCTAGGGCAGGATTTGGCATTGTATTTGTCAGCAAGTGGCTTTTCATCTGAAATTCTCATGAGTAATGCTCTGTTTTGCATAATAATAAAACGTATTTCTCTACAAGTTCCTGGACTGCTGGTGAGGCAGCTGAAATGAACTAAAGGCCATTAAAGAGAGAAAATAACTTCAAATTGCTATTTTTTTTTTCTTGTTGAAAGAATCTCTCAAACTCAAAATGACTTTGGGCTGTCAGTATTTACTGAAGCTGACTTTTTTACATCATAATTATTCCATTAGCGATAATAAATGCTAAGTGAGTGAATGCGAAGGCAGTCTGCAGAACTATCAATAATACAAGAAATCCATATTGGAAAAAAAGTGTTCCTAGTGAGCCCTGACGTCTCCAGACATCCTGACTGATACCTCATTCTTCCATCCAGCTTCTCTATAAAGCCTGAAAGTGCTTTGGGGGAGTGAGAGTCAGGCCACTGAGATATGAACTCAATAACACACTGCTTTATTTTCTTCCGCCATTTGGTCTAAAGCAGCTGGTGAGGCCAGAGACAAAACACAGCATCTGGCAGGGGAGACTGTGAACCCCTCGCCACAGCGTGCATGTGTGCATCTGTCTGTCTCGGTATGTGTGGATTGAGTGGCATGGATGCGTGTGCATGGCGTCCACAGAGGGGAGGAGATGTGTCACAAATCGCTGCTTCCATCCACGTGCCAGAGACAGTGTGCCCATCAGCTTAGCATGATTACGGGCATGAGAGAAGCTCTGATTGTGGGATGCTGGAGCGTGAAGCCGCTGGAGAGGAACAGAGAGGGACGTGGCGGGGCAAGAGAGGACGGAGGGAAGAATGGAGGGGAAGCCCAGCTGGCGGCTGCTTCTAATTGGGCTGAGCAGGTTTCCATGGCTGACCAGACCCGTATGCAGTGCGGATCTAAAGAGATAGAGAGAGAAGGCCACAAGCAAAGTAGCAGGGCAGGCCAGGCTGCAGGGGCAGAGGAGGAGGTGGTAGAGGGGTGGGGGGGGGGGATGTAAAGCGGGCAGGCGGGCGAGAGGCTGGTCACACTCCAGTCGTCACAGCCTCTTTGTGACAGGGGGCAGAGAGAGCCAGCTGTCACCCCCTGACAGGAGCACACACACTCCTCCATGTGTACAGATAAAACAGGCTGAGCGAACACACAAAAACAGAAACATAACAATAACAACAACAAAAGCTCTTATGAGACAACTACTTTAATCAAGGCATTCAGCTCTTGCTGAGGGAGTGAATGAATGGGCTACAAACAAAAAAACAAATAAAAAATAAAAACAAAAAGGGACATCACATCATTAGAAGAACTATTGGGTGTGAATGTATTGCAGTCTTCCCGCCAGATATTTACTGCGTGCCATTGGAAACAATTAGAAGTGATTAAATCGGAGGTGAACTGACAAGAAGAGTGCGGATTCCCCCACCACACCACCCCGGCAACCCCCCACCATGCCTGTTAGATTGGGGTGCTAGTGCGTGTCGTGCTCAGGGGGCGAATCAATTCACTTCACACTCTCGGCAGCATTAATTAATGGTCTGTTCTCTGTATTGTACAGTGACTGGCTGTCACGCTGTAGTTTCCCTCCCAATTTTACTCCATCCTTACTCACCTCACTCCCCCAAGTCCTCTCCTTTCCTCGTACGTCCTCTTTTCAGTTTACAAAGACATAACATAACAACACGGCTGCACTTAAACGCTGACACAAACAATAAATGTACCAATAAGGATTATAATATTGAAACAGAGGATATCTTTGCATGGAACATAAATTCTTGGGAGCGTCATTCATAGGCCTTTGTTTTTATTTATTTGTTCCCTTTACAACCAAGCAGATGTCTGGAGGGCAGACCACAATCCTGTTTATGAGAAAAGAGAAGGGGAGAGGAGAAAGGTAGCAAGTCGAACCTGACTCACATGGCTCACTGCTGCCCCCTACTGTAAGAATAACAGCACTCAACCAGCTTTAAGGCTGTCAGTGGAGCCACAAAAATAAAAATCTGTACTCTTAATATTTTCTTACAGCCTACAGCTCTCGGACTTCATGTCTCTGCGCACAAATGTGTCAGCACTTTCTGTCTGTGTACAAAATACACATTCAGAGAATATGCATAATAACAGTCGGACGCGGATGCACACGTCTGGTGTTTGTTCTGTCCACATCCTGCAGCAGTCTGACATTTCCGTTGAAATTTGTAAAATGCCAATAAATCAATAAATATATTATACATACACAAATATTATAAAATAAATAAATAAATAAATACATTTTGAACTCTTGACTCAAGAAGCTTAAAACACCTTTTACGTCTTCTATTCATACCCAGTCTCACTGACATGTCTGGTTAGGCGGGGAGTTAGAGCAGTAGGAGTGACTGCAGGACTCTCCAGGGGGCTGAGAGAGACAGTAAACTAAGCCATGAGAAAAATCAGATCACCTTGAATTTGCATAAACAGTCTTCAAATGGCTGCGCAGAGGGTATAAGTGTTAGCCATCCAAGCCTGAATAACTCCCAGCCGTGGATTAGTATTGGGTTCACCCAGGTCATTTAACACTTAAGACAGTCTCCAGGGAGCCTATTCATGTTGGACAAATTGTTTTGCCTTTACGGCAGCTCTGCGCTACGCAGGGGTGTTAGTGGAGTTCTGAGGAGTAATTTGCCGCCTGTAGCGAGGGACACTTTGCACCCTGTTCCTTCAGTTCCGAGAGCCGTGCCATATCAAAAAATACTAAATGGCAACAGGAGCAACATCAGCAGCAATTACATGGAAATGGGCACAGTCTGGGTTAAGGTCCCAGGGATGGGCTAAAGACATGGGAAATAATGAGCGAATACTTTTTACTTTTGCTTTAGGCGAACAGACATCTTCAAAGCAGAGATGAAATATGGAACGCAGTCCTGAGTGAACCTACGTGGAAATACGAAAAGGTGGACGCAGCTTGTCAAGTTATGAAAGGAGTTAGAAGGTTATCAAGAAACTGTGTGTGTGCGTGTGTGTGTGTGTGTGTGACCTGAAGAAAATTGCTTTTGTTGGCTGAGCGTTTCTGACACTGGGGAGCAGGGGCATACTGTACATCCCTCCAGCATCCTGCCAATGATTCAGTGGCTGTAAACATGCTTCCTGTTCAACACCACACAGTCATTTGAACACAGGAAGGACATGCGAGAGGGATGCTGGATGGTCAGCCATGTGGTAATTTTACTCCTTACAAATTATGTTTCGGACTCCTTTGCATCAGGTGAGCAGTGATCATTATCCCTGCAAAAAAAAACATTCAGTACAAAATGCATCCCCCACTGAATACAGCATGACTGCAAAATAGATTTGTCGCGAACTAATTATGCATTTCCCATGCAATTTATAACAGCAAAGCCTCCAGTAACACTTAACTTCTGGAGCTTGATTAATGGCACCATGCTAGAAGCTGGAAGCCTAGAAATAGTAGGTGTGGAGAAGGAGCTCACATCGGCAGCATCAGCAGTCTGGACCCGCTCCTTCTGTCACCGCTCTCACCCGCCTCCTATAAAAGTAAAATGCAGCAGGTTTGGAAAACAGCCTTGTCCTGTTTGTCAGGGGGCTTGTCGTAAATATTGTGTTTGTTCGAGCCCCAGAGGAGAAAGCTTTGGTGATAGCACTCATCACCACGATGGCACTTCATCTGCTGGTGCCAGCCTCACTTAGTGCGAACAATTGTTTCAGATAGCGCTAATTTGTTGCACTGCAAGGTGATAGTCATTTACTTACAGCTTCAATGGCTTTGGTTTTGTTTCTGTCCTACCGCACAAATGACAACACTATAGCAGCAGAGGTTTGACAGGGTTGTTGATCAATAGCAATTATGAATGATTACTTCAGCTGGTGGAGTTTCAGACAATGAACACACACACACACCCCTAATTCAAACAATTCACCTGCTCAGATGATGCTGTAGAAGCAAACAATCAGCATCACAAGAAATTTTGTAAAGCTAAATTACAAAGCACTATTATTACGGTATACTGCATTTATGATATATTACCACTATTTCTCTTAGATCTCTAATTAACTAGCTTACTCATCCCTATTGTTCAAATATGTCTTTACTATTTGTTTCAGTTACGGTCCTGTGTGAGCCGTGGCTGAGGTTTATCAAGTGTTGTTGCAATTTGTTGGTTGGTGGTGACCCTTATTTCATACTGATACTGTTGGAGGATCCAGCTCAGGTACGTAGCTAGGTACCTGGCTTAAATCACATTATTGGACAATATCAGACTCTGTAACAACACTGCTGGGGTTTCTCATTGATATTCAGTCCTAATTAGCATATTAACAGTTGGTAGATCACATCTTCTGTGATCATCATGGGATTTATCACATCAGTACCGTTGTGTAAATCAAATCAGCGACTCATTTATCATCACGTGAGGCATTCGCATTTCAACCTGGTATTGCGTTAAAGTGTGCGACACACCCCTCAGTCCACTAGAGGATACCCTGTGAGTGTATGATCAAGTGTCTAATGTGAGGTGCCTCATGGTTAGGCAACAAAAACTACAAGGTCAGATTTTGTAAAGAATCATGGTTTGGTTTAAAAAAAAATAAAAAAATAAAGGAATGTTACGTTCCTCTCGTAAACATTAATATACATTATGTAAGTTAAATGCATTACTTTATGCAAGTAACTTACTGACGTTACTTAAAATAAATCTATGTAGACTTTTGTTTTCTGATGGACTCGAATACTAGTGAAAGTACTATGTTTGTTCCATTCAACCAACCATGACTGCCCACCTAAATGCACTTTATCATTCTTTCCACTAACAGGTGAGCTAAAACGTGACAGTGGCACGATATCCACTAGTGGACTGAAAGGTGTATTACACGCTTCGATGGGATACTGGGCTGCATATTTATGGTTTGTCACTGTTAATTCAAAATTGAACCAGCTAAACATGAGGAGCCAAAAGTGCATTCTCTAACTGCTAGTTAATATGAAGCCTCCACATGCTGTCAGCATGCTTAAGAAAACAGTCCTTTGTTATCTTCTTGCTTTGATGAGGAGCTGTAGAATCTATGCAAAGTGAAGAAGGCTCTAAATGGGAGTGAGAAGAGGACAACTTCAGACTATTCTTATGGACAATTTACTGATCTAATTTAACAGCGCTCCACTGACTTGAACCCAGATTGAATCAGTATTAACATGGCAATGGCACAATCATTTGCTTCATAATGAAGTGAGAAGTTGAAACCCAGCTGCTGATAAAATAGATGTGTGCCATCTTTCCAAATGAAAGCCTCTGACATGATGTGCATATACAAATAGCAACGGCATTTGAGAGTCAAGCACTTTTATCATTCACTAATCCTTCAGCCTATTTACAATGAGCTCACTTTTTGACTGGAGACCCATAAACCACAGTCACGGGCTCCTGCTTTACTGAAGGCCACAGAAACCACAAAATGCTCCCACAGTTTGGCTGGTACCAACCATAGAAAGACAAATCTTCCAAATAGAAATTGAATACATTAACACTTCAAATGCATTTTATGATCATTGTAAATCCATAAAGTTGAGTGAATGTTTCTCATTTACAGAATATGCTGTCTTTCACTCCTTAACAAGCTTATTTTGTGGAGTGTGTGCAAGGCTTTTAAGCACTACTCATGAATATTTGAAGTTCCATTGCTTTCTCCAACTTTCATGAGAGTCTTAAGAAAATTATGTAAAAGTGCAACCACTCATGGCAGCTCCTCGTCGGTGCAACCTGCTGCACAGCATCTCTATCTCCTTGTATTACACATAATCAGAAATATTTTCAAGTCTCAAAAGACTGCAGTGCCAGCATCAAAAATAAAAATGATGAAGGGGGCTGCTTTTTCGGCTTGCTCACCGTGCATTCAATTAATGAATAAAAGAATTACACAAAAGCAGCCACATATTTAGTTGAAAGCTAATTAGCAGTGACTGTCAGTGAAACAATCTTTTTGTGAGTTTTTACAACAAAATGAGGTAACTCTAACAGACCCAGACCCCCAAGCAATGTAAAATGTGGTTGAATATCTTAACTAAAAGCGCATTATTTCAATTTCTGTCCTCTATTCTTTCTTCATTCACTTCTTTTTAAGCTCCTATTCATTTCCACAACTCTCCTGTTATCCCACCAGAAATAAAAAATAGATAAGGTCAAAAGTCTCTCTTCTGTTTCCTGCACATTTGCTCCAGCTGCCACAATCACTACAGTGATGGCCGAGTTTGGTCAGATTAATGGCAGCAATATTGCCTCCGTACACACAGAAATCAAGCCAGTTTTACAAACTTTAAATATCATCGGGGAACCACTGAGGAGGAAAAAACTTGGAATGGAGTATTTTACAACCCAAAGTTAAGGCTATCCAATGAAGGAGTAAAAACTTTAAAAGGAACTTTGACATCTACTAGATTTATGTTTCTTATTGTTCAGGAAAAAAAGCATTTACTTTTACTAGGTAAAACTAAGCTGAATTCAAGTGTGTTTCCAGTTCCTGTGTACAAACCATTATCACAGAACTGTTTAGCTATGTCAGAGAGGCAGCCTCTCATGGAAGAGCCGGGTACAGTTACAATCAACAGATGGTGAGCACTGCCTCTTCCTCCTCCTCCCCCCAGGGCAACAGTAAAATTGTGAAATCTGTCACAATCCATGGTGGTAAATGTCTCGCAGTTCCTGCAAATGCTAATGAAGCTCATGTGAGGTCCAAAACAGAGCAGGGGTAGGCAGGGAGAAATGGAGTCCAATTTAGAAATGACACTGTGTGACAAACTCATTCTTCTAGAGGGCAGCGAGTTTTCTCTGGCCTGCGGACAAACTCTCACAAATGAGCGCAGCTGAAAGATGCCAGTGACATTCAGGTCGCCATTGTGTCTGTCTCCTTTGAGACCCCCCCACCAACACGCTCCATCAGAGGCCTGGATAAAACCTGCCATTGCTGGCAAACGCTAGCCTTCATTAGACAGGAGGATAGTGAGGAAGTTAATTACGTTGTCCCGCTATTGAGTGAAATGAATTTAAAACAAGTGGGGATGTGCATACTGGACATTTTAAAGACCTGCACTCAGCTGGAATTGAACTTGTAAAAAAGTGCCCTTGACAAGCTTTCAAAGAGAGTTCTGATGTGACTTTGATTTTTATCTACCAATGAATATATCCAGGAGCCCCACTGCTCCATATTACACACTTTCAACTTTTTAATAATTAGCACCAATGTTTCAGATACTTGTTCAGAGTTTCACATCAGTGCAGAAAAATTAATTATTTTCCTGCAAGTAAATAATAATGTAAACAAATACTGAAGGGTGAACTGTGCATTTGATTGAATATGTTCACATTCGATATCTGGAGTCTATGCTTTGACCTGGCCACTCAACTACAACTCTGCAACCACTATGGAAGAGTGGCATCCATTACGTTCACCCCATAACCTGCATTAAATCCAGAGTCAACCAGTAACCAACAGTAGTAACAGTGGTGCTATTTCCCTACTACATCCACCATGAGGGGAATTTGGCACCACCTCAAGGATACACCATCTAATAAATCTAAACCAAACAATCCACCTGATATGTAAAGTACACCAGCAGGTGCTTACAGTGTTTAGTTACACATATTGGTCACAAATTAATGGTTTGCAGCAGATAATCTCTTCTTATGAAAAGCTATGTGCTGTGATAAACCTAACTGTTAATACATGGATATTATGGCATACATTTGGGGGCTAATTTGTGCACCTGAGTGCTGCAGCAGCACAGGAGCAGAGTGAAGCAGTGGGAGAATATGGTTGTATCTTAGCCTCCAAAACATCTGCAAACACCTTCAGAGGGAACATGTCACAAAACATAGCCTATAAACCATAAAGCAGGTCCGGGAGAACAACCAACAGAAAAGGAGCTTTGTAAATACAGTACATTACATTACAGTACAAACATCAAATTAGCAGCCATCAAATATCATGACATTACAAGAAAATAAGCAGGGCAACCATGAAGAGAGGACTAAAAAAATTCATCGATGCCCAGAAGTTTATGGCACACGTCATTACAAAGTGGCAAATACAACCTTTTGTGTACATGTGTGTTCAATAACACATGCTGTGGAAATATAGGCTATTCATTATCATGTTCCACTCCGGCATCATTCTTTTGTGACAAAAGAAGACTAAAAGTTTGTGAGAAAAACTTTTCTCATTCATACCAGAAGGCGCTAGAGTACCAAGAAGCTCAATAATTTTACTGGGGAACAGTAGCACTGAAATGACTGGCTGCAGGCTCCTCGTGCTCACTGAGAACAGACACGTGCACTATTTGGTCCAAGATTTTGGTGTAAGATGCATCTTTATCCAGACATAGTTTTGTCTTCTGAACATAGAGCAACCTCACCATCAACATTATAAATGTTCTGTGCTCTGCTGGCTTCTTTTCCAAAGGCCCTGTAATAATACCAGGTTAATTTGAGAAGACAGCTTCTCTCTCTCGTTATTGGCTTAACAAGATGTTTTCTATTCAAGAGCAGCCTCATTTGTAACCAGGAAACTGTCTCTCCAGGCGAAAGAAACTGAAAGCGATGAGGTGGTTTTAAATTTGTCAGTCAGAAACTAATTTGATTATAAAGCATTTGTATAAACATCCTCAGGACCAGTTTACACGTCTGCAGGAGGCCGTAAATCTGCCTTCAAAACGTATGAAAAAAAATCTAAGTGAATCATAGAATTTTTGGGCTACTATTAGCAGGCAGAACGATTAAGATCGACTTGAAAAGGATTGAGCTCATCAACGGCTAAGCAACGACGGGACTGACTAGGTCACGTTCACATGCTTCCAAAGGAGGAGGTAAACAAATTATCCTGTTATGGGCTGTCAATGATGGTGCGTATTAGGGCCGGAGAACCCAGTGGGAAATCACAAAGTAATGATTGAAGATTCAGAGCCTGCCAGTGGGCATGTGTATGAACTGTCAGAGAGTGAGCACTTCCCTTAACCAGGCAGTGCCCAACATGCACTCCTGTCTATTTCAGACACAAACCAGTCAGGGCCAGTCGACATGGGAGAGAAGATCAGAAGTGTTTCTCATTTCAACAGAAAACTAAACTCTAAACTTTGATTTAAAACCACGAATTATGTCTTGTTCAGATTTGCCTCCAGTATCAATGATTACCATAAAGTTTCTACTCACTTCTTGACCTTGGCGTGGACTTCAATACAGTTGACCATATAATTCTTCTTCAGCACCTTTAAGACTGTTCAGGCCTTAGTGGCACAGTCCTTAATTGGCTTTTTTCCATCTTGATGGAAAATCTTCCTCCTCTGTTTCTATTGGTAACTTTGAATCAATTGAAATTGGCCCTGAAGGGTAAATTCTTGGTCCACTGCCATTTAATATATACAGTGGTGTGAAAAAGTGTTTGCTCCCTTCCTGATTTCTTATTTTTTTGCATGTTTGTCACACTTAAATGTTTCAGATCATCAAACAAATTTAAATATTAGTCAAAGATAACATAAGTAAACACAAAATGCAGTTTTTAAATGGAGGTTTTTATTATTAAGGGAGAAAAAAAAATCAAAACCCACATGGCCCTGTGTGAAAAAGTGTTTGCCCCCTAAACCTAATAACTGGTTGGGCCACCCTTAGCAGCAACAACTGCAATCAAGCGTTTGCGATAACTTGCAATGAGTCTTTTACAGCTGTGGAAGAATTTTGGCCCACTCATCTTTACACAGTTGTTGTAATTCAGCCACATTGGAGGGTTTTCCAGCACCAACCGCCTTTTTTAAGGTCATGCCACAGCATCTCAATAGGATTCAGGTCAGGACTTTGACGAGGCCACTCCAAAGTCTTCATTTTGTTTTTCTTCAGCCATTCAGAGGTGGACTTGCTGGTGTGTTTTGGATCATTGTCCTGCTGCAGAACTCAAGTCGGCTTCAGCTTGAGGTCACGAACAGACGGCCGGACATTCTCCTTCAGGATTTTTTTGGTAGACAGTAGAATTCATGGTTCCATTTATCACAGCAAGTCTTCCAGGTCCTGAAGCAGCAAAACAGCCCCAGACCATCACACTACCACCACATTTTACTGTTGGTATGATGTTCTTTTTCTGAAATGCGGTGTTACTTTTACGCCAGATGTAACGGGACACACACCTTCCAAAAAGTTCAACTTTTGTCTCGTCAGTCCAGAGTATTTTCCCAAAAGTCTTGGGGATCATCAAGATGTTTTCTGGCAAAAATGAGACGAGCCTTAATGTTCTTTTTGCTCAGCGGTGGTTTTCGTCCTGAAACTCTGCCATGCGGGCCATTTTTGCCGAGTCTCTTTCTTATGGTGGAGTCATGAACACTGACCTTAACTGAGGCAAGTGAGGCCTGCAGTTCTTTGGATGTTGTTGTGGGGTCTTTTGTGACCTCTCGGATGAGTCTTCGCTGCGCTCTTGGGGTAATTTTGGTCGGCCGGCCACTCCTGGGAAGGTTCACCACTGTTCCATGTTTTCTCCATTTGTGGATAATGGCTCTCACTGTGGTTCGCTGGAGTCCCAAAGCTTTAGAAATGGCTTTATAACCTTTTCCAGACTGATAGATTTCAATTACTTTCTTTCTCATTTGTTCCTGAATTTCTTTGGATCTCGGCATGATGTCTAGCTTTTGAGGATCTTTTGTTCTACTTCACTTTGTCAGGCAGGTCCTATTTAAGTGATTTCTTGATTGAGAACAGGTGTGACAGTAATCAGGCCTGGGTGTGGCGAGAGAAATTGAACTCGGGTGATAAACCACAGTTGTTATGTTTTAACAGGAGGGGGCAAACACTTTTTCACACAGGGCCAGGTGGGTTTGGATTTTTTTTCTCCCTTAATAATAAAAACCTTCATTTAAAAACTGCATTTTGTGTTTACTTGTGTTGTCTTTGACTAATATTTAAATTTGTTTGATGATCTGAAACATTTAAGTGTGACAGACATGCAAAAAAATTGGAAATCAGGAAGGGGGCAAACACTTTTTCACACCACTGTATATGCTCCCACTTCATTCAGCAATACAATGCTACTATTACGACGCTGATGACACTGTTTCTGCCAACAACGTTAACCCACGTAACGACCTCATCCAGTGCATTGTTGATGTCAAATATTAGAATGACAATAGTTTCTTGCAGCTGCATGGGGACAAAAAAAAGACATTCTCTGTCAAACTTTGTGAGCATGCCAAAAATTTGGGTGTGTTTTGGATGCAGATCTTAACCTCCAGAAGCACTAATATCTCCAAGATTGCTTTTTCTCATGTTAGAAATATATCTGAAGTTAGCTGCTTCCTTTCACCGTCAGATTCTGGAGAGAAAGTTCATGCATTTATTTCTACTAGATTACTGTAGTGCACTTTTTGCAGGACTTACAAAGCAGGCTCTAAAAATTACTTCAGGTTATTCGAACTACCGCAGCTTGAGTATTTACCAGAACCAGACAATTTGACCACATCAATCCTGTTTTGGCCTCTCTCACCGGCTCCCAGTAAAACAAAGAATCAATTTTGAAATTCTTAAGAGTTTTCTGAACAGGATGGTTTAGTTCTTTCGGATGTGGTCGACATGCTCAGGACAGATCCCTCCGGTCATCAAGCAAAAAAAGTCTCCTCACTGTACCGAGAATAGATTCTAAAACAGCTTATGGTGCCTTCGGTCATTATGGTCCTTCTATACCACATTAACTAATGTCTGCTACAACAGTATCTGCTTCTAAAATTATTCTTAAGAAATATATTTTTGGTAGCTTTTAGTTTAGCTTTTAGTATGTGATCAACGGGTAAAACTTTTATTTTAGAATCAATGCTTTTAGCTTCCTTTCAAATAATACTTAATCCTATCCAAATCCCTTTTTATTGCATGACTTGTTTTTGTCTTGTATGATCTTGGGGTTGTTTTTTTGCTTTTTATCTTGAAGCAAATTGAGTTTATGCCCGTCGCATGAAATATGCTACGTACTTAAACTCGACTTGATTACTTGCCACTCCATGATATACATGCAAATAAACAATTCATCAATCAAAGAAAACACTACAGGCGTCACTATACGATTCAGAAGAGGGGAAAAAAGGTTATTAAGATGTTAGCCAACTGCCTCAAGAAGGAACAACTCACCAGGCCACATCTCACATGGCAAAAATCTAAAT